>NC_090932.1:1693824329-1694425799 GCF_040938575.1 Ambystoma mexicanum | reverse complement strand
CAGGCATTCACAGCACTCCGGACTCTATGGCACCCAGGATGTGTATTGGAACCAGACGTTCTAGCCTACATCTTGAGGGTGAGCACAGAAGGCATGCAGAAGCCCGCAAAAGCTTGTGTCATGATGCCTACCCCCGGGGACCCAGACCAAGTCCAGCAACCCCGGAAGCAGGCATCAAGTTAATCCGAGCAAGCCCAACAACCCCTGCTAGGGGCTATTTGGGTGCAGTCCTGGCGTCTATGGCGCCAGGCTCATATGGAGAGTCAGTCCTGGTGCCATAGGCACCAGGCTCATAGATTAAAACTTACCTGATGCAGACCATGCTGCAAACTTACCTGATGCAGACCATGCTGCAAGAGCTCCAAGCCAAAAGAGGCTTGGCAGGGACTACTTTACCTAGGGACTATTTTTTTTACTCGGGTAGGGCTGGGGAGGAATACTTGGGACTACTTTGAAGGCTATTTAAACCACGCCCGAAAAGAGCAGCACACGCTTCGTGTAATTCTGCATCCAGCAGCGTAACGCTCACCGTGCCTGCAAGTCTTCTGCCACGCCTGCCTCGAGTCTGGAGCTCCTAGATAAAGGGAGAAAGAAGGAGAAAAGGTTAGAACAAGAGCAATACCTTTGATCCTTACCTGAATTCCCGATCCACTGCGCCTTCGAGCTGGAAGAAAGAAGTTATTTTATGTGCGTCGCCTCGCCTGCTGCAGCGCCGCGATGAACTCATCAGCCTTCGAAGCATCTTCACATTCCACCGCATCCTTCTGCATGTTCCCGCCGCACTCCGGCACCTACGGGGAACACAAGAACAGCAAGGTGAGCCAAGGGAATAAACAGAGCCAATATTAGTTACCCCCCATAGACTTACCTGATTTTACCACCGGGGGTACTATACCTCTTCACGGGTCGGCGCAGCTTCCACAGCATCCTCGCCGAACCCCGGCCCCTGAGGGGAAACAAAAGGACAGCAAGGTGAAACAAAGGGACAAACAAGGGGAAACCTCCCCACCACAATAGACTTACCTGATTTTACCGCCGGAGGCATTATTCCCCGAGACTTCATACTTTCGCTCAGCGCCTGAATAAGGGAGAAAGCAACAGGTTTCATACTGACATTATTTTATCGAAGTGTGTTGGATAATACAAATCCTTACCTGAATATTACCGGTTGCCACGAGGAATCGGACAAGAGTGAAAGTCAGACATTTGAACTCTTACAAACTACATACTTACGGCGTCTTGCCGGAAATCTCAGAGTCAATATTGTTCTGGAACTCACCAATTCCTTCGAGCCAGTGAAGCAACTGGTTATCTACGCGCCCCTGTGCTCAATGCAGGATGGAGAGCTTATCTTTCCAAACCATCAGGTGAGACTATAAGAGGGGACATCAAAGGTGATCAGTGGGGAGAACAGCGGGAGTGGGTGGGGGTTAATGTTCAACTCCATGGGTGGTTAATTCCCTTTCTCCATTTGCAGAAGAATATTCCTACGGGCCAAGCAACGAAGCTAGGTGGGCCAGTCCAGTCCGTCATCTCAGCACTACGCGGCACATTGGTGGAGACCGCAGCTGTCCAGTTCAGATCGACGCCCCTGTGGGAGCCAGGTGGGCGTAACAGAACGCAAAGCCTACCCACAAATTCCCACCCGGGCGTTATGGATACCTCAGAAACTGACCAATTGGCCCAATTACTAGGGGAATTGAGGGCTGAAGTGCATTCCGCCCGTCAAGAAACCAATGCTCTTAGGAGGGAACTGATTCTGTCAAAGGAGCAAACTGATGACCTTGCTAGGCAACTACTGCAAAGCCAGGCTGGACAAGCACCCCTACAGGACCCGCGGGAAATCCAGCTCCTGTGTCATCGAGTAACCCTGTGCAAATAAACCTATCAGGAACTATTCCATTAGCTCCGCCCGAACGCTCTGCCGGGGATCCCAAAAGGTTTGCTGTGTTTATGAACCAATGCCGCTTGCACTTTTTATGCAGACCTGGAGCCTTCCCAAACGATCAAGCCAAGGTCGCCTGTGTATTGTCATATCTCAGCGGCAGTGCAGCTGATTGGTCAATTCCACTAGTTTCTCAGGATGACCCAATTCTTCGGGATTTTTAGGGCTTTCAAATGAGCATGGAAAGACTATTTGCCCGGCACTCACAAGGACAGGCCCTAGATAACGAACTTTTATCCCGACGACAGGGTAACCAGGACCTTCTATCCTCCATCGCAACCTTTAATAGGTTGATAGTGGAAACTGGATGGCCTGAGGTAAAACAAATCACGTTATTTCATTGAGGGCTTCGAGGAGAACTTAAGGATGTCTTGGCTCAAGTCGTGAACCCACCTCAAGACTGCGCTGAATATATAGACTTAGTAGTCCAGTTAGATCACAGACTTCAGAACAGAAAGGCTGATCGAGCCAAGTTTGAGAATCAGGTGTTGGTCAAAACCCATGCTAACCCCAAAGCCGCAGATGCTTCAGAATCCATGCAAATCGGAGGGGTTAAAGGACCCTTAACCCAGAAGGAAAGAGAAAGGAGACGGCATATGCAATTGAGTCTTTATTGTGGAACTTTTGGGCATTTTCTACGGGATTGCCCTGTAAAACCACCCAAGAAGGTGGTAGGAGCTGCTGATAAAAGCCATATGGAGTCAGACTCGGGAAACGACCACGCCCAACAAGCGTAGAGGTCCGCTTGCCGAGCTTGAAGAAGGATACTCAGACCTCGCATTTTATCATACCAATGGTCCTCATAGATCCAAGGCAGCCATCGCGTATGCACGCAGTAAGGGCATACATTGATAGTGGGGCCATAGGAAACTATGTGGACTACAAATTGGCTTCCAGGATGAATCTACCTCTCTGCCGTAAAACCACCTCAGATGTCATCACTACAGTCGATGGAACTGAAATTGCCTCTGGGCCTGTAACTCATTCCACCGCAGAGATGACACTATTGGGTCAGGATGGGCATCAAGACACTATTGTGTTTGATCTAATCAAAGCCCCACAAATAATACTGGGGATACCTTGGTTGGAAACACATAATCCTTGTATTGATTGGCGAGAGAAGAGAATAACCTTCCCGGATTATGCACAAACCTGTTACCTTAAGAAAAATCTGAAAGCAGGCCTGGCCACAGTAACCACAGCAGTCGTGCAACTACCTCCAGAATATCAAGAATTCCAGGATGTCTTCCAAAAAGAACAGGCAAACACCTTACCACCTCACAGATCGTACCATTGTCAAATCGATCTCATACCTGGTGCACACCCCCTTGTAGCATCATCTACACCCTTACGGAACCTGAGAACCTTCACCTACGACAATACTTAGAACAGTACCTTGCTAATGGCTTCATTCGCCCATCCAAGTCCCCTGCATCTTCATCTTTGTTCTTCGTGCCCAAAAAGGAAGGCGACCTCAGAACGTGCATAGACTACCGCGCATTGAACCAGATAACTGTTAAGAACCGATACTCATTGCCTCTGATCCCTGAACTACTAGACCAAGTGAAGGACGCTTGCATATGCACTAAGTTAGATCTCCGGGGGGCATACCATCTGGTACGTGTAAAAGAGGGCGACGAATGGAAGACTGCTTTTCGCACTAAGTATGGGTTATTCAAATACCAGGTGATGCCCTTCGGGTTGTGTAATGCACCAGCAGCCTTCCAATACTTTATGAACAATGTCCTTTGTGAACTCATTGACATTTTTGTTGTCGTATATATCGATGATATTCTAGTATACTCCTCTTCAGAATCTGACCATGTGAAGCACGTCCGAGCAGTCCTTGAAAAATTGCGCCAGCACAAACTATATGCAAAACTGTAAAAATGCGTTTTTCATGCCACAGAAGTTCAATTCCTTGGGTTTATCCTGACCCCAGGAGGAGTCTGAATGGACTCACGAAAGGTGGACGCAATCCTTAAGTGGCCATCACCAAGTTCAGTTAAAGGAGTACAAAGCATGCTCGGCTTTGTCAATTTCTAATGCAGATTCATCCCAGATTTTTCACATGTTGTGCATCCCATCACAGCACTCTTGCGAAAAAATATACGCTTCATGTGGACTGAAGAAGCTGAAAATGCCTTCCAAAAGCTGAAAGCGAAATTCACGTCTATACCTGTATTAAAGCACCCGCGCCGTGAACTTCCATACATAGTGGAAACTGATGCATCCAGTCTAGCCATGGGAGCTGTCCTGTCCCAAAAGGACCAAGAAACTGGCCAGCTTCACCCAGTAGCATTTTGGTCCAGAAAGTTCTCGGCACCCGAGTTAAACTATGCGGTTACCGACAAGGAGTTATTACCCATTAAATCCACCTTCAAGGCTCGGCGGCACTATCTTCTCGGTGCCAGGCATACCATTACTGTGATCACCGATCACCGGAACCTACAGTATTTAAAGACAGCCAAGGCCCAATCGTCACGCCAACTCCGATGGGCATTGTTCTTTGGCGAGTTTGATTTTGTGATAACCTATCGACCAGGTTGTAAGAATGGTAAAGCAGACGCCTTATCCCGAATAGGGATGGGAGAGGCAGAAGCAAACCCAGAACCAGTACCTATAATTTCCAAACAAAGGATTCTTGGCATGACTACTCTACAGACACTAGAGGACATTCAGGTAAAAAACCAGCAACTCTTTGATCCTACAGCCCTACAGGACTGGGTAAAGAAAGGCCCAGACTACTCTGTCACCAATGACCTGCCTTATTACCAAGGGCAGCTATTTCTGCCACACAAGGAACTAGAAGAGCTATTCATTTCCCGTTATCATGATACCCTAATGGAGGGGCACCCAGGTATTGCAAAAACTGAAGCCAAAATTAAGAGACAATTCTGGTGGCCCACCTGGCAAAAGAATATTAAATCATTTGTGATGTCTTGTGGCATTTGCGCCCAAAACAAAAGTCAGAAGAAAAAACCAGCTGGACTCTTACAACCTTTAGACATTCCGCCTACACCATGGCACACCTTATCGTTAGACTTTATTACTGATCTACCCCCATGCAATGGATTTAACACCATTCTAGTTATTGTGGATCTTTTCTCCAAGATGGCCCGCTTTATTCCTTTAAAGGAATTACCTTCAGCTTCAATCCTGGCCAAGGAGTTCCTCGAAAACATTGTTTGCAAACACAAGGATTTCCGTCCGTATTGGTCTCTGACCGGGGCAGTCAATTCATTTCACATTTTTGGAAAAAATGTTGTCAATTGGTGCAAATCGATGTGAGGTTATCGACCAGTCACCACCCCCAAACCGATTGTCAAACGGAGAGGACCAACCAGACTCTCGAACAATACCTGCGTTGTATGTTACATCAGACTGATAGTAATTGGAAAGACATTCTTTGGATCGCCGAATATGCATACAATAATTCAGTACATTCTGGAACTGGACAAAGCCCTTTTTATACCTTATATGGGCACCATCCTCGAACCTCAGACCTTGACTCACCCCAACACTTAGAAATGCCCGCAGTGGACCATCTGCACGCTACGATTACACAAGCCTTTAAGGAAACAACTACACATTTAAAACAGGCGAAAGAAAAATACAAGAAAGATGCTGATCGACATAGAAGTGACACTCCACAATACCAGATAGGGGACCAAGTATGGTTAGCCACAAAACACATACCTCTAAAAGGAGCACAGACCTTTAACCCCAGATATTTGGGACCTTACTCTATTAAGGCCATTATCAACCCGGTGGCTGTCAAGCTGGACTTACCTGCTAATATGCGAATTCACCCCGTCCTTCACGTGTCACTTTTGAAGCCAGTGCAACCAGGGACAAGACTAACCAAGCCACCAGACCCCATCCTTGTAGACGGGGAACCCGAATTTGAGGTTAAAAACATCCTGGACTCCAAACTGATGAAGTCAAAACTTTTTTATTTAATCGACTGGAAAAGTTACGGACCACAGGAAAGGTCATGGGAACCTAGTGACCATGTTCATGCACCCCGATTGGTGAAAAAATTCCACCAAAATTTCCCAGACAAACCGAAACCACTGGGAAGAACGTCTTTAGGAGGGGCCTTGGGAGGGAGTGCTGTCATGATGCCTAACCCCGGGGACCCAGACCAAGACCAGCAACCCCGGAAGCAGGCATCAAGTTATTCCAAGCATGCCCAACAACCCCTGCTAGGGGCTATTTGGGTGCAGTCCTGGCATCTATGGCACCATGCTCATATGGAGAGTCAGCCCTGGCGCCATAGGTGCCAGGCTCATAGATTAAAACTTAACTGATGCAGACCATGCTTCAAACTTACCTGATGCAGACCATGCTGCAAGAGCTCCAAGCCAAAAGAGGCTTGGAAGGGACTACTTTACCTAGGGACTATTTTTTTACTCGGGTGGGGCTGGGGAGGAATACTTATCTGGGACTACTTTGGAGGCTATTTAAACCACACCCGAAGAGCAGCACACGCTTTGCATTATTCTGCATCCAGCAGCGTAACGCTCACCGTGCCTGCAAGTCTGCATCCAGCCTTCTGCCACGCCCGCCTCGAGTCTGGAGCTCCTAGAAAAAGGGAGAAAGAAGGAGAAAAGGTTAGAACAAGAGCAATACCTTTGATCCTTACCTGAATTCCTGATCCACCGTGCCTTCGAGCTGGAAGAAAGAAGTTATTTTATGCGCGTCGCCTCGCCTGCTGCTGCACCGCGCTGAACTCACTGGCCTTCGCAGCATCTTCACATTCCACCGCATCCTTCTGCATGTTCCCGCCGCACTCCGGAACCTACGGGGAACACAAGAACAGCAAGGTGAGCCAAGGGAATAAACAGAGCCAATATTAATTACCCCCATAGACTTACCTGATTTTACCACCGGGGGTACTATACCTCTTCACGGGTCGGCGCAGCTTCCACAGCATCCTCGCCGAACCCCGGCCCCTAAGGGGAAACAAAAGGACAGCAAGGTAAAACAAAGGGACAAACAAGAGGAAAGCTCCTCACCACAATAGACTTTCCTGATTTTACCGCCGGAGGCATTAATCCCCGAGACTTCATACTTTCTCTCAGCGCCTGAATAAGGGAGAAAGCAATAGGTTTCATACTGACATTATTTTATCGAACTGTATTGGATAATACAAATCCTTGCCTGAATATTACCGGTTGCCATGAGGAACTCTTCGCCAGGGTCAAGCTGCGACCTACAAGGAATCTGACAAGAGTGAATGTCAGACATTTGAACTCTTACGAACTACATACTTACGGCGTCTTGCCGGAAATCTCAGAGTCAATATTGCTCTGGAACTCACCCATTCCTTCGAGCCAGTGAAGCAACTGGTTATCTACATGCCCCTGTGCTCAATGCAGGATGGAGAGCTCATCTTCCCAAACCATCAGGTGAGACTATAAGAGGGGACATCAAAGGTTATCAGTGGGGAGAACAGCGGGAGTGGGTGGGGGTTAACGCTCAACTCCACGGGTGGTTAATTCCCTTTCTCCATTTGCAGAAGAATATTCGAACGGGCCAAGCAAACGAAGCTAGGTGGGCCAGTCCAATCCGTCATCTCGGCACTACGCGTCACATTGGTGGAGACCGCAGCTCTCCAGTTCAGATCGACGCCCCTGTGGGAGCCAGGTGAGCGTAACACCTTGGCATTTCACGGGAAAATGCATGCCCAAATAAGGACTGACCAGGGTCGGCTGGACCTGGGGAAGGTGAAGGGGCAAGATCACCAAAGGAGAGAACAAAGAAACTTGTGGCATGGCCATTGTGGAGCCAGGCACCTAACCATGCAAAACACGGTAATTGCGGTTTACCTGGCAAGAAAGGGTTACAAATATGCAAAATGATAAGCTGCCACCAGCCCTATCCAAGGCACGTCTGCACTTCTCCTAAAAAATCCTTTGAGAGTATCTAGGGCCTTTGGAAATTACTATTAGACCCAAGTGCACTGTACTGTAAGGTACATTGTACACTTGTTACATGTTGCAGAAATGTTGCAACAAGGACTAAGGGAAATAAAGTCTCCCAGTAGTGACTGTCTTAAGGGCATGTCAGTTTCCCCATAAAAAGTGAGAGAAAATCCCAGAGGAGTGCAGCAGAAGGCTGGGCTCCTCTGGTAAAGTCAGGCTATGGTGTTTAGACATCAGCAAAACATAGGGGGTAAACAACTGGAGGAAATATTACCTATGAAATAAAAATCTTTCCTAACAATAACAAATACATAGACGTGACTAAATGTTACCTGCAAAAGTACTGAAGAGAAATAGATCCTCCTCCTCTCTGGTAATAGACAGTTTAAATTGTCATTGAAGGGAGTGTTTCTCACCCTCATGTCCAACATGGTAAATGTCAGGAGCAATGTTTATTGAGGTAGCCAGGTTACCCTTATTTTATGCAGGTACATTCAAAAATACGTGACACTACACACATTTATTTAGGACAACCATAAAACATAAAGAGATGCTTACATTGCACACAACATAATTAACACAGAATATAGATTTATGATATAGAAAAAAGGTCAGCATAGCATTTCAGCGATTGCCAGACATTTGGTCGAAAAAAATTGGTCGACCAGACAAATGGTCGAACCAATTTGATCGAAAACCAAATGGTCGAATTTTTTTATTTTTTATTTTAACCCTTTTTTTTCATTTTTTTGGGGGGGTCCCCCCCCAACCCCCTTTTTTTCTCTAAAAACCCCTTTTTTTACTAAACGAAAACCCGAAAAATAAATATATAAATAAAAAAAAAAATTCGACCATTTGGTTTTCGACCAAATTGCGTCGACCAAATTGCAGTCGACCAGTTTTTTTTCGACCAGTTGACTGGACACCCATTTCAGCCAATGCATTTCAGTTGGCTAGAGGCCTCAAAAAACCCCATAAAGGTTTGGAAGTGTTGAGCAAATGGTAAAATATAGTGTTGTGTGCAACAAAGGCAGTGCACTGGGCAGAAACCAGTATGCAGTAATTCAGCAGTTTAAATGGTAGGAATATGCAGTTTCTAATGGTGGTGTTCAAAGGTTTTTTATAAAAAATAAATTGTCAGTGGGCTGAAGCAGAAAAGCCAGGCGGGGTAACCAATAGCGAGCCAGACAGCTCATCTATGTCTTGGACACAGTGTGCTTAGAAGTCTGAAGCAATGCAGCATTTTCTAAACCTATTTTTTCTAGTTTTAAAGTTGCAATAACTGGCTTGTGGTTTAGTGAAATTTGGAAAACACCTAGTAATGATGATGAGCATAAATTGGGTCATTGTGACAGAAAATGATCATGTGTTTCAGGAAGTGTTTATGTCCAATGGAAGTTATGTGATGCATTTGACCTTTAAGTAAATTGGCCTATCAAAAATGAACCTTCATATTAGCATAACATTATTGTGTAATTTTTGCCACACTATAAGTGTTGTCTAAAATATCAGAAACGCTGAGATATTATTTTGTCACCCTGTAAGATTAGTGATTAAAACAACATACTCCTGGCTATTCGTTATTTGTGTCTGTCTTTTTGGCATCAGGGTTTCCTCCCATACAGTAGCTGGCATTGAGAAGTTATGGTTAGGAACTGGCATCTTTAACAGTACTTTTATCGTTGGGTGACTGAGCTGTGCACAAGGATCCAACTAGATCCATCAACCTGCCACCAAACTGATGAATCACCTTCTGGGGCACAGTGGTCCAGGGATGAATGTTGGTTTCTAAACAATCAATTGACCCCACACCCCTAGTAAGCCAAAAGGGATCCAAACAGATTAAAAACACAAGCAAATTATAAACCTACTTGTCCCATTTTGATAACATGGATGGAATGGCAGGTTTATCTCCACATGGTTGTGGATCGTTGGTTTGTTGCAACACAGCAAAAATAAAATGATTACCCAATGATAAAAGGGACTGTCAAGCCAAGGTTATATAGTAATATCTACTTTATTATTATTATCACAACAGTTTTAGAGGAATGCAGGGGACAGACAGTTTCAAAGAAGGAAAAAGGATTTTCTCTGGATACTCACAGGAGGGTAATCAGTATATTGATTTATCACAACAGTTCAAGGATAATTGCTTTCCACACATAGGGAGCAATGGGTCATGTGATGTCACAAGGGGCCTTCGAAGGACGACCAGGGGGACTGAACTACAACATACCTTGTGCTGTAGGAGTTCTTGATGCTCAACAAGGCCGGTCAGTTTCAGGGAACTTTGCAGCTTCTTTGACAGAGTTCAAGATGGGAGACAGCTGGGGGTATCCGGTGGCAAGCAGTTCTATGAGCGAAGCTGAGCGGACAGCTGCAGGCTGTCATACACAGCGTCTCTGGGTCAGGAATCATTGTCTCAGTGCTGGTCAGTCATTCTGAAGTACTGGTTGAGGTGTCTCAGATGGCTTTAGTGACTGTGACATAACAACATTCAGAGGTGCAGTCAGTTGTAGCTCAACGGGCCCAATTGGCTCAAAGATGTCCTATAAGGCAGATGTTGGTAGATGCTTGTCTATGCACTCCTTCTAGCTTCTTCACTGGGATTGTATCGTCCTTTAAGGCAGACATCCCAAAGCTGAGGAGAGTGTTGCAAGCAGCTGCCTTGTCCTTGGTTTGTTTCAGAGACTCTCTGGATCTACCAACCTAGGAAGCTTGCTGCAGAGGCTAGCAGGGCATGCTGTGTGCTGTCTGGGTATCGGTTCTGAAGCTGCTTGAGGTTCATCTGTATTCTGTATCTCCCTCTGTTCCCTTGGAGATGTTTAGTGGAGGGATCTTGTTTCCCTCTTGGAGGTTCTGGACTTCCTACACTAGTGGAAGATGTAAGGCAGACTATACCTTCAGCCAGCGTCCAAAATCAATTATTTTTGCTACTCCTCCCAAAGTCTTCAGATGATCTGCCAAAAGAGGTGCTCAGCCCTCTTTTAAAGCCAAATTGACCACAGGGATTGGTGTAGGCTAGGTCTTCGTTAATGAACCAATCCTGGGTACCCACCAACAATCTCCTGTATGCATAATGTCATAATCAGAGTGTTTTGCAACAGAAAAGGTAAAAGGGTGAAAACATGTAATACTAATCCCACTCATCTTCCTGTCTGTTTGGTATCACTTTGATTAATGGAGCTCTCTGTGGTTCATTATTAAGGCTGCATGGCTCCCTTGAAACTGCAGCAAGACCAGACTTTCTGGCTCCATAAAAACACTTAGTCATACATTCTGAATGGGGTCCCCCTGCGGGAATCGCTACTGTGAACATGAATTCCCAGACATGACATTTCACTGTCATTCGAACTGAGGGCGGGAGCTGGCTTCAGTTTGACACAGTTGCATATGAAAGGTTGTTAGGGTTTCCGGTCTCCTTTATTAGCCTCTGAATCCAAGCCCCATAAGGGCCTGTTTGAAGTACATTCTATTTGTACGTTAATTGCTGCCACTAGCTCCAGGGCTGAACAAAAGATCAGGGCAGATCCATGGAGCCTGTGTTAGTTAATCAGGGTGGCCATGGTAGGGTGAAGATTGGCCTTGCCTGAAACTGAAATGACATTATGTACTCCTGGCTGTTATATCCTAACTAAATATGACAGTTGGGCCCGCACCGGTACGTTGTATAATAATTGACCTTTTCACAATTGACCTCTGGAGAATTGACCTCGGGAGAATTGACCTAGGGAGAATTGACCTAATTTAGAAGGTCAATTAGGACATATACATATATAACCCCCACCCAAGCCAAAACCACCTGCACCACCCCACCTAATCCCCTTATATTATTTATAATCCAAAAACAACCCAATACATATATAAAAATAACTAAAATAATATAAAGGTCAATTGTGCAGAAGGTCAATTAGGACCACTATAATTAGGTCAATTGTGCAAAAGGTCAATTGTAAAATATCAATTTGGGTAATACCCAACTGTTGGCTGTGTCCACCTAGAGTATATGGGTCGATGCATATGCCATGCAGTGAGCATAGGAACATGAGAGCGGAGATTAGCCCCAGACATTTTCCTGAGGTTGATCTATGATCGTTCAATTTAATCTAAAATTTCAAAAAAGCCCAGGCAAGCGCACACCCACGCGCTGATGGTCGAATTCCTCACAGTGTGCAGATACTTGTTCAATGTATGAATGCACGTCTGAAAGTATTGTAGGTGTGAGTGAAAGGGGAGCAGGGGTGCTGAGAGTAGGGGTGGGCCCTGCTCAACCGCAGCAGCCCTCACTGAGTGGGGGGTCTCTGGATGCATGACATTACTTATAGCTTTATGCTTCATGCACAGTAAAGTATGTTTACTGTGCAACAGATGGATTGCTGACATTTATCTGTTTTCATGTTGAAAATGAAAAGAGATATCAGACAAAGTATATTAACCGTGCATTAAGTGTAAATCAAACATGGTAAGTGATATTAGGTGGCTAGACTGGGCGACATTCAATGTAGAACGTCTAGCCACGTAATAATATCTACGTTTATTTTACCCTTGATGTACAATGCTTTGAATCAAAGTTAAAGCAAACATGACAAGGGTTCTTACGTGGTTAGTCTGGCTTGCATTGGATGTAGGATGCTCTATCAAGATAATAGCACTAATGTTTGATTTACCTTTATACTGCATCAATACTAAGGCAAACATAGTAAGTGGGGGTCAGTACGACCTGGGCGCAAAGGGATAGCGGGCACTGGTAATGACACCGGTGCCGGTAATCCCTTTGCACCCTATTCCAAGGTCCCTTTGCGGGTCCCTCCCTTAACACCTGGTTTTACCAGGCGTTATGGACGGGACACGCAAAGGGATACCGTGGTCAATAACGGTACCGCAATTTGAGGTACCGTTATTGACACCTTCCCCCTTCCCATTGAGCACTACGGGGGCTCAAATGGGAATGGGGAATGGCTTTTCAAATGGGGACTTACCGGTCCCGCAAAGGTCGGAATAGACCGGTAAATCCCCATACCACCAAGTCCGTTGGGGTACCGGTATTAGCGCTATTAGCGCCATGACTAGCACCAACCTTGGAATGAGGGCCAGTGTCCTTACGTAGCTAGATTGGCCTACATTTAATGTAAATCAGTCCATCCATGTAATAACACCTATGTTTGCTTTACCCTTGATGCACAGTAATGTGCATCAAGGGTAAAGCAAAAATGATAAGTGTTATTTTTTGGCTAGACAGGCTTACATTGTGCGTACACCAGCCTAGCCATGTAATATCACTCATGTTTGCTCCACCTCTATCATCCTCCTCTCCCTTGCACTCTCATTCCTCCCCCTTGTACTCTCAATCCTATCCCTTGCGCTATCATTCCTACCCCTGCACTATCATTCCTCCTTCTTGTGCTGCCATTCTTTCCCCACTTACACAGCCATTCTTCCCCCTTGTGCTGTCATTTCATCTCCCTTACACTATCGATCCTCCCCCTTGCCCTGTCATTCAACCGTGTTCTGTCATTCTCCCCCTTTTGCTGCCATCCCTTCCTTCTTTTGAGCTGCCATTACCCCTTGTGCTGTCATGTCTTCCCACTTGCCCTGCCGTTCTTTCCCACTTGCCTTGTCGCTCTTACCCCCTTGCGATGTCATTCCCCCTTATGCTCTCACTCCTCTGTCCCTTGCACTGTGTCATTCATTTCCCTTGGCAATGTCATTCCTTCCCACCTTCCTCTTCCATTCCTCCCCCCTTGTGCTGTCATTTATTCCCCTTGTGCTGTCATTCTTCCCTCCCTTTCACTGTCAGTCCAGCCCTTGTGCTGTCCCTTCTCCCTCCCTTGCGTTGGCATTTCTTCTCCCTTGCCCTTTCATTCTTCCTGGTGTGCTGTCATTCCCCCTTGTGCTGTCACCCCCCCTAGTTCTCGTATTCATCCTCTTGCTCTGTCATTCCTCACTCCTTCCCCCATGCTAAATATATAATGCAATAAACAACTACAAATGGTAAAACTATTGGCTTTGGCAATGCTTGATTTATTTTGGTGTCTGATCCTGTTATTTGTCCTAGCCTGACTCTGCAAGATGCCGAAGAAACAGGAGAGTGATTTCAGGATCGTATGCCTTCGCCACAAGACTGGGCACAGCATTCCATACCAGGCGGCCAGATGCCTTGGGCCAACCCTCCAAAAACTATCGGCTGCCCAAACCCAAAGCTCATGAATGGGACTGCTCCAAGCCTCTAAGCGTGAGTAATGCACGGGACTCTGGGCAATATTGCTGAAATACATGCCTTCCTACAGGAGACAGACATTGTGTCAGCATGTGTTACTTTTCCAATCACTGCATTTAAGTTTATGCCCTTCACAATTGTATTAAAGACTATTTATTCTAAACTAAGCACATCTGATCTCGTGTTGCTATGGCATCCGCCTACGTGCTTCTTGTAAGTACATGTAGGCGCTACTGCTGAGCACTCATGCTGAGGACATGTCGCTGAGCGGTGTGCCGTGCAGGGGGCCCACAACACTAGCCTGCAGGCCCCAGGTACCTCATCCGAGGCACTTGAACTCCGACTCGCACTTCAAACATTGGAGAAACACTCACTGCAGAGAATTACGGGGAAGTCAGCAATTAGGACTAATTGACCACGAGTCTGCAGACAACGTGCTCCAATTGCATAATTAAACACAATTAACCTTTAGCACAATGGCATGATATTTGAATAATTTCATTTCTTAGGTGAATGTTGTACTTTTTTGCTGATAAGTGGCAAGCGAGAGTATCTCCAGGGGTCACTTTGGCATTCGGAGGATTTTTTTTCTTTTTTTCTTTTTCCATTGGCAGAAAGATAATGTTGCAAATCAGCGCCTTAGCAAGTGAACAGAATATAAGGAGCTATAATAGATTCATGAAGGAGGTTACTGACAGGTGTAGGATCGAGGAATAGAGTTCTGCAGGACAGGACGGTTCACAATGTTCTATAGCACTTGAAGCAGCATGCCTCCTGCTTCTTAGGGCTGTAATAACAGGTACTGTTTTTGTGTATTGTGATTCTGGTGGACAGAGGGTGAGTGGGGGGCGTGGTGCTTAGTGTGAGAGGGATGAGTGGGGAAAGGGGGATTTCACTAAACATAACATGTTAGTTGACATCCATAATACAGTTGGCATGATTTGTGTTATGTGGCTAGAATGGCATTGTGGTGCAGTTAGTCTAGTCATTTTTGTCACTGTGGTATGACATTTTTTTTGACTGGGCATCTATAACTAAGTAGGCATGATATGTGTTATTACATGGCGAGACTGACGTTTTGGTACAGCCAGTCTAGCCATGTTTTACTGGAATGGCCATGTTTTCTTAAAATATCCTTACTGGCATTATGCATAAAGCAAATATGGGTATGTTCATATATGGGAATATTGGTATAATTAGAATGGAAATGTATAGGCAAAGCCGGCGTGGCAATGTTTTAGCACTGGCATATAATGATATAATGAACAGAAATGGATGGTTTCTACCTCGTGTGGAAGTTGGTTAGTTGCACAGTGTACTTCCGCCTGGTCCCCTACTCATAGCTTTAGCTTAAAGGCTGATGCCTGATGAGATACCTAGGCTTCAGATATGAACATTACAAAAGCAACTAAAGGTGTGTGTTATCTGTAAATTCATTCACTGTGCTATTCCCACTGACATATTGCTCTTTATCATGCACTATTTGATAATTGGGCTCAACGCCAGACATCCCTTGGGGTGGAACAGAGAGGGGCGGGACCTCCACGTTTGCCCCACACAGTTTCTGAAGTGAGCCCTCCCATCACCATTCAGCCGCCTGTACTTTCCTATGCCCTCCCTGTTCCTCGAATGCCCATCTCCCCTTACCCACGGCCCCGTGCATTTATGCAGGCCTGAATTACCCAATTAATGTGCATGTCTTTGGGTGCCATTTTATAGAAAACCGAAATTGCAATGGAAAGCGTGTCTGCACATCCGTACAAAAGGTCCTCTGTGAGCAATTTGGATCATTTAAAAAAGGAGTGGAAATGAAAAGATATGCAGGGTAATTCATGGAAATTCGCACAAAAGTGTCGCACGCGGCTGGCGCACAGCGTGCCCGTGCGAATGTCTGCGCCAGCCGCGTGCGATAAAATCAATTTCCGCCGCCAGCGTATTCATGGATTCTCGCCTCCAAAAGCAGACGTGGCGCAGAGTGGCGCAGCGACCCTGCAGCAGCGCCAGTTACGCCCCCAAGAACGCCCTCGCGCAAGGAAAAGCCATCAAGATCGCAAAACCATCGCAAAGGGCTGCGCCAACCCTGTACCAGTTTAGCGGACTGGCAAACAGCAAACGCAAAGCGGGGAACGTGTATTACGGGTTTTGGGAACACGCGTGCGCGAGATGTTTCACACGCGATCTGACCTGGGGGAGCGTGTGCGTGTATTTCAGAGGTGCTCGAGAAGTTTCACACGCGAACGGGCTGGATGCGTGTATTTCAGGGGTGCACGAGAAGTAGCACGCGCAATTGGCCTGGGATCGTGTATTTCAGAGGTGCGCGAGAAGTTCCACACGTGATCGGGCCTGTGGGAGCGTGTGCGTGTATTTCAGGGATGCGTGAGAAGTTTTACACGGGAATGGCCTGGGTGCGTGTATTTCAGGGGTGCGCGAGAAGTTCCACACGCGATTGGCCTGGGTGCGTGTATTCTAGAGGTGCGCGAGAAGTTCCACACGCGATTGGCCTGGGTGAGTGTATTTTAGAGGTGCGCGAGAAGTTTCACACGCGATCCGACCTGGGGGAGCGTGTGCGTGTATTTCAGGGGTGCGCAAGAAGTTTCACACACGATTGGCATGGGCGCGTGTATTCCAGAGGTGCGCAAGAAGTTTCACATGCGATCGGGCCTGGGGGAGCGTGTGCGTGTATTTCAGGGGTGCGCAAGAAGTTCCACACGCGATTGGCCTGGGCGCGTGTAGTTCAGAGGTGCGCGAGAAGTTTCACACGCGATCGGGCCTGGGGGAGCATGTGCGTGCATTTCAGGGGTGCGCGAGAAGTTCCACACGCGATCGGGCCTGGGAGAGCGTGTGCGTGTATTTCAGAGGTGCGCGAGAAGTTCCACACGCGATTGGCCTGTGCGTGTGTATTTCAGGGGTGCGCGAGAAGTTCCACACGCGATCGGGCCTGGGGGAGCATGTGCGTGTATTTCAGAGGTGCGCGCGAAGTTCCACACGCGATTGGCCTGGGCGCGTGTAGTTCAGAGGTGCGCGAGAAGTTTCACACGCGATCGGGCCTGGGGGAGCGTGTGCGTGTATTTCAGGGGTGCGCGAGAAGTTCCACACGCGATCGGGCCTGGGGGAGCGTGTGTGTGTATTTCAGAGGTGCGCGAGAAGTTCCACACGCGATTGGCCTGGGCGCGTGTATTCCAGAGGTGCGCGAGAAGTTTCACACGCGATTGGCCTGTGCGCGTGTATTTCAGGGGTGCGCGAGAAGTTTCACATGCGATTTCAGCAGGGTACGTGTATTTCAGGGGTGCGCGAGACGTTTCACACGCAATTTCAGCAGGGTACGTGTATTTCAGCGGTGCGCGAGAAGTTTCACACGTGATTTCAGCAGGGTACGTGTATTTCAGGGGTGCCGGGGAGTCCTACATGTGATTTGGCAGTGTGGGTCCTCCCAGGTGTTCCCTGTACCCCCTCCACGGCCCCTGCAGGCAGCCCACACCACATGGGACTACCCTGCATCCCTGGTCATGTCCTGCAGGCAGCCCACCCAACATAGGCACATGTCTCCTTGCACTACTGATCACCAACTCATGTCCCCTTGCACCCCCACCCCCAGCATTGCGGGGCACCTGGCAGCAGGCCCCCACTCATGTACCACTCATGTCCCCCTGCACCCCCTCCCCCCAGCATTGCGGGGCACCTGGCAGCAGGCCCCCACTCATGTCCCACTCATGTCCCCCTGCACCCTCACCCCCCAGCATTGCGGGGCACCTGCCAGCAGGCCCCCACACATGTCCCCCAGCCAACATGTCATCACAATCTAGATCTCTGGCCCTTATGGTCAGCCTCCAAATGCCAAACCCCCCCCCCCCGAGTATTGCATCCACTCACTTAGAAATGGCAATGACATGATAGAACCCCAATTGCAAGTTTAGAAATGAACACATGTCCCTCACATACACCCAATGGGTGTCAGTGAATCTCAAAACCCATATCATGCTATGCATGAAACCAATGAGATGATACTACACATTGAAGTTTGATGGAAAAAATGTATTAAAAACAGCATAAATGGAATTAAAAATAAACAAATGACAATGGGAATCAAAAACCAAAAGCAGCATGTCTGTAAAATAATGAAAAACGACAAATCATAATCCAAAGGAAAGGTGTCCAAAGTCACAGTTCAAGAAAGTAAATCCAAGGTAAAAACAAAACTGAAAACCATTGCTCCATGGGTAAATCCAAAAAACAAAACAAAATCCAACAGTCAACTATATACAGATAAACAAAACAGGGTCCATGATCCCAACTGAAGAAATGAAACCTACATAAAAATACTACCTAATAAAAAAACTATATACAAAAATGTGGTCCATTGGCCAAAAGGTCCAAATAAATAAAAAAGCAAAGGAAACCTAACACTAACTACATAACCATTTACAAGGGCAGCGGGCTAGTCCGACGGCTCACTGGTTGTTGACATGGGCCAGGGCATCATCGAACTCCTGTTCAATGGCTTGGAGGCAGGCATGTTCCCTGGCCCCGAGGTCTCGCAGGGATAATGCAGTGTTCAGCTCCAACTCCCTGCGAAGACCCTCGAGGCACTCAGCCTGCCTCAGCGCCCTCCGCATGGAGTCCTCCGCCCTGACCATTGTGAGCCGTTCCTCCTCTGCCCGCTGCCGCTCCGCACCTATCTGCTGGCCCAACCGCTCCCACATGGAAGCCACTCCCATTCCAGGGTTCTCCTGCCCTCCGGCCGATGCCTGCACCCCTGATGTTGATGGCCCCGAGCCATGATGCCTCCCACGTCGAGCCTGCCGCTGCCTCCGACGCAACTGCCTGTGCCAGCACGACGGCATCCAGGCTGATGGAATCCACTGACGCCGTCGTGCCCGTGCCCTGCCTGATGATGCCGTGACATCCTCCATCTGCTGGGGTCCAGTTGCCGGTGTGTCCACCCCTGCTGGACCTCTGACTCCCGACTGTGGCAGGGATGGGATCCCCACCGAGGTTCCTGCATTGGTCGGTGCAGGTCCACAGGGGGCCCTGGTGGCATCTGGGCCGGAAGACGGCATGGAGTACGACTGGCGCATAGCCTCCACAGAGGAGGAGAGGGTCGCCAGAGTGCCCGACACATGTACGAGACCCCCGACCATGACCGCTCCCAACTGGGCCACGTTGGCGCGGTGCTCTTCGTGATGACGTGCGTGCTCCCCCCGGGAAGCACGCACCTCATCACGAATGACAGCCGTGCGCAACGCGACACCAATCAGGACCTTCTCCATATGGCCAGGGGTCCCCTCGTCCGCAGGTGGAGGGACGTCAGATGACATGGACATCCCCCCTACCTGCGGACGGGCCTGGGATGGTTCATCCCCGCTGGTGCATGGCGGTGCACTCATAGTGTCAGGGACAGTGACAAGCACAGGCATCTCCACGGCGACCTGTGCTGCCTCCTGCCCCTGCCCCTGGACTGCATTACTTGCACCAGCAGGGATGCCCCCACCAGGCCCCATGTGCGGCTCAGTAGCGGCCTCCTCCTCCTCTGTGGAAACCACCAACCTGGATGGCTCCACACCGTCTTCCACCGTTGCAAGCCCCTGTGGGGGCTCACCCACCCCTTCCGCTGCAGCCGTGGGGGCATCCCCGCCGCTTAGCTCCACAGCGCCGTCTCCGCCCTCTTCTTCACTTTGCGCTGTGTAGAGGGAGACATAGAACATAAGCATCAGGGTACTGTACAATGGTCCCCTAGACAGGAAGCAATAGCAGATGAGTGGCACTGTCAAAGATCACTTCCATCACTTCCATCATGTCCCTCCACAACACATTGGTCAGTGCAGGCAAAACACATGCAGTAACAGGCATGGCGCATGCTATGGACATAAGCAAACATGTCCAAGGGACTCTTGAAGCATACAATGTTGTTTTTGGACTCACATGCATCATGGGTCATGCCTATCACATGCACACACTTCAACGTACTTTCATCCATCTGGACTCGTACACCCCAGACACAGTGGATGCAAGGATAACTAGGCTGCATCAGTGATTCTGAACATTGTCACAGACATGTGTCATGCATCCATGGCATTCACAAGTCACAGACACGCAGGTCAGAAACACAGACATGGACACCATACATACATACATGGCATCAGCACCCAACTCTCACTCCCACCCATGTCCAGGAACAGACACTGGCATGCTCTTATGGGTCCATTCCGCATAGGGCTCCCCATGTTGCAATTAAACACATACACCAACCGTGTGCTTCACATATTACTGGTCTCACATGCATGACCATGATGTCCCTGCACACACACACGTGTACATGGCCTATGTCACACATACAGGCAAGTATCAGACAACCAGCACACTGCAACATGCCCTGTCTCACACAGCAATGCTTGGCCACTTACCGCTCGACTCCAGACGGGTCTGCCTCTTAAGGATCTGGGCATGGAGCGCTGGGCGTACGCATTCCAGGACCCTCAGCTGGATGGTACTCATGCTGCCCCGGCCCCCCTCCACAAGGCGCCGGGCCTTTATGAGGGTCGTGGACCTGAAGTCCTCCCAGCGCTTCTTGACTTGCTTGATGTTGCGGGTTGCCACCCCCTACGCGTTGATGGCAACCACAAAGTCGTCCCAGATCCTGTCCCATCCTTCCTTGTCGGCGCGTGGTGATCCGAAGAGGGCATCATAATGCCCCAGGACAAGCTCCACCAGGACACCAAATTCCTTCTGACTGAAGCTGGTGGCCCTCTGCCCCTCTGGCTGGGGGTCGCCAGTGGTCTCGGATGGTGTTTGCCCCGACATGGCGACCCCCGAGGCAGGTGTGTCTGCGCAACTGGGTCCTGGGGCTGGGCTGTGGAGCGATGGTATCCCAGTCGGGAGTGTTCTGTTCCAGCAGGGGTGGATACAGCAACTGGACCCCTGCAGATGGCTGATGTGCAGGCACCAAATGGCAGGGCACGGTGGCAGCAGGCAGGCAGGCAGCAGCAGATGGCTCGTGGGAGGCTGCTCGGGGCTCTGGGGGGCAGTAATTCGGCGTTTTGGGCAGGAGCGTGGTCATCCTTGTGCTTACGCGTGGCCAGCTTGATACGGAGTGATTTGGCACGTGAAAATTCTGCACGTCAGCGTGTAAATCGAGGAAAGGCCCTTAGCGCGTAAGCGCGTCAGCACGCATACGCGATTCCATTGGACCAAAGGCCCTTAGCGCGTATGCGCGTCTGTGACGTATCGCACACGGGCGTTGCTTTTCGTGGTGTGGTGCGTGTGTTTTGCAGGCGTTGGGGTTCACACGCTATTACTTCACAGCGGGTGGGTGTTGGCTACGTGTTCCTCTACACGCAAGGCAGACAGTGAGTGGTACCCTGCTCCCCCAGGCCCGATCGCGTGTAAAACCACCCGCGAGCCCCTGAAATACACGTACCCCGCTCCCCCAGGCCCGATCGCGTGTAAAAAGCACCCGCGAGCCCCTGAAATACACATACCCTGCTCCCCCAGGCCCGATCGCGTGTAAAAATACCGGCAAGCCCCTGAAATACACGTACCCCGCTCCCCCAGGCCCGATCGCATGTAAAAACACCTGCGAGCCCCTGAAATACACGTACCCCGCTCCCCCAGGCCCGATCGCGTGTGAAACTTCTTGCGCACCCCTGAAATACACGCGCACTGGCCAATCGCGTGTGAAACGTCTCGCGCACCTCTGAAATACACGGGCCCAAGCCAATCGCGTGTGGACCTTCTCGCGCACCCCTGAAATACACGCGCCCAGGCCAATCGCGTGTGGAACTTTTCGCGCACCTCTGAAATACACGCACACGCTCCCCCAGGCCCGATCGCGTGTGGAACTTCTTGCGCACCCCTGAAATACACGCACACACTCCCCCAGGCCCGATCGCGTGTAGAACTTCTCGCGCACCCCTGAAATACACGCACATGCTCCCCCAGGCCCGATCGCGTGTGGAACTTCTCGCGCGTGTAGAACTTTGGCGCACATTTTTTGCCTGCGCAGGGACGCTACCGCCTGCTTTCGTGTGGCGGACATGTATGGGCCTGTGCGCGTCTTTGGCCGTGCGCTGTTTTTCCCTATTCCATTCCATGAATACGTGTTGTAGGCGAGCGTGTGGGCGTTCCGCGCACTTGCCTCCTGTACTTCCCCCGTGACGCCCACATTTTCACGAGTTGTTCCCCATTCTGCGTGTAACGCCCCGTGTTACGCCTACTTTTGTTATGTGCGCCGCGCTAGGTGCGAATTCGCTGTGGCCTTATCGCACGGCGTTCGATGACCTGTGCGCCAGCGTGCGCCAGCGTGCGCCGCGCACTTTTTCAGCGCACATGCCACATTTTGCGCGTGCACGGACTTCCATGAATGGATGTGCGCTGTTTTCTGGCGATAATCGCACTTGCAATGAGATTTTCGCTCTTTCACTGCGAATCGCACGTTTTCGCACGCTTGTGCCGAAATTTTCGGCGCACATTAATTCCATGAATCGGCCTGTACAAGTGATATTGCCTTTCCTCTTCCCTTTTACTCTCCGTGTAAAAGCTGCCTGGAAGGCGGCGTTTGCACTGTATTGACCGCTAGTTACCAGGTGGGCGATTCAGGCGGATTCCATACCAACACATTACATGCTGGCGGACATCCAGGGGGCTATTTGAAAGTGAATCAGGAATACACCACAGAAATGTGTTTCCCCCTCCATGTCCCCCACTTCAGCATCAAACAGAACGAGAGCCCCCTGGGTGCAAAATACCTCACGGCTTTCTTGTTCACTTTTGTTGTTGAACAGAAATTGTAAAATTTCACAAAATGTTGATAAAATGAAGAAATGCCAATTGTGCGCAGTACGTATCAAGTACTCATCTCAATTAGAGTAGAGTGCACAATACGTATCAAGTACTCATCTCAATTAGAGTAGAGTGCACAATACGTATCAAGTACTCATCTCAATTAGAGTAGTAGAAAATATAAAAGGCAGTTTGGGATATTCACAACAGAAGCGAAGGGTCTCTCTCCGGCACACTCCAAATCCCTTAAGGAGACCCTCACTATTGTCCTACAGAGAAATACCCGAGTGTACAAAGGACCTCCTTCCGAAGGGGACGTAAGTTATGTAAGTTCCTGGCCAATAGACCCTGCGTCAGTCAGGCACTCCCAGACCCATGCAGATCAGCCTCGGCATAGAGTAGAGGTGGAGTCAGGCTCCGTTGCATGGTCTGGGAGTCAATAATGTGGCTGTGAACTGAGACCTTTAACACACAGCAGATTGCATCTCTTATCTCCTGGCATAGGAAAGACAGGCACAATGCATACAACCAGGCTGGTACCCCAGGATATGAAGGGCTTGAGAGCTTCCTGCCTGCAGCAGGAGCCGCAATGTAGAGATCTGTTAGGTAAGAATGAGTGCAGTCCAACTGGTGTGGGACTACACAAGACTTATCTCTTGGTATTAGACCCACCTTTTCATATAGGCCTGTATTACACAAGTTGGTAGAGTGGCTGAGCAGCCAGGCGTATCTTAAGAGGGGTAACGTTAGCTGTAGAGCTGTACAATGAAATCAGTAAACACAAATATCCAATTAAAAACGTACGCACTTAAAGTTATTTAATACATTATTTGTTTATACACAAAGATACACAAAGATATTTAACACATTCTTTAAAAGGCAGTTATTAGCTGTAACATTAATCACAAGTGAGGATTCAGTCCAAAAAGTGAACAATAAAGCAGGTGATTAGTCATTGGTATGTTACACATGTTCCAGCACCCGGAGGGGACGTCATTTGAGGTCAGTAGAACATGTATATGGTATCACCTTTGCAATATCGAGTTTATCAGGAAGGAAAGGTTAGGGTTAGATCAGAACAGATGGGTAGGTTATGTGAACAGTGAGATTCTCCCAAAGGGATGCAGGCAGTCTATTATCCCAGCATTAAAGTGTTCAACATTTAAGACCTATGAGGGAACAAGCACTGCCAAAGCCAATAGGTTCAGAAGTAGGTTTTAGGGAGCCAGGACAGCCAAAGTCAATAGACAAAGTCAAAGTTATGATGCTCTCCTTCTTTGCAAAATGTTTGTAAATAGTCAGTGTTCAAAAGAGAAATCACAGCAACTCAAGAGGAGTCACCTTTAGAAAGTGCAAGCAGTAAGACCAGTCCAGGTGAGTTGAGGTCAACTTAGTGTAGGGTTGAAAAAACTCCCAAAGGTAGGATGCACCCCAAATGGCAAAAGGATAAACTACCCCAAACCCACAGTACCTTTGAAATGAAGAAGATGTTCCAGGTGGATGCCTTCCCGAGGCAATGCAGTAGACCTTTGTTCCTGGTCTTTGGTCGTGGTGAAGAAAGGGAGGATGTCTGGTGGGCTCCTGTGGCAGCACTTGAGAGAGAGGGACTCGGCAGCAAATGATTTCCATTAATTCAGTTGCTCTTTGTGGTTTTAGCACCTTTTCTTCAGCACCACAGAGGAATGAAAACATTTGGTTAGGCTTTCCTTGATCTCTCCATCCTGGACTCTGGTGAGGGGAGTTTGGACATGGATTTCTTGCTTCTGTAGGGTCCTCTGGAAGCCCACGACTATCTGGCTGGATTCGGACTTTGGGAGACAATGCACTCAAAAGTGGTCCAGATACCCCAGGCATTAGCCTTCTGCAGCCTTGGAAAGTTGCAGCAAGACGGGGGTTACATCAAAATAGAGTTTGTCTCGAGGCAAGTTGGTCCCACCAACCTAAAGAAGAAAGTCATCCTTTACGGGTCTTCCCTGTCACTTCGAAAATGGGGTCAGCAAAGCTGTAGGGCTTCACCAGGGACTTTGAGGACAGGAGGGAGCTACTGGCATCTTCTCTCATCTTCTGCTTCAGATGTTGTCCTGCATTGGTCGACTCTGCTCTTAGTCCCTAAAACCTTGCTTTTTATGCACATTTCCCTTCAGTCACAGACCTAGGCTGTCAATCACACAGCAGAGTGGCTGTTCTCCAAGACAGCCAGCCAGCCAATTGGAAATAATTTCACTCAGGCACACCTAGATACAAAGGACAGAAATGTTTTGGCACCCTACCTCATTTTGTGCCTTTCCAAACACACTGGGCCTGGGTGTGATTCAGGGCTGAAGCCCGCCAAAGGCAAAATACACAAAGGACTCAAACCTAATGCATATAACAGAGAAAAATTCCAGAATAAATAAAACAACAAAAAATTGTAAAAAAAGAAGACAGGGGTCATTTTGAGAAAATGGTCACCATTGGGTGCATCGCTGCAGCTGAGGTATCAGCCTGCAGATACATATCACTAGGTAGAAACCACTAACACCCGCCATTCAAGTGAGTTAGTGTAATAAACTGTTACATGTGTAATGGGGTAAAGGAATTACTATGTAACCCCAGAGCACTCCACATAGGGTGGTGTGTGCTGGAACCATAAAGTAAAGGTAAGACAGGGGTCATCTTATTATTCTTGGGAACAGTAGTGCACCCAAGAAAATGTAATTAAACATTAAGAGAAGTCCAAGGGACTTCTCAGTGGCACTGCACAGAAGGTGCTGTGTATCACAGTGCAAAAGTAGATGCCTATGGAGTTTACCAGACTCCACAAAACAGTAAGGAACATATAAAATATCAACCAGGAAAACACATGAGTGAGTGAGAAAAAGGTCTCTCTCAATCAGGAGTAAAAATAAAAAAGCACCAAGTCCAGCAAAAGAGCTGGAGGTCTCTAAGGTTAAAGGGAATTGGCACAAAGATGACAATTCTCCCTAACAAGATCCCATGTAGTGATCGTGCAGCATGCAGGAACTCTTGAGGCTTCACCAGAAAGACAATGAACAGATGCCAAGAAATAAACACAGAGAGCACCCTTAGCAGTTTTCACCCGTATAAGCCTTAATCAGAAAGAGACAGAAAATTGACTGAAATAGGCTTTTCACATTCACCAATCAAAGAGGTCCAACAATGTCAGGATGGGGTTGTGGTTCGGTAGAAGCGGCGTTTTTAAGAGGGACTGGGGGCTCTTTTTCTAGGGGTCTTTTGGCTGTAGCCCTTGATAGAAGCTCAGGGGCTGCAACCAACAGGCGAGTTTTTGGTGCAGTGTGGCATGGCCTAGAGGCAGCCTATTGATGCCAGTCGCAGCTCAGCTGAGTTGGAAGATTCTGGTGGATAGTGGATGGCCAGTGCTTTAAGTGGGATGGGAAATCGAGGGGGTGGGGGTCGGATAAGGGGTCAGGGCTTAAGTATAGAGCAGAGAGAGTGGAAGTAGTGGACAAAGGAGTGGTGGGGGAATTGCTAGCATTCCTTTGGCTGCACCCCTTGTCCTTTTGTTTCTTAATCTGCAATCTGAACCCATGGAGGCAGGCCTTTCAACACATGCTACCAGCACCTTTCCCCCACCCCTTCCCCACCCAAAAGAGATGGTCATTGCTGTGTAGTGAAAGGGCTGTCTTCAGGGGTTGGTTCCTCCAAGTTAAAAACAAAGGGAGAAGCAGGTGCAGCTATAAGATTTATAACAATTGTGTTTTTTCCACCAAATTTCAAACTTTGTCAGGGATTGTGGGTCATAAAATATGGGGCGATTCGCGCATGTCAGACCTCTATGGATTCTCACGGTTGTCTTTTTTTCGGAAATGCATGGGGTTCCCTGTTTTCCTTCCTGGCTTCGACACCCTATGCCCAAATCTGTAGGTTGTCCACATGAGCAAAATTTCTGAAAATCTGCTGTGCGAAAAGCCTTGGGGTTACCAGTGTTTTAGGATTTTCCCTTTGCACCCAGGTAGGTGCACCCACACATGTGAGGTACCATTTTAATCTGGAAACCAGTGAGAACGTGGGAAGGCAGGCCATGTGTTGTTGGCTGTGTGTTTCGGTGGGTGACCAGAGTGAAATGTATGGAAATTGTGTTGTTTTTTCTGTCATTTTCCCGATTTCCCCCCAAACTGTGGAATCTTTCCCAAATGCATCGTAGGGACAGGGCCTCCGTGTCTTTTTCCTTTAGTGCTTTTTATCGTGTGTTCTGTCGTGTTTTTCGCACAGGAGTTCATGTGGGACTCCTGACGGTGCAGCTCTCTTTCTTTCGGTTTGGTGAACGGACCCGTGGGATACCCTTATGGCACCAATGGGTGGGGGTAAAACCCTGTGCCCCTAGTGTATGTTTTTGGGCACCTGTGGGTGGCCCGCAGAGCAGGGTATGGGCTGGTGGCAGTTCCATGCTGCACTTGACAGGTGCGCGGAGTATCCTCCATTTTGGGATACCCCGGCCCTGCCATTGGGATCCGTTGATTCCTGATGGAAAACAAGATGGCCCCTGTGGCCTCTTGCTTTCTATTACCAATTACCTTGTTTTCCCAAAGTCCTGGGAAGCCCTGACTCTGTCCCTTCCCCCTGACTGGCTGTTGGGTGGAAATGCCATCTATGGTGTTGTTGTGAAGGCCCGGCCAGACTAGCTGGAGCCTTCTCAGTGATGTATGTTGTGGGTACGCCTGTGGGTGGGACCTGGGTGAATAGAGTGTGTGACGAATATGCATTCTGTGTTGTGGATGTCTAGTATCTGGTGGTTGACACAATGACTGAGACAGCCCTGCCCGAAACCGGTATGAATGCAGCTTGGAGTGTTGAATGGCTCGGTACTTGTCCCAATACACTTAACTTGTTGTGAGTGTCAGGAGAGAAGTGAATGGCCTGAATACCTCGTGTGCCTGATTGGCTGCCTGCATGCATGAATGCCCGTAGTCGTGATTGGATGCTTGAGTGTGACCCAGCGGAATGAATGGGAGATCAACAGTATATATGAGGACCTCTCACTGCTAGGAATCGTGTTCAGAAGCTGAAGTCCACTACGACGAGTAACTGGAGTAACTGATGCTTGACCTTGAAGCCCTGCTGGACGAGAAGAAGTGCTGTGGCTCTTCTTCACAATCTGAAAGCTGCTGTGCCTCCAAGGACTGACCCAGAGAGGACCTGGTAAGGCAACCTCTTCCCGAGCTACGAGGGACCATCGTGCACAGCTGATCTTTGCCAACGCTCTCTAGTAGACAGACCTTTGACAGTCTGCCAAGCCGATACGGGGAGTGCTGAGGAACTCCAAGGAGAAGCACTTGGACTGTTGTCCACCACTGTCGACGACCGCCGTCGCCGACCGGAGCCGCCATGCTCCTGTTTGCCTAAGAACTTCCAATGATCATCAGATGCTCTCGCCTGCATCGTCATCCACTTGTCTCCCGCTGGAGAAGGCCTGACCGTCGATGCGCCGAGGAGTATCCACCGGTGGGTTTCCCACCACCTAAAGACCACAGAGACGCCGACGACTCGATGCTCTTGCTGGGCCACAGTTCTTCATCATCTCTTTGCGGACCAGAACTATCGTCATCGAGGTGCCCCGTACGCCTCTTCCTTGCAGGACGCCAATGCTCTGTCGTCGACGAGCACCGCTAGGAACGAAGCTGCCACTTCCCTGCCGTAGTTCACCCTGTTCACCGTCAGATGTTCGACGACCCGTGACTCCCGCCTTAAAGGGAGGGCACTCAAGAAGGACCGTCGATTCGCCGACACCGAACGCCAAGTTCCCCGACACCTCTCGACGATCCGTGGCTCCCGCCTGAAAGGGAGGCACTCAAGAAAGATCGGTCGACGCATCGTCGGAGAACTCTACTCCACAAGGTACATTGGGGGGGTAAAACCTTAATAGGAGGAAGTAAGACTATCGAACATTATATGGACTGGGATTGTGCTATATATCTTTATTTACAGGTTGCCTTGGTGGGGGGATCTCCACACAGAACTGTGCCTCGTGGTAGGGGTCAGTATTCTGCCTATTGTTTCAACCGGTGTCCAGTCATATTTTCGAATACAATATTTTCGAAAGTCAAAATGTCGAAAATATTTATTCGAAAATAAAAATGTCGAATTACAAAAAAGTCAAATTTTTTTCATTTTTTTTCGAATTAATGTTTAAATAAATAATTAATTAATAAATATTTTATTAAACATATTTTTTTAAATAATGAAAGGTATATCCATGGTGGGTGGGGGGGATGGGGAGGAGGGGGGGGTTGGGGTAGGGGTTTGGGTGGGTTTTTTTAATAATTAATTAATTAATTAATTAATGTTTTATTAAATATATATTTTTTTTAAATTAAAGGTATATCCATGGAGGGTGTTGGGGGGGGGATGGGGAGGAGGGGGGGTTGGGGTAGGGGTTTGGGATGAGGGGGTTGGGGGGTCCCCCCCATAAAAAACGTTAGTATTTGTGACATTTTACATAGTTATTTTAGCATCGGTTTTTCGATTTTTTTTTCGACATTTTATTTTCGAATTAATGACTTTTTCTATTATATGTATGTGATTTCGACATTTTTGAGTTCGACATTTTTGAATTCGACATTTTTGTAATTCGAAATTTTGTTTTCGATATTATGACTATAAACCGTTTCAACCATCTTACGTTCCTGCCTATCTCTATTGCTGGTTTCCTCGTTATTAATCTGTGTGACATTTTAACCGTACAGTTGATGCACTTTAATGAGATTTGATAACATTCGTGGTACCACTTTAGAATTGTATATATTTATCATTATTGACTTCCGAGTACAAAGAGCGTTATTGTGATCGTGTACATACCTTTGAATATTAATTATATAAAGACTGTGTTTTCAGTAATACAGTGTGTGGACATTCCTTTGTGGGGGTTCGGGGACTACACTGTACTTAAGAAACAGCCTGCATCACCTCCTGTGAAGCTAGGCCTTGATTGCTCGTCCATTGCTACCTTATGGAGAATCTTGGCAGGGGTCTTCTGCGCCTCTCCTCTACCATATAGAGAGCAGAAATGCAGACACCCCCTACCAGTCTTTACACTGGTGGCAGCGGTGGGATGCTTATGGTTTTAAGACTCAGTGTATAACCGTGCCACTTACAAAATATCTGCACTTTATTAGATTAAGGTTTGGGTGTGTACAAAATAACTGCATTACAAGCAATGGAGTCTATTGCGAATGGTAAATTGACTCGGATGAGCTTAGAGGCTCTTCGCAGTGCTTGTGAAGCCAGGGAGTTAGACTTTGTGGATAAGTCTAGGGCTGAGCTGATAGCTGCCCTGGTGGACTACCAGACCGATGGTGAAACTCTTGATGAGGGGGGGAATGCAACCAATGAGGACTCTGCCCCTGGGGTTTCTACTGAATCTGTTTCTGGGAATACCACCATTCCTGCTGCCTCTGTTCCGAACTCCAGCAATTCCTTGGAACTTGAGTTATTAAGGATGCAATTGGCCTTTGAATATCGCAAGTTGGAAATAGATGCTGAGTTTAAGAAAGAGGAGTTGGCGCAACAAGTTGAACTCAAGAATAGGGATCTTGAACTCAAAGACAAGGACACTGAATGTCAGAGAATCCAGCTAGAGAAAGCTTTAGTGGAGACTTCAGCGAAACCCAGTGAGAGTGTCAGGTCCCCAGCAACTAAATTTATGAAGGATTTGGTTGGTGTGTTTTCGGAGGGTTCTGATATCCTCCAATGGATTGGAGCGTTTGAAATGGCTTGTGCAATTCATGATGTTGACAAAAGAGATTGGGCTAAGTGTTTGCTAAACAGAGTGCCTCAAACTAGATATGACTGTATTCTGAATCTGAGTGTGGAAGAAAGGGGTCAGTATGAGTGTATGAAATCTGCTTTGATTACCAAGTTTGGCAAGACGCCTACCCAATACCTTAAAAGGTTCAGGGATTTTAAGAAATGAGAGAATGTGTCTTGGGTTGACTGGGTGAGTGCTGCGCACATGAATATGATGGAGTGGATTGATGGTTACAAGGTGAAAACCTTTGTGGAATTGTCCCACCTGTTGTTTTTTGAGCATTTTTCTGAAGCCTGTTCCCCAGAGCTCCGTCAGTATGTTGCTGACCAGAACATTTTGGATCCCTTTAAGCTGGCTAGGTTGGCTGACAAGTGGGTCTCCCACCGGGTGTCCCCTAAGGACTCCAGTGGGAAGGACAAGGACAAAGAAAAAGGGGCCTCTCAGAAAGCTGAGGAGTCCCAAAAGCAGTCACAGTCGAATAAACCTAAACCCTCCTCTCCTAAGACCCAAAAATCTAGTGGGGATAAGTCATCTACGGGTGCGAATATGAGTAGTGGTCCACCTTCTGCAAAGCAGGTTCCCGGTGGTTCCAGTACCGTACCCCGTACTCCCGGCACTTGTTGGGACTGCGGGGCTCTGGATCACAAAAGGGGTGACTCCAAATGTAAAGGTAAGGCACTCAGAGTACAGGCTGTCAGCCTGACCTACCCTTACCCCATGTCTGAGGTGGAGGCCACTGTCCTCCCCTCCTCTACCGGAATCACCTTTGGTGCTCCCGTAGAGATTTCCTTAGTGTCCCTTGGGGCCTGGGACCAGTACGCAGAAGTACTGGCGACTATCCCACAGAACACCTGTAGATTTCTGAGAAGTGTCCTCCTGAATGGCCAGCCTTCTACTGGTTTGAGAGACACTGGGGCACGCATGACAGTGGTGGACAGGACCCTGCTCAAGCCAGAGGACTATGTAGATGCTCCTCTGAGAACCACCAGGTTAGCTGGTGGGCCTCCAAAACTATCACCTGTAGCCCGAGTCACACTCGTAATTGGAGACAAGACAGCAAAGCTTCCTGTCCTGGTTCAGGACAATGTCCCTGCTAACATTCTGTTAGGTAACGATCTAGTAGAGTTGCGGTTGATCACGGATGGTCTTCCCATGACTGCTGCTGCGGTCACTAGATCACAGGTGACACCGGGTCTGGCTGTGGGTCAGGTACCCGAGCTGAAGGTGTGGCCTAAGGCATGATGAAGGAAGAGCAAGAAGGCCACCTCTGTGGAGGGAGCTCCTTCTCTTCCTGCTGTTCCTACAGCACCCATTGGGATCCATGCTCCAGACGGGCTGGGTCCAGTGGTAAACCCCGTCTCAACTCCTGTGGGAGAAAAGCCAGAAGACTCTCCTGTGGGAGAGGTTCTCAACCCGGAGGATCATCCCGATCTTCAATGCTTGTTAGCTGAAGGGGGACCCTCCCGGGCAGACTTCTGTAAAGGACAGAGAGAGTGTCCCTCTCTCGAGGGTCTGAGGAAACAGGCCCTGTCCCAGGCACAAGGAGAAGTGCCTATGACTTTCCAGATTTATTGGGAGGGTGAGCTCCTTGTTAGTGAACCCACTAAGCCTGAACCTGGTGCCCTCAAGAGGTTGGCGGTACCCCAGGTTTACAGCCCCTTCCTACTGCAGTTGGCGCATGAGGTACCCTTGGCTGGTCATCTTGGTACCAAGAAGACTAAGCAGAGGCTCTCTGCCCATTTCTACTGGCCTTGGATGGGAGTAGAAGTGGAGTCCCACTGCAGGACCTGCCCAACTTGTCAGTTGTCTGCCAAAACTGGAGGCAGTGTCATCCCCCCACTGCAGCCATTGCCAGTGGTTGGCACACTGTTTGAGAGGGTGGGCATCGACATCGTCGGTCCCCTTAACCCTCCCACGTCAGGTGGACATCGGTTCATTCTGGTTTTGGTAGATCATGCCGCCAGGTACCCTGAGGCTATACCCCTTCGGACTGTTACTGCCAGGTGGTTGCCCGGGCCCTCCTGGGCATTTTCACCTGTGTTGGATTCCCCAAGGAGGTTGTCTCTGACCAAGGATCCAACTTCATGTCTAGTTACATGAAAACCATGTGGAAAGAGTGCGGGGTAACCTACAGGTTCTCCACTTCTTACCACCCCCAGACCAATGGTCTGGTTGAGAGATTTAATAAAACTCTCAAGGGCATGCTGGGTGTTTTGGATGAGCCCCTATGGAGGAAATGGGATCTCCTCCTGCCATGCCTGCTGTTTGCTTACAGAGAGGTACCTCAAGAAGGCGTTGGTTCCAGCCCCTTTGAGTTACTCTTTGGACATCCCATGAGGGGGCCCCTCGCCTTGATCAGTGAAGGTTTGGAAGCCACCCCTCCCCGTCCCGCCAAGCAAGTGGGGGACTATGTGTTAGGCCTCAGACGGAGGATGACCCAGATGATGGGTCAAGCAACGGCGAATCTCAAGGCCAGCCAGGAATTGAACAAATACTGGCATGACCTTAAAGCATCGCAAGTGGATTGGAGGTCCTCCTGATGGAGCCTACCAAGCCTCAAGCATTGGCAGATAAACGGACTGGACCCTTCAGGATAATCTCCAAGATGGGCGAGGTCAATTACCTGGTTGACATGGGAATCCTCGGGGTAGCCCCTCGGGTATTACATGTTAATAGGCTCAAACCTTTCCACAGGCGAGCAGAAGTCTCCTGTCTCTTGCTAGCTTCAGAGCAAGAAGAGGATGAGAGTGAGCCCCTTCCAACTTGCTGCATAGCAACCCTCAGGATGGCTCAGTGGAGGGAGAGCAGCTCTCTCCAGATTTGACAACCGAGCAGCAGAGGGCCTGCAGGACTTTGCTCCAGCAGTATGCCTCTCTGTTTTTGCTGACGCTAGGCCTTACACAGTGTGTAAGCACGAGATTGACACTGGTGACAGCGCGCCTGTCAAGAGCAGGAGCTACCGAATGTCAGATACGGTTAAGAAACACATCCAGGCTGAGGTCGCCAAGATGTTGGATCTGGGTGTTATTGAACCCTCAACCAGTCCCTGGTTCAGTCCCGTGGTCCTTGTCCACAAGGCAAGTTCCCAGGCAGGTACCAAGGATTGGAGGTTCTGTGTGGACTACCGAGGAGTCAATGCTGTCACCAAAACTGACACGCGCCCATTGCCCAGGGTCGATGAGCTCGTGGACACCATATGTGCTGCCAAATTTGTGAGCACCTTTGACCTCACCTCAGGCTATTGGCAAATAGCTCTGACGGACCATGCCAAGGAAAAGACGGGGTTCTCAACACCAGAGGGACTCTACCAGTTTAGGGTCATGCCTTTTGGGTTGAAGAATGCCCCTGCCACCTTCCAGAGATTGGTCAATCATGCTCTCAGTGGGCTGGCTGCCTTTTGTGTGGCTTATTTAGACGACATTGCTGTCTACAGTTCCACTTGGGAAGAGCACTTGACACATCTGGGTAGAGTGTTGCAGGCCTTAAAAAGGGCTAACCTCACTATCAAGGCCACCAAGTGCCAGATAGCTCATGGGAAAGTCACGTATCTTGGACATGAGGTAGGAGGGGGTCAAATCCAACCTCTCCCCAGTAAGGTACAGGATGTACAGGACTGGGAGACTCCTACTACTCAAACCCAGGTGAGAGCCTTTTTGGGCCTCACCGGGTATTATCGCAATTTCATGGCGGACTATGGAACCATAGCTGCACCACTGACAGCTCTGACTTCACCCAAGCAGCCTAGGAAGGTCAATTGGACTGAAGACTGTCAGAGGGCCTTTGATGGCTTGAAAGAAAGTCTGTGTCGGGCACCCGTGTTGTGTGCGCCTGATTACAGCCGACCCTTTATCGTCCAGACGGATGCCTGCGACACCGGAATTGGAGCTGTCTTGTCCCAGTTAGATGACAAAGGGAGAGAACATCCTATCATATTCATCAGTAGACAACTCAAGGATAGAGAACTTAGGTGGGCTACTGTTGAAAAGGAATGTTTTAGTATAGTTTGGAGCCTTAGGTGTTTTAGGCCCTACCTTACGGGGTCTACCTTCAAGGTCCAAACAGATCATAAGCCCCTGAAGTGGCTTATGCAGATGAAGGGTGAAAACCCGAAACTGCTCAGGTGGTCCATTAGCCTGCAAGGGCTAGACTTCATCATAGAGCACAGACCAGGGAAGAGTCTCGATAATGCAGATGGCCTTTCCAGAAGGTATGTTGACCGTCAGGATGAGGGTGTCTATCCCATGGGAGATTAGGCACCCTCCACCTCAGTCTGGGGGTGGCGACGGTGATGCTGGAAATGCATCGGAGGAACAGGGCCTCCGTATCCTTGTCCTTTACTGCTTTTTATTGTGTGTTCTGTCGTGTTTTCCACGCAGGAGTTCATGTGGGACTCCTGGCGGTGCAGCTCTCTTTCTTTTGGTTTGGTGAATGGACCTGTGGGATACCCTTATGGCACCCATGGATGGGGGTACAACCCTGTGCCCATAGTGTATGTTTTTGGGCACCTGTGGGTGGCCCGCAGAGCAGGGTATGGGCTGGTGGCAGCTCCATGCTGAACTTGACAGGTGCGCGGAGTATCCTCCATTTTGGGATACCCCGGCCCTGCCATTGGGATCAGTTGATTCCTGATGGAAAACAAGATGGCCCCGGTGGCCTCTTGCTTTCTATTACCCATTACCTTGTTTTCCCAAAGTCCTGGGAAGCCCTGACTCTGTCCCTTCCCCCTGACTGGCTGTTGGGTGGAAATGCCATATATGGTGTTGTTGTGAAGGCCCGGCCAGACTAGCTGGAGCCTTCCCGGTGATGTATGTTGTGGGTACCTCCTGTGGGTGGGACCTGGGTGAATAGAGTGTGTGACGAATATGCATTCTGTGTTGTGGGTGTCTAGTATCTGGTGGTTGACACAATGACTGAGACAGCCCTGCCCGAAACCGGTATGAATGCAGCTTGGAGTGTTGAATGGCTCGGTACTTGTCCCAATACACATAACTTGTTGTGAGTGTCTGGAGAGAAGTGAATGGCCTGAATACCTTGTGTGCCTGATTGGCTGCCTGCTTGCATGAATGCCAGTAGTCGTGATTGGATGCTTGAGTGTGACCCAGTGAAATGAATGGGAGATCAACAGTATATCTGGGGACCTCTCACTGCTAGGAATCGTGTTCAGAAGCTGAAGTCCACTACGACGAGTAACTGGAGTAACTGATGCTTGACCTTGAAGCCCTGCTGGACGAGAAGAAGTGCTGTGGCTCTTCTTCACAATCTGAAAGCTGCTGTGCCTCCAAGGACTGACCCAGAGAGGACCTGGTAAGGCGACCTCTTCCCGAGCTACGAGGGACCATCGCGCACAGCTGATCTTTGCCAACGCTCCCTGGTAGACAGACCTTCGACAGGCTGCTGACCCGATACGGGGAGTGCTGAGGAACTCCAAGGAGAAGCACTCGGACTGTTGTCTGCCACTGTCGCCGACCGCCGTCACCGAGCGGAGCTGCCGTGCTCCCGTTTGCCTAAGAACTTCCATTGATCATCGGACGCTCTCGCCTGCATCGTCATCCGCTTGTCTCCCGCTGGAGAAGGCCCGACCGTCGACGCGCCGACGAGTATCCATCGGTGGGTTTCCCGCCACCTGAAGACCACAGAGACGGCGACGACTCAACGCCCTTGCTGGGCCACAGTTCTTCATCATCTCTTTGCGGTCCAGAACTATCGTCATCGAGGTGCCCCACATGCCTCTTCCTTGCAGGATGCCAACGCTCTGTCGTCGACGAGCACCGCTAGGAACGAAGCTGCCACTTCCCTGCCGTAGTTCACCCTTTTCACCGTTGGACGTTCGACGACCCGTGACTCCCGCCTTAAAGGGAGGGCACTCAAGAAGGGCCGTCAATTCCCCGACACCGAACGCCATGTTCCCCGACACCTCTCGACGATCCGTGGCTCCAGCCTGAAAGGGAGGCACTCAAGAAAGATTGGTCGACGCATCGTCGGAGAACTCTACTCCACCAGGTACATTGGGGCGGTAAAACCTTAATAGGAGGAAGTAAGACTATCGAACATTATATGGACTGGGCTTGTGCTATATATCTTTATTTACAGAGTGCCCAGGTGGGGGGATCTCCACACAGAACTGTGCCTCGTGATAGGGGTCAGTATTCTGCCTATTGTTTCAACCATTTTACGTTCCTGCCTATCTCTATTGCTGGTTTCCTCGTTATTAATCTGTGTGACATTTTAACCGTACAGTTGATGCACTTTAATGAGATTTGATAACATTCGTGGTACCACTTTAGAATTGTATATATTTATCATTATTGACTTCCGAGTACAAAGTGCGTTATTGTGATTGTGTACATACCTTTGAATAATAATTATATAAAGACTGTGTTTTCAGTAATACAGTGTGTGGACATTCCTTTGTGGGGTTCGGGGACTACACTGTACTTAAGAACCAGCCTGCATCACCTCCTGAGAAGCTAGGCCTTGATTGCTCGTCCATTGCTACCTTATAGAGAATCTTGGCTGGGGTCTTCTGTGCCTCTCCTCTACCATATAGAGAGCAGAATGCAGACACCCCCTACCAGTCTTTACACCTTCCCTGCGCAAATCACCCCTTCTTAAACTTGGAATATTGTCTACTTTTCAGAAATGTATGCCTTTCTGGCTTCCCATTCAGCTTTCCTACCCTTTTCTTCCATTCAGTCCATGCATGTCCTATTGGACAAAAAAATGCCAAAATCGCCTACCTCTCACAAAACGGCTGATTAGCATATCAAAATATGTTATTTTGGTTTCCACTCAGTCTGTTCTTGAAAGCCTGGGAAGTGTAGAATCCAGCACAGCAAACCATTTGTTCCTAGCTCTTACAAGGAAAACACCAAAGGCTTCTTTGTACAACATTTTATTGCCATTTTCTGAACAAAAAAAACAAATGTTCTCCTTTTTGGTTATTTTCTCTCTCCGCCCTACAGCAAACTAGGATTCCTTGGTGGACTTACGACCGCCTACATGTGGGAAAAAAGGAGCCATCTTTGGCCGAGATATCTCATGTAACAAAGAAGTTACAAGGGATTCAATAGCGACATACCGAAATCACCAAAATGGCCTTGGCACGGGGGGGGGGAAATACCCATGGCAGTTAAGGGGTTAAGATGGTAAAGCCCCAGAGGAGACATCATGTGTAAGGTAGCTCAGTTAGTTAATGCTCCAAATGCAGATTGTGCACAGGAATATGTAACGCCTGTGTTCACTTCCTGGCTTAATCTTCCAGTGGGACAATAGGCAGAGTGAATGCATTCAGCTTCCGATGCAACACAGCATTTTCCAGGTCAATTGGTTCAGAAAAAGTGGTGGAAAACACTATTACTGTCGATTTTACTAATTAGCCAGATTTTCGTGAATTTTCTGGGTGGAGTTCGGGAGACGAGTGGACATGAAACCTGGTAAAAGCGGGCAGAGTCCAGAGGAAGCCATTGTCAATTCTGCCAGCAATCGCTATTTGTGTGAGGTATTTACACTCTTCCAAAGCGGAAAAGCAGTGTGATTTCACTGGCCTTTTACGCTAAAATCTTCAATTTTGTGGCAGAAAAGTAAAAACGTGCGCCAATGAAAGTGGTCCACTCCATGCAGTTTACTTTGTGCCTTGATGCTTGGGGGTTTTGCGTGATGCTACATGTGTAATAAATAAATAAATACATTTAACATGACCCCAGATAAATGGCAATTCATGATCAGAATGAGTGAGCATGGCATGTCGCTGGTAAGAGCGTGTCCTGTGCTTCTTGAGTGTGTTGGCATAAGCCCTTAATTGCCATCGCGTGTTAAGCAGGTGCTTAAACCCATCAGTGTGGATTGCACAATAATAAGTCGACAGAGGTATTTCAAATGGACAATTTCGCTCTTTGGGTGAAATTGTCAAAGTGGGAGAATGTTGCCCAGCATGTGCCACTTGCTCTGCGGAGTGAATTGTGCCCACCCCGAGGAAGAAGGTTGAAAAACCCACAAGGGCACTGTGCCCTGCTCTTTCTGCGTGTGTCTTCCCCACAGGGCGACAGATGCCGACTCAGACATGGGTAAGTCTCAGGTAGCAAGCCTGTACCCTAGTTGATGCGGCAAAGGATTCCAGACTTCTGAGGCTGATAACATTAGTAGCATTGAGTTACATGCCACCTGATAGGTATGTGTGATAAAGTTGCAAAGCAGAGCTGTTAGTGGGCTAAAGCAGGAGGCAATGTCTGGCCACCCTCAAAGGGTACGTACAACTAAAAGTAATAGGCCCCTAACCCCATCATGGCTGTAGGGGCCTGGCTCCAAACCAGGACAAGAATGCCATCCAATCATCCATGCCCACGAGTATGGTACCCCTCGTCCTCCAGGAACCCTGTTGAGCAACCTCTGTGCTTTCCAGGTGATACTAACGTTATTTAAAACCAGAAGTCTAAAAAGTAATTGCTTAATTGCAGCTGGAAATTAGCTCATGGCGTGATCAAAATGCCTCAAAAATGTGTGACATCATCCCCTTCATTTATAAGCAATATGTGTGTTCTCGCGTTTCTTCATCCACTGAATTACTGTTAGAAACAAAGGCAAGAGTTGTCTCTTGTGTAGGCATTAGGAAGGCAGTTGCAATATGCCCATGTTCTTCCAATATTGGCTAGCTGTTGCCCTTTTATGGCCAGGTAGAACCATCATGGCCAGGGGTCAAAGTGTATGAAAAGAAGTAGTGGAACTATGTTCCCTGCTGACCTGCACCCACTCCCCACAAACCCCATCACCATGCCCCCTCCCACAGACAATACAAAACCCCAAACACATTCACCTGCTTTTTAGGGGAATGTTCAGTGCAGTGCACTGTAAGTGCAAGTTTGAACTTCTTCCTACACTTTTATTTTAAAACAAAACCATTCCGGAACAGTTTCTTTTTAAAATAAAAGCATAGGAACACTAACACTTAATTAAAAAAAAGCAGAGGAGCATCGCTCCCGACTGCTCCGCTCACTTCGACCACTGATCATGGCAGTGACTACCTAATGCCTTTCCCCTGGAGACAGAAAAGCAGAAATAAGAGGCCAATTCAAGATACGGAACAAATAGAAGTTAAGACAGACTGCAGCTGCCTTTGCTGTGTTAGGGAGAATATGTTGAGTGTTCAAGCAAGGAGGTATGTGTTAAGCAAGCAAGCAGTGAGACAAGGGAGAAGCAAAGAAAGGCCAGAGGGGCTCTTTGAATAATGTAACAGGGCAGAGGACCCATGCTCTGCCGTCCTAGTAACATATGAGAGAATCAAATAGATCAGGCTTTGCAGCAAATGTTAAACGAGAAAGGAACAGAGTCCAGCTCTGCATTCAGAATAACAAAGGCAAAGAAAGGCTAGGCTCCGAAGCCAGCATGAGATGGAATAAGAAGGACCAGACTCATCGTGAGAGGCTGGCCCGGCCCTCGCAGGGGCGCTAGAAGTGCAGCCCACATAGCGGGCTGCCCCGCTGACCACCCCCCCGGGGTCAACATACACCCCACCGACTAGGCATCCCCGGGGTCCGACACATCTGTCCGCGGACCTCGGCAGTGCTTATAGGGGAGTGGGCTTGCGATCGTTCCTCCTCCTTGTTTGCTGTACCACCCCCCCACCCGGAGGACAGTCAAAGCAGCAACATCACACACCTGGTCCCTCTACTCCCATAACAGGGCTTACTCAGAGGTACAACAAAGATTTCCTCTTTCTTTGAAACCCCCATCCTTCCATTCCAAGAGACGCACATGTCTCCTAGTTCCACACAAAAAAAGTAGCAGCTTGCAGTTGGTAGAAAAGGCTGCAACTCCTTTATTTGGCAGGAGTCCACTTACAGGTGATCTGCCTCTTAACTAGCTCGCGTCCGAGCTGTGGCCCACTGGAAGTAATTGTTATTTCCTCTCTCTTACCATGAGCTCATAGTCAGATCAAAAACCCAGAAGTGCAACATACAAAGACATGTTCTTTGCTGCTGCATCCTTTAATTTTCTTCTGTTTTCTTGTCTTCTTTTCTCTTGTTTCATACAGTGATATTTGTAATTTAATACGTACTGCTATTTTAATTCTACTTTTGTGAAAAGTCGAGTTCTCTGACTAAAACACAATAAGTAAAGCAAAGTCCCCAAGATGTCCCCTGTGCCCCCAGATTTTATGTGTCTCCTATGCCCCTCGTAGAGGACCCTTGTACTGGCAGCAATTTAACATTATAATAACACTAATCACTGCACCCCGCACACCCCAGAGCAGCGTGCCCCTCACGTGGGCCACTGACGAGGAAAAGGAGGTTGGTGGCAGAGCGTGTGTAGTGGCGGAACAACCTCCCCATTTCCATTAGAAATAAAGACCCCACCTGAGATTCGGGAGGTAACTAAAAGCGTGGCCCCCCAAGTAAGACTTGGATTCTAGCTACACCTTGGCACTGATCAGAATGCATTACCCCACTCCTCCTCCCCATGGGCGACTGCCAAAATGAACGGGAACTAACCGTTTATTACAGCCCCAGCCAGGAAGCTATATGTTGACTTACTTTCTGCCTGCACTGTTTTTGTTGTGTGGAGGTTTGATGGCCTGCTCTTATCTTCACTGTGGCATGTTACAGGACATCAGACCTAGTACTAAGGAAAACCCGCAAGCATTTCTGCCCACGGCAGTTTGTATGATTGCCCAGAACTTGCCCTCCTCCCCCGCCCCCTCTGCACGTACCTAAGGCGAACGTTCCAAGGCTGTGCATGGTCCTCGCCCCGCCCTCATCCTCTTTGCCACTGGGCCCTTTCTATTACCACTTCCCCCGTGGGGCGCTTAAAATCGATTGTGCTGCTTTAGGCGCTGTATACATCATGAATTAAATAAACAAATACAGAAACGAATAAAATGCCCTTTGTGTTATCTCGCTGTCAATGGGAACTGTGAATCGCCTATTATACAAGAATGTCTTCAGCAGACACAACAACCATAGCAACAAGGCGCAGCTAGGAAGAATCGAGAAACGTGTTCACTCTCGTCTTTAGTACATGTGTTAAAACTGAAGTGTGCAGGAAGCAGTGAGGTTGGGTGAGAACATTGCATAGTAGACTGGCTGCATTGCACGCTCTACACATCTCACATCCACCCATTACTTTGCATACATTACCCTCTGGTGTGCTAAAGGAGACAACAGGAATAGTTTTACATTCTGGCATTGCCATCTCTTTCTTTCTTCTTTACAGAGATAGCAAAATGGATATCATTTTGTTAAGTGATATTAACATGTATTTTTAAGATGATGAGAAACTGCTGGTACTCATTGTGATGCGGTGAAGCACACTTCTTTTCTTGTGACAAATCTTCCAAGTAAGTGCGAATGTTTCAGTGATGCACTTGCCAAAAGATGCACCTTTCTGCAAAGCCCTCAAAACCCCAACTTCGAAATCCAATATTTCAAGGTAACCAATTGAATCAAAAAGTAAACACCCAAACTGATTAAAATGCGTAGTTAATTCATACAATTTGTACTTGTTTCACACACAAAAATAGCTGCCTTTTTGTAGAACTTCAGCCCTTTTGTGACATTGCACCACAATGAGCTCATGTCCGTGTTAATAACTAGAAGTTGTTGTGTGTATTGAAAGTGCAGTAGTGCAATGTAGAGTTGTGGGCTCATATCATTTTGCTTTGTCGTGCAATGTGAGGTGTTCATGGCTTGTGTTAGGCATCTGTGTATCAGGCGCTGCTTTCAGATGTTTGTGTGCTATAAAGTGGAGCCATTGCAGTGCCTCAGGAGCTGGTGTGGTGCATCCTCTCGCGCGGAGGCTTAAAAGCAGTGGTGTAACACAAAATGTGGGGCCCCCCTGCGAGCCATGCTGAGGGGGCCATCCCAACTTGGCAACAAATCACGGGTCACACCACACTCTGGGCCGGCCTAGCTTGTCACGCTTGCGCAATATACACAAATGTGCTGCTGAAGGGGTATGACGCACACTGCACTAGGAGAAAGATATAAATATGAATTTTAATGCAATATACAGCACAGTTTCTGAGAAAAATTGGCTATAAAGCCACAGTGTTCGCAATTGTTGTGTAGGGTAACAGCAATCCAATACATGTAAGTCACCAACAGTGTACAGTAACATTAATGCTTTGCTATTTAAGGTGCCATGCCACAATGAAAACATGTCCAACTGGCTGCACAATGTAGACCAGTGTAGACATGTAATAGCATTACAGTAAAGCATGCCTGCCCACATTTAGACATACCTAGACTGGTTGAACCAAAGTGTCAGTCAAAGCAATAATACTCATCAAGAAGAGAGCACAAATTAAAGCCTGCGCCTCCGCTGCCTCTACCAAAACGGCCAAACTCTTTAAATCTGCAAGGAACTGGTCAATCCTGTTGCGGTCTCTACCTCTTCTGTTCCCTCCAAGGCCCTCTGTAAGGCTCTGGCCTCTCACTTCTCTGCTAAATCTCAGGACATCCTGTCCTCTATCTCCTCTTCCTCCCCCTCTTCCTCTCTTGGCCCTGTTTGGCCATCTCAACCTCTCCTTCTCCCTTTTCCTCTTTCTCTCTGACAACACCTGACAAGCTTTCTAGACAAGTCTGATCTATGAAAGCGTCATCCAAACAGGTGCTTCCCTGCTCCTCCAGAACCATCAAGGACCATATTGACACCCTCGCTCCAGCCTTGGCCGATTTTTGTAATCAATCTTTAGCCACTGGAACATTCCCCTCTCCCCTTAAGCACTCCCTTGTGCATCCATTCCTCAAGAAGCCATTTGCCGATCCTACCTGCCCGGCAAACTATTGCCCAATCCCCATCACCCCTTTCTTAGGCAAACTCTTGGAAAAGCTTGCCATCTCCCAGTTTTCTCTCCACACTGTGTCTGTTGGTTGTCTCCATGATCATTAGTCTTGCTTCATAGATGCCAGAGGCATGGAAACTGCTCTCCTGGACACCATTGAAGATTTTTATCTCTAACCTTGATTCCAGCATTCCTTTTGTCCTCACCCTCCTTCTTTCCTCTGCTTTTGACACAGTCAAAAATGCCATCCTGATCAAACGATTCCGTGAGAACCTGGGCATCACAGATCAGACCCTGGAGTGACTGACCTCCTTCCTATTGGATCGCCCCCCCCTCCCAGTTCCAACCTGGTCCTAATCTCTATGCCACCTCTCTCTACCTGTGGCGTTCCCCTATGGCTCTATACTCTCACCCTGGTTTTTCAACCTCTACTTGGCCCCTTTGGCCCACCCGATCTCTACCCTCTCCTCTAACTTTCAGTGTTATGCAGATGACTCAGCTTTCCTTCAGGCTCCCCTCAGCCTCCTCTTCTCTCTCGGTCATTCCTAAATGTCTATCCGCAATAGTGAGATGGAGATCCTTCTCATTTGGACCCTGGCGCCAGCGTTTCCTCTCTCACTGTGGCCATCTGTCTTGGGCCCTCTTCCTTCACCTTCCTGCGAGGTAAAAACCTTGTTGTCATCTCTATGCCACCGTCTCTTTCTCTCCCCACATCTCGGATGACACCAAGAAGTTCCACTACCTGCTGCTCCTCTTCAAAGGGACTCTACCCTTTCTCACTTTCCACCAGAAGCTCACTGTCTCCAGAGCCATGGTTCTCTCTACGCTGGACTACTGCAACAGCCTTTTTCTCATTCTGCCTTCCTCTACTCTCCATCATCTGCAACTAATCCAGAACAGGACTGCAAGACTTATCCTTGGCCTCAAGCCCTGGGATCATATCGCTACAGCACTGAAATCTCTCCACTGGCTCCCGGTGGCTGCAACGATCAAGTTCAAGACCTTTTGCATTGTCCACAAGGCTTTCTGGGGCTGAGGCCCGCACTACATCCAACGCTCTCTTCCAAATTACCTTCCTTCTCAAGCCCTTCGCTCAGCTACCTCCAACTCTCTAAGGGTTAGACGCTTCTCCAGGCAGAGATTGGGGGATAGATCTCTCTCCTCTGCTGGTGCCTCCCTCTGGAATGGCTTCCCTGCCCTTTTGAACTTGAGCCAGACCATCTGAAGTTTTGGAAGCAGCTCAAAAATGTTCTTTTCTCCTCTGCTTTCTCTCTCTCCCTCCCCTGCTGACCTACCTGTCTGCTGTACTGACCGGTTTCTTTTATACCCTCAGAGTCTCTTTGAGTCCAGGCTCTTTCTTGATCGGTCACCCTTGCACTGTCTCTGTGCCTACCATACACTTAGAGGCTGTAACTGTAAACCTGCACGCCCTTGTTCGCCTTGCACTACCCATAGCTGCGCTGCCCTGGCTGCACTTACTCAGAGCATTCCAGCCCTGTTTTCCCCTCCCCTCTCCCTTGCACTTCCCCCTCCCTTTCCTCTTGCACCTCTCGTTCTCACAATGACACAAGGCCTAGTGAGATTGTTTGTCTTGTCCTCCCTCTATCTTCCCTCTCTTGTCTTGTCGCGCATAGAAACACTTGTGTACAAGTGCATTATGAATGACTTTTATCATATCATTTTATCACAGATGCCCAGAAAAATATACAATGCTGCAGTAAGAAATGGCTAGACTGGCAGCACCCAAATGCAAATCTAGCCAGGTAACAACATTTAGCAGGACTGCTTTATCAGAAATTCCCAGTTAAAAGAAAGTCATACCAAACTGAGGAATGACTAGACTGGCTGCACCAAAATGCCTCTCTAGCCACTAATACCACATATCATGCCTGCATAGCCTGGACATGGACAACCATTATGATTTATCACACAATCCCACCCCCCCGCATCCCCGCTCCCTTCCACCCCCTACCCCAACCTCCAGAATCAGCTCCTTGGCCAAGAATTACCTCCACATCCCTTTTCCTTGTCCCAGAGCTTACATATGGGGATCCTTGCCTCATAGGTAAGTACTGGGATGAGGAAGAGTGGGACTAGGAGTAATGGAGATTACAGGTAGCTAAGTCAGGCATTACCTTCATGTACCTCTACCTCATCCCAGTACATGTGTATGAGGCAGAGTACACAAGTACTGCCTCATACATAAGTACTGGGACAAGGAAGAATAGGGCTAGGAGTAATCAAGGCATTAAACATAAGTAGTGGCGCAACACCATTGAGTTGACTAGGCTTCAGCACTCCCCCCACTGACATTTTGGACTATGTTGACTCGGCATGGCTGACCTTCAGAGCAGTTGCAGGACAGAACAGGACACAGATGTTAAACGGCAGCTGGGTTTTACTCTTAATAAGGGCCCAGCAATTACCAATGTAAAGCATTTCACTGCTAGTACCTGTATTCAAATGCCACATTTTTTAGGCAATTGAAATCGCGTTGTGGGTGTAGTACTTGCATGCCCCTGTACACAAGCACACACACCATTCATGACATACACACCCAGCCATCCATACATTTAAGTGTGCACTCTTTAACCATACAGGAACACCCAGGCAGCCATTCATACATTTAAGCGCGCACCCTTTCACCATACAGGCACACTTAGGCAGCCACCCGTACATTTAAGTGTGCACCCTTTCACCATATAGGCACACTCAGGCAGCCACCCATACATTTAAGTGTGCACCCTTTCACTGTACACGCACACACGCACACCCAGCAACCCATACATTTGTGTGCACCTTTTCACCATACACTCACACAGGCAGCCACCTATACATTTAAGTGTGCACCCTTTCACCATACACTCACACACGCACACATCATGGGGTTGAGGGGATCCCTATCACTTCAAATAGAAATTGGGGCTCATTACGGGTCCGGTGGTTGCTGCCAGGCCCATAAATAATTACTGGTGGCTTTCTTTCCGCTGCCACCGGGCTCTTCCAAGTACAGCGGCCGGGAAGTCAGGCGCTGGTAATTTTGGCAAACCCCATTCCTGTGGAGTCCGATAGGACTCCATGGCATTAGGGACACGGAAGCACCGGCACCTTTGTTAACGGTTCCGGTGCATCTGTTACGGGTCTGCCTACTGTGGCTGCTGTGCCCGGCAGGGTCAGACTTGTCAAGCACAGCAGCCCCAGCAGGTAGACCTGTAATATGCCGGTCCGGAAACAACAGTGCCGGTAAGATTACCAGCACCAATGTTTCCGGGCTGGCATGGTCAGAATGAGCCCCATTGTTTCATTTTGAAGTCACTCTAACTTCATTAAGAAATTATTCAGTTAAGGACCGAAACATGATGGAAATAATTTCTTTATGAAGGCAGAGTGACTTCAAAAATAAACTATTTATTTTTGAAGTCATAGGGCTTCCCCCGCACCCCATGACATGGAGCCCTCCAGCCTAGGGTCTTCCATGTCATGGTTTGAGGGGAGCCATCAGCCTTCAAAAAGAAAGTTTCTTTTTGTAGTCATTCTGCCTTCATAAAGAAATTATTTCAGTTACAGAAATAATGGGCCTCATTACACGGTAGGCGGAGGACCAAGGTGCTATTAGCACCTTGGTCCATGCCGGTAAAATACCGGCACCGCCTTGGAGGAAAGGGGAATTACCGCCCTATTCCAAGGTTGGCGGGGCGGTAATTACCCCTTCCCCCATTGCCCTTCCCCATTCCCATTTTTGCCCCATAGGGCTCTATGGGAATGGGGAAGGTGCTAATTACGGTGCCGCAAATTGAGGGACCGTAATTTAATTAGCACCCTGGTCCCTTTGCGGGTTGGTTTTTAACGCCTGCTAAACAGCAGGCGTTAAAGTACCAACACACAAAGGGACCTCGTAGTAAGGCGGCAAGGGTTTACCGGTACCTCAGGGTTAAGAAAAAATCAGCAACTTTCAAAAATCAAATCAGATGTTTTGGCAGTACAGTACAGTGAAGGAAATTAGTTGTTTGTTTGCTAAAGAATAAGAAACTCTAGTAACAGTCTAGGAAACTGCACCTTCTGTTTCTTTCCATTCTCTGCCTCTCAGGGCATTTCAATATAATCATGTGTTTGCGTTTATTGCCTCTAGCATCCCCATGCATCTTCTTAAAATCATATCAGTGAATTTCAGAAGAGGGGTCCCTAGTCAAAGAAAAATGCACTCAATTTGTTGTTCCCCTGAACATTGCTGCTATTGACTTAAAAGGCAAATATATGTGATATTCTTCAATGTGGCTCATGAAGAAACCTTAGTAAGGCTCTTTTTTAACTTAATCTCAGCTGTGGCGAGGAAAGGTGGGCAAAACTGTAAGCTGCATTATGTTCCTGTTATTTTACCTCCTATTTCATGGTTAAAAGCAGGGTTCGGATACGATTTTACTCCCTACCCAGAATCAAATAATTTTTGATGGAGTAAGAAAATAATTAGCTTTGACTGTAGGGATGCATCATGCTTATTAGAATATGTTATTTCCCCTTAAAAGTCCTCTTGACATCAGGCAGTAATGTTATTAGAGCTCCAACGTACGCCACTGCTCTGCTGGTCACTGATTAAAATAAATATCAGTGGAACCGTGGGGTAGAAGCAGGGGGAAGGATCCTATCTGTTATTGGTTTCCCGTTGTTGTTGGGCATTTTCCTGTTTTTAGAGAGTAGAAAATTGATGCTTGTATGCCTTTTAGCCTTAAGGCTTGTTTTGACTAAATGTTGTCACAACTCACAGGACAACATAATGTGGATAGTAAGCAGAGACCCAGGAATACTGGTCATTTTCTGTGGTGCAGTTATTCTGATGCAATTGTCGTCCTTATACAACTAGAGGCATGTTCCACTGGCCCTTGAATTATTAATTAAGGTGGAGTGGAACTCCTATTTCAGGTATTCTTACACACTCCTTTTAGTTTCCATTATTCATTTTGCAAACATTAGATCCTATCGGAATTCTTTGACCACCACATCCGTGATAAGCAATATTTGTTTTTGTAACAAACTAGTGTTTTATTTCAATGGCATGAAACACTTTATGCAATGTCTCTGGGCATCATCGACAAATGAATTTCCACAACTAAATCTATTGTTTATCCTGAAGATACAAAGCTTTGTCTATGCATACACATTTTCTTCTGTGCACTGGAGCACTTTTGGTAGGTACTATGGCATGTTTTGAAGTCTTGGACTGGTTGATAAACGTTGCTTATAATCACATAAAATATATATTTTTGTCCTATATATGTTTGGAAAAACGGTTGTAAAATGCACCTTTTTAGACTAATTTGTAAAGAATTGCAGTGGTTAGGAAGGGGACATACCCTTCCAAATTCTTCAGAGATGGTAGCTCACTAAGTATGCATGCTCACAAAATGGCTTAACTCGTTATTAAGTTGCGCACATGGAAAATAAAGTGCGCACAAAAGCTAACCATTCCTACCCTTAGGGAAAAATAATTAGAGGCAACATTGATGGAGACCCATGCCAGAGGTACAACGGGTGTATTAAAGTGCCAGGAGAGCGTGGAGACCCATGTCAGTGGTCCAAATGGGTGCATTAAACAGCCAGGGGAGCACAGAGACCCATTCCAGAGGTCCAACGAGTGCATCAAAGAGCCAGGGGAGTGTGTAGACCCATGCCAGACGTCCATTAGGTACATTAAATAGCCAGGGAAGCGTGGAGACCCATGTCAGAGGTCCAATGAGCGCATTAAACAGCCAGGGGAGTGTGTAGACCCATGGGGTATTCCTACATTAATCCTTATTGGGGTGGATCTATTCAAAGGTTGTAACTCCATAGGCCATGGTTTTGTAACCTCCATCTGGCATTGTTTTGTAACCTCCACGTGCCATGGTTTTGTAACCAAAGATCAACAACACTAGATGCATAGAAAAGTCGAAGAATTCCTTACACACAAGAAGAGATTATATTCCATGGGTGTGGTGCTTTCTTTTTTTTTTCTTAACTTTTTTTAGAGTTTTAATAATTTAACAGTAATGTTTTGGTCAACATATTGCAGTAATCCATTGATTTGTAAAAAAGAAAACACAAATGAAGGAGCATAATGAAGCTCCAGAAACTATTCTGAACATCTAAAACATGAACAATAAGCGATTTAGTTCAAGTAAAAGATATGGAACAAAATATTGTGGGAACAATTGCAACGAAGTATGCTGCAAAGCTGGTAGGAAAATGGGGGGAAGAGGAGGGAGGTATAGGGGAAATAAATGAAGACGATATGGCACTTGAAGTTCCATAAACTGAGTCTATATGGTATCATGCATAACTTATAAAAAGGTACATCATAGAACATCAAAGAATTTAACATCCAAGTGGGGGTTCACATTCCATGTGTAGTCACATTAAAGCAATCGGAATAGCGAATAAAAAAAAACATTTTGCGTTATACTTAGGAATAGAGTTTAAATTGTTTGTCATACATAGTTCCATTCCTTTTATGTGACAGATGTTATTCGACCAACCCCTAACATATAAGGAACAAAAGTCTTTCCAATTAGCAGTTTTAATTTTCAGTGCAATAATGATGAGTAGATCATAAAGTTTGGCAGAAACACGTGGCAAATTGGTAGTGATAGACAGGCTTCCCAAAACAATATTTATAAAAGATAATGGGACATCCACAAAGAAAATAAGTTTACGGTATTTCCATACACCTTGCCAGAACCGGAAAGTGAAGGAGCAGTTAAAAAACATATGTTCATATGTGGCTGGGGCAAAGCCACATGACCAACATGTATCATTGTTGTCTAACTTAGATTTTGATAATTTAACAGGTGTGATAAACGCTCTGTATATAAAGAAGAAGAAATGGTGCGTAATAATAGCTGACACAGATATGTTTTTAATTTTGGAGAATAGGAGGGACCATGTGTAGTCATCAAAAGTGTGACCAAAGTTATTTTCCCATTTAAAATGCACAGAATGTACCATAAAAGATGAGGTAAGAATAATGTAAAATTTAGAAGCCTTGATATCGGCGAGAATGGTTAACTGCAGTAGTCTGAAGGCATCAGGAGTGAGAATATTATTAGAAATTGATGAAGTGCATCCAAACAAGAATTAACTAATTTGTTGTAATAATTAAAATCAGTGTTAGGAATGGGGAATAGGTATTTAAATTGCTGAAATGAAAGAAAAGAGGGGCCGCTGATGATTTGTTGTAGAAATATAATGCCCCTTTTCAACCAGGATTTCCAATTTAAGGCTCTTTTATTCATCACAATTTTCTTGCTGTGGCATAGTAAAGGGGACAGCCATTTTTGGGGGGTTTTGTATCTGGAAAGAGAATTGTTTGTAGTCCGGAAATGGAGGCTTTAATGGGATCAGAGATAGCCGAGGAGGAATGATTAAATACATAGATAAGATCAGCGATTTCAAGGGGATGAACCAGATGTTTCTCTAAAGTGCACCATGTGGGAGTGTCTGTTACTCCAGGACATGCAAAACAACATCGAGATTGTTTGAGAAGAAAGGCAGAATGATATCATTTAAAATCAGGAAACTTAACCCCAGCTTTATCATAGGGTGCCTTGAATTTGGCTAAGTCAATCCTTTTACTCTTCCCGGAACCCTAGAGGAAATTAAGCAGGATGGAGTAGATAGATTTAAAAAAGGAAGGAGGTATAGGGACAGTAAGGAGTTGCAAATAATATAGAACAATTGTCAAAAGCATCATTTTAATTGTGTCAAGCTGTCCCCACCATGAAAGGTAAAGGCGGGACCATCTAGAGGTTAGATCTCTAAGTTTATCCAACAAAGATTGGGTGTTAAGTTTCATATTATCATGAATTGTGGGAGCAAAACATATACCTAGATATTTGATAGAGGCACTACACCATTTAAAACCAAAGGGGTCAATATTATGTTTGAGACAATAGGGATTCAGACGCATGATTTCAGATTTGTCTTTATGAAGTTTATAACCCCACCTCCAAGGCAAAAAACCTCTGGGTCATCTTCGACTCCACACTCTCCTTCTCTCCTCACATCTCCAACGTCTCTAAGAAGTCACACTACCAGCTGCACCTCCTCAGAGGTATTCTTCCTCTCCTCTCCTTCCCACAGAAGCTCACTGTCTCCAGAGGCCTGGTTCTCTCTAAACTGGACTATTGCAACAGCCTCTACCTAAATCTGCCTGCCTCTACTCTCCGCCTTCTGCTTCTTATCCAAAACAGGACTGCAAGACTTGTCCTTGGCCTCAAGTCCAGGGATCGTATCTCTCCAGGACTGAAATCTCTGCACTGGCTCCCAGTGGCTGCAAGGATTATGTTCAAAACCCTCTGCATTATCCACAAGGCCTTCTGGGGTCTGGGGCAGCATTACTTTCAACTCTCTCTTCCTAAATACCTTCCTTCTCGGGCACTTTGCTCATCTGCCTCCAGCTACCTCAGGGTTAGCCTTTTCTCCAAGCAACGAGTTGGTGGTCGATCTCTCTCTTCGGCAGGGGCCTCCCTCTGGAACAGCCTTCCTGCCTCTCTGAAACTTGAGGAGAACCATCTCCGGTTCCGGAAACACCTCAAAACCTTATTTTTTGCTTCTGCTTTCTCTGCCTCTCTCCCCTGCTGAAATTCCCTGCTGATTCTGCACTGGTTACCTGGCCACCCCTTCTGATCTCGGGGCCAGGTTCCACCTTTTGCACACCTGCCCTGCCTCCCTGGCAACCCCCTGCACTTAGGGACTGGTTCTGTATCCCTACAGTCCCCCTCCTAGCAATTACGTCTGCTCTTACCCTGCACTTGACACCAGGCCGTCAATATTAGCGTATTTATTCTTCTATCCGATGTACTGCACTTTCCCCGTTCCCTTTCTTCTGGCACTCTTCCCTTTTTTTCCCTTCTCTCGCACTTGCGCGATCTGAGTGACACCTGGCCTAGTAGGATCGTTGTCTGTCTTCCACTGTTTTCCCCTCTCTTGCCTCATCGCGCCTTGAGATACTTGTGTATAGGCGTGTAATAAATGCCATATCATATCACATCATATCATATCATAACCTGATACTTGGCCAAATTTATATAATACATTGAGTAAGTTAGGGAGGTGTAGTTTTGGATTCGTGATAAGAATCAAGATGTCATCCGCTGCAATTTTATTATGAGATGCTCCTCCTGAAATTCCAGGAATATTTGTATTGGATCTAATTAATTCTAATAGTAGTTCTAAGAGAGAATGGGCCTCATTATAAGTGAGGCGGTAAGGGGTTAACGGCGCCGGTAAAGTTGCCAGCGCTGTTAACCCCGTACCGCGTCATTACGAGGTCCCCTGGTTTCACCAGACGTGCATAGCGGGTCCCGCGAGGGGAGGAGGGGAGGAAGGAGAAAACAATGGGTCGCTCGTAATCGGCCCTTTGTTTGCTCCCTCGAGCCCCAATAGGGCTATATGGGAATGGGGAAGGTCCGGGCCCGGGCTCCCAGAGGGAGGAATTATCGGGCCCTCCGAACTCGGAATGGCCTGGTAATTCCCCTTTCTGGGAACCCGGACCCGATTCTGGCGGCAGCCATGCCACCAATAGCAGCATGGCTACTGCCAAAATCATAATGAGACTCAATGTATAGGATTGGTGAGAGGGGGCAGCCCTGTTGGGTACCTCTGAGGAGAGGGAAGAAGGAATAAGATAGACCATTAATACTGTCATGGCCATAGCCCCTGGCCCTTGGACTCGGGGTCTCTGGGCCCCACCACAATGTTCCTGCAGGGCCCCAAGGGCCCAATCATGCCCCTCAAGACTCTCCTGGAGTTAGTCATGGCGCCTTTGGCGCCAGGCTCACATGGCAAATGGAGTTTCCAATGAGATTGGAACAACATGGCTGCCCCCACATGGTTCAGTTCAGAACAGAACCATGCGTTCTAGCATCTAGGGTGTGGCCAGCCCTGAAGGCACCTGGGATACCTGTAGACTATTTAAGCCATGCCCGAGCTGCAGCACATGCTTCGCGTTGCTCTGCACTTGCAGCGTGACATTCACCGTGATCTGTCCTCAGCATTCCAGGCCTGGACCTGCAAAGGAGAAGAGAAGAAGAAGAACACCATTAACCATCCTTACCTGCTTGGCGATCCAGCTCCCCGATCGCTCCAGTGTCGCCTCGGAATCTCATCCTCGCTTGAAAGCAGCATCCTGGAGGAGGAAAGAAAAGGACAACATTAGTAAGCGTTCGCCTTCCTATTTCAAACATCATTTGGAAGCACGCTGACCTAGCGAATCTCTCTGTTGGTACTCGACGGCTGTCCGGACATCTTCCACTCGACGTTCCGCATCCTCCCGGCCGTTCTTCATCCAGGAACATCATGGCAACCTGCAGGAGAAGAATAATACAGGTTAGCCACATAGCAAAAGCGCACATAGCGCTGCGCTACGCGCATTCACTTATCATCTTGACCACAGCCCTCTCCATCAGCTCGACGTCTTCATCACCCCTTCTGCACCTACGAGAGAAGGAGGACATTAGCCAGGGCAATTACAATTATGGACACGTTATTTAAGAACAATAGACGTATGAAAACAGAATCAAAATATCGAGGCTCAGTACCCCAAAAGGAAATACACCGGACACGGGTTACAAAGGAACATACAAAGTACTTTATTTTATACTGAATCCAGTTACAAAAACAGAGCAAAATCAGATAGCTATCGGCCCTCAGTACAACACAACGAACTCCAGTGTGGTTCAATGTGTTCAGTGAGAGACGTTGTACATTAGAATGCATTCGCTTTTTATACACTTGGTGGGCGCGATGTCCAGCCCCACTTCGGGTTAATATTCCTTTTAATACATCACCGATCTAGGGTTTGTGCCAAGTCTCAAACAACCGCATATAACTGGTTTGCCTTTAATACATGTATCAACAAGCCTATGCAATAACCGTGTATTCTAAGATTTTCCATACAGGCCTTCTTAAACATTAATACAATGTAGTTAAACTGATGTTGTTCGTTCAGTATTTGAATACACTATCTCAACATGTGCTCGTGGATTAGTTTCATTGCACGGGTAATCCTTCTACACATAGGTCAACTAAGGACAAGGTCTCAGTTCAGGACCTCAACAAGTGGCCTGCAGGCAAGTTACACATTAGCTATGTACAGAGGTCAAGACGGCCATGTTGTATTCTGGAATGACATTGTCCACCATTTTAACTCACAGGGTGACTTTTACACAACGAATCCTAAAATGGCGGCTTGACCTAAAATGGCGGCTTACATGGATTTAAGGTCAGGACCTTGCAACACGGATTTCTTTCACAAGCGACTTTCGAGCAGCTTGGCGTAGGCCAATATTAATATATTTATTAAAATAGGAGGCACAATATACTTTCTCTTTCGACAAACCCTCCTTTTGGCCTATGCCAAGTGCTAAAAACTACTTTGGATCTCCTTGCAAATAATTCCATGCATCATCGTCCATGCACCCTGAATCACTGTTGGAAATATCTATTGCCATTAGGTCATTTGCTAAAATATCCTTCAACACATATTCTTTGGAAGTCTTATCTGGGGCATACACTTTATGTCCTATCAAACCTATTGCTTGTGCATAACATCCCCCTAGCATTGAACACATACCAGGTAGACACTGAATACAGCAACAAAGAAACAACAGGATTACCAAAATAATTAATAAGACCGAAAGTACCTTCCAACCCCAAGATCGCAGGATGTCCCAGAACCAAGCGCTTAGATCCCAGTTTCCCCCGGGAACATGCACTTCGGAACTAATGACATGCAGATTCTGTATTGCCTTGAAGATAGTTGGGGAGGAATCTGGTACAAAAACACAGCAAGCGAACCCCACTAATTTGAACACTCCAACACGCTCAGCTAAAATGACATCTAATGCCATTCGGTTTTAAAGTGCTACTGATCTTATCACCTTTTGTTATAACATCATATTATAGAGTATGTCCGTGGTCCGGTTGATGGTTCTCTCCAGTACTCTCGCTAGTTTTCTGATATCTTCTGAATTCGCTGTCTGCCCCCAAAATGGCACAACTGATTTAGCTATATCTCTGAAGATTTGTGCTGGGGTGTCACCATTCTCATCCCGCCATGGACGAGCCTTTGAAACTTCTTTTGTACTAGCGATAAACACCCCAGGTAACAAGATCCCTAAATAACAGGTTCCCTGCCAATCCCTAGGCAACCATGGGAATGCTACATTATCGCAGACAAAGTAGACAGGTTCGCCTACATACAAAGGTCTGTTCTCCCCAGTCAAATTTGCAACGTTGGCACAACCTAGAAAATTTCCCATTGACTGAGTTCCATTTCTCTATATGCAAAAAGAAACTGAATCGGGGCTATGGTTAACAGTGAAAGAAGAAGGCATGGCATCCTTATTGCCTATTGGAGCCATTTTAAAGAAAATCAAAGATTGGAAAAGACAAGACAGTTTATCAGAAGGCCTAATAGAAGCAACATTCGGTTTACTCCTATTTGCAAAAAGCGAGCATCCCAGGGGGTCAAAACACTTTTCTCAAAACTATTCAAATTGGTGCCATCAAAGTTCCCTGAGATGCTATCATTCCATCGGCCAAAAACAGTGCTCTAAGAGAAGCACAGCATGCAGTTGTCAACGGTAAAGGATGAATATACCAACCTAGCCCTTATCCCCGTGTTGCGGTAAATGTGAGCAGACCCAACAGTTAGATTTATTAAAAATGGCATGTGTAGCATTCATGATAAGCAGCAGAGGGTTATTGTGGTACCTTTGTCTCTGCTGGGAATCCCGAGGGGATAGAGTATGCAAATGTACAAAGGGAGTAGGAACAATGGGTGCACTTTCAGTAGTCAACAAAAGTTCTAAAGAGTGAGTTTCCTCGAGGTACCACAATTCTAAGGCAGCAACTTTTAAAAACCCAAATATCGTTATAAGAATACAGCAATACATTTTCGGGGCCCAGGCCATTGTCCCAGTTAGTCACCCCCTTATTTACAAGTCCCATATGAGCGGTAGCGGTGGCGGGCATCGTAGTCTTCAAACGGTCACTCGAAAGTTTGTTGCTGGCGACCTCCCGGTCGAGCGACTTCATAGTCCTTCAACAACCCTAGCCAACAGAATCCCCTTTCTCAAATTTGGGCAGAAAGCAAGCCCTCGATGACTCTTTTCCTTCTCCGAATGCACAGCTGAACCATGCCATAAGTCTATCAGATGCACAGCAAAACCGTGCCGTAAGTCTATCAAATGCACAGCAAAACCGTGCCATAAGTCTATCTTTGTGGTCGTAGATTATATCGTACTTTTCCTGGTACTGATTGATCCGGAAACAATATGTCGTCACTTCCTGCTGGAAGCAACATGTCGGAGGCAAGTGAATGGGCTGAATTCGAAACAGCCGTTCCCGGGTGCAAAATTTGTGGAGAGTGCGGAGACAAAATGGCAGCTTCCCCAAGACACCCGGGCTCAGAGAGATTCTCCGACACACTCTCAGTGCTGCTTACTGCTTTGGGATCTTTGGTTGCAGCGTCAGCAAGGGGTTCTGTTTCTTCTGTAACGTGTGGCACAGGGTGAGGAAGTTTCTTGATGTGGGACGCGTGGATCCAGTTCATTCGGCAAGCGACCCGCACCGCTGTCTGGGTGACCAACAGGAAGGAGGTGCGCTGAAACGATTTGACGAGCACCCAACTCCCAGGCCATTTGCTGTGGCCCGGGCCCTTGTCTTGCACAGGTAAAGCTTCTCGTACCTGGTGATAAATCAAATACAGGTTTTTAGTCAATTGGCTACAATAATCTGAGAGTAGTACATTTTCGACATTTATTAACGAGTTACATGTAGGAAGGTTCCAAATATTGGCAGGTCTCCCCATTACCACCTCAAATGGAGAGAGCCCAGTCTTAGTTTGAGGGGTTGTGCGCATAGATAACAACACGATTGGAAAGGCGTATGGCCATTTTAGTTTGGTGCCGGCGCACGTCTTAGCGAGCTTGTTCTTGATGATACCGTTGTGTCTTTCCACTAGTCCGGCGCTTTGAGCATGTATGGCTGAATGGAACCGTTTGTCAATTCGTAATGCTGTACAAATCTGTAGAATTACAGCGGCAACAAAATGTGGACCATTGTCAGACCAGATAACTCTTGGCAAACCAAACCGTGGAAAGTATTCTTTTAACATGATTTTTGCAATAGTCATAGCTGTAGCATCTTTAACAGGGAAAGCCTCAACCCATTTACCAAAAGCACAGATAACCACCAGTACATATTTCTTATTATTGCATCGTTCCATTTCAATGAAATCAAAGTGGATCACTTCAAAGGGGACAGAGGGTGGCCCAAAACTACCCCTTGGAGTTACTGTCCCCTTTCCCACGTTGTGTTGCAGGCAAATCATGCACTCACGGATGTAGCGCTGGGCAATTTCCGAAATTGTGTCATTTACCCAAACCTTCTCTAACATTTTTGTCATTTGCTGGGCACATACATGCGTAGGACCATGGGCCATGATGACCATCATCATGACGTACATGTCAGGGAGTACCATTTCCCTTCTACTATGTCCACCCAACACCCATCATCATCAAGTTTCCCCAAGCCTTCAGCCCATATTTTGGATTCTTCTAACGTGGCATCAGCTTGGATATCCCGTACAGATCCAACACCCTCATCTATTGTTTAAGCATCTACAGATTCCCTTGAAACATACATCTCTGTAAGGAGATCAGTAGCAGTTTGCCTAGTTATCTGATCAGCAAAAGCATTCCCTTTCCCTATATCATCTGTAATCTTTCGATGTGCTGCACATTTCATAACTGCTAACTGAGATGGGAGCGCAAGCGCTGAGAGTAGTTGTACTATTAGGGAGCCATGTTGAATTTTGGTGCCATGCGAAGTTAGGAACCCTCTCTCTGACCAAAGTCTCCCAAAGTTGTGGACCACCCCAAAGGCATACTGACTATCAGTATATATATTTACTGCAAGCCCTTTGGAAAGTTCACAAGCTCGGGTCAATGCTATAATCTCTGCGGCCTGCGCAGAATTATGCGTGATTCTCTTAGTTTCCACAACCGTGCTCAATGTAGTGATGGCATAAGCAGCTGTGGATGTACCATCCGGAAGTTTGAAGCAGAAGCCGTCACAAAACCGCTCTCCTTGAAGATTATCCAAGGGAGTATCTTACAAATCAATTCTACCCTTTGTCTCTTGTTCAGTCGTATATATCATGTGGCACTTCATCGCTGCAAGTAGCATCTTGTGGGAAAGGTAGGAGTTCAGCCGGATTAAGGACACAACACCTCTTAATTTGAATGTGAGGAGCAAACAAGATCAATTAATATCTTGTCAACCGTGCAGAAGTGAGGTGTTGCGTTTGAGTTCGGTTCAGTAGAACATATACAGAGTGAGGCACCATCAGGGTAAGATCATGGCCTAGGACCATTCCCTCACTCTGTTTTACAGACGCAGCAGCGACAGCGCGCAAACATCTTGGTAAAGCGCATGCTACAGGATTAAGCGCAGAAGAAAAGTAACCGCATGGCCTATTCTTCCCTCCATGTTCCTGCGTTAATACAGCCAAAGCACATCCATCACACTCATGCACAAACAACACAAAGGCCTTTTCATAGTTTGGTGTGCCCAAAACTGGTGCAGAGCATAATGCAGTCTTAAGCAAGTCAAACGACTGCTGGTGTACCGCGTTCCATGGCAATGGAGAAGAAATGCCCTTCTTCGTCAAAGCCAACATCGGTTTTATCACTAGTGTGAAATTCGGGATCCACAACCTACAGTAAGAAGCCATACCTATCAAGGCTCTAACTTCCTTCTGTGTATTTGGGACAGACATACCAAAAATGTGTTTTATTCTTTCAGGTGTCAATCTTCTTCCCTCCTTTGACAGGAGATAGCCTAAATAGGCGACCTCCTGACAACAATATTGACATTTTTTAAGCGAAGCTTTGTGACCTAGCTTAGCTAGATGAATAAGTAATGACACAGTGCCCTCTTTACAGGCACTCTCAGAGTCAGCAGCTAGAAGTAAATCATCAAAGTACTGAAGCAAAGTACAGGTAGAGGGCAATTCATGGGTATCAAGTTGTTCTTTCAAAGCCCTACTATAAATGCTAGGTCTCTCTGTGTACCCTTGAGGTGCACGAGTAAATGTAAACGAGCGTCCCCCTAAGGTGAACGCGAACAAATATCTACTATCCTTGTGTATAGGAATACTAAAGAACGCATTCTTTAAGCCCACAACACTAAAGTAAGTAGCTGTAGCTGGAATCATGGTTAGGATTGTCATTACATCAGGCACAATTGGAAATTGTGGTGGCACGACTTTATTAATGGCACGTAAATCAATTATGAAACGGAATGGAATTACATTATCGCCTTTCTTGTACACAGGTAAAATCAGACTGTTACACAAACTTCCTGAAGTTTCTTCAATCACCGCGCGATGCACAAAATCGGAAACAATACATTTCAAAGCTTGCTCGCCCTCAACCGAAATCTTATACTGGGCAATGTGTGACAGGTCTATTCCATGTTTCACAACTATTTTGATAGGCTCAATCGCTAAAACACCGACATCATTGTGGTCTACAGCCCACAAGCTCTCTGATACATCAATGAATTCTGGAGGCAAAGGTCTAGTCAAGAATTGTGAGGCAGAAAATTGCTATGGTGAAATCGTCAAGCGCACTCCATTAGAAGAACAATAAATCACTACATTTAATTCTTTTAACAGATTCAACCCAGGCAAGTTCTCTCCGCAATCCGAAGTCAACAGAAATGGACAATGGTCCATAAAGGGACACAAAGAAATAGGTACCAGCATAGAAACCGGACAAACAACTGGTGTACCAGAAAACCCTACAGAAATATTGGTTTGCCCTGACAGTGGAATGTTTGGAACCCGTGAATGTTCAATGGAACACTTCTGTGCTCCAGTGTCTATCAAAAACTGATGTTTCCTATTTCCCACCACTATTTCAACGTAGGGACCTTTCTGATTGACAGGAATAGGTGTAGGTTCCAAACCCTGCTTCGAGCAATCCAAACGAAACAGAATATCATCAAAAGGGAGTTCTTCAGATAAATATGCAGCAGAAGGATGATCAAATATGTTCCTGGTGTCCACACTCGGAGTCCGATTGTCCTGCGAAAAAGTTTGCTGAGGGTACTTTGTAAACTGATCTCTACCAGGGCCCCCTACGCCCGGGCGACCTCTGGATCACCTACCCATATTACCAAATGTATTATTCAACCTTTGTTGAAGGACGGGGCATTGTGCTGGCGAATGACCCTCTCGACGACAATAAGTGCACTGGTTAATGTTCACAGGACCCAAGGGCACATTCCCCTACGGGACATACTGACCTCTAACCTGAGAACTACCCCCTCTGGGGCCCCTAACAATTTGCTGCAATAGCACTTTAGTTTTTAAATCGCCTTTCCATTTTTCAATCCTATCCTTTTCATTATTGACACGGTTCTCGTAGTACTGAGCCATGTGCAGTACTTCTGATTGTGATTTCACCTGCCAAGCGGTCTCAGAAGACATCATTTGTGACTGGATGTCAGGCAGCAATCCACGTACAAATTTGTCCACAAATAATCTTTTCCCAGACTCTGTGCCTAAGTCTTGTCCACTGAAATCCGAGAATACCTGTTCGAACCGATTAAAGAACTCGGTAGCAACCTCAGACTTTCCTTGGACACAGGCCGTAAGCTTGTCCCAAATAATTCTCTTTTCGGGAATTATGGTTTTTAATTTAACAACTATTCTATCAGGCAGATTTTATATATTCTGAGGCGGTCTTTCGCCAGTTGGCCTTTCCCCATCACTTCTAGTTATATTCATCCATGTATCTCCCAACCCGGGTACGTCGTTAATAGTTCTAACTTGTTTCCATAAATCTACGGGCAGGAGTACAGGAAACAACAAATCATTGTTACGTAAGGTGAACACTGAGGACTGCAGAACGGATTCTATCTCTTTATAGAACCCTGTCAGGTTTTTCCTAATATCAGGAAAAGATTGCCTAATAGTATTCAATTCCTGTCTTGAGAACGGAACGTGAATGAACTGAGATACATAGTGTGCGGGAATGTCCACAGCAACTATACCCCGTGCAGCATCGGCCGCAATCTCAACCTTTGGGACAAATATCGGAGGAACCTCTCTCATAGGCAACTGAGATGTAGGGAACTCCGAACTCTTACTAAGCAGCAGAGCTAAATTGAGCGTTAAAGCAGTCGAAGTGTCAAGTGAAAAAGCCCTCTTATAAATACCCAGTAACTCTGTGGGACAACTAATCTTTCTCTTTACACATTCATCCTGTAGGTACTCTACCATTACCTGTATCACTTTCCTCTGCATTTCTAGTGTTTATTGACTATATGTGTCATTTACCTCAACTGGTGTTATCGATATGTCTGAAATCCATCTAATCGCGTCTTTCTTACAAATTCGTATTTCCTCCGTTATCGGTTTACGACACGGAAGGAACCATTTCTGCACATACATATTTTCCTCTTTGTCATCCTCATTCTGTAACTTTTCTAACTCCTTTCTATACCCAAACAACCTCTCTACATGCTCATTTACCTTCTCCACAATGTCTCTAGAAAGTGCTAGAGTATTTAGATCCCTTAACCCTTGCGGAAAATCCGCATTATCTAATCTTCCCCACATTATACATAACTGAATCCCTAAACCTTCAATAAAAAAACATTTTTCTCAGGAAAATCATCCGTATTACAAAGTGTGGCAAAAACGCTAGCTTGATCATCCTTCTCCATACAATGCTTAGCCCATGCAATTAACTCACGTTTCTTCTCCGGTGGTACGGTATTGCGAGTGACAACCTTTGTTCTTGTACCTCGATCGATTACAAGTGGCTCAGGGCCACTTGGAAGAGAGGGAGCAGGCATATGCGATGGAAGTACTATTACCGGTGCGATAAAAAGAGGTGGGGGAGCTGGAGGAAGGGGAACATTAGGCTGAGCAAGAACAAAGGGAACAACAACAGGTGGAGCAGGAATAACAGGAGGAAGAGGCAAAGCAGCAGGAGGAGGAACATACGGAGGTGGCGCAGAGGCACCAGGCCTCCGTTCATTTAATATTTTGTCAATAAACTCACCAGAAACATGAAGATCTTTAGAAAGATAGATTTTCTGAATACTGAGTGAAAAAGCCCTATCCATATTTTTAGTCGCCTCAGACTGTTTGTCCTGATCATATAACAACGCTTTTTCAGTGTTCGTTTTATGACGGCGTGCATGTTTCTCTCTACTTTTAAGTCGTTGCAACGCTTCTTTTTTCCAATTCTGCAAAACATAAAATGCTGCAGGTCTAGCCTTTTTCTTTAATAGAATTGACTCTAAGTACTCAATATGAGGGATTTCAAAACTACCATTGATTGGCCACTGAAGTTCGGAGGCATGTCTGGTTTGTCTGTGACAAATGTCATTAAAGACTATACTTCCAATGCCATGCTTACAGTACATAGTACATGCCGGAGACCCCTCCTGTGGTGCGGGATTGCTAAATTCCAAAGATTGTCTATCAAAGCAGGTAGACAATTTCCCAGGCATATCTCAAATTCTTGATGTTACCTGGTCAATAATTGTGTCTGCAGATACAATGCGCCAAAAATTCAAATAGTCATGGTTAAATTAAGAATCGGGTCATGACTCACCTGACCAAACCTAAGGAGGTCCGATCCGATTTCTAAGAATCTTACCTAACTAGTCATCCCTCGTGTATGGTGATTTCGGCAAATCTGCCCGCCTCGATACGTGGACCCTCGTCAAGATGCCGTCTCGGACCACGCGCTTATCGTCCAAGGATCGGGCCGTGAAGCGCTGCTGAGGTGTCGTGTCTCGTTCAGGGGGCACCTTATGTCACACCGTCCGATCCCGGTCCGAGAGCGTGCATCAACCTTCAACAATCCGGCATCAATCTTGAGGGTCCCTATTCGGGCACCAACTGTGAAAACAAAATCAAAATATCGAGGAAATACACCGAACACGGGTTACAAAGTAACATACAAAGTACTTTATTTTATACTGAATCCAGTTACAAAAACAGAGCAAAATCAGATAGCTATCGGCCCTCAGTACAACACAACGAACTCCAGCGTGGTTCAATGTGTTCAGTGAGAGACGTTGTACATTAGAATGTATTAGCTTTTTATACACTTGGTGGGCGCGATGTCCAACCCCACTTCGGGTTAATATTCCTTTTAATACACCACCGATCTAGGGTTAGTGCCAAGTCTCAAACAACCGCATATAACTGGTTTGCCTTTAATACATGTATCAACAAGCCTATACAATAACTGTGGAAGATGTTCCATACAGGCCTTCTTAAACACGAATACAATGTAGTTAAACAGATGTTCTTCGTTCAGTATTTGAATACATTGTCTCAACATGTGCTCGTGGATTAGTTTCATTGCACGGGTAATCCTTCTACACATAGGTCAACGAAGGACTCAGTTCACGACCTCAACAAGTGGCCTGCAGGCAAGTTACACATTAGCTATGTACAGAGGTCAAGACGGCCATGTTGTATTCTGGAATGACATCATCCACCATTTTAACTCACAGGGTGACTTTTACACAATGAATCCTAAAATGGCGGCTTGACCTAAAATGGCGGCTTACATGGATTTAAGGTCAGGACCTTGCAACACAGATTTCTTTCACAAGCGACTTTCGAGCAGCTTGGCGTAGGCCAATATTAATATATTTATTGAAATAGGAGGCACGATATACTTTCTCTTTCGACAGACTTACCTCGAGCGGAGTCGCAACAGGTCTGGACTCTCGGGCCCACACCAGTGAAGTAACTTGCCAGCAAGGCGCCCATTAATGATGCACCCCTGCACAGAACTGCAGGACGGAGAGAGCACCTTACCGAAACACAAGGTGAGGAAAACTCTAAGGGGGTAGCTGGGATTCACACGGAAGGCAGGCCCAGAGAGAAAGAGATTGTGGGCTAGACCAGAACTCCTGTCTTCCAGAATAGAACCTTGCAGAACGAGAAGCCGGGGGAGGCGAATCCAGGTCGGAAGCAGTTCAACCAAGTCAGGGGCGTCCCTGTGGATACCAGGTGAGCGTTACAGAACGCGAATCCTCAACATTATAATCCACCCGGGCGTCCAGCATGGAAACCTCATAAACCGACCAGCTAGCTCAGGTGCTGGGGCAGTTACGCGCGGAGGTACATTCCGCCAGACAAGAAACCAATGCATTGCCGAGAGAGCTAATAGTGACCAAAGAACATACTGATGATGTAGGTAGACAGCTCCTTCAATCACAGGCCGGACAAGCCCCTTTGCCTGGGATCAACCCATCGATGCCTACCCCAGTAAGTAACCCGGTGCAGATCACCCTTCCTGGAGCAGATCCTTTAGCTCCACCAGAGCGTTTCCTGGGGGACCCTAGGAAGTATGCAATCTTTATGAATCAGTGTCGCCTCCATTTTCTTTGCAGACCTGGCGCGTTTCCTAATGACCAGTCGCGAGTGGCCTTTGTGTTGTCTTATCTGAGTGGTAGTGCTGCAGACTGGTCGGTTCCCTTCATTCGCCGGGATGATCCACCGCTACACGATTTTGGGGGCTTTCAGCAGGAGCTGGAAAAGCTCTTTGCCCGTTGTTCCCATGGACAGGCCTTAGACAATGAACTCTTCTCCCTCCATCAAGGAAACCAAGATCTGTTGATGTACATAGCTACCTTCAATAGGCTCATGGTTGAAGCAGAATGGCCAGAGGACAAAAGGACCACATTATTCCGCCAGGGCTTATGAGGGGAGTTAGAGGTTTTACTTGCCCAAGTAGTAGATCCACCCAAGGACTTTGCCAAGTTTATTAACCTGGTGGTTCAACTTGACCATAGGTTACAAGATCAAAGAATGGATAGAAGCAGACCAGATGCACGCCCCATGTTTGTGTGTTCCAAGGACCATGTTTAGCGGGGTACAGAAAGTTCTGTGGAACAAATGCAACTAGGAGGGGCCAGATCCCCTTTAACCAAAGTAGAAAGGGACAAGAGGAGGGAACAGCAGTTATGTTTGTACTGCGGAAAGGCAGGTCATTTTCTCAATGAATGCCGGTAAAACCACCAAGAAGGACCATAGGAGCCACAGATAAGGAGAAATCAAGTGAGGAGTCGGAAAACTCCCAAGCCCGGCAATTATAGCGGTCCATTTCTCAAGCGAAGAAACCCAATTACAGACCTCCCATTTTGCGCTGCCTGTGATCCTGATCAACCACCAACAGCTGTCAAAGATGCATTTGTTAGAAGATTACATTGACAGCGGAGCCGTGGGGAATTACATGGACCAGGAGCTTGCAGCAAAGATGGGGATCCCACTCTGCCCTAAGTCCACCACTGAGACTGTACCCACCGTAGATGGCACTGAAATCGCCTCCGGCCCCATGTCAGAATGTACCACTGTTCTCACCCTCTTATGTCAGGATGGTCATCGGGAATCAATCGCTTTTGACCTTATCAAAACACCTGAGTTCCGACTGATCCTAGGGATTATGTGGCTGGTCGCACATAATCCACGAATCAACTGGAGTGCCCGAGAATTGTTTTTTTCCCAGAATTGCACACACACCTGCTATCATAAAGGGAGCAAGACAACACACGCTGGCGCATCTGTTCAGGAATGGGCGACAAGTGCCTTAGGGGTGGTTAGTACCCTGCCAACCCAATATCAGGACTTTCAATATGTGTTTCAAAAGGAACAAGCTAATACCTTGCCACCCCACAGACCCTACGATTGCCAGATAGACCTGATACCTGGTGCGCAAATCCCTTGTGGCTAAATCTATGCACTCACAGAGCCTGAGAACCAACATATTAAATTATACTTGGAACAATATTTGGCCAACGGTTTCATCCGCCCCTCAAAGTCACCTGCATCTTCTCCCTTATTCTTCGTGCAGAAGAAGGAAGGAGATTTGAGGACCCTGCATTGACTACCGCATGTTGAACCAAGTCACTGTCAAAAATCGGTACCACTGGCCCCTGATCCCGGAATTGTTAGACCAAGTCAAAGATGCCCAAATCTAAATGAAATTGGACCTTAGAGGGGCCTACCATCTTGTTCGCATTAAAAAAGGGGACAAATGGAAAACAGTGTTTTGTACCAAATATGGCTTATATGAATACCAGGTAATGCCATTTGGCCTTTGCATTGCCCCCGCCGCATTTCAATATTTCAAGAACGATGTCTTGAGAGAACTGATTGACATTTCTGCTCTATTCTATATAGACGATATCCTAGTGTATTCGGCCTCAAAACAGGACCGTGTCAAGCATGTGCGTTCTGTCCTTATCAAGCTTCGTCAACATCACCTCTACGACACACTTGAGAAATGCTCATTCCACCTTACCGAGGTAGAGTTCCTGGGGTTTATCCTCACTGCAAAAGGAATCCGAATGGATGTGCACAGGGTCGACGCTGTTCTAAATTGGCCAGCCCCAAGTTCATTCAAAGGGGTCCAGAGCATGTTAGGTTTTGCAAACTTTAACTGCCAATTCATCCCAGGATTCTCTCAAATAGTAAACCCAATCACGTCTTTATTAAGAAAGTGCAATAAAAAGATTCCAGTGGACAGAAGAGGCTGAAAAGGCTTTTCAGGAACTCAAGGTGAAATTCACTACCGCTCCAATCTTACGGCATCCTCGCCCAGATCTTCCATATGTGGTAGAAACAAACACCTCCAGTATGGCTATGGGTGCTGTTCTATCACAAAGGGACCCACACACAGGCCAGTTACATCCAGTAGCCTTCTGGTTGCGTAAGTTCTCGCTGCCCGAGCTCAATTATTATGAAATTGGACCTTAGAGGGGCCTACCATCTTGTTCGCATTAAAAAAGGGGACAAATGGAAAACAGTGTTTCGTACCAAATATGGCTTATATGAATACCAGGTAATGCCATTTGGCCTTTGCATTGCCCCCGCCGCATTTCAATATTTCATGAACTATGTCTTGAGAGAACTGATTGACATTTCTGCTCTATTCTATATAGACGATATCCTAGTGTATTCGGCCTCAAAACAGGACCGTGTCAAGCATGTGCGTTCTGTCCTTATCAAGCTTCGTCAACATCACCTCTACGACAAACTTGAGAAATGCTCATTCCACCTTACCGAGGTAGAGTTCCTGGGGTTTATCCTCACTCCAAAAGGAATCCGAATGGATGTGCACAGGGTCGACGCTGTTCTAAATTGGCCAGCCCCAAGTTCATTCAAAGGGGTCCAGAGCATGTTAGGTTTTGCAAACTTTAACTGCCAATTCATCCCAGGATTCTCTCAAATAGTAAACCCAATCACGTCTTTATTAAGAAAGTGCAATAAAAAGATTCCAGTGGACAGAAGAGGCTGAAAAGGCTTTTCAAGAACTCCAGGTGAAATTCACTACCGCTCCAATCTTACGGCATCCTCGCCCAGATCTTCCATATGTGGTAGAAACAAACACCTCCAGTATGGCTATGGGTGCTGTTCTATCACAAAGGGACCCACACACAGGCCAGTTACATCCAGTAGCCTTCTGGTTGCGTAAGTTCTCGCTGCCCGAGCTCAATTAAGCCATCACAGATAACAAGCCCCTGGCCATAAAATCAGCCTTTAAGGCCTGGTGACATTATCTGCTTGGGGCCAGACACACTATCACCGTGATAACTGACCATCGAAATTTACAACACTTGAAGAGTGCGAAGCCTCAGTACTCTCGGCATCTATGCTGGGCCCTTTTCTTCATGGAGTATGACTATGTAATCATGTTCCGGCCTGGAGTCAGAAACGGCAAAGTTGATGCCCTTTCGCACATGGGCACAGATGAACTGGTGTACACGCCCCCATGATCCCGTGGCCATCATCCCGATTGACAAAGTCCTAGGCATTACAACCACCATGACTCAAGACGAATTTCTACAAGAAATCCGACAAGTAATGACTCAGGAACTACTAATTGAATGGAATTTGCGTTCAGAATACTGTGCAGTTAACAACCAACTGCCATGCTACAGGAACCATTTATTCTTACCCAAGAAAGAACTTCAGGAACAGGTAATCTCGGAGTATCATGACTCCCTCATGGAAGGTCCCCCGGGAATAGTTAAAACCCTGGCCAAAGTGAAGCGGAACTATTGGGGTCCAACGTGGCGCAAGGACATTATTCAGTTCATCATCTCTTGTGGTATTTGTGCACAGAATAAATCATCAAAACAAAGACCAGCCGGGCTCCTTAGACCATTGGCCATTCCGCCGGCTCCATGGCATACTTTATCTCTCGACTTTATCACTGACCTACCCTCTTGTCAAGGATATAACACCATCCTAGTGGTCGTAGACCTGTTCTCCAAAATGGCCCACTTCTTGCCATTTAAAGGACTCCCAAACGCATCCGGCCTGGCTAAGATATTCTTAGAACACATTCTGTGGCTCCATGGGTTCCCGTCAGTGCTGATCTTGGATCGGGGTACCCAACTTGTATCCAACTTCTGGAGGAAATGTTGTTCAATGGCCCAAATTGACATTAGGCTATCCACTAGCCACCCCCCCCAAAACTGATGGCCAAGCGGAGAGGACGAACCAGACCCTCGCACAATACTTGCGCTGTATGCTCCATCAAGTGGAAGGGGATTGGAAAGACTTGTTGTGGATTGCCGAGTATGCCTATAACAATTCGTTACACAGCAGCACTGGGCAGACTCAATTTTTTACTTTGTACGGCAGACACCCACGCACGTCCGAACTGGACATTCCCACGACTCTGGAAATGCCAGCCATCAAAACCCTACACGCCACCATTTCTCAGGCCTTCACAAGGGCCATTGAACACGTGCATCAAGCCAAAGCTCGCCAAAAGAAATACGCAGACCTGCATCGCGAAAAGGCCCCCGACTACCAAGTAGGAGACAGAGTGTGGCTACCATCCAAGCATGTACCTCTAAAAGAGACCCGGACATTCCGCCCACGATATCTAGGGCCTTTTACCATTGAATCCATCATAAACCCAGCTGCAGTTAAACTGACTCTACCAACCAACATGCATATAAACCCGGTGTTCCATGTGTCCCTTTTAAAACCAGTTCAGCCTGGGACTTGAGTAACCACACCACCAGAACCTGTAATGGTCGACGGAGAACCAGAATTCAAGGTCAAGGACATCTTAGACTCAAAGTAAGTTAGAACAAAACTATACTACCTAGTGGACTGGAAGGGATATGGACCACAGGACAGAACATGGGAACCAAGTGATTGCATTCAATACAACGTTTTCATCGTGAGTACCCCAGCAAGCCAGGACCAGACAGAAGAACTACCTTGAGAGGGGCCTTGGGGGGGAGTGCTTTCATGGCCATAGCCCCTGGTGCTGGTACTCAAGGTCTCTGGGCCCCATCACAATGTTCCTGCACGGCCCCAAGGGTCCAATCATGCCCCTCAAGACTCTCCTGGAGTCAGTCCTGGCACCTTTGGCACCAGGCTCATATGGCAAATGGAGCTTCCAATGGGAATGGAACAACATGGCTGCCGCCACATGGTTCAATTCAGAACTGAACCTTGCGGTCTAGCCTCTAGGGTGTGGTCAGCCCTGAAGGCACCTGGCATACCTGTAGACTATTTAAGCCACGCCCGAGTTGCTGCACATGCTTCGCGTTGATCTGCACTCGCAGCGTGACGTTCACCGTGATATGTCCTCAGCATTCCAGGCCTGGACATGCAAAGGAGAAGAGAAGAAGAAGAACACCATTAACCATCCTTACCTGCTTGGCGATCCAGCCCCTCGATCGCTCCAGTGTCACCTCGGAAGCTCGTCCTCGCTTGAAAGCAGCATCCTGGAGGAGGAAGGAAAAGGACAAAATTAGAAAGCATTCTCCTTCCTCTTTCAAACATCATTCGGAAGCGCGCTTACCTAGCGAATCTCTCTGATGGTACTCGACGGCTGTCTGGACGTTTTCCACTCGACGTTCCGCATCCTCCCGGCCGTTCTTCATCCAGGAACATCACAGCGACCTGCAGGAGAAGAATAATACAGGTTAGCCAAATAGCAAAAGCGCACATAGCGCCGCACTTCGCGCATTCACTTACCATCTAGAGCACAGCCCTCTCCATCAGCTCGACGTCTTCATCATCGCTTCTACACCTACGAAAGAAGGAGGACATTAACCAGGGCAATTAAAATTATGGACACGTTATTTAAGAACAATAGACTTACCTCAATAGCGGTGTCACAGCAGGTCTGGACTCTCGGGCCCACGCCAGTGAAGTAACTTGGCAGCAAGGTGCCCATTCATGACGCACCCCTGCACAGAACTGCAGGACGGAGAGTGCACCTTACCGAACTCTAAGGGGGTTGCTGGGATTCACACGGGAGCCGGGCCCTGAGAGAAAGAGATTGTGGGCTAAACCAGAACTCCTGTCTTGCAGACTAGATCCTTGGCAGAACGAGAACCCGAGGGAGGTGAATCCAGGTCAGAAGCAGTCCAACCAAGTCGGGTGGCGTCCCTGTGGATACCAGGTGAGCGTTACAAATACATATTGAGGATTTGGGGGAAAAGTGGAGTAATTTAACAAGGGAAATAAATGTATCAAAAAACCATGCCAATCTAAGGACCGAAACATATATCCCAGTCGACACGATCGAAAGCTTTTACTGCATCTAAAGCAATGGCCGCATAGACCTGCTTATCCTTTGTATTCTTGGCCGATAAGTGAATGACATCCAAAAATAGTCTTTCGTTGGAAGATATATTACAACTTTTTAAATAACCCACTTGGTCTGATTTTATTAGAGCAGGAAGTGAGGATTCAATACTGTTAGCTAGGATATTTGCAGAAATGTTGCTCTTAACATTGATAAGGGAAATGGGCCGGTAATTGCCAGGGAGTGTGGGGCCCTTATCAGGATTAGGGAACAATACAAGTAGGACTTCAGAAAAATAACCTGATGAGGATTTTTGGGATATGAAATAAGAGAAGAGATTTTTAAGCTTGGGAGTAAGGGAATGAGATAGATTATCAAAAGATTCCTTGGGGAGACCGTCAGGGCCTGGGGCTTTACTTTTACCTTTACCCAAGCCTTTACTGGCTTTAGTGATCTCTGGACGGGTGATATCATTATCTAAGTGGGAGAGATCTAATTGAGGGTATGAGGATCTGTTAATGTTATCAAGAAATTGAGTAATATTATTATGGGGAATTCTCGGGAGAGTATAAATCAGCATAACACCTTTTAAAACAGTTAAGTATATTATTAGGATGATGATCTGAGGTGAGGATGCATCTTTGATATGGAAATAAAAAATGTTTCTTTTTTCGTTTTCAAGTAAGAGGCTAGTGCTTTACTGGCTTTATTGGATGTTTGGTAAATTTTTGTTTTATATTTAAGAATGTTCCCTGCGGCTAGGTCAGTAATCTCGTTGTTGATTTGGAAGTGTAAGGACATGACCTTATGGAGATTATTTGAGTTAGAATTATGATTATAATGTTGCTCAGCTACAGTAAGCTGAGAATAAAGGTCATCCAGATGTTTTCTGCGCAAAGTCTTCTTTTTCCCTGAGAAAGCCATAATGTGTCCTCTAAGGGCCGCCTTAAACGCATCCCAATTATTAACGACATATGTAAGGCAGTCTAGATTGTAAACAACTGGTAGTAATGATTTAACAGAAAGAATAAATTGTGGATCTTGTAATAGAAAGTTGTTAAGTTTCCAACGAGATGAAGATTTGTGCACATGTGAAAGTCTGAAGGAGGTACATACAGGGGCATGATCTGATACTATGATGTTAGCTATCTTAGAATCAACAATGGAACCTGTAAGAGTTTTGGTAGATAAAATATAATCCAGATGTGATAGAGTGTTATGTAGGGTTGAATGAAAAGTAGAGTCAAGTTGAATAGGGTGGGATAGCCTCCAGTTGTCTATCAGGCCCGTTTCAGCTAATTATCCCAGAAAGGATTCACAAGATTTGCTAGTTTTGAACATACAACTAGATTTCCTATCCATAATAGGGTCAAGGACCTGATTGACAGCCCCACACATAATTAAATTAGAGAAGTTATTTTTAAATATCATTTGTTTAATAGAGACCCACAAATTGAGATCAGGTATAGTGGGACCATATCTTAGACCAGAAATGACCCTATAGTATGAATAGTATGTTGGCCAGAAACCAATAGCATCATGTGACAAATATCACAATCGCAGAATCGTCAATGTAACCAGAGGGCGTCAATTTTGTGAAATGCCGGCCATGTGTTTTTTTCTGTTCTGTTCAAAGTGATTTGCAAAATGTATTCTATTCTTCAAACTCACACACAGTGGAAGGCCATGGCCTGAATGCTGAAATACTAACAAAGGTGGGAATGTCAAGCTATGAAGAGATACATTGTTCTTTTCTCTCACTAAGTCCTTGAAGGCAAGCAAAAGCTGCTTCTAATCAGTAGTCTAGGTGCCGGCCTGTCTAGCAAACGCTGTAGTGAAAGGCATTTAAACCGTGAATAATATTCTTCTAGCGGTACTCCTTCTCAGAGAGTGGTATATTCTGCTCCGGAACTGTCTGACCCTTAGCTCATGAACCGAAATACACAGATAACATGCTAAGGAATGTTTCTCTGCTACAAACATGATATTTTTGTGGAACTAAGAGCTCTATGTTCCCCCTAACAAGAAAGCTGTCTCTGCTGCCATTGCTAGAATAACTATGTTTAGACTGAATGAAGACTTGTCATAATGTGTCATATTTGTCACTATTGTCAATCACTGAACCCTAGCCTGAATGATACATTTATGGGCAGATCGAATTGCCTTTGTACTGATTGCATGTAATGTATATATATTGTTGCTTGAGCGTTGCTCGCTCTCTTGCATCTAATGAGGTCTGGGAACACACGTTGCGAAACGCTGAGACCCAGTCGGCCGACTGAGATACTTTGAAATAAACCAGACTTGTCTGGAAATCGAACCTCGTGTCTGTCGTGTCACTAGTGTATTTGGTTATTGTGCCTTAGTTTCCATATGCAGTCTTTAAGGCCTAGCAAAGATGGTGCCTGAATAGGGACCCTCACACTTATGCTGCATCGCATACATTGAGTTTGAAGAAGGCAAAAGCGAGTCGAGGATGAAGCTGTCGAGCCGGGATCAAAAGGTGTTCAGGGTGCCCCTGTAGAAGTGATGAGAGACTCCTTTGCAGATCTGTACACAGCTGGTCCCTGATCGACGAGCAGCGCCCAGAGAGCATCGAGGCGAGGGTCCCGGAACGAGGCAGATTGAGCCAGACACGCAGTCACGACGATTCTTGGTTGCATCTGTATACGTACGAATTGCGTCCTGAGTGAAACATTGGTTGATCAGGTGAGTCGTTCCCCGATTCTTAAACATCCTGATATTGGTCGAGAGTTGCTCTTGCAAGACCAAACGCCCAGGGTAAGAAAAGGATAAGTTTTAATCATGCCTGGGAAATCGTCTTCCAGTCTAGTGAGATTTTTCCACTGCGGTAGACAATTTTGGAAACTGGCAAGGTCGCGCCACCCGCAGGGTCGCCGACATATGAAATGTACGTAATATACGGTATAGGGGCAATAGTGTTTGATGCGATTTGGCATAGGCAGACCAGACATGTATCAGATCTACAGTGGCCTAATGATGGGAGCTTTGAATTAGCACATATAGAACACTTTGAATCAGTATTGCTACGCAAGAAGGCCAGACCAGCAGTGTTCGACGTCGTGAGAGACTGGAGGAAGGAAGCTAATCTCTGTTTGAAAAGTAGAGAGAAACACGCGCGCAGACACAAAACGAATGCAGAGAAAGTGCTAGAGCATGATCAGCATCAACAGACAGAAGCCCTTGGGAACATGGATAGGGCTTTCCAATTAGGTGTACAGAAAATATATCCTCAGCAAGATTTGCATACATCAGATGAGCTGATAAACAAAATATTGAATGAGCAAAGAAACGAACATCAAAGTACTGACCCAGTTGCACCTCCTCCTTATGTACCTCCCATTCCCGTTATTCCATCTGCACCAGTAGTAATTTCCTCTCTCCCTGTGCTTGTGACATCATTTCCTCCACCACCGTCAGAGCATGTGTTAGCCGCTTTAGTAGGCAGTTCTACCGAGATGGGGCCTGCGCAAGGAACCAGTAGACAGACGCGTAGTACGGTTAGCGAAGTAAGGAAAGAAGAACTGAGAGATTGGGCAGAAATGTATATTGATGGTGGCGATGAAGCAGCTGTGCAAAGTTCCACATCTGATCATAGAGGCCTTGGTGAAGAGCAGGTATTGTTAGAATGCATGGGGAATTATCTTGTGAAAATATGGAGTGATTGACCGATAGAGTGGTACCGCAAGAGTTGCGTGATTCGGTTGTCCTTTCGAAGCTACAAGATAATGCGACGAAAGTATGAGAACACGTAGGCCGAATATTTGTGTTTAAGCACGAGCTTGATCGATTGCATAGAGAATTAATGCAGAAAGATAAACTGCATATGTCCTATGTCCAGCAACGATATTTTCTGCCGTTGAATCCTGTTAGTGAAGAGATGAGAATTTGTACGCGAGATGCACTTAGATGGATTACTGATGGCACCATTTCCCCAATGAAAGTGCATGATACGTTTAGTCAGTAAACACCAGAAATGCAGAGAAAGGTATTACAGGTCATGGTAGAGTATTTACAAGATTAATGTATGAAGAATAAGACATGTTATCTCACTGATTTAATTATGATTTACAAAATAGCATTTTCGCCTGAAACTGGAACGACTGCTTTTTCTCTTGATTTAGCTTTGTTGCTTAATAAACAAACACATGTAGAAACACCTAGTTTGCAATTACCCATGAGGTAAGTGCCTCCCACATTTGTCCCTAAAGTAGAAGTTGCTGCCTCTGGAGGAGCTCCAGCGCAAACAATAGAAGCCCATTATATTGCACAGTTTGTAAATGTCCCTTTTTCTAGGCCAGAGGTAAATAATATCAAGCAGAGATCCCTGATATTAGGAAAAACCTGTCAGGATTCTATAAAGAAATTGAATCTGCTTGGAATTCATCTGTTTTTACATTGAGTGACATTGATTTATTGTTTCCCATGATTCTTCCTGTAGACATATGGAAACAGGTTAGAAATATAAATGACGTGCCGATATTAGGTGAAACATGGGAGAATATGACTAGAATTGAAAGTGAGAGAAAGGCTGGAGAAAAGCCGCTGCAAGTTATGTTGGCTTTACCATCGCGAATAATAGAGAAATTAAAATCTTTGGTACCCGAGAAGAGCATAGTTTGGGGTAAATTGACTGCTTGTTTATAGGGCAAAGAAGAAGGATCGACTGTTTTTTTAAATCTATTTGAAGAAGTATTTGAAGATTTGAGTGGTCAAGACTTGAGTACTGAACCCGGGAAGAGATTGTTTGTTGATAAGTTTGTGCGAGGGTTGTTACCGAAAATTCAAAGTTTAATAATGACATCTGAAAGTGCATGGCAAGCAAAAACACAAAGTGAAGTATTACACATGGCCCAGTATTATGAAAATAGAGTATATTCAGAGAAGGACAAAGAAATAAGGGACAAAGGGAATTTGAAAACAAGAGTATTGTTGCAGCAAGTAGCAAACAATAATAGAGGTGGCAGGAACGCACCATCCAGAGTCCAATTTTCACTAGCATCCAACATGCAAGGTGGTCCAATAGGGATTAATCAATGTGCATATTGTATACAAGAAGGCTATTGGTGAGCACAGTGCCCGCATTTACAGAATCGAAATGGGACTTTCCCGAAAAGACAGAATAGAGGTCGCCAGGAAATACAAGGAGAGAAAAGAAACCAAAGAGCGCCACAATTTCAGAATAACCAGGGGAATCAGAATCAGAATCAGAATCAGAATCAGAATCAGAACCAGCAGTGAAACAGCACAAGTGATGGAAATATTTTTGACAATCAGTCCAATGCATATTACTCTGGCGACTTTACAGCTGATGATGTATTGTTCTACTAGGACAGCCCAAGACAGAGGTTGGAACCAGTATCTATTCCCGTAGACCAGAAAGGGTCCTACATAGAAAGGAAGGTTGGGAATAGGGAACATATTTTTCTAGTGGATACAGGTGCACAAAAATGTTCGATTGACCATCAGCCGGTTCTAAATATACCACTGTCAGGGCATAAGAATGTCTCAGTAGGGTTCTCAGATATACCAGTAATTAGTCCAGTGTCACAACCAGTACCTATGACACTCGGTCCATTCACTGAATTTTGCCCATTCCTTTTGACAAACAATTGCAGTGAAATGTGTTGGGATTAAATTTGTTGAAGAAATTGAATGCCGTTATTTATTGTTCTCCTCATGGAGTGTATTTGACGATATCACCACAAAGACTCCTCTATCGCTATTTTTATCTAAGCCATTACCAACTGAATTGAGTAAAGTACCGGCTTGTATATGAGCAGTGAACGACAATGATGTTGGTTGTTTGCAAGTAGAGCCAGTGAAAATTGTTTTGAAAGAAGGAATTACATTGCTACGTATTCCGCAATATAAAATTTTGTTTGAAAGAGAGAAAGCATTGAAATGCATTGTGTCAGATTTGATTAAAAGAAACACAATTGAAGAAACTTCTGGTAGTACTTGCAATAGTCCGATTATTCCGGTTTACAAGAAAGGAGGTAATGGCATACCGTACCGTTTCATAATTGATCTGCACAAAGTGAATAAAGTTGTTGATCTGCAAATTCCATTAGTCCTGGATGTGACTACAATTTTGACTATGATTCCAGCATCTGCATCGTATTTTAGTGTTGTCGATCTAAAGAATGCGTTTTTCAGTATTCCAGTACATCCAGATAGCAGATATCTATTTGCTTTTACTCTAGGAGGACGTTCATTCACATTCACACGAATTCCACAGGGCTACACTGAGAGTCTGAGTATTTACAGTAGAGCATTAAAGGAACAACTAGATATGCTAGAACTACCAGCAGGTTGTGTTTTGTTAACATATATAGACAATTTATTGATCGCAGCAGACACAGAAGAAATTTGTAAAGAAAGTACAGTTGCACTATTGACACATTTAGCAGCACATGGACACAAACCTTCGCTAAAGAAATTCCAGTATTGTTGAAAGGAAGTAAACTACTTGGGCAACCTCCTTTCGAAGGAGGGAAGAAGATTGACATCAGAAAGAATAGAAAGCATCTCTGATATGCCTATTCCAAAGACGCAGAAAGAAGTCAGGGCTTTAATTGGCCTGCGCCACCTCCGTAAATAAATGAAATCTAGTCACACTTGCTTCAGTAATGTTGGAGCAATTTATTATTAATTAACTCCTATTGCCCATTAGTTGTTGACACGTGTTTCAGCCTCTCAAGGGCCTTTTTCAAAACAAAAACTTTTTTGTGGGCAAATTAAATCCTTATTGGTACTTTCCGGATTCCATCTCACAAAATCACGGGTTAATCCCTTGATTCGGCGTTCTGCCACAGTCCCTCGCATCCGATAACATCCTATCAGTCAGATGCCGACGTAGATGGAGTCCTACTTCTATGTGGGTGGCCTGTCCCATGTCATGTTGGAGCACCGAGGTCCCGGGGCTATGTTAAGTTTAAAAAACGCATCCGGGATTTGGGGATCGTTTGGCTACCATCCAGGTGTTGGCCAAAAATCATGATATCTGGCCAAAAACCAGGATGGTAGCTACCAAATCCCTAAAAAGCGAGACAGGGTTAGGGCCCTGGGACGGAGGTGCAAATACCCGGATTGTCCCAGCAAAACCGGGACGTCTGGTCACCCTAGTAAAGAGTACATTCAAAAGATGACAAAGATAGCTTAATAAAGAGACACACCCACAAATTGCAGCAATTAACAACTGATGATCAATCAAAACGAAAATACTGTCAAGACAAGACCACAAAACTACAAAAAACTCCTGCCAAATCCCCTGTAAAGCACACATGGTCTCCATGCCCTATACAAACCTGCTGACACAGCCTAACCAAACCTAAGTAAACTGGGACTTGCACAGTTTCACCGAATCTCCCCAGAGCCCACCAAATCGTCAAGAGAAATACAGCAGTTTTGATTGGCCCGCCAAAGCATTTGAGCACTGTATTGGGCTGAGGCAGTTCCCACAATCGCTTGCAGGCTACACAGATCCTGGCAATCAGCTCGACCCATGAGATTGGCCAGCCGGAGGTTACCCCGTTCCAATAGCAGCCAGACTCAGGACAATGCATGTGAACAAACTGATTCCCTTAGAGGCCTTCCGCTTGTGCAGACCTGGAAGGAAGATGGGCGTCCTGCTAGTGGGCGATGACTGCAGATCCCCAGTCCATTGCAGGGGCCTACGCTTTGGTTTGGACCAGCAAGAGATTGTGCTGCTGACTGCCAGAGCATGTCTGTTTCTTCTTTGATGTTTTAACTAAATCAATGTTTTCTCTTTTGTGCCCTTAGTCAGCCTACTCAATTCTATTTCCATATCCGGAAGATGGCGTTGCTATGGTGATGGGCAGAAAGTACCACACCATGATCTAGTGTGTCTAACCACAACACTGGGGTCTTCTTCATGGATAGAATCAGCTGGACTTAAGCCGTGTCTCCCAATGACGTGGCCATTGTTGCTTAAGAAGCCTACAGCATGACCCACCTCCACACAGGACCGGCCATTGCCGTGTTCCCCTCATTGCACTTGCAGCCCTCACTTTTTTTGTAATTAACTGATGATCTGTTTTTGAGTAGAAATTTGATTCACCCTTGATTCAATGTGCTTCTTTCTACGTGTGGCTGTTAAGATTCCTATGCTCTTCTCTATGGCAACCTATTACACTTGATTTACATTGATACCGTATTCAGGACTTACTGGGTGAGTGCGCGTGAGCGATGCTCCTTGCCTTGTATTCACTAAGCAAGAGTTATCCTCACAGCACTGTGCACAAACACCCACAACCACATAATAGCTACATTCTGCAGTTCCGGTATAATTTTCACCTAATCCCCCAATACCAACACAGATTGTGGGACTGAATATTCCAAACACACATGGCCTGATTTACAGATAAACGTGCAAAACTGTTCATGCGTGTGCTAGGATTGTGCGGTGCAAATACATTGCGCAAGAAGGTGATTTACACAAATAAGCGTAAGTAGGGACTAACAGTGCAAAGGAAATAGGATTGCACCTGACACGCCCACAATACGCCCCTAGTGCACACCAGGGAGGCAGCAAAACCGACCATTCTGCACCCATTCTGAACTGTGAAACCAGATACAGCGAAAGAAAGACAAATAGCATGGCGAGTACCCACAGTCAATCACCAATAGCTGCACCCACACCAACCATCAACAACCCCATTAGTAAAACACATGTATGCAACCCAAATGCAGCGTGCACTTACACCCACCATTCCTACTCCCTGTACACCCACCAAACAAAGCCACCCACATACACATTGCACCTAAACCCACTATTCCCACTCCCCGTACACCCACAAAACAGAGCCATCCACATGCAAAGGGCACCTACACCCACCATTGCTACTCCATGTAAACTCACCAAACTAAGCCACCCACATGCACAGTGCACCTAAACCCACTATTCCCACTCCCTGTATGCCCAAGAAACAAGCCACCCACAGGCAAAGGGCACCTACACCCACCATTGCTACTCCATGTACCAACACACCTGTGACACCCTTGCAACATCGACAAAGCCTTGGAATCACCCTTGTGAGCACAGCCACGTCCACAACACAATCCCAAAGACATCTATGTAGTGCAGCCATATACACAAACCACATCACATGAACACATGCGTCTACAATGCAACATCCATGCACACTGCAAGGCAGAGTCATCACACATAGTCAAATATAGACGCGTAAAGACAACACACATGGAAACATGACCATTTGTGCAAGGAATATAATGTAGGATAACACTGACAACCACAATGACTGACATCCACAATGACAAACAATAAAAATACCACACCACCACCCGCGCACACATACAGCCACAGATTCATATGACAGTCTGCACACCACACTAATACATGCACCAATCCTATGCACATGCATCAACTACATGCATGGACTGAGAAGGACAGAATTAATACATCCACATATGCTGAGCCATCCGCACATGTCTGTGAACCTTAGACCTGCATACAGCACACATGTTGTTTGTTGGCAATGTGCACACGTAACCCTGAATCCTACATGCACAGTAATCAAAAGCATATACAAATGCTACACAGAACCTTGCCAACACAAAACCATGACAGAATGAGTGATGACACATGAATCCCGAGAAGCATACTAGGTGGCATGCACTCTCAAAAACAGACCAGTGTGACATGCACTACAAAAGATGACTGCACACACATAAGTGTTGTAGAAAGTGAATATCACAAAAAAGACAAACTAACCACCTGAATCAGATAGAAGCAATGACACAACTGTATTGGAATGGAAACCAAACAAAGACCATGGAACAATTAGTCCAAAATAAAGCCACAGGAATTCTCCTTCAAAACTAACTATAATGAGGCCAACACACAACAAAACAAACCTTCAAAAGTCACTGCTGCTTTCCAATTCCTGACAACTCATGCTCCAATGCTGCTTCTGACTCTGCCTCCACTTGCTGCAGGTGCACCTCTGTGCTGTCCCTGAGGGCCCGCAGGGTCTCAGGAGCAGACTGCTCAATTTTCTGTGAAGCCCTCATAATCCCCCAGAATGGCAGCACGTAACTGCTCCACCTATTCTGCGCTACAGCCCTGGCCTTGGCAGCTGCCTCATCCATAGCATGCAGCCTCTCTTCCTCCTGCTGCCACATGTGCTGCAGTTGGCATGTTGTGCCACATGAATCTGTTGCCTTGCCACCTGCCTCCCCTGCCAGACCAAGAATGCCTGCTGTTCCCTCCATAACAAGAGCCGCTGTGGTGCCTGCCTCTGCTGCCGCATCTGCTCATGCCACCTGGCAGCCCACCTCTGGCACAGGGCCTCCCTGCATAGAGATGACCGACTCCTGCCGGGGATTACTGCCCCAGCACATTTCTCAAGTGCCATTTTCACCTGCACAGCCTGGTCTTGCGTGACTGGCATAGCAGAATCTGGTACCACTGGAATGCCCTCCATGGCCACATGCACCACACTGACTGTGAAGCAGGCACAAGACATGCAAATGGGTGTACACGGGAAGAGGAGCCTGGGGTGGTTGCAAGCATGGAGGCCAGACCTGTGGGTGCCTGGGGCGCAGTTGCTGAGGAGAAGGAGGGTGGCACTTGTGCTGCCTGTGCCATGTTTACCACAACCAGCAGTGCAACAGCCATCTGCAATATCTTGTGGCACATCTGGGCGTGATGGCTGACGAGTTGGTCACAAATGAAATGGCCTCCAGTGCAGCCACCTGGCGGCCACGGTCCAATATGAGAATGGACAACACGGCATCCCGAATGGCCTCTTCAGCACTCACTGCTCGGGTAGTATGTGTTGTGGTATCAACATAGGTATGCAACCCTTTAAACGATGGCCCTGGGGCAGTGTGAATAACTGACCCAACCACTGTGTCCTGCACCGCATCCTGTCCCACGCACATGTCCCCAGCCTGCACATCTGATGATGTACCCCCACCAGACACCATGGATGACCCGCAATTATGCCCTCCCCCTCCACCACACCTGCCACTGACACCACAGATAGCACTGCTGTGGCAACCGGCTTGTCTGTGGAGATGGCTGAATATCCCTCTCTCTCTACCCCTGAGGACTCACCCTTCAGGTCCATGGAAAGTTCCTGCACGTTATCGCAAGCCGCATCTGAACATGTACCCTTGCCAGCCACCTGTCTCTGTATGACGGCAAACTAGGTCATGGTGTATGCAGCCTCTGGATGTGTCCATTGACAAGCGTCCTCCTAAAATTCATTCCCATCACATGGCATACACATTCTGCCCCATTGAACTGACAGTGGGGACTCACCTGAAGCCAGAATCCAGTCCTGCATTACAGGGACCTTGAACTGAATATCTGGGTTCACCCTCTGCAGGATTCTGAGATGGAGAGGCGAAATCCTATGGCGCCTGCCTAGGTGCACCTCTTGTCACTATTCATGCCCTTGACCCCTCAGGTATAGCAGCCCCCTGGCAGCCTTAAATCCCCATCAGAAACATACATGGAGTCAGTCCTGGTGCCTTTGGTTTCAGGCTCATTATCAGGAATTAAGCAATACCAGTTTTGGACCTTAATCCAACATGGAGGCCTATTACACAGCTCAGTTCCTTAGAACCAAGCCATGCAGTCTAGTGTTTTGGGTGTGGCTGGGCCTGGAACTACTTGGTCTGGAGCTACTTTACCTGTGCTATTTAAACCACACCCAAACAGCAGAACACACTTCGCGTTATTCTGCACTCCTGCAGCGTAATGCTCACCGTGTCCAGCTCCTGCTCATCTGCTTCTCCGGCGGCCCGATCCTGAAGCCCTAGATCTGGATTCCATTAATACCTGGAAGAACAAGAACAGCATTAGCGAGCAAGAACACTTATCTGTGACGTAACCGGTCTTGAATCCATCCTGCGCTTCACTTACCTTGCCCATCTCCGGAGTTTGCCACAACCTGCAAAGGTAAAGAAATGGGAACAGCATTGATAACAATTCTTACCTAGGCAAGCAGCGAGTCCTTGGAGTACCCTGTGCTTCTCTTACCTCGCCCATCTCTCGATTTCACCGCAACCTGCAAGGGAGAAGGAACAAGGTCAGCATTAACAACGCACTTACCTTGGCCAGCAGCGCTTCCATCGCTCATCACTCCGGAACATCACCGCAACCTGTACAAAGAAGAGAAGAGAAGAGAACACAGGATAGCAATTAACACCAATAAACAGTGCAGCGTCCGCGCATTAATAACTCACTGTGGTCTTTGCCATCGGCGCGGCAATTCTGAGAATGCAATCATCCCTGTGAAAAAAAAAGAGACATTGTTAGGGAATAGCGTAGTGGAGCAAGACACAGAGAAAACAGAGAAAACTGAGGGAAAGAAAGAAACAGAATAAAGAAAGAAAAGATATTATAACTCACCTGGAAGACAGCAAGCAGAGTCGGAGTCACAGCCGTTCTGGACCGACATAAGGGCACACGGACCAGTGAAGCAACTAGGTCCACAGAACGCCCGCACCAACCACGCACCCCTGCACAGAGATGCAGGACGAAGAGTTCAATGCACAAAAACATAAGGTGAGCAATAACCCCAAGGGAGGGTATTTGGACCAGAGGGAGGTGGGAGTACACCCATCACAGAACCAGTGTCTTAACCCTCCATTCTCCTGTTATAGGCGCTACCCAATGTCTGGCACATAACCAAGCAGAGAGGGGTCCGGGATAGCGCTTAGACCTCCACCCATTATCGTGTGGCTCCCAGGTGGATACCAGGAGAGCGTAACAGAATGCAAAGCCTCCATTAAAACATCCACCTGTGCATCATGGAAACATCAGAGACTGACCAACTAGCCCAGTTATTGGGAGATTTATGGGCCGAGGTGCACTCCACCCAGCAAGAAACCAATGCCCTTAGGAGGGAGTTGATTGTCACCAAGGACTGCACCGATGAATTAGCCAGACAATTGCTCCAAACACAGTCTGGGCAGGCGCCATTGCCAGGAAGTATTCCATGGGTTCCAGCCACATCTGTCAATCCAGTGCAGGTGGTCCTCCCTGGGGCAGTTCTTTTGGCCCCACCGGAACGTTTTAATGGGGGACCCAAGAAAATATGCAGTATTCATGAACCAGTGCCGCCTCCATTTTCTTTGTACATCCGGAACGCTATCCTAACGATCAGTCTCGGGTTGCCTTCATTCTGTCATAACTGCGTGGGAGTACCGTGGATTGGTCCATACCGTTAGTAAGTCAGGATGACCCACTCCTGCGGATTTCAGGGGTTTCAACAGGAGATGGAGAAGCTGTTCTCCCAACATACCTAGGGCCAAGCTCTGGATAACAAACTTTTGTCACTCCACCAAGGCAACCAAGATTTGTGAACATATATCGCCACTTTTAACAGACTTGTCGTTGAAACTGGGTGGCCTGAGGAGAAACAAACAACGTTATTCCATCGAGGATTACAGGGGGAATTGAAAGACGTCCTAGCTCAGGTGGTAAACCTGCCAAAAGACTGTGCAGAGTTCATCAACCTAGTGGTGCAGCTAGACCACAGGCTGCAAGATCGAAGGACAGATTGAGCCAGAATGGAGAAATGGACTGTGTATGTATGCTCAAAGGAGTACAGTCTGCGTTCATCAGAAAACACTTCGGAACCCATGCCAATAGGGTGGGTACGGACCCCATTAACCAAGGCCGAAAGAGACACAAGGAGACAACAGCAATTATGCCTGTACTGTGGGAAATCAGGTCACTTCCTCAGAGAATGTCCCATAAAACCCCATAGGAGAACAGTTGGAGCTACAGAGAAAGAAGGAGGAGAACAAGAGTCGGAAATCTTCCAGGCCCGGCAAGCATAGAGGTCCGTTTGTCAAACAAAAGAAAAGAGCCACAGACCTCACACCTTACTCTGCCTGTGATTTTGATCAATCACCAGCAACCATCTCGGATGCATGCTGTGGAGGCATACATAGACAGCGGAGCCATTGGTAACTACATAGACCAAGGCCTGGCAACAAGGATGGGACTTCCCCTCTGTCGGAAAACGACAACTGAGAAGGTCACCACTGTCGAAGGCACGCAGGTATCTTCTGGTCCTGTAACTCAACGCACAGCAGAATTGACCCTTTTGTGCCAAGCCAGACATTGGGAAGCCACTGACTTCGACCTTACCAAGGCCCCTCAGTTCCGGGTTATTCTAGGGATGCCGTGGTTGGTGGCTCACAATCCTAACATTGACTGGCGAGCCAAGAAATGATCCTTCTCCAAAGAGTGTGCTCAGGCGTGCTACCAAGTGTAAATGCCATCGTCTGACCCAGAGACACCTGTCCAAGATAAAGAGGCATTGGTACTAGGTGTAACAAGTACACCACCAAGCGAATAACACGATTTCCAAGACGTTTTCCAAAAAGAACAAGCTAATACCTTACCCCCTCACAGGCCAGATGACTGTCATATCGACCTAGTGCACAAATCCTGTGTAGTCGAATTTATACATCCACCCAACCTGAAAATCTCCACTTGAAATCATATCTGGACCAATACCTGGCAAACGGTCTTATCCGCCCGTCCAAATCTCCGGCAGCCTCTCCACTATTCTTCGTACCCAAGATGGAGGGGGACTAGAGAATGTGCAGTGACTACTGCGCACTAAACCAGGTTTCAGTTAAAAAAACCCTTATCGCAGAACTGCTGGACCAAGTCAAGGATGCCCAAATTTACACCAAATTGGACCTCAGGGGGGCATACCATCTTGTGCGTGTAAAGAAATTAGACAAATGGAAGACTGCCTTTCGTACTAAGTATGGGCTGTACGAATATAAGGTGATGCCCTTTGGGCTTAGCAGCGCTTCCGCCACGTTCCAGTACCTCATGAACGATGTACTATGGGAATTGATTGACGTATGTGCCCTAGTTTACATCGACAACATCTTGGTGTACAGCTCTTCTAAACAGGACCATGTCAGGCACGTTCGCTCTGTCCCAGCAAAACTCTGACAGCACCAGCTATATGCCAAACTTGAAAAATGCTCCTTCCATGTCACAGAAGTCGAGTTCCTTGGTTTTGTGTTCACTCCGAGAGGCATCCGGATGGATATGCACAAAGTAGACACCATCCTTAGCTGGCCATCACCGTCTTCAGTCAAAGGTGTCCAAAGTATGCTCAGCTTTGCAAACTTTTATTGCCGATTCATCCTGGGTTTCTCCCAGATTGTGCACCCAATCACTTCTTTATTATGAAAAAACAACAAACTGTTCCAATGGACAGAAGAGGCAGAGAAGGACTTCCAGGAACTCAAGAAAAGATTTACCTCAGCCCCGGTTCTATGACACCCCCCCCAGATCTCTGATATGTAGTGGAAACAGATGCCTCCAGCATGGCAATGGGGGCTGTTCTTTCCCAAAGGCATCCCGAAACAGGCCAGTTACATCCCGTGGCCTTTTGGTCACAAAAATGTACTAAACATGAACTTAACTATGCAATAACAGACAAGGAACTCCTAGCGATCAAGGCAGCTGTTAAGGCTTGACGGCACTACCTCCTAGATGCCAGACATACCATCACAATAATCACCGACCATCGCAACCTACAATACCTCAAGACGGCAAAGGCTTAATCATCCCATCAACTCCGATGGGATTTATTATTCTTAGAATATGATTACATAATCACGTACCGACCTGGTGTCCAGAACGGAAAAGCCTAAACCCTATCCCGTATGGGTATTGATGAGAACGCATATTCAACCCCAGACCCGGTGGTCATTATTCCCGGGGACAAACTACTAGGTCTTACAACAACGTTATCTCTGGACAAACTTCAAAAGGAAATTCGGCTCCTAATGAACACCGAGGCTCTACAAGACGAGACCACTCAAAGTGAACATTACATTTCTGTATTTCAGAGGGCGTTTATATCTATCGAACAAGGCACTACAAGAACAAGTCATTTCTGGTTATTACGACCCCCTGATAGAAGGACATCCAGGAATTGCCAAGACCCAAGCCAAAGTGAAAAGAAATCATTGGTGGCCGACCTGGCGAAAGGACATTATGCAGTTTATTCTGTCATGTGGCATTTGTGCACAGAATAAATCCGAGAAACAAATACCTGTGGGCCTTCTTCAACCCCTGGAAATTCCACCTGCACCTTGGCACACACTCTCCCTCGATTTCATAACAGATCTGCCTCCCTGTCAAGGGTTCAACACTATCCTAGTGGTTGTTGACCTATTCTCTAAAATGAAATGACAGAGTGATGTGCCAACACGTGTTTCGACCTCTCTCATTCTTCTTCAAGGCAAAACTCTGTTCAAACAGTATTGTGTACAATTTTTCCAGTGCATATAAGAATCCCCATTTATAAACCAGGGTACATGAAATACAGAAAACACAACAAACAAGAATGTTAAATATGGGGGTATACATTACCAGAAGAATTGGTAAATCAACATGTCATCAGCAGCACATGGAAAAAATTAAAATAATGAAAAAAATAATAAAAATAACATGTTACAACATTACAAACCCAAAGGGTACACAAATTGTACAATAAATGTGCTGCCAAAATCCTGTGTCACCTATACCAGCACTGTCCCACATGAAGTAAATATAATGTGCATGGAGATCTCCGTGAACTATTTGCAATGGCTATCTATTCTATGATTAAATTCATGCGTGCCACCGCCAGGGGCCAAAAGTCACCAGTTTAGCACCTTTCACCGAACCCAGTGGGTCAAAACTTTTAACTGTGTCAAAGTGACCTCTGAAATATCAATGTAGAACCAATTCAAACTGGTGGGCACAAAATAATTCCAACACCACACCAATATCATGCATAATTGCCAAATGGAATTTAACAAGTTACCGTTTGTTTACGATCCCACTAGTTAGGTGTCTAAAGGTGATAACCAACGGATTGACGTTCATCGTGACATTGCCTTAATTTATTTCTCCAACTCGGAAAATCTGGAGAAACATATAATTAATTAATCCAGTTTTGTGAAGTGCCACTAGAAACAAGTATAGGTGATAAAAGGTAAGCCATTACCTTCCTATTCGAAACTGTAAATTTGGTCTAATCAGACATTCTGATTCAGTTAAACATCCCGCCTCAAAAGGCATGACTATTAAAGAAACCGATACATTTTTGGAGTAAAACAATTGTCCAGTACCGAAGCCCATTACGTCGTAAACAATAACCCATGCATAATGAAAAAATCACTTACAACCATAATCTCTCGTCTGCGGCCATCCATTATAATCGAAACATGTCTAAACGCGGTTCAGCCCGCGTACCGTATAAGAAGAATTTAATCATAGAATAGATAGCCATTGCAAATAGTTCACAGAGATCTCCGTGCACATTATATTTACTTCATGTGGGACAGTGCTGGTCTAGGTGACACAGGATTTTGGCAGCACATTTATTGTACAATTTGTGTACCTTTTGGGTTTGTAATGTTGTAACATGTTATTTTTATTATTTTTTTCATTATTTTAATGTTTTCCATGTGCTGCTGATGACATGTTGATTTACCAATTCTTCTGGTAATGTATACCCCCATATTTAACATTCTTGTTTGTTGTGTTTTCTGTATTTCATGTACCCTGGTTTATAAATGGGGATTCTTATATGCACTGAAAAATTTTACACAATAACTGTTTGAACAGAGCTTTTGCCTTGAAGAAGACCGAGAGAGGTCGAAACACGTGTTGGCACATCACTCTGTCATTTGATATTACATACTGGATGCAAAGAACATTAAATTCCGCAATTTTTCATTCACGTGTTATATGTAACATATATTTCACATTGATTGTGCATGAGGACTTTTTACTATCAAGTTGTTTTAACTATGTGATATGGCAGCGCATCCAAAATGTTGGAATACCCAGTGTTTTATTCGCTTTGCTAAGTGGGTTTGAGGTGCCCGCTTGTTCCCTCAGGGTGCAGCAGCCTGTTCTTTGAGTTTAAATAAGGTCATTTTTTCAATAACATTTGCTCAAGGGCTTACATTTACCTGGTACACCTCAGTCTTCCTGTTGTGTTTTCTATTTTCTAAAATGGCCCATTTCATTCATCTTAAGGGTCTACCAAACGAATCCAGTCTGGCAAAGGTGTTTTTAGAGCAAATCGTACGATTACATGGTTTCCTCTCTGTCCTGATTTCTGACCGAGGGAGTCAGTTCATATCTAACTTCTGGAGAAAGACTTGTGCAATTGCCCAAATCAATATTCGTCTGTCCACTAATCACCAGCCCCAAACTGATGGCCCAACGGAGCGGACGAATCAGACACTAGAGCAATACCTACAGTGCATGTTAATTCAAGTGGAAGAAAGCTGGAAGATATGCCTTCCATATACGATATTGAATGGACTCTGTCCGGTACTGGAGTGTAGCGAGTTGTTGTAGGTATATTCGGCTATCCACAGCACATCCTTCCAGCTTTCTTCCACTTGAATTAACATGCACTGTAGGATGTGCTGTGGATAGCCGAATAAACCTACAACAACTCGCTACACTCCAGTACCGGACAGAGTCCATTCTATACCGTATATGGAAGGCACCCATTTACTTCTGAAATAGCTTTTATCACCTAAAATGCTGGAAATGCCAGCGGTGAAAACTTTACATACAACCATCACTCAAGCCTTCAAAAAGGCAGCAGAACACTTAATCCAAGCCGAAGAAAGACAAAAAAGATTCTCTGATGAACACTGAAGAAAAGCCCCAGACTACCAAGTTGGAGATGAAGTCTGGTTGGTGTCTCGGCACGTGCCCATAAGCTGAACTCAAACATTTCTTCCCAGATATCTAGGGCCTTATACCATCAAGGCTATTATAAATCCTGTGGCAGTAAAACTAGCTTTACCACCAAATATGCAGATCCATCCCAAATTCCACGTGTCACTCTTAAAACCTGTTCAGCCAGGAACTCGGGTCAAAACACCACCAAATCCGGTACTGGTTAACGGAGAACCCGAATTTGAAGTCAAGGACATCCTAGATTCTAAACTCACCAGGTCCAAGTTATAGTAATTAGTGGACTGGAAGGTCTACGGCCTTCAGGACAGGACATGGAAACCTAGCGAGCATGTCCATGACCACGCCTGGTAAGACGATTTCATCGGAACCATCCGACCAAACCAGGGCCAGATGGAGGAAATACCTTGATAGGGGCCTTAGTGGGGAGTGCTGTCACGATCCATGCCCCTGACCCCCTCAGGTATAACAGCCCCCTGGCAGCAGTGGAGCTAAAGCCCTTCACACTGGCCCCAAAGGAATTTACCGCATCCTGTCCCACGCACATGTCCCCAGCCTGCACATCTGATGATGTACCCCCACCAGACACCATGGATGACCCGCAATTATGCCCTCCCCCTCCACCACACCTGCCACTGACACCACAGATAGCACTGCTGTGGCAACCGGCTTGTCTGTGGAGATGGCTGAATATCCCTCTCTCTCTACCCCTGAGGACTCACCCTTCAGGTCCATGGAAAGTTCCTGCACGTTATCGCAAGCCGCATCTGAACATGTACCCTTGCCAGCCACCTGTCTCTGTATGACGGCAAACTAGGTCATGGTGTATGCAGCCTCTGGCCGTGTCCATTGACAAGCGTCCTCCTAAAATTCATTCCCATCACATGGCATACACATTCTGCCCCATTGAACTGACAGTGGGGACTCACCTGAAGCCAGAATCCAGTCCTGCATTACAGGGACCTTGAACTGAATATCTGGGTTCACCCTCTGCAGGATTCTGAGATGGAGAGGCGAAATCCTATGGCGCCTGCCTAGGTGCACCTCTTGTCACTATTCATGCCCTTGACCCCTCAGGTATAGCAGCCCCCTGGCAGCCTTAAATCCCCATCAGAAACATACATGGAGTCAGTCCTGGTGCCTTTGGTTTCAGGCTCATTATCAGGAATTAAGCAATACCAGTTTTGGACCTTAATCCAACATGGAGGCCTATTACACAGCTCAGTTCCTTAGAACCAAGCCATGCAGTCTAGTGTTTTGGGTGTGGCTGGGCCTGGAACTACTTGGTCTGGAGCTACTTTACCTGTGCTATTTAAACCACACCCAAACAGCAGAACACACTTCGCGTTATTCTGCACTCCTGCAGCGTAATGCTCACCGTGTCCAGCTCCTGCTCATCTGCTTCTCCGGCGGCCCGATCCTGAAGCCCTAGATCCGGATTCCATTAATACCTGGAAGAACAAGAACAGCATTAGCGAGCAAGAACACTTATCTGTGACGTAACCGGTCTTGAATCCATCCTGCGCTTCACTTACCTTGCCCATCTCCGGAGTTTGCCACAACCTGAAAAGGTAAAGAAATGGGAACAGCATTGATAACAATTCTTACCTAGGCAAGCAGCGAGTCCTTGGAGTACCCTGTGCTTCTCTTACCTCGCCCATCTCTCGATTTCACCGCAACCTGCAAGGGAGAAGGAACAAGGTCAGCATTAACAACGCACTTACCTTGGCCAGCAGCGCTTCCATCGCTCATCACTCCGGAACATCACCGCAACCTGTACAAAGAAGAGAAGAGAAGAGAACACAGGATAGCAATTAAGGTGAGCAATAACCCTAAGGGAGGGGATTTGGACCAGAGGGAGGTGGGAGTCCACCCATCACAGAACCAGTGTCTTAACCCTCCATTCTCCTATTATAGGTGCTACCCAATGTCTGGCACATAACCAAATAGAGAGGGGTCTGGGATAGCGCTTAGACCGCCATCCAGTATCGTGTGGTGCCCCCGTGGATACCAAGTGAGCGTAACACCTCTGCAGTGGTTTCTGCCTCCATGGCCGCCCTGGACTTTGTTTGGCTCTTGATCCTCATATTGTCCCTCATATCGTCCTATCTTGTTTTAATGTTTTCTTGGATATGTGCGGCCACACCCTCAAATTTAACAGATGTGGCCATTTCCCAGCAGATCCTTCTATGACCAACCACCCCAAGCTGCTGCTCTTGGTGGAACCGGTCATCCTAGTGCTGCAGCACCCATTCACAGAGTATGGCAGCCTTTCCCCCCAAGATGTCAGCAGCCCTCATCGGGCAACCATTGAGATGGAGGTGGAGGTAGCGGACATGTTCAAGCTGACGCTTGTGGTCTGGCACAGGGTCTGGGATGCACCTATAACAGAGATAGAAGTGTAACAACCATGATTGGTACAACGTAACAACTGTTAGGCAGAATTACATGTAGTATCCTTTGGGAACACTACACACATTTAAGACTACAGGTGTAAGCACAATCTCACCTTTGGTACAAGCCTGTACTACAGAGTTATCTGGTAGCCATGGCTGAGCAGCCATACTTATCTCAAGAGGGATGTGAGCATTACAAGATGTTACACAAAGGACTTGCAATCACAGTAGTTGAAACAAACACTATTCAATGTTTCTTGGTTAAATAATATACATGTATTTACACAGTCAATAGGAAAACATTCCACTAGTAAGAAAAGGGGTTGAAAAACAAAGGTTAAAAGAATTAAAACACAATTGCTTTCAGAGGCAGGGCAAATAGGTTCAGTTCACTACAAAAGGCAATTCAATAGGCCTGGACCAAAGTCAATGGTTCTGTGTCTTTGATGGGATAGCACAGTTAAGGTAGTAAATTGTTAAGTCTTTGCCAATGTTCTTAGAAGTACTTTGCCAGAAAAAGAGTTATATGTTGGATTAGGAGCGAACAAGGTTGGGAAAGTTTCACAAACTTTCACTATGGCAAAAAGGATTTCCACACTGTGTTGCACAGCTGTAGTTGAGGCAGTGGTATCTGGCAGTTTGTGCAGATCTCGCTGTTCCTGAGCTTCAGTCGTGGGGACAAAAAGGAGGAGGTCGGGAGGTTTCTGCACTGCCCAGGGAAGAGGCCACAAGCTTGGCAAAATGTCAGTTTTACGGTGAGAGTGCCTTAAAGTCCACAAGCTAGTTTCCTTCTCACTGGCAATCGAGTTTTCAACAGCACTCTGATGAAAATTCAACCAGTATGTAGACGGTATCCAGGTGGCTTACGAGTTGGTTGTTCACACAGCTCATGGGAAGAAGTCATCCTTGAAGGGGCTTCTCTGTCGATGGAGTTTCAGTCAATTCGGACCTCCAGCAGGGCTTCACCGGTGGACAAGGAGTTGCAACAGTCATCTTCCTTCATCTCGTCTTTGGTACTTTTGTTCCAGTGGTAGACTCTGCCTTCCAGTCCTGGAGACTCCCCTTTTAAACAGTTTTCTCCCATTAATTCGAGCGTAGCTGTCACTCACCCAGCAGGGTGGCTGTCCTTGCCGGACAGTCAGCCAGCCAATCACACCAGAGAGTGCATTCAGGAGACTAAGGAAAGTGAGTTTTGGTCACCTCCCACACATCCTGTCCACCCCAGACAATCATGCGTACGAGGAGGGCTTCAGCACTTGGACAAAGGGACCAAACCAGGTTTGGCGCACAGAGTTAAACACAAGAAGGACCTTTTCTAAAAGAAACAGCACAAAATGCTGACCAGAGTCTGTTTTTACAGAGGTGTCTTGGGCGCCATATTGAAAAACATGGCTGACCCGATTTTTAGCTACCAGTGTTCGTGGTCGCGGAAAAGCATGGTAGTTTGTTCTAAAACCACTGCTACCAGCCATTTCAAGAGGAAAGGGTAACATCTGACTGTTACATGAGTGTTTTGACATAGGGGATGCTAGGCAACCCCTCTAGCACTCTATAAGAAGATAGTCTGTGCTGGGTCTACGAATTTAAAAAGACTAGCAAAGTCAATTTAACTTTACATGCACTGGGAGACGGTAGTCTGTCCCAGAGAAGGTATTTAAACCTTGGGGAGTCTGAAAGACACCCCTGTGCTACTGCACTGAAGGTGCGGTGTGACACATAAGAAAAAAGATGATGCCTATGGAGTTTGTCTAAAAACTCCATATCCACAGAACACAAAAGTAAAACACACATCAAAATACATGAAAGAGTGGGGAAAAATGCCCACGCTTTTTCTGGGTAAACATTAAAATGCTAGAAAGTTGCTGGGGGTCTCAAAAGGTAAGGGAAATTAGCACATTCTTGAGAATTCTCCCTAAAACCCCTTGTCCCCCACTAAGGGACAGGAGGATTTAATCCACTCCTGGATGAATCTCCTTACTCCAGTTGGTCAAACATCCTGGAGAGACCATCAGCATTTTGACTAACCATCTCAGTAGTTTAAGGTTTTCCCCTTTCGTTTGCATCAACCATCTCAAGGGTTGGTGGTCCGTCTGAATCACAAAAGTAGTCCCAGTTCCTTCAGCTTCCTACTGATGAAGCAAATGGGGTGCTCCCTACCTTTCCCATCCAGCTGACTCGGAACTGCTCCTATACCTGGATTGGAAGCATCTGTTTTCACAATGAAGGTTTGGTTCTCGTCAGGAGCTCTTAAGACTGAAGCTTGACAAAGGGCTTTCTTAAGGCCTTCAAAAGCTTGAGTGCGCTCCTCATTCCACCTGCACTTTTTGGGAAATTTGGGTGAAGAGATCACATTCAAGAGAGAAGTTATGGTCCCATAGTTTTCTATGAAGTTCCTATAGGAACCAGTGAGGCCCAGGAAGGCTCTCACTTTGGTTTGAGTAGTAGGGGTGGCCCAGTTTTGTACAGCTTGTACCTTGCTAGGCAATGGCCTCATTTCACCTCCTTCTACCTCATGTCCAAGGTAGAACACCTTACTGTGACCAATTTGACATTTACTTGACTTTATGGTCAGATTGGCCTGCTCAAGAGCCTGAAAACATATCCTCAGTGGTCAACAGGTTCTTTCCAAGTAGGGCTGGACACTACAATGTCATCCAAGTATGCCATGCAGAAGTCCTCCATCCCATTCAGATTTGATTAGCCAGCATTTGGAATGTTTCAGGTGCATTCTTTAGTCCAAAAGGCATTACCTTAAACTGGTAGAGGCCTGCTGGGGTGGAGAATGCAGTTTTCTCCTTGGCATGGTCTGTCAGTGCTATTTGCCAATAGCCTGAAGTGAGATCAAATGAACTGAGGTACTTGGCTGAACCAAGTTTGTCTACCAGTTCATCGGTCCTTGCTAAAGTTTTGGCATTGGTCTTTGGATCCTGCCTTTGGTACTAGTACAACTCGACTAGACCCTGGACTGGTAGATGGCTCTATTACCCCGAGATCAAGCATCTTTTATTTTTATTTATTTGTATTTGTAGAGTGCACTACAGCCCGCAGGCATCGAGGCGCTATAACAGTGCTTAAGAAGGCTTGATAAAGGGTTACAGTGAAGCCGCCCAAGTAGATAAAGTTAGAGGAAGGTACAATGCAAGTTACAGGGTTACACACAGACTTAGAGCATGGTACATTGCATGGCACGTGGTTGCAGTATACAGAGAAGGGGAATAACAAGTTGTTAGGTAACAGGTACAGTAGGGGTATTTAAGACTAGGCTAGTTCATGCAAAGAGACTAGTTTTGATGTCCTTGTGGAAGGCCGCATCTTGTTGACCTCTTCCTTTATGTGGGTTCTTACATGATCTGACATCCTGTAACCTCTGCTCTTAACAGGTAAACAGTCACCAGTAAGAATATCATGCTGGCCCCAAGGGATCTAGCCTGGTGATAATGAAAACAAGGAGGCAAACTGATTTAATAGAAATGTGCACTCCTCCTGTTGTTCCAGTGTCAGATTAGAAGAGAGATATACTCCTTCTATCTTCTCATCTATAGTCTGTCCTCTGAGTAAGTCAGGTTCAGCTGGAGCTAGAAGTAAAGCTCCCACTTCTGGTCTTGAGACATAAGCTTTCAGATGGTTGGTGTTAAAGACTCTGGGAGCCTCCATTAGGATTGCCTAAGTCCACCAGATAGTTGACCTCTCCAGGTTTGCCCACAACCTTGAAGGGTCCTATCCATTTGTCCTTTAAAGCCACCTGCCTTGTAGGTACCATAACTAAAAATTGCTGGTCTTGAGTAAACTCAACCATGTTGGCCTTCTGGTCATGCCAATGCTTCACCAGAGCCTGAACTGCTTTTAAGTTATCTCATGCTCTGCCATCATGTGGGACATTTTCCTCTGGAGACCTATCACAAAGCAAGTGACTCTCACTGGCTTGGTGGAAGGATCACTCTCCAACCCCTCCTTAATTAAGGCCAAGGGACCTCTAACTGGTTGGCCATAGAGATGCTCAAAGGGACTAAATCCAACTCCCTCCTGAGGGACTTCTCTATAAGCAAATAGAAGACATGGCAGTAGAAGGTTCCACTTTCTCCTAAGAGGTTCCTCTAAAGCACCTACCATGCACTTCATTGTATGGTTAAACCTCTCTACCAATCCATCTGTCTGTCTGTGGATGGTAGGCAGTTGATAATTTGTAAGTCACTCCACAGTTTTTCCACATGGCATGCATGTAGTGGAGCATACAATTGGATCCCCTGTAAGACATGACTTCCTTAGGGAAACCTACCCTGGAAACCTACACTGGTAAAAATACCAAGCCAGGCCTTAGCAACAGCCTGTGCTGTAACAGTCCTCATAGGTATTGCTTCAGGATACCTAGTGACATGGTCTTATACAACCAGGATGAACCTGTTACCTGAAAAAGTTGGAGGGTCTAAGGGACTAACAATGTAACAATGTTGATTCCGACCCTCTCAAAAGGGACTCCCGCCACTGGGAGAGGCACCAATGGTGCCACATTCTTGGCTCCACTCTTGCCAGATGTCTGACAAGTGTGACAGTTCCTATATCATTTGTATACATCAGACACCAACTTAGGCTAGTAGAAATAAAGAGAAAGCCTTTCCTTAGTCTTCTTGAAACTCAAGTGACCAGCCAATGGAATCTCATGGGCTAACTGTAGGAACTGTAGCCTGCTTTTCAGAGGCACTACACCCAGTCCCCTGGGATAGACTCAGTTGGTTCACTGTAGAAGAGGCTACCTTCCAAGTATAACCTATGCTTCCCTGGCTCTTGCCCTTCCAGCTGGGAAGCTGCCTGTTGGCGAAGACCTTCAAGAGTAGGACACTCTCTTTGACCTCTGCTGAAGTCTGCCCTGCAGGGTCCACCTTTTGCCAGTAAAGACTGCAGCTCAGGATGGTCTGCAGGATCCAGATCTCCAACAGGAGTAAGGTCCGCTTCTACCTCAGATTCCTCAGCAGCAGATTCAACCACACTAGATTGTTCCTTCCACTCAGCCTCAACTGGTGGAGGAGTCACAGGTGTAACTTTGGACAGTCTTCTTTGGGATTTCCTTGTAGGTAGCACTGGAGTGCTGGCTGACTTCTTCTTTGAGTTTGAGGTTTTAGGTTTCCCCTTTTCCTCCTTTTTCTTAGAAATGGCAGTCAGTAAGTCATGTGGACTCGAGGTTATAGTTTCCTCTATACTTTCCCCCTTAGAGCCTCTAAAGGTACTCTCTCTTGCCTTCCTTGTATGCTCCTGTTTCCTTTTGCTGGGAGGCCTGGGGGTGCTTGATACAACTCCAAGAGTTTTTAAGTCAACAACAGGACTCTCTCAGGTACTTCACTCTGCACACTAACAGGTATCTTGACAGTCATGTCATTGAACTGGATGAGAGCTGGCAACTGTGGAAACATTTGGACAGGGCCTCCAGCAAGCCTAGTGATGTATTTGGGTGCCTTAGCAACATCCTCTATCTAGAAAAAAGATTCATCCACCGCAGTAATGCTGGCCCCAGTGTCTCGGATGGCAGGGATCTCCTGACCATTTTCAAGAACACCGTCTACGTAATACTCTTTAATATTTTCTGGGTTGAGGTTGTAGACATTTAAGTTCTGTTGTTCGCACAGACCCAGTAACACTAAAGGCTGAAACTTTCATGGGTTCCTTAGTTAGTGGGTGAAATTTTCCACTTGCCATTTGTACTTCTTCCTCTGGGGAGAAGGCTAAGGAGACAGTGTGGATCCCTGAAGGTTTACCCTTATATCAGGGACCCCCTTTCACATGGTCAGTTGACCCACAAGCATAACATTTGCCAAATGTCTTTATGAATGGGGGTTTGGTCTGACCTCCCTCTGGTTTAGCACCACAGGTTTCACTAGCCTGATTCGGTTTCCCAGGGGGCTTACCCTTCCTATGTTTGTGGCCCTCTTTTGGATTGGAGGTATTGGAATTATTGTTGTTATCTTTCTTGTGCTGCTTTCCTTCATCCTTCCACTGAGTTGCCCCAGAATCCTTGTGAGTTACCCTGTTGGCAACCCACAAGTCAGCAGCCTTTGCTACCTTCTTGGGATCAATTTCCTTAGTGTCAGCCAAGTGCTGTCTGAGCTCAGGAGAGCAGGCATCATAGATAGACTCCAACATAAACAGATTTCTCATGCCTTCATAAGTGTTAACTTTGTAACCCTTAACCCAAACATCTAAGTTTATCAAACATTCACACACCCAGGTAGCCCGAGGGGTACCATAATGCCTTTTGAGGGTTCTAAACCTCTTGAGATACTGGGAAGAAGTTTCCCCAAACCAAGCTATCAAAGCTAGCTTCACACTTTCAAACTCCATTCTGTCTATTTTTCCCATCTCCATTACACCATTACATCAGATGCAACTGGGTGAAGCCTAGACAAAAGCCAAGGAATCAGCTGATTCCCTGTAATTTCCTGAATCCCATGGTTATATTCAAATTTGCCAACCAATCCAGAATATCAAGCTTAACCTCATGCATACTTACTGCATCTTTGGGCATGCAAGGTCTCTCAGGACTGGAAGACCTAGAGTTCTTGACGTTTACTTTCAGTTTGGGCTCGGATTCTTTTGAATTGTAACTCAAGTCTCAACTTCTCAAGAGAGGCAAACTCTGGACTCAGTATTGGACCTGGTGGGCCCCTGCGGCAAAATATTGAGGCCTAAGAGCAGTTAGAGGTACAGTAGAGCCTACATTTTGAGACTTGTCTTTCTCTTCTAACTCATCAATAACATTTGTGTTGGTCTCTGAAACATTATCATCCTCATCATCATTTTCCACATTTTCATCAGAAGTGGGTACAGCAGACCTATTTCGTTGACATTGACATTCCAGCAACTTTTCTATCAATTCCTTCTTTTTGCCTTTAACAGTGAGGTTCCTAGCTTTACACATTCTCTCAGTTGATCAACTGTTAAAATGACTAGGGTCTCCTGTCTGTAGCTATCCATATCAGTCATGATAAAACAATTGCTTTACTAGTGGTACTTAACCTTATGAAGGTTATTTGAACAAAGTTAAGAGCAGCACTCCCAATGTAACACCTATACTTTATCCTCACCACTTGCCACCAGTGTTAGGCAGAATTACATGCAGTACCCTTTGGGAACACTACACACAATTAAGACTACAGGTGTAAGCACAATCTCACCTTTGGTACAAGCCTGCACTACACAGTTTTGTGGTAGCAGTGATTGAGCAGCTAGACTTATGTCAATAGGGATGTGAGCAGTACAATATGTTACACAAAGGACTTGCAATCACAATAGTTCAAGTAAACATTTACTCATGGTTTCTCTGTAAAAGAATATACATTTATGTACACATTTAGTTAGAAAACATTCTACTAGTAAGTAGTAGCTCAATATCACACTATAATACACTACAGTACATAACCAATAGGTTTCTGAACAAGTTAGGCTCCCCTGAATTGTGAGCAAAATGGCACTTCAGTTACTTTCAAAAGGGGTAGAAAAGACAAAGATTATAAGAATCAAAACACAATTACTTTCAGAGGCAGGGCAAATAGTTTAAGTTCACTACAAGAGGCAATTCAATTCAATAGGCCTAGGACAAAGTCAATGGTTCAATGTCTTGGATTGAATAGCACAGTTCTGGTAGTAAACGGTTAAGTCTTTGCCAATGTTCTTAGAAGTAGTTTGCCAGAAAAAGAGTTATATGTCAGTTTAGGAGCGAACAAGGCTCCAAAATTGAGAAAGTTTCACAAACTTTCACCGCAGCAGAAAGGATTTCCACACCGTGTTTGCACAGTATCTTGTGGATAAAGAAAAGCTGTAGCTGAGGCAGTTGTTCCTGGCAGTTCCTGTAGATCTCGCTGTTCCTAAGCTTTAGTCATGGGGACAAGAAGTAGGACGTTGGAGGTTCCTGCAGTGCCCAGGGAAAAAAGTCACAAGCTTGGCTAAACGTCGGTTTTAAGATGTGAGTGCCTTAAAGTTCACAAACTGTTATCCTTCTCACTGGCTATCTGGTTTTCAACAGCACTCTGAAGAAAATTCAACCAGTATGGAGACGGTGTCCAGGGGGCTTGCAAATTGGTTGTTTCCACCAGCTCAAGGGAAGCAGTCGTCCTTGAAGGTGCTTCTCTGTCGAGGGAGTTTCAGGCAATTCGGACCTGCAGCAGGGTGTCAGAAATCGTCCTTGGAAATTATGGCATTGCTGGAAGCATTAGTTTCACTCAGAACATAATCTTCAGTCTAGTCCTCATTCAAGATGGCCGCTGAGTGTTTATGTGCAAACCCCGCCCACAGCTCTTTGCGTTGTATCTGTCTTTTTTACAGCAGCGCTGCCGCTGCTCACTTCGTTGAGTAACAGCTTTGTGCTTTATCCCTTAAGCCCTTTCGATTTCCTCTTTGATTGCCGTCTGTAGAATTCTCCCTTCTTTCTAAGCTTCTGTCTATCTACAGCTCTGCCGCCTTTCCTTCGTTTCTGCTTTCCCACCTTTCGGCTTTTCGGCAGTCCTCCTTTACCCAATTCGCTCCTTCGGTTTGTGTTTCTCTTGCGGCGCTTCCGCATTCCTGCCTTGGGGGTGTCGTAACTTTGACAACACTTCTTTTCATGCAGCCCCGGTCATTCTTCCTGCAGCCTTGCCTTCCTTACCTTTTGGCTCCCTTTGGCCATTCTTCCGTTCCCGAGTCATCTTTTCGATTCAGAATATTCCTCACAGCGCTTCTGCGATTCAGCCTATGGAGGCGTAGTGCTTCTGTCATTACTTGTGCCTCAGTCAGCTATTCTTTTCCCTTTCTTTTCCTCTCCCTGCACTTTATCCAGACTTATATCCTGTTATTGAATTGTGATTTACCTCTTGCTTTTCCTATCCTTACCGCTCTCTCTTATACTCTTACCTCCAGTTCCTCTTTCTTTCCTTCGTCCAGTTTTCTGACTTTACTTTTTTCAACTTTGGCTACAACAGTGACGGATCTTGTTTGTTTGCATACCTGAAGTTACTGAGTTCTTTTCCTTCAAGTCCTTGCAGCCATTCATTAATTACAGACTCTCACATTCTACAAGGACTTTTGGACCTCCAGGTTTTTTGTTGCCAATTGGCTTTTTCCCTGAACTTTGGGGTTTGGCTACTTTGTGTTCCCCAAGGGCAGGTCCTAATCCCTGCCAAGGTGTCCTCCGAGGGAGCCAGACCCTATTTGCACGATCGGAAGGACAGAAGGTCTAATGAGAGACAATCACAAGATAAGACTACCAAGGACAATTCATCTGAAGAGATAGGTGAGGAGGAGTTTTGGGAAGGTGGGCTGAACCTTGACAGCTTGAAACCTGACAGCATACAATGCCCAACAATTCAAATGGCGTCCTTGGAGCAATACCAGGAGCTTGTAGCAGCTATGCAGAACCTGACTGTGAAGTACAAGCTTTAAAGACCGAAAAGGTGGCACTTTGTCAACAGGTTGTGTTGCACCGAGATGATCGTGGAGATCTACCACCCATGACTTTATCTTTATCTTATGACATTATTTTATGGAAAGTATGAATGGCACCCAGGAGGGCTCAAGCACTATTTAGACGTCTGTCAAGTTTACTTTGCTTTCAGGCCGCATACTTATGAAACAGCACGATCCCGAGTAGGGTTAATCATTGCTAACTTGTCAGGTAATGCATTATCCTGGGCTACCCCATTGGTCACCAACAATGATCCTTCCCTGAATGACTATGACCATTTTGTGGGATTGTTTAAGGAACGGTTTGATCGTCCAGAAGTATTATACACCTCTTTGGAAGCAATTCTGGATGTACACCAAGGAACCACAGACGTACAGAAGTATATCTCCAGTTTTTTTAAATTGGCAACCAAGGCAGACTGGCCCGATTCTGCCAAACAGACCATACACAGACGAGGACTTCATGACGATATTAAAGATGAGTTGGCCTGTATAGCAAGACCTGCATCCTTCCAAGAGTTGATGACCTTGTCATTACAGATAGAGTTTCAGCTATCAGAACATTGTCAGGAGAAGAGAAGGCATTGTGCGCCTCCTACCTCTTCTAGCCTACCCCTCCATCCTCCCAGAGAAGTACACACGGTCAATGAACAAATGCAGATTGGAGCACCTCGTGGCCCTTTGACTCCTGAAAAGCGAAAGAGACGCAGAGACACAGGTCTTTGTATATATTGTGGCTCCTCTAAACATCTCTAAGGAATTGTCCTGATGTCTCGCCAAGAAGGAAGGAAACTCCAGCCCCGATCCTACGCAAAGGGAAGAATCGGGGGATCTGCCTACAGCCCTTGCAACTACACAAGACCAATAGAAAAGAATGACGATAACCGTCTGATGGTGTTGCGAGTATTACTTTGGCTCTCTGGTCCTGAACCCAAGGAAGTTTTGGCAATGTTAGACTGTTTAGTTTAGTTTATTACTTATAATGCACACCAGACCCAGGGGCATCAGGGCACAGCAGATAAGGATATGTTCAGCTTGGTTACAGGGCCAACAGGCCGACATATATAATAACACATCAATATATACAGAGTAGATTACATAATCATATGACAATGCACTGACATTACATGGGTACATGAGATGCAGGATGTAATAGACAGTGGCATAACAGTATATACAGTGTAAATTGCATGGTTAGGTAGCATAGATATAGAGTAGTTGCAGTACATTAGGAGAGTGGTCCAAATGGACTGGCACAAAGTAAGCAAATCCATGAGCAGGGGATAGGCGTGGGAGCAGAGCGTTAAGAGGGTGTTTGTCTGAGTTTTTATTTGTCATTTTCTTTTAGCCAGTTGGTCAAATTCAGTCTGAATTTGGTGAAAGGTTGGGGAACTCTAATGCCTGGAGGTATGGAGTTCCATAGTTGCGCAGCCTTGACTGGGAAGCTGTATCCTCCAATAGTGGATAGTCTGAATCGTGGAACTTGGAGGCAGTTAGAATTGGCTATTTCATTGGTCTGGTCGATGTTTTTTTGCAGATTCTGTCCGTATGGTAAGGTGGTGCATTATTATTAAGACATTTGTGGATAAGAGAGGCAATCTTAAGTTTGATTTTTATCAAAGGTAGATAGCCATTTGTATTCTCTTCTTGTAGAGGAGATGTGCTCACTCCTATTGATCTTCAGTGCTGCTCTCAGGGCATTGTTCTCGAGAACCTGTATTTTTTGGATGGTCTGTTTATTCGCTCCGATGTAGAGCACATTACAGTAATCCAATTTGGAAAGTATGAGAGCTCTGGAGAGCATGAGGCAACTGTCAGTGGAAAGGAATTGTTTGCTAGCTCTAATGAGTTTGCATGTGTATGCAGTAGCAGAGGCTAGGGAATTAACTTGTTTAGCGAAGTTCAAGGTGGCGTCTAGGGAAAAACCTAGGGTCTTCACTTCCTTTGCTACTTTTATGTTATTACCATCAATGGTGAAGTTGACATAATCTAGGCTAAGTTTGGCTGGGAGGGTCGGGTGCCTAAAATAATAAGCTCAGTTTTGTCATTGCTCAGGCATAGTCCATGGGTAGCTGTCCATGCCTGAACGATACTGTAAATTCTATTCACCAAAGCCAGATCAACGGCGTAATCTCCTGAAAGCGGAAGGAGGATTTGGGTATCGTCTGCATAGTTAGTATAGGCGATACCCAAATGGTCCATTTCGTCGAAGAGGGGCTTGGTGAATACATTGTAAAGTGTGGGTGACACACAGGATCACTGTGGAACACCACAGATTATAGGGATAGGGTCTGCTGAGGCTGAGGGAGAGAAGACTCTCATGGTCCGGTTACTCAGAAAAGACTCGATCCAAGTTATGGCATCCTTAGAGAAATGGGTAGCAGAGTCTAGGTGGCTACATAGGACTTTATGGTTGACCAAGTCGAATGCAGCCGAGAGGTCTAGAAGGAGGAGTAGGGATGCTTGGCCTTTGTCTCTAATATCTATGGGCCTTAATATCAATTAAGGCCGTCTCCGTGCCATGTTGAGGGCGGAATCCAGATTGACGAGATCCTAGTAGGAGGTTAGATTCCAAGAAGTTCTGTATTTGAATATAGGCCACTTTATCTAAAATATTTAGAAGAAATGGCACAGTCGTGATAGGCCTAAAGTTTGTGGGAATGGCAGGGTCAAGGGTTTGCTTTTTCAGTAATGGCAGAACCCAGGATTCTTTCAGATTGTTTGGTACAGTACCGGTGGTAAATGACGAGATGATAAGTTTAGTTATGAAAAGAAAGAGTTCTCTCACGGCGTCTTTGATAAGTTGCGCCGGACATTGGTCTCCTTTGCAGTTGGACAGTTTAAGTCCCAGTATGACCTTCTCCACCTCAATGGTCAATACTTTTGAGAAGCTGAAACGTGTTTCTTGTTTATAAAGTGGTGGGGGAGCTATGCTCTGAAGAGTTTGAGGTGCTAGAGAGGCTTTCTTCTGGGCAATTTTGGTTTGTAAATTGGCGACTTTGTTAGTTAGGGTATGTTGGATACTGGAACACCACTTTTTGTCTTTGATGGAGTTTTCTTGTGGTACAATGGGTGTTTCCAGTTCTTTCAAAATAATGAACAGTTCTTTGACACTGGACTTGGATTGGGATATTCTATTATTATAAGTTTCCTGTTTGGCTGAGAGGATGTCTTTCTTGTATTGAGTTGAGACTTTGGTGAGGTTTAGTTTGCTGTGGAGATGCAGGCAAATTTATAGACCTCAAGTTGGCCATGGAAAATCTGTTACCTTCTAAACTCAACCAGAGACCCATACAGGTAGAAGGAGTCGACAGAAACCCACTGTCGTCTGGTCCCATAGTCAAGGAGACATGGCCTTGAAGGATGATGTTGGGAGAACACCACAAACTCATGGTATTCGACGTGATAAGAGCTGCGCATTTTCCTCTTGTCATTGGAATTCCATGGTTAAGGAAACATAACCCTCAGATCGACTGGACATCCAATCGGATGAGCTTCAACTCCCTGTTTTGTAAGTCTAACTGCATGAATACTCCTTGTACTAACCTGGAGGGGGATAAGACCAGTGGTCTCTGAACTATGCAAGTATCTTCTGTTCCTCTCCAATATCAAGACTATGCAGAGTAATTTAAGGATATACCTAGACTCTTACCACCCCACAGAGCCGAAGATTGTGCCATTGATCTGATCCCTGACTCCATTGTACCATTTGATCGAATGTATCCTCTGTCTTTGACAGACAGAAGGGCATTAAGGGAATACCTTGACGCAAATTTGCAGAATGGTCTAATTCAGGAGTCCAAATCGTCTTGTTGTTCTTCTCTGTTCTTCATACCGAAGAAGGACTCTTCTGAGTTAAGACCATGTATCGATTATCATGGTCTCAATCAGATAACCATCCGAGATTAATATCCTATGCCCCTTATAAGAGACATATTGGAAGCTGTTCAAGGAGCTGTCTATTTTACAAAACTTGACCTCAGGGGCGCTTATCACCGGCTGAGGATAAGAAGGGGTGACGAGTGAAAGACGGCATTTTGGACCCTGTTGGGTCTGTTTGAGTATAAGGGGATGCCTTTCGGTCTGGTAAATACCCCTGCCATTTTCCAGAGATTTATAGACAAGATCTTTTCGGAAATGTTGTTTTTGTCTGTAGTTGTCTATCTAGACGACATTTTGATTTTTTCTCAAACCCTACATGATCATCGCAATCAGGTCAAGAAGGTACTTCACTTCCTACAAACCCATCAGCTTCTAGTCAAACCAGGGAAATGCCAATTCGAGGTGACATCAGTTTAGTATTTGGGATTTATCCTTTCAAAGGAAGGCATTGAGATGGAACCAAGTAAAATCAGGGCCATACTGGAATGGAATGAACCTCAGAACGTAAAGGAAGTACAGAGGTTTCTAGGACTATCAAACTTCTATTGTCGATTCATACCCCACTTCTCTAGAATGGTGTTGCCAATTACTGCTCTCCTTAAGAAAGGGGTTACATTTGTATTTGATCAAGAGCCCAGAGAAGCTTTTCAATGTCTCAAGGATCTATTTACCTCAGCCCCTGTTTTGATACAACAAGATCAAGACAGACCATTCATTCTAGAGACAGACGCTTCTATAGGAGCAGTGGGGGCAGTTATTCTTCAAGAGGCTGCTGATGGTCTTGAACAACTAGTTGCATACTATTCTAAGACCTTGACTAGCAGTGAGCGTAACTATTTAGTCCTTGAAAGAGAACTATTGGCTATAAAATGAGCTTGTCAGGAGTGGCGACATCTGCTGCAAGGAACAAATCACAGCTTTCAAATACGTACAGATCACCGGAATCTCAGAGTACTGCAACAGATGGAATGTACTAATGCACGTCATGCCAGATGGGCATATTTTTTTTTTACAGTTCGATTTTGTAATGACGTACATCCCTGGTTCTGAAAATAAGGTGGCTGATGCCCTGTCTCGCAGTCAAGGGGATGATTCAGGAATCTATAAGGACCATGGCCTGGCTTTCCCCGACTAAGAATCATATCTGTTGTTTCGCCTTTCATGCAAGACCTTGTTTCCAGCTATCATCAGGAGAGTAAACCTCCAGAAGATGTCATGCAAGGGAGCGACGGACTCTACTATCATGTCCTGCTCTCTATATCCCTGCAGAGAAGCTTCAGGAGCAAGTCCTTTCATGGTGCCATGATTCACCACTATCTGGTCACCCAGGGATAAGGAAGACACATGAGTTAATTAATCATAGATCTGTTGGCCTAATCTACGAAGGGATGTCTACAGTTATGTATCTTCTTGCCCAATTTGTGCCTCCAGTAAGTATCTGACTGGCAAACCTATCGGATTGTTGCAACAAACCCAGTTACCTGGTTGTCCATGGGAACACATATTCACAGACTTCATTGTTCATTGTCGACCTACCCAATTCTAATGGTATGACTACCATTATGGTAACCATTGACTCTTACAGTAAGTTGGCTCACTTCTCTGCCATCTCTCATCTTCCTTCAGCACCAGAATCCGCTGCTATCTTCCTCAGAGACATTGTTCGTCTCCATGGACTGCCCAGAATGATTGTTAGTATAGAGGCACACAGTTCACCTCTAATTTCTGGCTTCCTTATGTCAACAATTGGGTATTCACAGGGCTCTCTCATCAAGGTACCATCCACAAAGTAATGGTCAAATAGAGAGGCTTAATGCCAGCCTCGAACAATATTTGCGATGCTTTTGCAGTTCCAAGCAAGGAGATTGGATTTTCTTTCTCCCCCCAAGCAGAATTTGCACATAACAACACAGTCCACACATCTATCCAGATGAGTCCATTCTATTGTACGTATGGTTACCATCCTCAGCAACTACCTTGGACTAGTTTGCCTTCTACGAGTACCCCAGCCATAGACAGCCTGTTAAAGGATCTCCAAGAGGTACACGTTACAGCAAGAAGAGCCCTGGAGGCCATTCAACAGTCACATAAGAAGTGGGCTGACAGAAGTAGACGTACCAATCCTGACTGGAGTCCTGGACAATTGGTTTGATTAGCCACGAAATTCCTGCCCAAATAGCCACATACTGGCAAGTTTTCCCCACGCTAGATTAATCCGGTGGTCTTTAAGATAAGGCTACCAAAGAGCCTCCAAAGAGTGCACCCGGTATTCCATACCTCTCTACTGAAGGAATACAAAGAGGATCCCTATCATTGACAGTTTCACAGACTAATATCACCAACTACTCAGGTGCCAGTAGAATACGAGGTGGCCTGTCTGGTGGATTCCAGATATCGTAAGGCGTAAGGGCAGAGTTCAATACTTGGTTCACTGGAGGGGGTACCCGTCTGAAGAAAGAACTTGGGAGCCCAAGCGTCACATTCATGCCCCCAAATTGTTAAGACAATTTCATCAATTGCATTCAAGAAAACCTGGGGGTCCCCCCAGGGGAAGGGGGTATACTATCAGAAATCGTCCTTGGAAATTATGGCATTGCTGGAAGCATTAGTCTCACTTAGAACTCAATCTTCGGTCTAGTCCTCATTGAAGATGGCCGCTGAGTGTTTATGTGCAAACCCCCGCCCACAGCTCTTTGCGTTGTATCTGTCTTTCTTACAGCAGCACTGCTGCTGCTCACTTCGTTGAGTAACAGTTTTGTGCTTTTGATTTCCTCTTTGCTTGCCGTATGTAGAATTCTCCCTTCTTTCTAAGCTTCTGTCTATCTACAGCTCTGCCGCCTTTTCTTCGTTTCTGCTTTCCCATCTTTCGGCTTTTCGGCAGTCCTCCTTTACCCAATTCGCTCCTTCGGTTCGTGTTTCTCTTGCGGCGCTTCCGCATTACTGCCTTGGGGGTGTCGTAACTCTGACCGACACTTCTTTTCAAACAGCCCCGGTCGTTCTTCCTGCAGCCTTGCCTTCCTTACCTTTCGGCTCCCTTTGGCTGTCCTTCCGTTCCCGAGTCATCTTTTCGATTCGGAATATTCCTCGCGTCGGTGCTGCGATTCAGCCTATGGAGGTGTAGTGCTTCTGTCATTATTTGTGCCTCAGGCAGCTATTCTTTTCCCTTTCCTTTCCTCTACCTGCGCTTTATTCAGACTTATATCCAGACTTATAATATCCTGTTATTGAATTGTGATTTACCTCTTGCTTTTCCTATCCTTACCGCTCTCTCTTATACTCTTATCTCAATTTCCTCTTTCTTTCGTTGGTCCAGTTTTCTGACTCGTTTGCATACCTGAAGTTACTGAGTTCTTTTCCTTCGAGTACTTGCAGCCATTCATTAATTACAGACTCTCACATTCTACAAGGACTTTTGGACCTCAGGGTTTTTTGTTGCCAATTGGCATTTTCCCTGAACGTTGGGGGTTTGGCTCCTCGGGGTTCCCCAAGGGCAGGTCCCAATCCCTGCCAAGGTGTCCTCCGAGGGAGCCAGACCCTATTTGCACGATCGGAAGGACAGAAGTTCTAAGGAGAGACAATCACAAGATAATCGGAAGTCCTTTAAGAAGACTACCAAGGACAATTCATCTGAAAAGACAGGTGAGGAGGAGGTTTGGAAAGGTGGGTTGAACCCTGACAGCTTGAAACCTGACACAGGGCTTCAACCGGCAAACCAACAGTCCAGGAGTTGCAGCAGTGGTCTTCCTTCAGCTCGTATTCGGTCCTTTTGTTCCAGTGGTAGACTCTGCCATCTAAGTCCCAGAGACTTGCTTTTAAACAGTTTTCCTCCATTCATTCCAGCCTAGGTGCCATTCACCCAGCAGGGTGGCTGTCCTTGAAAATGCCAATTTGCAAATGCCAATTTATTTTGTTATGATATATGTGTTCGGTGGCTCATAGGGGCTATAGTATAACATGTGTGCAATCTATTGTCCCAAGCACCTGTGGAAACTGGGCAACTGCATAGAATAATTTTGCCGCTGTTTGCCTTGCCTGCTCATTGCAGGGCATGCCTATGTGGCTGTACACACATGAAATGATGCAGCTTAGGACCTGTTGGCGGCAACGTGATTGTGTAGGCTGTGAATTACCCCTGACAATGGCTGTGGTCCGTTGGAATGTACCGGTCCAGAGGAAGTGAACTTCAGTTAGGACTTTCACTGAGGGTGGTATTGACTGTGAGCACATGGTCCGAGACACCAGGTAATTTTCCACTCCCTGACCAATTCAAGGATGACATGGTGGAAGCGATATGTGCTCTAGACTTTCTCATCAGGCGTGCCGAATATCGTTGTGCGTGTGTGGTAGATTCTGGCCCTCCTCTTCCCTCGCCTCTTCTTTCCATGTAGAAGTAGGTATACAAGCAATGCAGGGACGGGCTTGGTGGCGAGGTTTCACTACGATTGCATGGCGGGTTCTTAACCTGCAATTGCCTGCCTCAGTCTCACCTTGCACCTGGTCACTGTTGGCGGTAGGATTTGTGTGCTTTTTCTTTGGGCAGATGCAGAGGTGAATCTGTGAATATGGGTTTGTTTGCACTTCACTAGGCGTGTTTCTGCAGTGTCACAGTGTCTCCCTCCCCACGCCCATGTTATCCTTCCTTTCTCTAATTTAATGAGGATATTTACATAGTCCACCGCTTTCTTGATCTTTGTACTGGCTTCTCTTGCCCGCCTCACGCAATGCACGTGTGTATGGCACACGGAGCAGGGAACCTGTGCAGATGCTGATCTGTAAATCCGTGGATTTATTTTTGCGCGATATATAGTGCCTTTTTCAGGTGCACTTTGCTTATGCGCAGCACAAACCTCTCTGTAAATCAGGCCCATGATCTCATTACATCTATAACATGGCACATAGAATGGTCTACCCAGAGTCCTTCAGGAAGTCTGTTATGCACTGGCCACCACAATGTACCCTGGCCAATATGTGGCAGCTGATGCAGCGCCAAGAAGCAAAGTAGCTAGACGAAGAAACATGAACTTAACTACATCCCAGAACATGTTCCGTGCCCAGTCAGTTGAGTCGCCTGCAGGCATGTTTCTGCTTTTACGAAACAGCACGCAAATGTACAGAGTAAAAATAGCCAAAATGTCCTTTAACCTTTGCTTTTAGTACCCATTTTGTCAAAATGTAAATGTTGTCTACAAATAATGCATTACAGATTGCATTTGCAATGGACTCCTATGGAACCCATCTGATGTGTACAGATGATAAAAAATATTCTGTGCTAGTCACATCCTTTTATGCGTGCATGAACATTTTAGAAAACTACGAGCGTGGTGTCTCACGGAAATAACATCAAATCACAAAAAAGGGTTTTAGACAGAGATACAAAACTATGGCACAAAATGTTCTGCCCAATTCACATATTTTATTATTATAACATCATAATTATCTTAAAAGCCATTATTCTGACTTGGGTAAACATGAAAGACAAATATGCAGAAAAAAAGTCTATTATATATATATATATATATATATATATATATATATATATATATATATATATATATATATATATTCAATGAAAAAAACTCTGTTAAAGGGACGTTATGGTTAAGTTGCACTAATAAAAACTTATGAAATTCAATGAAAAAACTTTGTTAAGGGGACGTTATGGTTAAGTTGCACTAATAAAAACCTATGAAATTCACTGAAAACACTTAGTTAAAGGGCCGTTATGGTTATGTTGGACTAATAAAAACCTATGAAATTCAAAGAAAAAACTTTGTTAAAGGGACGTTATGGTTTCAAGTAAAATTGAAAAACCTCAGAAATTCACCAGTTATGGTAAGCTAAACAACCATAACTCGCGCCATCACCGTGCACTGCTAAGACTAACACTCAGGACATCAAAGTTGACATCACAAATGTAATTGATGACATCACTGATGACATCACATATGCGGGCCACTTGTTTTTGTTTATTGACGTATATAGGCCAGGTGGTTTTGTTCACTGGCGGTAAGAATAATAAAATTGAAAGGGTGCTATATATCTAGACGTTAATCTTGTTATTAAGTACTTTCGTTAGGGTTTGGTCTCAGCTCATGGTGCACATACATGGGGAAATGAGCAGGCCTCAAACACACAATTCATTTGTATACATGAAGATAAACTTTAATGTCATTAACATTTTCTGATGATGCAGTTTCTTTCTTCCTTACTTTAGTTTCCCTGTATGTGCCTCTGATTTGTATGCATTGTTGTTCTCCATATGTATTGTTTGTACCAGCACACGTGCTGTAAGTCTTGAATTGTTAGCTAGTTATTACATGTTTAACATTACTCAAAACTCTGATACGGTAGCATTAATTGTTGTACTATCCAAAATTACAATATTATAAATAATGTCCTTCTATGGTGCATGCTGCAGTCATTGCCTATGTCTATATATGATTAGGTTTCTGTATTAACGACAGCACTCCAATACAATGATTTAAGATGAGTACGTTCTTTAATAGATTAAGTAGTTCATGATAGGTCTCCTGATCAACCCTGACATCTTGTACCAACAATATAAACACAACTCTTTGTAGGGAATTTTCACATGTGATATCATCAGTGATGTCATCAATTACATTTGTGATATCAACTTTAATGTCCTGGGTGTTAGTCTTAGCAGTGCACGGTGGTTTTTCGATTTTACTTGAAACCATAACGTCCTTTTAACAAAGTTTTTTCTTTGAATTTCATAGGTTTAATTAGTCCAACATGACCATAACGCCCTTTAATAAAGTTTTTCAGTGAATTTCAAAGGTTTTTATTAATGCAACTTAACCATAATGTCCAAATAAGTAATTGTGCCATGCTCGTCACACCAACACCTACCCACCATGCCCCCATAGGACCCCCAGCCTTTGAGACAACATAATACAGGCACACATGCTACAGTATTTGTACGGTGGCAGCAGAAACGGAAGCTGCATTGCGCCCTTCATCCACACCATACCACTGGACGGAAATATGGCGTGCATAAACAAAAAGTACAACATTCTTTTACGTCTTTCATTCACGCCATACCACTGAGGAAAATATGCTCCTTTGTGTTTGTGACTTTCTTTACGCCTCAAATGTAAGTCTCACAAATAAACCTTGCAAACACGCCTCACCCCCATTTTATTTTACATTTTACCATTCCTATAATTGCATTTAAAAAGACCAAAAAATCTATCTGTAATGGTTTTGCTATAAAATAAAAGTGTAGAAGCAGTTGCAACTTGTACTTAAGTGCACAGCACTGAATGTTCCCTTAAACACCATGTGCACGTGTTTTGGGGCTTGTATTGTGTGTGGGAGGGGGCGTAGCGATGGGGTTTGTTGGGAGCGGGGATAGGCCAGCAGGCAACATAGTTCTACCACATGTTTTTGTTCACTTCGACCACTGAGGTAATGCCCATCCCTTCTCCTTCAAAATCTTTGTGTTCCAGAGCAGGTGCAATTTGAAGGAAACCATAAAAACATGTGGCCTTCATTCCACAAACAAACAACTCCCAACACCTTCCAAAAGGCAGACAGGCAAAAACACTCAAAGTAAGTGGTGGAGATAAACATACACGTCAAAACCTTGTTTTGCCTCGAAAACATGGAAAAAGCACACCATTGTTCAGTGAATCACAGCATGCCGCAGAGACTGATGACACTGGCATAGATGTGATGCCAGAAGCAACAGCAGGCAGTCCATCAGCCTGTAACGCCACTGCACATCAAGGAGCTCAACAGCCTGTTCCCCAGTTCCCCACCAAGCAGCTCATCAGCCTGTTCCCTAGCTCCCCACCAAGCAGCTCATCAGCCTATTCCCCAGCTCCCCATCAAGCAGCTCATCAGCCTGTTCCCCATCTCCCCACCAAGCAGCTCATCAGCCTGTTCCCCATCCCCCCACCAAGCAGCTCATCAGCCTGTTCCCCATCCCCCCACCAAGCAGCTCATCAGCCTGTTCCCCAGCTCCCCACCAAGCAGCTCATCAGCCTAGTCCCCAACTCCCCATCAAGCAGCTCAGCAGCCTGTACCCTAGCTCCCCACCAAGCAGCTCATCAGCCTGTTCCCCAGTTCCCCACCAAGCAGCTCATCAGCCTGTTCCCAAGTTCCCCATCACACAGCTCATCAGCCTGTTCCCTAGCTCCCCACCAAACAGCTCATCAGCCAGTTCCCCAGCTCCCCATCAAGCAGCTCATCAGCCTGTTCCCCACCTCCCCACCAAGCAGGTCATCAGCCTGTTCCCCATCCCCCCACCAAGCAGCTCATCAGCCTGTTCCCCATCCCCCCACCAAGCAGCTCATCAGCCTGCTCCCCAGCTCCCCACCAATCAGCTCATTAGCCTAGTCCCCAACTCCCCATCAAGCAGCTCAGCAGCCTGTTCCCCAGCTCCTCAACAAGCAGCTCATCAGCCTGTTCCCCAGTTCCCCATTCAGCAGCTCATCAGCCTGTTCCCTAGCTCCCCAACAAACAGCTCATCAGCCTATTCCCCAGCTCCCCATCAAGCAACTCATCAGCCTGTTCACCAGTTCCCCACCAAGCAGCTCATCAGCCTGTTCACCAGCTCCCCATCAAGCAGCTAATCCGCCTGTTCCACAGCTTCCTACCAAGCAGATCATCATCCTGTTCCCCAGCTTCCCACCAAGCAGCTCATCAGTCTGTTCCCAAGTTCCCCACCAAGCAGCTGATCAGCCTGTTCCCCAGCTTCCTATCAAGCAGCTGATCAGCCCGTTCCCGAGCTCCCCACCAAGCAGCTCATCAGCCTGTTCCCCAGTTCCCCATGAAGCAGCTAATCAGCCTGTTCCCCAGCTTCCTATCAAGCAGCTGATAACCCTGTTGCCCAATTCCACACCAAGCAGTTCATTGGCCTGTTCCCCAGATCCCCATGAAGCAGCGCATCAGCCTGTGCCCCAGCTCTCCATCAAGCAGCTCATCACCTGTGCCCCAGCTCCCCATAAAGTAGCTATTCAGCCTGTGCCCCAGCTCCCCATCAAGCAGCTCATCAGCCTGTGCCCCAGCTCTCCATCAAGCAGCTCATCACCTGTGCCCCAGCTCCCCATAAAGTAGCTATTCAGCCTGTGCCCCAGCTCCCCATCAAGCAGCTCATCAGCCTGTGCCCCAGCTCTCCATCAAGTAGCTGATAAGCCTGTTCCTCAGCTCTCCATCAAGCAGCTCATCAGCCTGTTCCCCAGATCCCCATCAAGCAGCTCATTGGCCTGTGCCCCAGGTCCACACCAAACAGCTCATCAGCCTGTTCCCCAGATCCCAATCAGGCATCTGATCAGCCTGTTGCCCAGATCCCCATCAAGCAGCTCATCAGTCTGTGCCCAAGCTCCCCATCAAGCAGCTACTCAGCATGTGCCCAGCTCCACATCAAGCAGCTCATCATCCTGTGCCCCCGCTCCCCATCAAGCAGCTGATAAGCCTGTTCCTCAGCTCCCCATCAAGCAGCTCATCAGCCTGTTCCGCAGATCCCCATCAAGCAGCTCATCAGTCTGTGCCCCAGCTCCATATCAAGCAGCTACTCAGCATGTGTCCAGCTCCCCACCAAGCAGCACATCAGCATGTGCCCCAGATCCCCATCAAGCAGCTGACCAGTCAATGCCCCAGCTTCCCATCAAGCAGCTCATCAGCCTGTTCCCCTGCTCGCCATCAAGCAGCTCATCAGCCTTTGCCCCAGTTCCCCATCAAGCAGCTGATCAGCCTGTTCCCCAGCTCCCCATCAAGCAGCTAATCAGCATGTGCCCAACTCCCCATCAAGCAGCTCATCAGCATGTGCCCAGCTCCCCATCAAGCAGCTCATCAGCATTTGTTCCAGTTCCCCATCAAGCAGCTCATCAGCATGTGCCCAGCTCTCCATCAAGCAGCTCATCAGCCTGTGCCCAACTCTCCATCAAGCAGCTCATCAGACTGTTCCCCAGATGACCATCAAGCAGCTCATTAGGCTGTTCCCCTTATCCCCATCAAGTAGCTCATCAGTCTGTGTCCCAGCTCCCCAACAAGCAGCTCATCAACCTGTTCCCCAGCCTCCCATCAAGCAGCTGATCATCCTGTTCCCCAGCTCCCCATCAATCAGATGATGAGTCTGTTCCGCAGCTCCCAACCCAGCAGCTCATCAGCCTGTTCCCCAGCTCCCCATCAATCAGATGATCAGCCTGTGCCCCAGCTCCCCATCAAGCAGCTCATCAGTCTGTGTCCCAGCTCCCCATCAAGCAGCTCATCAGTCTGTGTCCCAGCTCCCCATCAAGCAGCTCATCAGCCTGTTCCCCAGCTCCCCATCAAGCAGCTGATCAGCCTGTTCCACAGCTTCAAATCAAGCAGCTCAATAGCCTGTTCTCTTGCTCCCTATCAAGCAGCTTATCGGCCTGTGTCCCAGCTCCCCATCAAGCAACTCATCACAATGTGCCCAGCTCCCCACCAAGCAGCTCATCAGCATGTCCCCCAGATCCCCATCAAGCAGATGATCAGCCTGTGTCCCACCTCCCCATCAAGCAGTTGATCAGACTGTACCCAGCTCCCCATCAAGCAGCTGATCAGCCTGTGCACCAGCTCCCGATCAAGCAGCTCCTCAGCCTGTTTCCCAGCTCCCCATCAAGCAGCTGATCAGCCTGTGCCCAGCTCCACATCAAGCAGCTCATCATCCTGTGCCCCAGCTCCCATCAAGCAGCTGATAAGCCTGTTCCTCAGCTCTCCATCAAGCAGCTCATCAGCCTGTTCCCCAGATCCCCATCAAGCAGCTCATTGGCCTGTGCCCCAGGTCCACACCAAACAGCTCATCAGCCTGTTCCCCAGATCCCAATCAGGCATCTGATCAGCCTGTTGCCCAGATCCCCATCAAGCAGCTCATCAGTCTGTGCCCCAGCTCCCCATCAAGCAGCTACTCAGCATGTGCCCAGCTCCACATCAAGCAGCTCATCATCCTGTGCCCCAGCTCCTCATCAAGCAGCTGATAAGCCTGTTCCTCAGCTCCCCATCAAGCAGCTCATCAGCCTGTTCCCCAGATCCCCATCAAGCAGCTCATCAGTCTGTGCCCCAGCTCCATATCAAGCAGCTACTCAGCATGTGTCCAGCTCCCCACCAAGCAGCACATCAGCATGTGCCCCAGATCCCCATCAAGCAGCTGACCAGCCTATGCCCCAGCTTCCCATCAAGCAGCTCATCAGCCTGTTCCCCTGCTCGCCATCAAGCAGCTCATCAGCCTTTGCCCCAGTTCCCCATCAAACAGCTCATCAGCCTGTTCCCCAACTCCCCATCAAGCAGCTCATCAGCATGTGCCCAACTCTCCATCAAGCAGCTCATCAGCATGTGCCCAACTCTCCATCAAGCAGCTCATCAGCATGTGTTCCAGCTCCCCGCCAAGAAGCTCACCAGCCTGTTTCCCAGCTCCCCATCAAGCATCTCAACAGACTGTTCCCCAGGTGACCATCAAGCAGCTCATTAGGCTGTTCCCCTTATCCCCATCAAGCAGCTCATCAGCATGTGTTCCAGCTCCCCGCCAAGAAGCTCATCAGTCTGTGTCCCAGCTCCCCAACAAGCAGCTCATCAGCCTGTTCCCCAGCTCCCAGTCAACCAGCTCATCAACCTGTTCCCCAGCCTCCCATCAAGCAGCTGATCATCCTGTTCCCCAGCTCCCCATCAATCAGATGATGAGTCTGTTCCCCAGCTCCCAACCAAGCAGCTCATCGCCCTGTTCCCCAGCTCCCCATCAATCAGATGATCAGCCTGTGTCCCAGATCCCCATCAAGCAGCTCCTCAGTCTGTGTCCCAGCTCCCCATCAAGCAGCTCATCAGCCTGTTCCCCCGCCTCCCATCAAGCAGCTGATCATCCTGTTCCCCAGCTCCCCATCAATCAGATGATGAGTCTGTTCCCCAGCTCCCCATCAAGCAGCACATCAGCATGTTCCCCAGCTCCCAACCAAGCAGCTCATCAGCCTGTTCCCCAGCTCCCCATCAAGCAGCTCATCAGTCTGTGTCCCAGCTCCCCAACAAGCAGCTCATCAGTCTGTGTCCCAGCTCCCCATCAAGCAGCTCATCAGCCTGTTCCCCAGCTCCCCATCAAGCAGCTGATCAGCCTGTTCCACAGCTTCATATCAAGCAGCTCAATAGCCTGTTCTCTTGCTCCCTATCAAGCAGCTTATCAGCCTGTGCCCCAACTACCCATCAAGAATCAATTTCTCATCCTGTCCCCGAGCTCCCCATCAATCAGATGATCAGCCTTTCCCCAGTTCCCCATCAAGCAGCTGATCAGCCTGTGACCCAGTCTCCCATTAAGCAGCTGATAAGACTGTACCCAGCTCCCCATCAAGCAGCTCATCGGCCTGTGCACCAGCTCCCCATCAAGCAGCTGATCAGCATGTGCCCCAGTTCCCCATCACGAAGGCCATCAGCCTGTGCCCCAGCTCCCCACCAAGCAGCTGATCAGCCTGTCCCCTAGTTACCCATCAAGCAGCTCATCAGTCTGTTCCCCAGCTCCCTTTAAGAAATTCATCAGCCTGTTCCCCATCTCCCCATCATGCAGCTCATCAGCCTGTACCCCAGATCCCCATCAAGCAGCTGATCAGACTGCACCCAGCTCCCAATCAAGCAGCTCATCAGCATGTGCCCTGGTCCCCACCAAGCAGCTCATCAGCATGTGCCCCAGCTCCCCATCAAGCACCTAATCAGCCTCTTACCCAGCTCCCCATCAAGCAGCTCATCAACCTGTGCCACAGCTCCCTTCAAGAAATTCATCAACCTGTTCCCCAGCTCCCCATCAAGCAGCTCATCAGCCTGTACCCCAGATCCCCATCAAGCAGCTGATCAGACTGCACCCAGCTCCCAATCAAGCAGCTCATCAGCTTGTGCCCTGGTCCCCACCAAGCAGCTCATCAGCCTCTTACCCAGCTCCCCATCAAGCAGCTCATCAGCCTGTGCCTCAGCTCCCCACCAAGCAGCTCATCAGCCTGTTCCACAGCTCCCCATCAAACAGCTCTTCAGCATGTGCCCTGCTCCCAATCAAGCAGCCAATCAGCCTGTGCCCAAGTTCCCCATCAAGCAGCTCATCAGCATGTGCCCAAGTTCACCATCCCTCAGCTGATCAACTTGTGCCCCAGCTCCCCACCAAGCAGCTGATCAGACTGTGTCCCAGTCCCCATCAAGCAGCTCATCAGCCTGTTCCACAGCTCCCCATCAAACAGCTCATCAGCATGTGCCCTGCTCCCAATCAAGCAGCTAATCAGCCTGTTCTCCAGCTCCCCATCATGCAGCTGATCAGCCTGTGCCCCAGATCCCCATGAAGCAGCTTATCAGCATGTGCCCAGCTCCCCACCAAGCAGCTCATCAGCATGTTCCCCAGATCCCCAACAAGCAGCTCATCAATCTATGCCCCCAGCTCCCCATCAAGCAGCTCATCACCATGTGCCTCTGCTCCCCATCAAGCAGCTCATCAGCATGTTCCCCAAATCCCCAACAAGCAGCTCATCAATCTATGCCCCCAGCTCCCCATCAAGCAGCTCATCACCATGTGCCTCTGCTCCCCATCAAGCAGCTCATCAGCATGTGTCCAGTTCCCCATCAAGCAGCTCATCAGCCTGTTCCCCAGATCCCCATCAAGCAGCTGATCAGCATGTGTCCCAGCCCCCCATCAAGCAGCTAATCAGCCTGTTCCCCAGCTCCCCACCAAGCAGCTCATCAGCCTGTGCCCCAGCTCCCCTTCAAGCAGCTCATCAGCCTGTTCTCCAGTTCTCCATCAAGCAGCTGATCAGCATGTACCCAGCTCCCCATCAAGCAGCTCATCAGCCTGTTCCCATGCTCCCCACCAAGCAGCTCATCAGCCTGTTCCACAGCTTCCTATCAAGCAGCTCATCAGCTTGTTCCACAGCTCCCCATCAAACAGCTCATCAGCATGTGCCCTGCTCCCAATCAAGCAGCTAATCAGCCTGTTCCCCAGCTCCCCATCAAGCAGCTGATCAGCCTGTGCCCCTGATTGTAAAGACGCCGAAGGGAGGTGTCTGTACTTCTGCTCTCTTTATGATAGAAGAGAGGCACAGAGTACCCCAGCCAAGATTCTCTATTATTGGTAACGTAGCCGAGCAATCAAGGCCTAGCTTCTCAGGAGGTGATGCAGGCTGCTTCTTAAGTACAGTGTAGCTCCCAAGCACCCACAAAGAAATGTCCGCACACTGGATCAGTTAGAACACAGTCTTTATATAATTAATATTCAAGGTTATGTACACTATCACAATAACTCACTTTGTGCTCAGAAAATCAACAATGGTAAATATATACAGTTCTACAGTGGTACCACAAATATTATCAGATCTCATTAAAGTGCATCAACTATACTGTCAAAATGTCACACAGATCAATAAAGAGGAAACCAGCAGTAGAGAGAGGAAGGAAAGCAAGACGGTTGAACAATTGGCAGAATACTGGTCACTACCGTTAAACACAGCTCTGTGGCTCTGTGTGGAGATCCCCCCACCTAGACAACCGGTAGAATAAAGATACAAGCCCAGTCCATATATTGTTCAAACTAGTCTTCCCAATTGTTCTGCAATTCCAAAGTACCGGGTGTTGTAGCGTTCCTCGTAAGGGAATTGATGGCCCTTCTTGAGTGCCCTCCCTTTAAGGCAGGAGTCACGGGTCGGCGAACGTCTGACGGAGTACAGGCTGAGCTACGACAGTGAAGTGGCAGCTTCGGTCCTAGCAGTGCTCGTTGATGGGGAAGCGTAAACGTCCTGCAAGGAAGAGGCATGCAGGGCACCTCAATGTCGATAGTTCTGGACCGCAAAGAGTTGGAAGAACTGTGGCCCAGCAAATGCGTCGAGTCGTCGGCGTCTCTGTGGTCTTTGGGTGGCAGGAAACCCACCGGCGGATGCTCCTCGGCGCATCGACGGTCAGGCCTTCTCCAGCAGGATACAGCGGAAACGATGCGGACGATAGTGTCCTTGGATCAAGTAAGTTCTTAGGCAAAGAGGAGAACAGCGGCTCCAGTCGGTGACAGCAGTCGGCAACAGTGGCAGACAACAGTCCAGGCACTTCTGCGGAGGTCTCTTTCTCGGGTCGGCAGCCTGTCGAATGTATGTCTACCAGGGAGCTTTGGCAAAGATCTGCTGGTGCACGATGGTCCCTCGTAGCTCGGGAAGAGGGCGTCTTACCAGGTCCTCTCTGGGTCAGTCCTTGGAGGCTCAGCAGCTTTCAGATTGTGAAGGAGAGCTACAGCAATTATTCTCATCCAGCAGGGCTTCAAGGTCAGGCTTCAGTTACTCCAGTTACTCATCGTAGTGGACTGCAGCTTCTGAACACGATTCCTAGAAGTGAGAGGTCCCCAGATATAATGTTCATCTCCCATTCATTCCGCTGGGCCACACTCAAGCATCCAATCATGACTACGGGCATTCAGGCCGGCATGCTGCCAATCAGGCACACGGTGCATTCAAGGCATTCACTTCTCTCCAGACACTCACAACAAGTAACGTGTTTTGGAACAAGTACCCAGCCATTCATTACTCACACTGCATTCATACCGGTTTCGGGCAAAGCTGTCTCAGTCATTGTGTCAAACACCAGATACTAGACACCCACAACACAGAATGCGTATTCCTCACACACTCCATTCACCCAGGTTCCACCCACAGGAGTACTCACAAGAAAAGGTCATTGAGAAGGCTACAGCCAGTCTGGTCAGTACTTCCCCACACTACCATATAGGGAACTTCCACCCAACAGCCACTCAGGGGGAATGGACACAGGCAGGGCTTCCCGGGACTTCGGGAAGATCAAGGTAACAGGTGATGGAAGGCAATAGGCCATGGGGGCCATTTTGTCTCCATCCAGAATCTACTGATTCCAAATGACAGGGCCTGGGCATCCCAAAATGGAGGACACTCAGGGCACCATGCATTTCAGCACGGAGCTGCCACCAGCCCGTACCCTGCTCTGTGGGTCACACACAGGTGCCCAAAAACATACACTAGGTGCACAGGTTTGCACCCCTACCCATGGGTGCCATAAGGGTATCCCATGCATCTGTTCACCAAACCAAGATAGAGAGCTGCACCACCAGGAGTCCCACATGAACTCCTGCACGGAAAACACAACAGAACACACAATAAAAAGCAGTAAAATACAAGGATACGGAGGCCCTGTCCCTCCGATGCATTTAAAGCATCACACAGATCCCCATCAAGCAGCTGCTCAGACTGTACCCAGCTCCCAATCAAGCAGCTGATCAGCATGTGCCCAGCTCCCCACCAAGCAGCTCATCAGCATGTGTCCCAGCTCCACATGAAACAGCTCATCAGTCTGTGCCCAGCTCCCCATCAAGCAGCTCGTCACCCTGTGCCCCAGCTCCCCATCAAGTAGCTCATCAGCATGTGTCCCAGCTCCACATGAAACAGCTCATCAGTCTTTGCCCCAGCTCCCCATCAAGCAGCTCGTCACCCTGTGCCCCAGCTCCCCATCAAGCAGCTCATCAGCATGTGGCCAGTTCCACACCAAGCAGCTCTCAGCATGTTCCCCAACTCCCCATCAAGCAGCTGATCAGTATGTGCCCAGCTCCCATCAAGCAGCTCATCGGCCTGTGCCCCAGCTCCCCATCAAGCAGCTGATCAGCCTGTTCCCCAGCTCCCCATCAAGCAGCTCATCAGCCTGTTCAATTGCTCCCCATCAATCAGCTGATCAGCCTGTTCCTCAGCTCCCCATCAAGGAGCTCATCAGCATGTTCCCCAGCTCCCCATCAATCAGCTGATCAGCCTGTTCCCCAGCTCCCCCATCAAGGAGCTCATCAGCCTGTTCCCCAGCTCCCCATCAAGCAGCTGATCAGCCTGTTCCCCAGCTCCCCACCAAGCAACTCATCAGCCTGTTCCCCAGTTCCCCATCAAGCAGCGAATCAGCATGTGCCCCAGATCCCCATCAAGCAGCTGATCAGCATGTGGCCAGCTCCCATCAAGCAGCTGATCCGCCTGTTCCCCAGCTCCCCAACAAGCGGCTCATCGGTGTGTTCCCCAGTTCCCCATCAAGCAGCTGATCAGCCTGTTCCCCAGCTCCCCACCAAGCGGCTCATCGGTGTGTTCCCCAACTCCCCATCAAGCAGCTGATCAGCCTGTTCCCCCGCTCCCCATCAAGCAGCTTATCGGCCTGTGCTCCAGCTCCCCATCAAGCAGCTGATCAGCCTGGTCGCCAGCTCCCCATCAAGCAGCTGATCAGCCTGTTCCCCAGCTCCCCATCCAGCAGCTTATCGGCCTGTGCTCCAGCTCCCCATCAAGTATCTTATCGGCCTGTGTCCCAGCTCCCCATCAAGCAACTCATCACAATGTGCCCAGCTCCCCACCAAGCAGCTCATCAACATGTCCCCCAGATCCCCATCAAGCAGATGATCAGCCTGTGTCCCACCTCCCCATCAAGCAGTTGATCAGCCTGTACCCAGCTCCCCATCAAGCAGCTCCTCAGCCTGTTTCCCAGCTCACCATCAAGCAGCTGATCATCCTGTGCCCCAGCTCCCCATCAAGCAGCTCATCAGCCTGTTCCCGAGATCCCCATCAAGCAGCTGATAAGCCTGTTCCTCAGCTCCCCATCAAGCAGCTCATCAGCCTGTTTCCCAGATCCCCATCAAGCAGCTCATTGGCCTGTCCCCCAGGTCCACACCAAGCAGCTCATCAGCTTGTTCCCCAGATCCCAATCAGGCAGCTGATCAGCCTGTTGCCCAGATCCCCATCAAGCAGCTCATCAGTCTGTGCCCCAGCTCCCCATCAAGCAGCTACTCAGCATGTGCCCAGCTCCCCACCAAGCAGCACATCAGCATGTGCCCCAGATCCCCATCAAGCAGCTGACCAGCCTTTGCCCCAGCTTCCCATCAAGCAGCTAATCAGCCTGTTCCCCTGCTCTTCCCCTGCTCGCCATCAAGGAGCTCATCAGCCTGTTCCCCAGCTCCCCATCAAGCAGCTAATCAGCCTGTTCCCCAGCTCCCCATCAAGCTGCTAATCAGAATGTGCCCAACTCCCCATCAAGCAGCTCATCAGCATGTGACCAGCTCCGCATCAAGCAGCTCATCAGCATGTGCCCAACTCTCCATCAAGCAGCTCATCAGCATGTGTTCCAGCTACCCGCCAAGAAGCTCATCAGCCTGTTTCCCAGCTCCCCATCAAGCAGCTCAACAGACTGTTCCCCAGATGACCATCAAGCAGCTCATTAGGCTGTTCCCCTTATCCCCATCAAGTAGCTCATCAGTCTGTGTCCCAGCTCCCCAACAAGCAGCTCATCAGCCTGCTCCCCAGCTCCCAGTCAACCAGCTCATCAACCTGTTCCCCAGCCTCCCATCAAGCAGCTGATCATCCTGTTCCCCAGCTCCCCATCAATCAGATGATGAGTCTGTTCCCCAGCTCCCCATCAAGCAGCACATCAGCATGTTCCCCAGCTCCCAACCAAGCAGCTCATCAGCCTGTTCCCCAGCTCCCCATCAATCAGATGATCAGCCTGTGCCCCAGATCCCCATCAAGCAGCTCATCAGTCTGTGACCCAGCTCCCCATCAAGCAGCTCATCAGCCTGTTCTCTTGCTCCCTATCAAGCAGCTTATCAGCCTGTGCCCCAACTACCCATTAAGAATCAATTGCTCATCCTGTCGCCCAGGTCCCCATCAATCAGATGATCAGCCTTTCCCCAGTTCCCCATCAAGCAGCTGATCAGCCTGTGACCCAGTCTCCCATTAAGCAGCTGATAAGACTGTACCCAGCTCCCCATCAAGCAGCTCATCGGCCTGTGCACCAGCTCCCCATCAAGCAGCTGATCAGCATGTGCCCCAGTTCCCGATCACGAAGGCCATGAGCCTGTGCCCCAGCTCCCCACCAAGCAGCTGATCAGCCTGTCCCCTAGTTCCCCATCAAGCGGCTCATCAGTCTGTGCCCAGCTCCCCTTGAAGCAGCTCATCAGCCTATTCCCCAGCTCCCCTTCAAGGAATTCATCAGCCTGTTCCCCAGCTCCCCATCAAGCAGCTCATCAGCCTGTTCCCCAGATCCCCATCAAGCAGCTCATCAGCATGTGCCCCAGCTCCCCATCAAGCAGCTAATCAGCCTCTTACCCAGCTCCCCATCAAGCAGCTCATCAGCCTGTGCCACAGCTCCCCACCAAGCAGCTCATCAGCCTGTTCCACAGCTCCCCATCAAACAGCTCTTCAGCATGTGCCCTGCTCCCAATCAAGCAGCCAATCAGCCTGTGCCCAAGTTCCCCATCAAGCAGCTCATCAGCCTGTTCCAAAGCTCCCCATCAAACAGCTTATCAGCATGTGCCCAGCTCTCCACCAAGCAGCTCATCAGCATGTGTCCCAGCTCCCCATCAAGCAGCTCATCAATCTATGCCCCCAGCTCCCCATCAAGCAGCTCATCACCATGTGCCTCTGCTCCCCATCAAGCAGCTCATCAGCATGTGTCCAGTTCCCCATCAAGCAGCCCATAAGCCTGTTCCCCAGCTCCACATCAAGCAGCTCATCAGCCTGTTCCCCAGCTCCCCATCAAGCTGCTCATCAGCATCTGTCCCAGCTCCCCACCAAGCAGCTCATTAGCCTGTTCCCCAGATGCCCATCAAGCAGCTGATCAGCATCTGTCCCAGCCCCCCATCAAGCAGCTAATCAGCCTGTTCCCCAGCTCCCCACCAAGCAGCTCATCAGCCTGTGTCCCAGCTCCCCTTCAAGCAGCTCATCAGCCTGTTCTCCAGCTCCCCATCAAGCAGCTCATCAATCTATGCCCCCAGCTCCCCATCAAGCAGCTCATCACCATGTGCCTCAGCTCCCCATCAAGCAGCTCATCAGCATGTGTCCCAGCTCCCCATCAAGCAGCTGATCAGCATATGCCCAGCAGCCCATCAAGCAGCTCATCGGCCTGTGCCCCAGCTCCCCATCAAGCAGCTCATCAGCCTGTGCCCCAGATCCCCATCAAGCAGCTGATCAGCCTGTGCCCACGTTCCCACCAAGCAGCTCATCAGCATGGGACCAGCTCCCCACCAAGCAGCTCATCAGCCTGTTCCCCAGATCCCCATCAAGCAGCTGATCAGCATGTGTCCAACCCCCCATCAAGCAGCTAATCAGCCTGTTCCCCAGCTCCCCACCAAGCAGCTCATCAGCCTGTCCCCAGCTCCCCTTCAAGCAGCTCATCAGCCTGTTCTCCAGTTCTCCATCAAACAGCTGATCAGCATGTACCAAGCTCCCCATCAAGCAGCTCTTCAGCCTGTTCCCCTGCTCCCCACCAAGCAGCTCATCAGCCTGTTCCACAGCTTCCTATCAAGCAGCTGATCAGCATGTGCCCCTGATTGTAAAGTCGCCGAAGAGGGTTGTCTTTACTTCTGCTCTCTATATGATAGAAGAGAGGCACAGAGTACCCCAGCCAAGATTCTCTATTATTGGTAACGTAGTCGAGCAATCAAGGCCTAGCTTCTCAGGAGGTGATGCAGGCTGTTTCTTAAGTACAGTGTAGCTCCCAAGCACCCACAAAAAAATGTCCGCACACTGGATCAGTTAAAACACAGTCTTTATATAATTAATATCCAAGGTTATGTACACTATCACAATAACTCACTTTGTGCTCAGAAAATCAACAATGGTAAATATATACAGCTCTACAGTGGTACCACAAATATTATCAGATCTCATTAAAGTGCATCAACTATACTGTCAAAATGTCACACAGATCAATAAAGAGGAAACCAGCAGTAGAGGGAGGAAGGAAAGCAAGACGGTTGAACAATTGGCAGAATACTGGTCACTACCGTTAAACACAGCTCTGTGGCTCTGTGTGGAGATCCCCCCACCTAGACAACCTGTAGAATAAAGATACAAGCCCAGTCCATATATTGTTCACACTAGTCTTCCCAATTGTTCTGCAATTCCAAGGTACAGGGTGTTGTAGCGTTTTTCGTAAGGGAATTGATGGCCCTTCTTGAGTGCACTCCCTTTAAGGCAGGAGTCACGGGTCGTCGAACGTCCGACGGAGAACAGGCTGAGCTACGACGGTGAAGTAGCAGCTTCGGTCCTAGCAGTGCTCGTTGATGGGGAAGCGTAAACGTCCTGCAAGGAAGAGGCATGCAGGGCACCTCAATGTCGATAGTTCTGGACCGCAAAGAGTTGGAAGAACTGTGGCCCAGCAAGGGCGTCGAGTCGTTGGCGTCTCTGTGGTCTTTGGGTGGCAGGAAACCCACCGGCAGATGCTCCTCGGTGCATCGACGGTCAGGCCTTCTCCAGCAGGATACAGCGGAAACGATGCGGACGATATTGTCCTTGGATCAAGTAAGTTCTTAGGTAAAGAGGAGCACAGTGGCTCCAGTCGGTGACAGCAGTCGTCAACAGTGGCAGACAACAGTCCGGGCACTTCCGCGGCGGTCCCTTTCTCGGGTCGGCAGCCTGTCGAATGTCTGTCTACCAGGGAGCTTTGGCAAAGATCTGCTGGTGCACGATGGTCCCTCGTAGCTCGGGAAGAGGGCGCCTTACCAGGTCCTCTCTGGGTCAGTCCTTGGAGGCACAGCAGCTTTCAGATTGTGAAGGAGAGCTACAGCAATTATTCTCATCCAGCAGGGCTTCAAGGTCAGGCTTCAGTTACTCCAGTTACTCGTCGTAGTGGACTTCAGCTTCTGAACACGATTCCTAGCAGTGAGAAGTCCCCAGATATACTGTTGATCTCCCATTCATTCCGCTGGGCCACACTCAAGCATCCAATCATGACTAAGGGCATTCAGGCCGGCATGCAGCCAATCAGGCACACGGTGCATTCAAGGCATTCACTTCTCTCCAGACACTCATAACAAGTAATGTGTTTTGGAACAAGTACCCAGCCATTCATTACTCACACTGCATTCATACCGGATTCGGGCAAAGCTGTCTCAGTCACTGTGTCAAACACCAGATACTAGACACCCACAACAGAGAATGCGTATTCCTCACACACTCCATTCACCCAGGTCCTACCCACAGGAGTACCCACAAGAAAAGGACATTGAGAAGGCTCCAGCAAGTCTGGTCAGCACTTCCCCACACTACCATATAGGGAACTTCCACCCAACAGCCACTCAGGGGGAATGGACAGAGGCAGGGCTTCCCGGGATTTCAGGAAGATCAAGGTAACAGGTGATGGAAGGCAAGAGGCCATGGGGGCCATTTTGTCTCCATCCAGAATCTACTGATTCCAAATGACAGGGCCTGGGCATCCCAAAATGGAGGACACTCAGGGCACCATGCATTTCAGCACAGAGCTGCCACCAGCCCGTACCCTGCTCTGTGGGTCACACACAGGTGCCCAAAAACATACACTAGGGGCACAGGTTTGCACCCCTACCCATGGGTGCCATAAGGGTATCCCATGCGTCTGTTCACCAAACCAAGATAGAGAGCTGCACCACCAGGAGTCCCACATGAACTCCTGCACGGAAAACACAACAAAACACACAATAAAAAGCAGTAAAATACAAGGATACGGAGGCCCTGTCCCTCCTATGCAATTAAAGCATCACACAGATCCCCATCAAGCAGCTGCTCAGACTGTACCCAGATCCCAATCAAGCAGCTGATCAGCATGTGCCCAGCTCCCCACCAAGCAGCTCATCAGCATGTGTCCCAGCTCCACATGAAACAGCTCATCAGTCTGTGCCCAGCTCCCCATCAAGCAGCTCATCACCCTGTGCCCCAGCTCCCCATCAAGCAGCTCATCAGCATGTGGCCAGTTCCACACCAAGCAGCTCTCAGCATGTTCCTCAACTCCCCATCAAGCAGCTGATCAGTATGTGCCCAGCTCCCCATCAAGCAGCTCATCGGCCTGTGCCCCAGCTCCCCATCAAGCAGCTGATCAGCCTGTTCCCCTGCTCCCCACCAAGCAGCTCATCAGCCTGTTCCACAGCTTCCTATCAAGCAGCTCATCAGCTTGTTCCACAGCTCCCCATCAAGCAGCTCATCAGCCTGTTCCCCTGCTCCCCACCAAGCAGCTCATCAGCCTGTTCCACAGCTTCCTATCAAGCAGCTGATCAGCCTGTGCCCCTGATTGTAAAGAAGCCGAAGAGGAGTGTCTGTACTTCTGCTCTCTATATGATAGAAGAGAGGCACAGAGTACCCCAGCCAAGATTCTCTATTATTGGTAACGTAGTCGAGCAATCAAGGCCTTGCTTCTCAGGAGGTGATGCAGGCTGCTTCTTAAGTACAGTGTAGCTCCCAAGCACCCACAAAGAAATGTCCGCACACTGGATCAGTTAAAACACAGTCTTTATATAATTAATATCCAAGGTTATGTACACTATCACAATAACTCACTTTGTGCTCAGAAAATCAACAATGGTAAATATATACAGCTCTACAGTGGTACCACAAATATTATCAGATCTCATTAAAGTGCATCAACTATACTGTCAAAATGTCACACAGATCAATAAAGAGGAAACCAGCAGTAGAGGGAGGAAGGAAAGCAAGACGGTTGAACAATTGGCAGAATACTGGTCACTACCGTTAAACACAGCTCTGTGGCTCTGTGTGGAGATCCCCACATCTAGACAACCTGTAGAATAAACATACAAGCCCGGTCCATATATTGTTCACACTAGTCTTCCCAATTGTTCTGCAATTCCAAAGTACCGGGTGTTGTAGCGTTCCTCGTAAGGGAATTGGTGGCCCTTCTTGAGTGCCCTCCCTTTAAGGCAGGAGTCACGGGTCGTCGAACGTCCGACGGAGAACAGGCTGAGCTACGACGGTGAAGTGGCAGCTTCGGTCCTAGCAGTGCTCGTTGATGGGGAAGCCTAAACGTCCTGCAAGGAAGAGGCATGCAGGGCACTTCAATGTCGATAGTTCTGGACCGCAAAGAGTTGGAAGAACTGTGGCCCAGCAAGGGCGTCGAGTCGTTGGCGTCTCTGTGGTCTTTGGGTGGCAGGAAACCCACCGGCAGATGCTCCTCGGCGCATCGACGGTCAGGCCTTCTCCAGCAGGATACAGCGGAAACGATGCGGACGATATTGTCCTTGGATCAAGTAAGTTCTTAGGTAAAGAGGAGCACAGTGGCTCCAGTCGGTGACAGCAGTCGTCAACAGTGGCAGACAACAGTCCGGGCACTTCCGCGGCGGTCCCTTTCTCGGGTCGGCAGCCTGTCGAATGTCTGTCTACCAGGGAGCTTTGGCAAAGATCTGCTGGTGCACGATGGTCCCTCGTAGCTCGGGAAGAGGGCGCCTTACCAGGTCCTCTCTGGGTCAGTCCTTGGAGGCACAGCAGCTTTCAGATTGTGAAGGAGAGCTACAGCAATTATTCTCATCCAGCAGGGCTTCAAGGTCAGGCTTCAGTTACTCCAGTTACTCGTCGTAGTGGACTTCAGCTTCTGAACACGATTCCTAGCAGTGAGAAGTCCCCAGATATACTGTTGATCTCCCATTCATTCCGCTGGGCCACACTCAAGCATCCAATCATGACTAAGGGCATTCAGGCCGGCATGCAGCCAATCAGGCACACAGTGCATTCAAGGCATTCACTTCTCTCCAGACACTCACAACAAGTAATGTGTTTTGGAACAAGTACCCAGCCATTCATTACTCACACTACATTCATACCGGTTTCGGGCAAAGCTGTCTCAGTCATTGTGTCAAACACCAGATACTAGACACCCACAACACAGAATGCGTATTCCTCACACACTCCATTCACCCAGGTCCCACCCACAGGAGTACTCACAAGAAAAGGTCATTGAGAAGGCTCCAGCCAGTCTGGTCAGCACTTCCCCACACTACCATATAGGGAACTGCCACCCAACAGCCACTCAGGGGGAATGGACAGAGGCAGGGCTTCCCGGGACTTCGGGAAGATCAAGGTAACAGGTGATGGAAGGCAAGAGGCCATGGGGGCCATTTTGTCTCCATCCAGAATCTACTGATTCCAAATGACAGGGCCTGGGCATCCCAAAATGGAGGACACTCGGGGCACCATGCATTTCAGCACGGAGCTGCCACCAGCCCGTACCCTGCTCTGTGGGTCACACAAATGTGCCCAAAAACATACACTAGGGGCACAGGTTTGCACCCCTACCCATGGGTGCCATAAGGGTATCCCATGCTTCTGTTCACCAAACCAAGATAGAGAGCTGCACCACCAGGAGTCCCACATGAACTCCTGCACGGAAAACACAACAAAACACACAATAAAAAGCAGTAAAATACAAGGATACGGAGGCCCTGTCCCTCCTATGCATTTAAAGCATCACACAGATCCCCATCAAGCAGCTGATCAGCATGTGCCCAGATCCCCACCAAGCAGCTCATCAGCATGTGTCCCAGCTCCACATCAAACAGCTCATCAGTCTGTACCCAGCTCCCCATCAAGCAGCTCATCACCCTGTGCCCCAGCTCCCCATCAAACAGCTCATCAGCATGTGGCCAGTTCCACACCAAGCAGCTCTCAGCATGTTCCCCAACTCCCCATCAAGCAGCTGATCAGTATGTGCCCAGCTCCCCATCAAGCAGCTCATCGGCCTGTGCCCCAGCTCCCCATCAAGCAGCTGATCAGCCTGATCCCCAGCTCCCCATCAAGCAGCTCATCAGCCTGTTCCCCAGCTCCCCATCAATCAGCTGATCAGCCTGTTCCCCAGCTCCCCATCAAGGAGCTCATCAGACTGTTCCCCAGCTCCCCATCAAGCAGCTGATCAGCCTGTTCCCCAGCTCTCCACCAAGCAACTCATCAGCCTGTTCCCCAGTTCCCCATCAAGCAGCTAATCAGCATGTTCCACAGCGTCCTATCAAGCAGATCATCAGCCTGTTATCTAGCTCCCCACGAAGCAGCTTATCAGCATGTGTCCAGCTCCCCATTAAACAGCTGATCAGCCTGTGCCCCAGCTCCACACCAAGCAGCTGCTCAGCCTGTGCCCCAGCTCCCCATCAAGCAGCTGATCAGCATGTGCCCAGCTCCCCATCAAGCAGCTGATCAGCATGTGGCCAGCTCCCATCAAGCAGCTGATCAGCCTGTTCCCCAGCTCCCCAACAAGCGGCTCATCGGTGTGTTCCCCAACTCCCCATCAAGCAGCTGATCAGCCTGTTCACCAGGTCCCCATCAAGCAGCTTATCGGCCTGTGCTCCAGCTCCCCATCAAGCAGCTGATCAGCCTGGTCCCCAGCTCCCCATCAAGCAGCTGATCAGCCTGTTCCCCAGCTCCCCATCAAGCAGCTTATCAGCCTGTGTCCCAGCTCCCCATCAAGCAACTCATCACAATGTGCCCAGCTCCCCACCAAGCAGCTCATCAGCATGTCCCCAAGATCCCCATCAAGCAGATGATCAGCCTGTGTCCCACCTCCCCATCAAGCAGTTGATCAGACTGTACCCAGCTCCCCATCAAGCAGCTGATCAGCCTGTGCACCAGCTCCCCATCAAGCAGCTCCTCAGCCTGTTTCCCAGCTCCCCATCAAGCAGCTGATCAGCCTGTGCCCAGCTCCACATCAAACAGCTCATCATCCTGTGCCCCAGCTCCCCATCAAGCAGCTGATAAGCCTGTTCCTCAGCTCCCCATCAAGCAGCTCATCAGCCTGTTCCCCAGATCCCCATCAAGCAGCTCATTGGCCTGTGCCCCAGGTCCACACAAAGCAGCTCATCAGCCTGTTCCCCAGATCCCAATCAGGCAGCTGATCAGCCTGTTGCCCAGATCCCCATCAAGCAGCTCATCAGTCTGTACCCCAGATCCCCATCAAGCAGCTGACCAGCCTATGCCCCAGCTCCCATCAAGCAGCTCATCAGCCTGTTCCCCTGCTCGCCATCAAGCAGCTCATCACCCTGTGCCCCAGCTCACCATCAAACAGCTCATCAGCATGTGCCCAGATCCCCACCAAGCAGCTCATCAGCATGTGTCCCAGCTCCACATCAAACAGCTCATCAGTCTGTACCCAGCTCCCCATCAAGCAGCTCATCACCCTGTGCCCCACCTCCCCATCAAACAGCTCATCAGCATGTGGCCAGTTCCACACCAAGCAGCTCTCAGCATGTTCCCCAACTCCCCATCAAGCAGCTTATCAGTATGTGCCCAGCTCCCCATCAAGCAGCTCATCGGCCTGTGCCCCAGCTCCCCATCAAGCAGCTGATCAGCCTGATCCCCAGCTCCCCATCAAGCAGCTCATCAGCCTGTTCCCCAGCTCCCCATCAATCAGCTGATCAGCCTGTTCCCCAGCTCCCCATCAAGGAGCTCATCAGACTGTTCCCCAGCTCCCCATCAAGCAGCTGATCAGCCTGTTCCCCAGCTCTCCACCAAGCAACTCATCAGCCTGTTCCCCAGTTCCCCATCAAGCAGCTAATCAGCCTGTTCCACAGCGTCCTATCAAGCAGATCATCAGCCTGTTATCTAGCTCCCCACGAAGCAGCTTATCAGCATGTGTCCAGCTCCCCATTAAAAAGCTGATCAGCCTGTGCCCCAGCTCCACACCAAGCAGCTGCTCAGCCTGTGCCCCAGCTCCCCATCAAGCAGCTGATCAGCATGTGCCCAGCTCCCCATCAAGCAGCTGATCAGCATGTGGCCAGCTCCCATCAAGCAGCTGATCAGCCTGTTCCCCAGCTCCCCAACAAACGGCTCATCGGTGTGTTCCCCAACTCCCCATCAAGCAGCTGATCAGCCTGTTCACCAGGTCCCCATCAAGCAGCTTATCGGCCTGTGCTCCAGCTCCCCATCAAGCAGCTGATCAGCCTGGTCCCCAGCTCCCCATCAAGCAGCTGATCAGCCTGTTCCCCAGCTCCCCATCAAGCAGCTTATCGGCCTGTGTCCCAGCTCCCCATCAAGCAACTCATCACAATGTGCCCAGCTCCCCACCAAGCAGCTCATCAGCATGTCCCCAAGATCCCCATCAAGCAGATGATCAGCCTTTGTCCCACCTCCCCATCAAGCAGTTGATCAGACTGTACCCAGTTCCCCATCAAGCAGCTGATCAGCCTGTGCACCAGCTCCCCATCAAGCAGCTCCTCAGCCTGTTTCCCAGCTCCCCATCAAGCAGCTGATCAGCCTGTGCCCAGCTACACATCAAACAGCTCATCATCCTGTGCCCCAGCTCCCCATCAAGCAGCTGATAAGCCTGTTCCTCAGCTCCCCATCAAGCAGCTCATCAGCCTGTTCCCCAGATCCCCATCAAGCAGCTCATTGGCCTGTGCCCCAGGTCCACACAAAGCAGCTCATCAGCCTGTTCCCCAGATCCCAATCAGGCAGCTGATCAGCCTGTTGCCCAGATCCCCATCAAGCAGCTCATCAGTCTGTACCCCAGATCCCCATCAAGCAGCTGACCAGCCTATGCCCCAGCTCCCATGAAGCAGCTCATCAGCCTGTTCCCCTGCTCGCCATCAAGCAGCTCATCTGCCTTTGCCCCAGTTCCCCATCAAGCAGCTCATCATCCTGTTCCCCAGCTCCCCATCAAGCAGCTAATCAGCATGTGCCCAGCTCTCCATCAAGCAGCTCATCAGCATGTGTTCCAGCTCCCCGCCAAGAAGCTCACCAGCCTGTTTCCCAGCTCCCCATCAAGCAGCTCAACAGACTGTTCCCCAGATGACCATCAAGCAGCTCATTAGGCTGTTCCCCTTATCCCCATCAAGTAGCTCATCAGTCTGTGTCCCAGCTCCCCCCCAACAAGCAGCTCATCAGCCTGTTCCCCAGCTCCCAGTCAACCAGCTCATCAACCTGTTCCCCAGCCTCCCATCAAGCAGCTGATCATCCTGTTCCCCAGCTCCCCATCAATCAGATGATGAGTCTGTTCCCCAGCTCCCAACCAAGCAGCTCATCAGCCTGTTCCCCAGCTCCCCATCAATCAGATGATCAGCCTGTGCCCCAGATCCCCATCAAGCAGCTCATCAGTCTGTGTCCCAGCTTCCCATCAAGCAGCTCATTGCCTGTTCCCCGGCTTCCCATCAAGCAGCTGATCAGCCTGTTCCACAGCTTCCTATCAAGCAGCTCAATAGCCTGTTCTCTTGCTCCCTATCAAGCAGCTTAACAGCATGTGCCCCAACTACCCATCAAGAATCAATTGCTCATCCTGTCCCCCAGCTCCCCATCAATCAGATGATCAGTCTTTCCCCAGTTCCCCAACAAGCAGCTGATCAGCCTGTGACCCAGTCTCCCATTAAGCAGCTGATAAGACTGTACCCAGCTCCCCATCAAGCAGCTCATCGGCCTGTGCACCAGCTCCCCATCAAGCAGCTGATCAGCATGTGCCCCAGTTCCCCATCACGAAGGCCATCAGCCGATGCCCCAGCTCCCCACCAAGCAGCTGATCAGCCTGTCCCCTAGTTCCCCATTAAGCAGCTCATCATTCTGTGCCCAGCTCCCCTTGAAGAAGCTCATCAGCCTGTTCCCCAGCTCCCCTTCAAGAAATTCATCAGCCTGTTCCCCAGCTCCCCATCAAGCAGCTCATCAGCCTGTTCCCCAGATCCCCATCAAGCAGCTGATCAGCCTGTGCCCCAGCTCCCCATCAAGCAGCTCATCAGCCTCTGCACCCAGCTCCCCATCAAGCAGCTCATCAGCATGTGCCCCAGCTCCCCATCAAGCCGCTAATCAGCCTCTTACCCAGCTCCCCATCAAGCAGCTCATCAGCCTGTGCCACAGCTCCCCACCAAGCAGCTCATCAGCCTGTTCCACAGCTCCCCATAAAACAGCTCTTCAGCCTGTGCCCAAGTTCCCCATCAAGCAGCTCATCAGCCTGTGGCAAAGTTCCCCATCAAGCAGCTCATCAGCATGTGCCCCAGTTCACCATCACTCAGCTGATCAGCTTGTGCCCCAGCTCCCCACCAAGCAGCTGATCAGGCTGTGTCCCAGTTCCCCATCAAGCAGCTCATCAGCTTGTTCCACAGCTCCCCATCAAACAGCTCATCAGCATGTGCCCTGCTTCCTATCAAGCAGCTAATCAGCCTGTTCTCCAGCTCCCCATCAAGCAGCTGATCAGCCTGTGCCCCAGTTCCCCACCAAGCAGCTCATCAGCATGTTCCCCAGCTCCCCATCAAGCAGCTCATCAATCTATGCCTGCTGCTTCTTAAGTACAGCGTAGCTCCCAAGCACCCACAAAGAAATGTCGGCACACTGGATCAGTTAAAACACAGTCTTTATATAATTAATATTCAAGGTTATGTACACTATCACAATAACTCACTTTGTGCTCAGAAAATCAACAATGGTAAATATATACAGCTCTACAGTGGTACCACAAATATTATCAGATCTCATTAAAGTGCATCAACTATACTGTCAAAATGTCACACACATCAATAAAGAGGAAACCAGCAGTAGAGAGAGGAAGGAAAGCAAGACGGTTGAACAATTGGCAGAATACTGGTCACTACCGTTAAACACAGCTCTGTGGCTCTGTGTGGAGATTCCCCCACCTAGACAACCTGTAGAATAAAGATACAAGCCCAGTCCATATATTGTTCACACTTGTCTTCCCAATTGTTCTGCAATTCCAAAGTACCGGGTGTTTTAGCGTTCCTCGTAAGGGAATTGATGGCCCTTCTTGAGTGCCCTCCCTTTAAGGCAGGAGTCACGGGTCGTCGAACGTCCGACGGAGAACAGGCTGAGCTACGACGGTGAAGTGGCAGCTTCGGTCCTAGCAGTGCTCGTTGATGGGGAAGCGTAAACGTCCTGCAAGGAAGAGGCATGCAGGGCACCTCAATGTCGCTAGTTCTGGACCGCAAAGAGTTGGAAGAACTGTGGCCCAGCAAGGGCATCGAGTTGTCAGTGTCTCTGTGGTCTTTGGGTGGCAGGAAACCCACCGGTGGATGCTCCTCGGTGCATCGACGGTCAGGCCTTCTTCAGCAGGATACAGCGGAAACGATGCGGACGATAGTGTCCTTGGATCAAGTAAGTTCTTAGGCAAAGAGGAGCACAGCAGCTCCAGTCGGTGACAGCAGTCGTCAACAGTGGCAGACAACAGTCCGGGCACTTCCATGGCGGTCACTTTCTCGGGTCGGCAGCCTGTCGAATGTCTGTCTACCGGGGAGCTTTGGCAAAGATCTGCTGGTGCACGATGGTCCCTCGTAGCTCGGGAAGAGGGCGCCTTACCAGGTCCTCTCTGGGTCAGTCCTTGGAGGCACAGCAGCTTTCAGATTGTGAAAGAGATCTACAGCAATTATTCTCATCCAACAGGGCTTCAAGGTCAGGCTTCAGTTACTCCAGTTACTCGTCATAGTGGACTTCAGCTTCTGAACATGATTCCTAGCAGTGAGAGGTCCCCAGATATACTGTTGATCTCCCATTCATTCCGCTGGGCCACACACAAGCATCTAATCATGACTAAGGGCATTCAGGCCGGCATGCAGCCAATCAGGCACACGGTGCATTCAAGGCATTCACTTATCTCCAGACACTCACAACAAGTAATGTGTTTTGGAACAAGTACCCAGCCATTCATTACTCACACTGCAATAATACCGGTTTCGGGCAAAGCTGTCTCAGTCATTGTGTCAAACACCAGATACTAGACACCCACAACAGAGAATGCGTATTCCTCACACACTCCATTCACCCAGGTCCTACCCACAGGAGTACCCACAAGAAAAGGACATTGAGAAGGCTCCAGCCAGTCTGGTCAGCACTTCCCCACACTACCATATAGGGAACTTCCACCCAACAGCCACTCAGGGGGAATGGACACAGGCAGGGCTTCCCGGGACTTCGGGAAGATCAAGGTAACAGGTGATGGAAGGCAATAGGCCATGGGGGCCATTTTGTCTCCATCCAGAATCTACTGATTCCAAATGACAGGGCCTGGGCATCCCAAAATGGAGGACACTCGGGGCACCATGCATTTCAGCACGGAGCTGCCACCAGCCCGTACCCTGCTCTGTGGGTCACACACAGGTGCCCAAAAACATACACTAGGGGCACAGGTTTGCACCCCTACCCATGGGTGCCATAAGGGTATCCCATGCGTCTGGTCAGCAAACCAAGATAGAGAGCTGCACCACCAGGAGTCCCACATGAACTCCTGCACGGAAAACACAACAAAACACACGATAAAAAGCAGTAAAATACAAGGATACAGAGGCCCTGTCCCTCCTATGCATTTAAAGCATCACACAGATCCCCATCAAGCAGCTGCCCAGACTGTACCCAGCTCCCCATCAAGCAGCTCATCAGCATGTGGCCAGTTCCACACCAAGCAGCTCTCAGCATGTTCCCCAACTCCCCATCAAGCATCTCATCAGCATGTTCGCCAACTCCCCATCAAGCAGCTGATCAGTATGTGCCCAGCTCCCCATCAAGCAGTACATCGGCCTGTGCCCCAGCTCCCCATCAAGCAGCTGATCAGCCTGTTCCCCAGCTCCCCATCAAGCAGCTCATCAGCCTGTTCCCCAGCTCCCCATCAATCAGCTGATCAGCCTGTTCCCCAGCTCCCCATCAAGGAGCTCATCAGCCTGTTCCCCAGCTCCCCATCAAGCAGCTGATCAGCCTGTTCCCCAGCTCCCCACCAAGCAACTCATCAACCTGTTCCCCAGTTCCCCATCAAGCAGCTGATCAGCCTGTTCCCCAGCTCCCCACCAAGCAACTCATCAGCCTGTTATCTAGCTCCCCACGAATCAGTTTATCAGCATGTGTCCAGCTCCCTATTAAACAGCTGATCAGCCTGTGCCCCATCTCCCCACCAAGCAGCTGCTCAGCCTGTGCCCCAGCTCACCATCAAGCAGCTGATCAGCATGTGCCCAGCTCCCCATCAAGCAGCTCATCAGATGGGCCCAGCTCCCCACCAAGTAACTCATCAGTCTGTGCCCAGCTCCCCATCAAGCAAGTCATCAGCCTGTGCCCAGCAACCCATCAAGCGCTGATCAGCCTGTGCCCAGCAACCCATCAAGCGCTGATCAGCCTGTGCCCCAGATCCCAATCAAGCAGCTCATCAGCCTGTACCCCAGCTCCACATCAAGCGCTGATCAGCCTGTTCCCCAGCTCCCCATCAAGCGCTGATCAGCCTGTTCCCCAGCTCCCCATCAAGCAGCTCATCACCCTGTGCCCAGCTCCCCATCAAGCGCTGTTCAGTATGTGCCCCAGATCCCCATCAAGCACCTGATCAGCCTCTGCCCAGCTCCCCATCAAGCAGCTCATCACCCTGTGCCCAGCTCCCCATCAAGCGCTGTTCAGTCTGTGCCCCAGATCCCCATCAAGCACCTGATCAGCCTCTGCCCAGCTCCCCATCAAGCAGCTCATCAGCATGTGCCCAGCTCCCCATCAAACAGCTCGTCTATCTGTGCCCCAGCTCCCCATCAAGCAGCTCATCACCATGTGCCCCAGCTCCCCATCAAGCAGCTCATCAGCATGTGCCTCAGCTCCACATCTAAAAGCTGATCATCCTGTGCCCCAGCTCCACATCAAGAAGCTGATCTTGGATGGGTATGTCTGTCAGTGGTGGCACAGTACACAGAAGCAGACCAGGGAGGAAGAAGCAGTCCCTAGAACCGAGAGAGGCATCAAGCAGCCGGGTGTGAGAGTCCTGGGTGCAGAGGGAGGCAGGACTGGCAGAGATGCATGGATAGGACACAGCTGAGAGACAAGGCCAGCCTAAGGGGAATATGCAGAGAACAGGGAAGCTGGGGGATGAATGGGAGGGACCGCCAGTATAGTCCTGTCCCATAAGGAGTGGCAAATTAACAAGGGGGGTCCTGGGAGTTCCTCTGCCAGACATTAGTCCTGGTTACGAAAGACTTACCCAGAGTCTTTAGCTCACTATCTTTCACAGAGAAGAAATATCCCAAACATATCAGTCTTTGTCCTGCCCTGGGGCAGTCCAGCACCGAAATGCTAGGCAACTCTCCTCTGAACAAGAGTACCACAGCATCCCCAGACACGTGTTTAAGTCTGGTTGGACCTCATCAGTAGGGTGGATCTGAGGTCCAACCAGATCGAAACACGTGTCTGGGGTTTCTATTGGTACTCTTGTTCAGAGGAGAATTGCCTAGCATTTCGGTGCTGGACAAAGACTGATATGTTTTGGATATTTCTTCTCTGTGAAAGATAGTGAGCTAAAGACTCTGGGTAAGTCTCTCGCAACCAGTACTAATGTCTGGCAGAGGGACTCCCAGGACCTCCCTTGTTAATTTCCATAAGGAGTGGCTGCATGATGAGGAGAGGGCACGTCATTCCAGCGGCGTGATTGGTCTATGCCTCATAAGAGCGAGAGTATCAGTTTTCATGAATGGGCGCGGCCAGATGCAGGCCATCAGCATTGAGGAGTGGGTCCTGGGACTCTCCAGCGCAATGGCAGAATGCTGTGAGGCCAACGTCATTGTGACGCCGCAGAAAGGTGTTGAGAGTGATGAAAGGAGGAGGGCATTAAAGGGAGGTTAAAGGAAAGTACAACCTTTTCAAGGGAGCCACACCCCCGCCCCCCACACTCCATGTTGCCATTGATGTGATACCAGCTGCTGTCATGCCTGGGGAGCGGGTCTATATATGTGACATGTACAGGCCTTAAAGCCAGAAAGTCACCTCCATCGTGACAGACAGGTGATCACACGTGTAAGATGAAAGGCTGCATGTCCCCTGGAGAGTGCCTGCCCACATGTATGGTTGCCATGGTATCTGAATGCCCGCGTGTCTTATGATTTCTGGCATCCTCGGCGCTCCTCATGCACTATATGGAGAGGCTGTGTAGGCAGGTACCGCGCACATCAGTAGGCGACCAGTTCTACACGAAGGCGCTATCACATGTCAACATTCCATTATACCCAAGAGTGACAGAGCAGAGAACATACGCGTCCCACAACACGTGCCAGCACACCACCCTGTCACAGGGAATGTAGCCCCTTCTCACCCACACATGCATGAGTGTAGCGGTCTACCCTGCAATGCAGCGCACGATGCCCATGGACATGCCCCATGCCAATCATTAACAAACATGCAGGAGTACTAAACTCTGCCCAGCGTTGCTGCATGCGGCATGATGATGCTTGGGTCACTATCTATCAGGCAGAGGGGGACATTGAGGGGTGAAATCAGGGCCTGTCACACCTCAATGTTGACTCAGCCCCATTCTTGATCTGACACAAAGCCATGCAGAGGCGCTGTGCAGAGCTATCGCCTCTGCCAGGCTCTCCTTCCCACTTTCCTGTCTGTTATTAGCTTTTCAAGCTTGCTCAAGATTCCCTGGCAAGTGCAGGAATATTTCCTTCCAACGGGTTCTGCCTTAATTAAGCACCTGCTAAAGATCAGGAAGATTCCACGGGGATTTATTAGTGAAGACCGGCTGGAAAGACGATTCTTTAAGCAGAGAGCGCAACAGAAGAGTGCAAGCAGTTTTCTTTCAACTAAATGTTCAAAATAGCAAGCAGCGTCCACAACACCTTGCAAGTGCTGACACTCCGTGTCCCTGGTCAGACAACACACTGACATTAGCGATTGTGACAACAGTTTCCCGACATAATGAAAGCACTTTCCACAGACGTGCAAGAGTGTTGATAGGCATTAGGTTAACCATGAAGACACAGCAAAGCTACTTTGGGATTTGTGTATGGTCCACCAAGACTATGTTGACTGTGCTGTGCTCTGCTTCACCCCAGGATACCTCACGTGTTCATGGCGGGTGCCACCTCTGTGGAATCTTGACATACTCCACCCTCACCCAGAGCCAGATGTCGCATTCCTATGGAGTTCTGAAGAAGCGCAGCAGCTGCTCCTCTCGTGCACCGCCCTTAGATTGCCTGCCTCACTGGGGCCATGTGTTGCCCGCCCACAGCATGGCCTTCCGCTAGAATGGGTCTACGCCTGATGAGGATGAAGATGGCCCTTACTTGTATGATGGTGGCCATGGCCATGATGTGGAACCCTAAGGACATCAGCACCAACAGGGACCCCTAGGTTGACTTATCTCCTGCCTGAAACTGAAAGTGCACTGGTCAACTGGCAACCCATATTAAAATGGAGACTCGGCTTTTGAATCGAAGAGAATTTCGCCCAGCAACATACTCACTAGTCCTGGCTTGTAGCTCATCGCCGAATATACGGGCTGTAATGGCCATGTTTTCTGATGTGCCTCCGTTAGAGGATATAGCTTCATCTGATATAAAACTGGTTGAATTTGTAAATAAACCAAACTTGAATTCAGTGAAACTCTGGCTGCAGTCACGTGTTATTCAGAACACTATTTAGTCTGCGAAACATCAACTTTACAGGTCAGGATTTGAGATTTTCAGAGAAGGGTCATCACAAATGGGTATGATATCTCAGTGGAGGAATAAAACCTTACATAAAAGCTGCGAAATCCATCCTCCAAACTCCTAGTCTTGCACAACGTACAAAATGTCACAATGGCTGTAAATAACTAGCCTCTTCACTAAAGTCACATGAAGTCGCTCTCTTGAGTAGGAATACGAGGGGGTTTCGACACCTTTTAAATAATGACAATAACCACATTGGCAAACATGCCGTAGTCCTCCTGCAAGAGACGCGGATGTTACCTCCACCGGGATGCGACCGCTATGAAATCCATCTCAACCCTGCACGTAAAGCAGTCCAGCGTAGACCTTCCTCTGGACTCTTAAGCAGGTGTAGGTTTACGATGTGAGCTCTGGGCAGCCCCAAAGCATACATGCAGCTGGTGAAACTTGTCACACCGTTGTCATCTGTTGCCCTCATCAACCTTTATTGGAACAATCAGCAGAATAGACTATGATGGTCGGAGCATACAATCAAAGCCTTTGGTTTATTCCTTGCTCATGAGTAAGACAACGATTGTTTGGGAGGTGCTTCACACAATCTCGCATATAGTGATATGATGCAAATGTTTCAACATCACACGCAAGCAAAAGTTGGGTTCAAACCAAAACTTCATGTTTATAATCATGAAGTCAAGATGAGAAAAACTTTGTATTGGTTGCAAAAACGCCAAATCCTAAATTACACTTCTGAGCTAAGGGCACATATGTTAATACAATTACGCACCAACTATAAGAATTGGTTACGTAACCAAAAGTTCTCACTTTATCAGTCTGATGGTGCTCTAATGTTAAATGTTCTTGAATTTAAGAACACAGCAAACATATGCGCAATATTAAATAATTCTATATATGGTTCCCAAACCATTGTTCAAGCCAATGGGGTACCCAAAGCAAAGTGGACCTTACATTATAGTCAACTATCTTCTCTTGTTTCAGGGGGCAACAGTTTGGATTTCGGTTGATGTGGCTAAATCATTTCATTTAGGTGATATTTGTTTCCACATTGCCAGAATAAGTGGCTCTCGAGCTCCAGGACCTGATGGTCTTTCCAACTTCATGTTCCAGCAACATCCTGAACTCTGGGCTTCTATTTTATTTGACATTTTTACAGCCATTAACCACACACAAAAGATGCCTCAATCCTGGAAACATTCGATTGTCTTACCGATTTATGAAAAAGGGGACCGGCTTCTTCCAACGAGCTATAGGCCGATAGCTTTGCTGGATGCCCTGGGAAAAACTCTCAGCAGACTCATTTTGAAAGATCTAAATGCATGGACTCTAAAGTGTCGAATGTGAGACCCATTCCAAGCAGGGTTTATAGCTGTATTAGGCACATCACCTAATATCATTACACTCAATATGCTCAGAGCACGATATGCACAATGGAAGCTTCCATCATATCTGGCATTTGTAGACATTGGGGTGCTTTCGATTCTATTGATCGGCTCCTATTATATCAAAAGCTGCAACATTTCAAATGCCCACCCTTGCTACTTGCGTTGATCATGCATTTTCACACTGACATTACAATGCAAGTTAGACTGTGCCACGACGGGCGGTTGTCCTCAATCTTCTCCACATTAAGATGACTTAAACAGGGGTGTATCTTGGCCTCTACACTGTTCAACCTATTTATTTTAGATATGGGCGAAACATTGATAGAGGCCATAGGGGATGCTCCAAAACTAGGTCTTCAGCCAATTGTTTGGCTTTTATATGCAGACGATTTGGTTTTATTGTCCCAAACACCAAGTGGCCTCCAACGCCTATTGTCCAAACTTGAAGCTTACGCTGATGCAAATCATTTATCGATCAACACTGAAAAAACACATTCTTATCTGTAAGAATGGTCATAGTACTAGACAAACCAGATACAAATGGAAATGACAGAATACAGAACTGCAGGTTGTCCTTCAGTATAAATATCTGGGCCTCTTCATCTCTTATAATCCACAACATGATACATATGTGTTGAATCTAAACAACAAACTGTGTACACTAATATCACAGGCAAAAATTTTAGCCTACAAATATGGGAAATTCTTGTATGAACATATCAAGTTCTATCAGTAGAAAGTAATACCCACATTATTGTATGGATCTGAAGCACGAGCTCCAATAGACCAAGAGGACTGGGATAGTTTGGAGGTTCGGTTCTGGAGGCAGGTTTTGTGGTTACCAAACTTTACTCCATTGCCGATCATACGGCTGGAATTAGGCTTATTGTCAGTTCACTCACAAGTTGTGTGGTACATGTGTTCCTTATTGAGGAAATGTTTGGTGGGCATTTCTGTGGCAAATATGCTGAGTGTAGTAGCATGATATCTATTAGTCTCCAATGATACTTTTCCATCTCATTGGCGACAGTATATACTGAATGCTATGGCAGATGCGTCAGTTACCCTTGAAGTGCTTTTACAAAATCCTGGGCAAGCTAAAATCAAATGTTCCAGTTTGATTGGTGCACTAATCAAACAAAATGTTATACATATAAAGATTTTGATGTACTGTATTTGGCACAAAACGATATCGCGAGTCAGCTGATTATTTATTGGCATACCCCTCTCCCTATATTCGCACCCAATATATGTGTTTTAGATTTAGGGGGTAATTCATAGAATTCAGCGCACAAGTGGCGCACGCGGCTGGCGCAGAGTGTGCGCGTGCGAATCCCTGCGCCAGCCACGTGCGCTAAAATCCATTTCCGCGCACAGCGTGTTCATGGATTCCAGCCACCAAAACCAGCCGTGGCGAAAAGTGGCGCAGCGACCCTGCAGCAGCGCCAGTTACGCCCCCAAGAACGCCTCTCGCGCAGGGAAAAGCCATCAATATACCCAATCCAGCGCAAAGGGCTGCGCTAACCCTGTACCAGCACAGCAAGCGGGCTACGTGTATCACTGGGGTGCGCGGGAAGTACCTCACGCGATTGGCCCCGTGCGAGCAGGGTACGCGTATTTCAGGGGTGCGTGGGAAGTTCCACACGCAATTTCATCATGGTACGTGTATTTCAGGGGTGCGCGGGAATTTCCACACGTGATTGGGCCCGTGCGAGCAGGGTACGCGTATCTCAGGGGTGCGCGGGAAGTTCCACACGCGATTCTATCAGGGTACGTGTATTTTGGGGTGCGCGTGAAGTTCCACACGCGATATCAGCAGGGTACGTGTATTTCAGGGTGCAGGGGAAGTTACACACGCGATTTCCGCAGGGTACGTGTATTTCAGGGGTGCGCGTGAAGTTCCACACGCGATATCAGCAGGGTACGTGTATTTCAGGGTGCAGGGGAAGTTACACACGCGATTCCAGCAGGGTACGTGTATTTCAGGGGTGCGAGGAGAATTTCCACACGCGATTGGGCCCGTGCGAGCAGGGTACGTGTATCTCAGGGGTGCGCGGGAAGTTCCACACGTGATTCCATCAGGGTACGTGTATTTCGGGGTGCGGGGGAAGTTTCACACGCGAAATCAGCAGGGTACGTGTATTCCAGGGGTGCGCGGGAAGTTCCACACGCGATTCCATCAGGGTACGTGTATTTCAGGGTGCAGGGGAAGTTACACACGCGATTTCAGCAGGGTACGTGTATTTCAGGGGTGCGCGGGAATTTCCACACGCGATTGGGCCCGTGCGAGCAGGGTACGCGTATCTCAGGGGTGCGCGGGAAGTTCCACACGCGATTCCATCAGGGTACGTGTATTTCAGGGTGCGGGGGAAGTTTCACACGCAAAATCAGCAGGGTACGTATATTCCAGGGGTGCGCGGGAAGTTCCACACGCGATTCCATCAGGGTACGTGTATTTCAGGGTGCAGGGGAAGTTACACACGCGATTTCAGCAGGGTACGTGTATTTCAGGGGTGTGCGGGAATTTCCACACGCGATTGGGCCTGTGCGAGCAGGGTACGTGTATCTCAGGGGTGCGCGGGAAGTTCCACACGTGATTCCATCAGAGTACGTGTATTTCGGGGTGCGGGGGAAGTTTCACACGCGAAATCAGCAGGATACGTGTATTCCAGGGGTGCGCGTGAAGTTCCATACGCGATTCCATCAGGGTACGTGTATTTCAGGGTGCAGGGGAAGTTACACACGCGATTTCAGCAGGGTACATGTATTTCAGGGGTGCGCGGGAATTTCCACATGCGATTGGGCCCGTGCGAGCAGGGTATGCGTATCTCAGGGGTGCGCGGGAAGTTCCACACGCGATTTCAGCAGGGTACGTGTATTTCAGAGGTGCGCGGGAATTTCCACACGCGATTGGGCCCGTGCTAGCAGGGTACGCGTATCTCAGGGGTGCGCGGGAAGTTCCACACGCGATTCCATCAGGGTACGTGTATTCTGGGGTACGCGTGAAGTTCCACACGCGATATCAGCAGGGTACTTGTATTTCAGGGTGCAGGGGAAGTTACACACGTGACTTCCGCAGGGTACGTGTTTTTCAGGGGTGCGCGTGAAGTTCCACACGCGATATCAGCAGGGTACGTGTATTTCAGGGTGCAGGGGAAGATACACACGCAAAATCAGCAGGGTACGTGTATTCCAGGGGTGCGCGGGAAGTTCCACACGCGATTCCATCAGGGTACGTGTATGTCAGGGTGCGGGGGAAGTTCGACACGTGATTCCATCAGGGTACGTGTATTACAGGGGTGCGCGGGGAGCACGTGTGGGCCCTCCCAGGTGTTCCCTCTACACCCTCCACGGCCCCTGCAGGTGGCCTCCACCACAGGGGCCTACCCTGCACATGTCCTGCAGGCACCCCATCCACCATGGCCATGCCCCCCAGCCAACCCACATGTCAACTTGCACTACTGCCCACCAACGCATGTCCCCCTGCATCCCCAGCCACCAGGGGCACCCTCCACAGGCCCCCACCCATGTCTCCCACCACCCCCCAGCAGTGCAGGGGCACCCTCCACCAGGCCCCCACCCATGTCTCCCACCACCCCCACCCCCCAGCAGTGCAGGGGCAGCCTCCACCAGGCCCCCACCCATGTCTCCCACCACCCCCACCCCCCAGCAGTGCAGGGGCAGCCTCCACCAGGCCCCCACCCATGTCTCCCACCACCCCCACCCCCCAGCAGTGCAGGGGCACCCACCACCAGGCCCCCACCCATGTCTCCCACCACCCCCACCCCCCAGCCACCAGGGGCAGGCTCCACCAGGCCCCCACCCATGTCTCCCACCACCCCCACCCCCCAGCCACCAGGGGCAGCCTCCACCAGGCCCCCACCCATGTCTCCCACCACCCCCACCCCCCAGCCACCAGGGGCAGCCTCCACCAGGCCCCCACCCATGTCTCCCACCACCCCCACCCCCCCAGCAGTGCAGGGGCAGCCTCCACCAGGCCCCCACCCATGTCTCCCACCACCCCCACCCCCCGGCACTGTGGGGCACCTGCCAGCAGGCCCCCACCCATGTGCAACTCATGTTCCCCAGCCAACATGTCATCACAATCTAGATCCCTGGTCCCTATGATCAGCCTCCAAATGCAAAACACCCACCCGAGTATTGCATCCACCCACTCATAATTTGCAATTACATCACAGAACACCAATTGCAAGTTCCGAAACAAACACATTTCCCTCACATACACCCAATGGGTGTCAGTGAATCTCAAAACACATATCATGAAATGCATGAAACCAATGAGATACCACACATTGAAGTTCACCAAAAACAATATGTATTAAAGGAAACATCAATAGAATAAAAAATGAAGAAACAGAAACGTGAATGTACAAAAATGAAAAGAAGCATGTCCGTCAAAAAAAGCAAAACCAAAAATAAAAATCCAAAGTAATGTCCACAAAACAAAATCCAATGGGAAATAAAAAAGAAAGCCATTGCTCCATGGTTAAAAATAGAAAAAAAAATACAATCCAGCTGTCAACTATGTACATGGGAACAATCCAGGGTCCATTATCCCAACAAAATAAAGGAAACCTATCTAACTACACTAATAAAATAAACTATATACAAAAATGTGGCCAATGTCCGAAAGGTCCAAATAAAATAAAAACAAAAATGAAACCTAACACTACCTAGAAACTATGTACAAGGGCAGCGGGCTAGTTTCACGGCTCACTTGTGGATGTGCCGGGCCAGGGCATCATCGAACTCCTCCTCAATGTCCCGGAGGCGGTCCTCCTCCATGGCCCCGAGGGTCCGCAGGGCCGTCAAAGTCTCCACCTCCAAACCCCTGCGGATTGCCTCGAGGCACTCAGCCCGCCTCAGGGCCCTCCGCATGGAGTTCTCCGCCCTGACCATTGTGAGCCGTGCCTCTTCCGCCCGCTGCCGCTCCGCATCTATGGCGTGGCCCAACCGCTGCCACACGGAAGACACTCTCTGTCCTGGGTCCTCCTGCCCTCCGGCCGATGCCTGCCCCTCCGATGACGAAGGCCCCGAGCCTTCATGGCTCCCACCACGTTGCTGCTGCTGCTGTGCCTCTGCCCGTGCACTGCCTCCTGCTGCCTGCACATCCTCCGCCGGCTGGGGTGCAGTCGTAGATGTGGCCACCCCTGCTGGACGTCCGACTCCCGACTGTGGCAGGGATGCCTCCTCCACCAGCCTGGCCGCACCGTCAGAGGCAGCTCCACAGGACACCCAGGTGACTGATGGGTGGGAAGATGGCACAGAGGACGACTGGCGCGTAGGGGGTCCAGTTGAGGAGGGGGTCGGAGCAAGCCCCATCAGACGGAGGAATCCGGCCTGGGTGACCTGTCCCAGCAGGCTGACGTGGTCAACGAACCATTCGAGATGACGTGCAGTCTCTCCATGAAAAGACTGCAGGTCACCTCGCATGGCCCGTTGATGCAACGCCACACCAGCCAGGACAGGCTCAACCCGGACCTGGATAGCCACGTCCGCAGGCAGAGGAAGGCCAGTTGACGTGAGCTCATCCCCTGCCTGAAAACGGGTCTGGACGTAGGCATCCCTGCTGGTGCAAGATGATTCAGGGACAGGATTGGGGACAGGATTGCACACAGGCACCTCCACGGCGGCCTGTGCTGCCTCCTGTCCCTGGTCCTGCACTGCACCACTAGCACCAGTGGGATACCCACCTCCAGACCCCGTCTCTGGTGCTTGCACGGCCTCCTCCTCCACCAAACCCCCCACCAACCTGGATGACTCCGTGCCATCTTCCCCTGTTGGGCCCTGTGGGGTCCCAGCTGCCCCATCTGCTGCCGAGGAGTCCAACTCCAAACGCCGCCTCTTGGACCTCCCCCCGGCAGCTGCGGCCTGGGACACGGCACCGGACTCCTCACTCCCCAACGAGATGACAACCTGGGAGGGGAGCCGGGCCTTGCGTCTCCGGCTGGCGGTGGGATCCCCGCCGCTGTGCTCCACAGCACCTTCTCCGCCCTCTTCATCAGTTGACGCTGCAGACAGGGAGAAACAAAACACAGGCATCAGGGCACTGTACAATGGACACATACACACATGACAGTTGTACATGAGTGGCATTGGCAAACCTCAGACATGTCATCACAATCCCCAACACACATGTTATCACAACTCGCACACATGAGCCATACCACAGCCATATCGCAACTGCCACCACCATCCATACACATACAACAGCATGAGCAGCCAATGGTGAGCCAGACATCACATGCAACACAGGAAGTGCACCACACATGTACACACACCACCACACTTGCATGCATGTGTACACCTCTGCCAAGTGTTGCACTGTTCAGACGGGCATCCATGTCACATCTGCCAATCAGGCTTCCACATACCGCTGTCACATGCATCCATGTTGTATCACTGTTGCACCCTTGTCAAATACACACACATGCACATGTACACAGTGCTGATACATGCAGCCGAAAACAACATACATGCGTGACATCACGGACATGTCTACTTACATACACATTCATCCAAACATGTGTGCCCACACAACTGCATTTGGCATGCAAGCCTACACACACAAGCACCATCCATGTCTCACACATTACAGCCCTCGCACCCCACGGCCCTGTACACCCCCACCCATACTCGACCCCATACAAACAGATGTGCAACCTGCACACTACTGAATAATCACCACACGCACTGCTCACAATCAAGATGCATGTACACTCACCGCTCGACTCCAGACGGGTCTGTTTCTCAAGGACCTGGACGTGGAGCGCTGGGGATATGCGTTCCAGGACCCTCATCTGTTCTTCCGACAAGTGGCCCCGGCGCCCCTTGGCATCCGCTGCCTTCAAGAGGCGCCGGGCCTTGTTCAGGGTCCTGGACCTGAAGTCCTCCCAGCGCTTCCTGACATGTTGTAAGTCGCGGACTGCCACCCCCTCCGCGTTGATGGCAGTCACGATGTCAGTCCAGATCCGAGTCCGTCCTTCCTTGTCGGCGCGGGAACTTCCGAAGAGGGCATCATACTGCCCCAGGACTTGCTTCACCAGGACACCAACTTCGGTGGCACTGAAGCTGGTGCCCCTCTGCCTCTCTGGCCGGGGGTTGTCAGTGGTCACAGATGGTGTTTGCCCCGACATGACAACCCCAGAGGCAGGAGTGGGTGGGCAACTGGGTCCTGGGGCTGGGCTGTGGAGCGATGGAATCCCAGTCGGGAGTCTTCGGTTCCAGCAGGGGTGGTCACAGCAACAGCACCCCTGGCTGATGTGCAGGCAGCAAATGGCAGTGCACGTGGGCAGCAGGCAGTCAGGCAGCAGCAGATGGCAGGTGGGAGCGTGCTCAGGGCTCTGGGGGGCAGTAGTTCGGCCTTCTGGGCAGGAGCGTGGTCTTCCGTGTGTTTTCGCGTGGCCAGCTTGTTACGGAGTGATTTGGCACGTGAAAATCCTGCACGTCAGCGTGAAAATCGAGGAAAGGCCCTTAGCGCGTAAGCGCGTCAGCACGCGTACGCGATTTCATTGGACCAAAGGCCCTTACAGCGTAAGCGCGTCTGTGACGTTTTGCGCACGGGCGTTGCCCTGGCAGGGCTTGGAGATCCCGGGTGCCTTTACACTGCTCTGTACGTGCTTTTCGTGCGGTGCTTGTGTTTTCCATCCGTTGGGGTTCACACGCTATTACTTCACAGCGGGTGTTGGCTACGCGTTCTTCTACACGCAAGGCATACTGTGAGTGGTACCCCGCTCCCCCAGGCCCGATCGACTTTTTCACGCGAACTCCTGAAATACACGTAGCCCGCTCCCCCAGGCCCGATCGCGTGAGAAACTTCACGCGAACCCCTGAAATACACGTAGCCCGCTCCCTCAGGCCCGATCGCGTGAAAAAGTTCACGCGAACCCCTGAAATACACGTAGCCGGCTCCCCCAGGCCCGATCGCGTGAGAAACTTCACGCGAACCCCTGAAATACACGTAGCCCGCTCCCCCAGGCCCGATCGCGTGAGAAACTTCACGCGAACCCCTGATATACACGTAGCCCGCTCCCCCAGGCCCGATCGCGTGAGAAACTTCACGCGAACCCCTGAAATACACGTAGCCCGCTCCCCCAGGCCCGATCGCGTGAGAAACTTCACGCGAACCCCTGATATACACGTAGCCCGCTCCCCCAGGCCCGATCGCGTGAAAAAGTTCACGCGAACCCCTGAAATACACGTAGCCCGCTCCCCCAGGCCGATCGCGTGAAAAAGTTCACGCGAACCCCTGAAATACACGTAGCCCGCTCCCCCAGGCCCGATCGCGTGAGAAACTTCACGCGAACCCCTGAAATACACTTAGCCCGCTCCCCCAGGCCCGATCGCGTGAGAAACTTCACGCGAACCCCTGAAATACACGTAGCCCGCTCCCCCAGGCCCGATCGCGTGAGAAACTTCACGCGAACCCCTGATATACACGTAGCCCGCTCCCCCAGGCCCGATCGCGTGAGAAACTTCACGCGAACCCCTGAAATACACGTAGCCCTCTCCCCCAGGCCCGATCGCGTGAGAAACTTCACGCGAACCCCTGAAATACACGTAGCCCGCTCCCCCAGGCCCGATCGCGTGAGAAACTTCACGCGAACCCCTGATATACACGTAGCCCGCTCCCCAAGGCCCGATCGCGTGAGAAACTTCACGCGAACCCCTGAAATACACGTAGCCCGCTCCCCCAGGCCCGATCGGTTGAGAAACTTCACGCGAACCCCTGATATACACGTAGCCCGCTCGCACAGGCCCAATTGCTGTATGTTGCCACTTTTGTAATGCGCAGGGACGCTACCGCCTGCCTTCGTGTGGCGGACGTGTTTCGGCTTGTGCGTGTTTTTGGCTGTGCGTGGCTTTGTCCTATTCGATTCTGTCAGGATTAGTCAGGCGAGTAAAAAGGCAGCGAATATGGCAAGGGAAATGTGCACTAAATCACACAGTGAATAGCTTCGAATTAAACTACGTGCACACAGGAACAACGACTCATGTATGCTAGAACCCAGGAGTGCAAATAGAGTGTGACAACAAAACCAATATATGAAAAGGGATGTGGGGTAAGCACCTGACCGCGAGGAAAGTCGGCAAGCGCCTTACCCCCAATTGCTGTTACAGGTACTGACAGCGCTAAACCCACGTGGAGGGCAAGCAATGACAGGATCTGTGAACTAACACTCTTGATGGTATTAAATAAGGGAACTAAAGAACAGTACTCACAAGGACGAGATAAACCTCTTGAATGTCAGCCAGCCCACGAACCCTGTTGATGAAACTGGGACCCAGAAAGGCTATAACAGCAATGGGAGGAAAACTAAATACCTAAGTTGGAATAGTGATTACAAATTAGTGAGGAAAACATAAGCATTCACACAGGAGCTAGCTACAGCAGCACACCACACCTAATAATCAAATGGGAAATAAATGCAGAAGTGCAATGGAAAACATGGAATGGATCCCAATAGAAAGTAAGGATCAGGAGCAGGGAAAAACGAAATAACCAAGGCAAACTTCCCCCTACCCCTCCAAGGAAAAGACAGGAAGCTAATCTAAGAGGAAGGCTAAGGCATACGGGTTTACAGCAGCAAAGGACAAAGTCAAAAGAAATATAGAACACAGACAAACTGGGTTGCATCTAAAAGGGGAAAGCACTGAGAAATGCTGCCTGCAAACAGAGGAAGACAAAAAGGGAATCAAGGGAGCAGAAATCAATTTAGCGCATGAATCCGAAATCCAGGGCGGAGGAACAAGAAAACAGGAACTAGGAACTAGGTACATAAGCTAAGAACAAGGAACAAGGGACTAGTCACAACAGGAAACACTGCAACGATGACCAGCGCTGGACTGAAGTAACCTGAGGCTTTTAAAGCTGCTTAACGAGCACACCCCTCAGGTGTGCCGCCTGCTGCACCTGCAGCCACAGGTGTTGCCTATCCTCCACCCAACCATGTCCTGCAAGTGAGAAGGTGAAGCAGTGAGCCAGGCATTCTGGGAAGCATAGTCATTTGATCAAAGTAGCATGCTGGCTGCCAAAAACCTGGAATGGATCCGGAACGGAAGTAACTTGAAAAATAAGGTTTTGGCGCTCCCAATTCATCACAGCACTGTAGCATTAGGTTCGGAGGAAATGTCCAGTAGGGAATAAACCCCAAAACTTGCCCCCAAGTGGCGGGAACGGGAGCGAAGGGAGCGAATCGTGACAGATTCCATGAATACGTGTGGTTCGAGTGCATGTGGGCGTTCCGTCTGCTTCCCTGCAGTACATCCCCAGTTATGCCCTTATTTTCGCGCGTTGTTCCCCAGTCCGTGCATTACGCCCCCTGTCCCTCCCACTTTCTGGTGTATGCGCCGAGGTTGTGCGCTTTCACTGTGCGCGTCGCGCACGCCTTTCGGGATGTTGCAGTGACTTGTGCGCCATGCACGGGTTTGGCTCACATCCCGGGGTGTGCACGCGCAGGGACTTCCATGAATCGCACGCGTGCGTGTGCAACTGTTTTTTTCTGCTTGCGCCTGCTTGCGCCTGCTTGCGCCTGCTTGCGCGTAGATTTTCGGCGCAAGTTTGTTCCATGAATCGGCCCCTTAATCTTTGGCCCACTACATGATTTGTTAGCCAGACGCAAGCAAATATCCAGAGCTCAAAACTATTGTTGCTTCTGTAAAAATACCTTGGAGAAGGAAACCCTACAACATCTAATAGTGGTTTTCCCCATGTTAGATGCTAAACGCAAAATACATTTTAAAGGGTCGTTTGCCATCTATCGCCTGGTTGAAACAAATCAAATTTGGCAAATGATTTTTGCGAACACCAAGCAAGAAACAAGAGTGGCGATAGTTCATTTTTGGGAGCGTGGCAAGTGAATAGATTCAACTGAGGCTCGTTTTTATTTAGTACAGAAGCACTCTTAAATGTTGCTGTTATTTTCGCTAAAGTCCGATAGCCAGTTTTACTGTTTTATTGATGTCATATTGAGCGTTTCTTATTTTTAGTATTATTTCGATATTATAGAAATTGAGTTTTGTTTTTAGCATATTATGGCACTCTTATTTTTGTATGTTTTTGTTGTTGACACATTCTGATTGTGAATGACTTGATATGCAATAATCACACATGAAACTTTATAAAATTGTAATAATGAAATGTAATATTTGAAAGGTTGATTTATCAGCTAACCAAATAAAATAAAAAATAAAAAATAAAAATCTTTTTGAAGTCCGAGGGCTCCCCCACCCCATGACATGGAAGACCCCAGGCTGGAGGCCTCCATGTCATGGGGTCGGGGGAGCCCTATGACTTTAAAAATAAATATTTTATTTTTGAAGTCTCTCTGCCTTCATAAAGAAATAATTTCCGTTATAGTTTGGTCCTTTACAGAAATAGTGATAGGGCTTCCCTCAACCCCATGACGTGTGCGTGTGTGAGAGTATGGTGAAAGGGTGTACACTTAAATGTGTAGGTGGCTGCCTGTGAGAGTGTATGGTGAAAGGGTGCACACAAATGTATGGGTGGCTGGGTGTGCGAGTGTGCATGTACAGTGAAAGAGTGCACACTTAAATGTATGGGTGGCTGCCTGGGTGTGCCTGCACGGTGAAAGAGTGCACACTTAAATAAGTATAGGTGTTTGCCTGTGTGAGTGTATGGTGAAAGGGTGCACACTTAAATGTATGGATGGCTGCCTGGGTGTGCCTGTATGGTGAAAGAGTGCACACTTAAATGTATGGATGGCTGGGTGTGCAAGTGTGTATATGGTGAATGGTATGTGTGCTTGTGTTCAGGGGTGCAACAAAACCTACATTTTGGGGGGGCTAATCCTTCAAATGTTGGGACAGGCACAAACTTTACGGGCGGTGGTGGAGGGGCAAACTTATTTGTATGGGGGCATGTAACATCTTTACGCATTTTAATGAGACTATTCTAGTGCAGCTTCAATGTTACAAGCAGTTAACTCTCTCATTTAAGTCTGAAAGCACCCACCTACGAACTGCTCTGAGAATGAGTGATCTCCTGTTCCCTCTCAGGTACTAACAGTGAAATGCTTTACATTAGTAATTGCTGGGCCTTTGTTAAAAGCGAAACCCAGGTGCCGTTTAACATTTGTGTCCTGTTCTGTCTGGCAACTGCTCTGAAGGTCAGCCAGGTTGAGTCAACATAGCCCAACATTTCATGGAGGGGGCGGGGGTGCTGAACCCAATGAACTCAAGAATCTTTCTGTACGAGAATATTGAATGCCCAGTCGGACATTAAAGAACTCTTTAAAATTCTGAAGGAGCAATCTCAGACGCCGAGTCCCACACAAGACACTATTCTCAAAGAAGAACCATGGTGTACAGAAATCCAACATGCCATGTCCAACAAGCTTACTAAAATCAGAGAAGGGATAGAGGAAAACAAGCTTGCTATGACAGAACAAGTTTTAGCAGCTAACCTATTCACCGCTACTAACAAAGTTGATGACCATCAAGTTTCCAGCCAATATCGGAACTAGAATTGTCCAAGATTATCTCACAATTAATAAGCACTAGCTGTAAAGGAGATCCCGGCTCCTCGGTCATAATCAAAGAATGCTCTCCCACCCTTATCCCCGCTCTGATGAAATTTGTTAATTCCTCCTTCACCACTAATAAGGTGCCAGACAACATCAAGAATGCTTGGATTACCCCTTTGCTGAAGAAACCCAATCTCTGTCCTCAGACTGCTTCAAATTATCGACCCATTACTAATACCATCTTCCTGTTAAATGTTTTAGATAGAGTGGCATATAATCTACCTTTGTGGAGCAAAATCATATCTATCACAGAACCAAGACTGCTCTACTGGCTCGTTCTCAATCTGCCGTCCTCTACTCTCTGCCCCCTGCAACTAATCCAGCAAAAAGGACTATGAGAATTATCCTTGGCCTCAAGCCCATGGATCGTATCTCTCCAGCCCTGAAATCTCTCCACTGGTTCCCGGTGGCTGCAAGGATCAAGTTCATTATGCTTTGCATTGTCCACAAGGCTTTCTGGAGTAGGGGCCCACACTACAACCAATGTTCGCATCCAAAATACCTTTGTTCTCTAGCCCTTCCCCCAGCTACCTCCAACTTGCTAAGGGTTAGATGCTTCTCCAGGCAGAGAGTGGAGGTAGATCTCTCTCCTCTGCAGGTGCCTCCCTCTGGACTGGCCTCCTTGCCACTCTCAAACGAGCAGACCACTGGAAGTACCAGAAGCGTCTCAAAACTTTCCTCTTCTCCTCTGCTTTCTCTCTGTCCCTCCCCTGCTGACCTGCCTGACCTATCTGTCTGCTGTCCCGACTGGTTGCTCAGTTACCCTCAGAGTCTCTCTAGTACAGACTCTTTCTTGATCAGTCACCCTTGCACTGCCTCTGGGCCTACCATGCAATTAGGGGCTGTATTTGTAACTCTACTGTCCCTTGTTCTCCTTGCACTACCCAGAGCCGCGCTGCCCTGGCTGCACTTGCTCAGAGCATTACTGTAAATGGGTAATCCAAGGATTCTTGATGTTGTCTGGCACATTATTAGTGGCGAAGGAGGAATTAACAAATTTCATCAGAGCGGGGATAAGGGTGGGAGAGCATTCTTTGATTATGACAGAGGAGCAGGGATCTCCTTTACAGCTAGTCCTTATTAATTGCGAGATAATCTTGGACAATTCTAGTTCTGATATTGTCTGGACACTAAAGGTAAATTGGTCTGCTCAAGTTTGAGAGGGACAGGGAGGCCAGTCCAGAGGGAGGCACCTGCAGAGGAGAGAGATTTACCCCCTGCTCTCTGCCTGGAGAAGTGTCTAACCCTTAGCGAGTTGGAGGTAGGGCTCGAGAAGGAAGGTATTTTGGAAGAGATCGCGCCCCAGCCCCAGAAAGCTTTGTGGACAATGCAAAGGGTCTTGAACTTGATCCTTGCAGCCACCGGGAGCCAGTGGAGAGATTTCAGGGCTGGAGAGATATGATCCCAGGGATTGAGGCCAGGGATAAGTCTTGCAGTCCTGTTCTAGATTAGTTGCAGATGACGGAGAGTAGAGGAAGGCAGAATGAGAAAAAGGCTGTTGCAGTAGTCCAGCCTAGAGAGAACCATGGCTCTGGAGAGAGTGAGCTTCTGGGGAAAAGTGAGAAATGGACGAGACCCTTTGAGGAGGTAGTGGGACTTCTTGGTGACGTCCGAGATGTGAGGAGAGAAAGAGAGAGTGGAGTTGAAGATGACACCATGGATTTTTTGCCTCGCAGGAAGGCAAAGGAAGAGGGCCCAAGGTGGGCGGCTAGAGTAAGAGAGGGAAAGCAGGGGCAGGTGTCCCAATGAGAAGGATCGCCATCTTAATGGCATTAAGGCAGAGATCGTTGGAGGCGCACCAATCCTGAATAGTGGATAGACAGTCAGGAAATTGCGAAAGAGGAGAGGAGCCTGAAGGTAAGCTGAGCATCATCCACATAACACTGAAAGTTAGGCGAGAGGTAGAGATCTGGTGGGCCAAAGGGGCCAAGTAGAGGTTGAAAAACCAGGGTGAGAGGATAGAGCCCTGGGGAATGGCACAGGTAGAGAGAGAGGTGGCAGAGAGTAGGACCTGGGAGGGGCGCTACAAGAGGGAGGAGATCAGCCATTCCAGGTCCTGATCCGTGATGTCCAGGTTCTCACGTAGTCTACTGATCAGGATGGTGTGGTTGACTATGTCAAAAGTAGAGGAAAGATCAAGGAGGATTAGGATAGAAGGAATGCTGGAATCAAGGTTAGAGAGCAGATCTTTACGGGAGTTCAGAGATCAGTTTCCGTGCCTCTGGCAGCTCTGAAGCCAGACTGATGGTCATGGAGACAATCAACAGATTCAGTGTGGAGAGTAAGCTGAGATATGGTCAGATTTTCCAAGAGTTTGCCTAGGAAAGGGGTGATGGAGATTGGACGATATGTTTCCGGGCAGGTAGGATTGGCAGACAGCTTCTTGAAGAATGGGTGCACAAGGGAGTGCTTAAGGGGAGAGGGGAGCATTCCAATGGCGGAAGAGTGATTAGATAAATCGGCCAAGGCTTAAGCAAGGGTGTCAATATGGTCCTTGATGGTTTTGGAGGAGCAGGGGAGCACCTGTTTAGGCGACAGTTTCATAAATCGGACTTGTTGAGAAACCTTGTCAGGTGTTGTCATAGAGAGAGAGAAGAAAGGAGGAGAGGTAGAGATGGCCAAAGGGGGGCTGAGAGAGGAAGAGGGAGAGGAGATAGAGGACAGGATATCCTGAGTTTTAGCAGAGAAGTGAGAGGCCAGAGCCATACAGAGGGACTGGAGGGAACAGGAGAGGTAGAGACCGCAACAGGATTGACCAGTTCCTTGCAGATTTTAAAGAGTTTGTCCATGTTGGTAGAGGCAGCGGATAGGCAGGCTTTAATGTGTGCTCTCTTCTTGATGAGTGTTATTGCTTCCACTGGCATTTTGATGCAACCAGTCTAGGTATGTCTAAAAGTGGCCTGGCAAGCTTTACTAAAATGTTATTATGTGTTTACACTGGTCTACATTGTGTAGCCAGTTGGACAGGTTTTCATTGTGGAACGGCATTTTTAATAGCAAAACATTAATGCTCCTGTGCACTGTTGGTGACTTGCATGTATTGGATTGGTGTTACCCTACAAAAAAATTGCAAACACTCTGGCTTTTTAGACTTTTTTTTTGCAGAAAGTTTGCTGTATATTGCATTGAAACACATATTTATACCTTTCTCCTAGTACAGTGTTGTGGCATACCCCTTCAGCAGCACGTTCGTGCATATAGTGCAAGCTTGATAATCTAGGCCGGCCCAGAGTGTGGCACGACCCGTGATGTGTTGCCGAGTTGGGGTGCCCTATCAGCATGGCTCACAGGGGGCCCTCACATGTTGTGCTACGCCACTGATCCTGTGGTAGGAAAACAGCTGAACATTTTCTGATAGAAGAAGTATGTTTATCTCTTCACACACGAGAATGAACTTACTCCCCATTGGCCCCCACTTGCTCGTTACCCAATGCACAAAAGGGAGTAAGACAACACCTGTGCTTGCTAGCTAAACATTATTCAACGTGTATGTGTTGGGAGAGGCTATTGCCCTTTTGGGGTCAGAGTGGAATGTTGGGGCAACCATGTCCTGTCCACTTTCCGTTGGATGCCGTTTCCATGGAGAGACCAGGCGTGGTCCAGGGTTATGTGGACGGAGAGGAAGCACAGGGGATGTTCACAAAAACAGGAGTGCAAGGTGCAGGACACACAATGCAGGATGCAGTCTGTAATCAATGAAACCATGCTGCTAGCCGGCCATTGGCGCGAAAGGACTGTGCAGAACTGGGAGCACTGGAAGGGAGAGTTGGGAGAATATTCCCTCCCCATGTGCTCCTGCATATGGGCGAGGGACTGCTCCTGGTGGGACAGGAGCCCAATCAAGGCTATGTGTGGCTGGGCCTGGCACAGGCTGGCCGCCACCCTCTGGCAGCAAAGAGTCGCATTGCTGCGCAATAATAGAAGGACATCACTAGAAGAGGTGCAGGTGGAATACATGCAGCCTGGCTGTGCCTAGAGGCCATGCCCCCAGGACAACCGGATATCCTCTGCGGGCTGAACACCAGCTGCTGAAGATGTAGCTACAACTTCAGCTGAATGAACAGCTGCCTGCTCCCACGCCAAATGGGCATCAGGGTGCTACAGTGGCAGGTTCAGTTGCAGCTGCCTCAGCAGCAGCCAGCTGTGCATTCTCAGTGACATGCGCACATGCTGCTGCAGGTACAGATACAGCTGTATCATCAGCAGCCAGCGGTGCATTCTCAGTGACGTGCACATGCTGCTGCAGGAATAGATACAGCTGTGTCAGCATCAGCCAGCCGTGCTTTCTCAGAGAGGTGAGCCCATGCTGCTGCAGGTACAGATACAGCTGCCTCAGCAGCAGCCAGCCGTGCATTCTCAGTGACATGAGCACATGCTGCTGCAGGTACAGATACAGCTGCATCATCAGCAGCCAGCTGTGCATTCTCAGGTGAGCACATGCTGCTGCAGGTACAGATACAGCTGCATCATCAGCAGCCAGCCGTGCATTCTCAGTGACATGTGCACATGCTGCTGCAGGAATAGATACAGCTGTGTCAGCATCAGCCATCCGTGCATTCTCACTGACATGAGCACATGCTGCTGCAGGTACAGATACAGCTGTATCATCAGCAGCCAGCCGTGCATTCTCAGGTGAGCCCATGCTGCTGCAGGTACAGATACAGCTGCCTCAGCAGCAGCCAGCCGTGCATTCTCAGTGACATGCGCACATGCTGCTGCAGGAATAGATACAGCTGTGTCAGCATCAGCCAGCCGTGCATTCTCAGTGACATGAGCACATGCTGCTGCAGGTACAGATACAGCTGCATCATCAGCAGCCAGCTGTGCATTCTCAGGTGAGCACATGCTGCTGCAGGTACAGATACAGCTGCATCATCAGCAGCCAGCCGTGCATTCTCAGTGACATGTGCACATGCTGCTGCAGGAATAGATACAGCTGTGTCAGCATCAGCCATCCGTGCATTCTCACTGACATGAGCACATGCTGCTGCAGGTACAGATACAGCTGTATCATCAGCAGCCAGCCGTGCATTCTCAGGTGAGCACATGCTGCTGCAGGTACAGATACAGCTGTGTCAGCAGCAGCCAGCCGTGCTTTCTCAGTGATGTTAGCACATGCTGCTGCAGGTATAGATACAGCTGCGTCAGCAGCAGCCAGCCGTGCATTCCCAGTGACGTGAGCACATGCTGCTGTAGGTCCAGTTGCAACTGCCTCAGCAGCAGCCAGCTGTGCATTCTCAGTGACATGCGCACATGCTGCTGCAGGTATAGATACAGCTGTGTCAGCAGCAGCCAGCCGTGCTTTCTCAGTGATGTTAGCACATGCACTGCAGGTTCAGATACAGCTGTATCATCAGCAGCCAGCCGTGCATTCTCAGGTGAGCACATGCTGCTGCAGGTACAGATACAGCTGTGTCAGCATCAGCCAGCCGTGAATTCTCAGAGAGGTGAGCCCATGCTGCTGCAGGTACAGATACAGCTGCCTCAGCAGCAGCCAGCCGTGCATTCTCAGTGACATGCGCACATGCTGCTGCAGGTACAGATACAGCTGCATCATCAGCAGCCAGCCGTGCATTCTCAGGTGAGCACATGCTGCTGTAGGTACAGATACAGCTGCCTCAGCAGCAGCCAGCCGTGCATTCTCAGTGACATGCGCACATGTTGCTGCAGGTATAGATACAGCTGCGTCAGCAGCAGCCAGCCGTGCATTCTCAGTGACGTGAGCACATGCTGCTGCAGGTATAGATACAGCTGTGTCAGCAGCAGCCAGCCGTGCTTTCTCAGTGATGTTGGCACATGCACTGCAGGTTCAGATACAGCTGTATCATCAGCAGCCAGCCGTGCATTCTCAGGTGAGCACATGCTGCTGCAGGTACAGATACAGCTGCCTCAGCAGCAGCCAGCCATGCATTCTCAGTGATGTGCGCACATGCTGCTGCAGGTATAGATACAGCTGTGTCAGCAGCAGCCAGCCGTGCATTCTCAGTGACATGAGCACATGCTGCTGCAGGTACAGTTGCAACTGCCACAGCAGCAGCCAACTGTGCATTCTCAGTGACATGAGCGCATGCTGCTGCATGTACAGATACAGCTGCCTCAGCAGCAGCCAGTCGTGCATTCTCAGTGACGTGAGCTCATGCTGCTGCAGGTACAGATACAGCTGTGTCAGCAGCAGCCAGCCGTGCATTCTCAGTGAAGTTAGCACATGCTGCTGCAGGTACAGATACAACTGTGTCAGCAGCAGCTAGCCGTGCATTCTCAGTGATGTTAGCACATGCTGCTGCAGGAATAGATACCGCTGTGTCAGCATCAGCCAACTGTGCATTCTCAGTGACATGAGCGCAAGCTGCTGCAGGTACAGATACAGCTGTGTCAGCAGCAGACAGCCGTGCATTCTCAGTGACGTTAGCACATGCTGCTGCAGGTACAAATAAAGCGGCATCAGCCAGCTGTGCATTCTCAGTGACATGAGCGCATGCTGCTGCAGGAATAGATACAGCTGTATCAGCAGCAGCCAGCCGTGCATTCTCAGTGACGTTAGCACATGCTGCTGCAGGCACAGATAAAGCGGCATCAGCATCAGCCAGCCGTGCATTATCAGTGACGTGAGCACATGCTGCTGCAGGTCCAGATACAACTGTGTCAGCAGCAGCCAGCCCTGCATTCTCAGTGACTTTAGCACATGCTGCTGCAGGAATAGATACAGCTGTGTCAGCATCAGCCAGCCGTGCATTCTCAGTGACATGAGCACATGCTGCTGCAGGTCCAGTTGCAACTGCCACAGCAGCAGCCAGCTGTGCATTCTCAGTGACATGAGCACATTTTGCTGCAGGTACAGATACAGCTGTGTCAGCAGCAGCCATCCGTGCATTCTCAGTGACGTTAGCACATGCTGCTGCAGGTACAAATAAAGCAGCATCAGCATCAGCCAGCCATGCATTCTCAGTGACGTTAGCACATGCTGCTGCAGGTACAGATAAAGTGGCAACAGCATCAGCCAGCCGTGCATTATCAGTGACGTGAGCATATGCTGCTGCAGGTCCTGTTGCAACTGCCTCAGCAGCAGCCAGCTGTGCATTCTCAGTGACATGAGCACATGCTGCTGCAAGTACAGATACAGTTGTGTCATCAGCAGCCAGCCATGCATTCTCAGTGACATGAGCACATACTGCTGCAGGAATAGATACAGCTGTGTCAGCAGCAGCCAGCCGTGCATTCTCAGTGATGTGAGCACATGCTGCTGCATGTCCAGATACAGCTGTGTCAGCAGCAGCCAGCCGTGCATTCTCAGTGATGTGAGCACATGCTGCTGCAGGTCCAGATACAGCTGTGTCAGCAGTAGCCAGCCGTGCATTCTTAGTGATGTGAGCACATGCTGCTGCAGTTAAAGCTGCAGCTGCATTAGAAGCAGAAAGCATACATTCTCAGTGATGTGAGCATATGCTGCTGCAGGTACAGATACAGCTGTGTTAGCAGTAGCCAGCCGTGCATTCTCAGTGATGTGAGCATATGCTGCTGCAGGTACAGATACAGCTGCATTAGAAGCAGAAAGCCGTGCATTCTCAGTGATGTGAGCACATGCTGCTGCAGGTACAGATACAGCTGTGTCAGCAGCAGCCAGCCGTGCATTCTCAGTGATGTGAGCACATGCTGCTGCAGGTCCAGATACAGCTGTGTCAGCAGCAGCCAGCCGTGCATTCTTAGTGATTTGAGCACATGCTGCTGCAGTTAAAGCTGCAGCTGCATTAGAAGCAGAAAGCCGTGTATTCTCAGTGATGTGAGCACATGCTGCTACAGGTACAGATACAGCTGTGTCAGCAGTAGCCAGCCGTGCATTTTCAGTGATGTGAGCACATGCTGCTGCAGTTAAAGCAGCAGCTGCATTAGAAGCAGAAAGCCGTGCATTATCAGTGATGTGAGCACATGCTGCAGCAGTTCCAGATACAGCTGTGTCAGCAACAGCCAGCGTGCATTCTCAGTGAAGTTAGCACCTGCTGCCGCAGGTACAGATTAAGCAGCATCAGCATCAGCCAGCCGTGCATTCTCAGTGACGTGAGCACATGCTGCTGCAGGTCCAGTTGCAACTGCCTCAGCAGTAGCCAGCTGTGCATTCTCAGTGACATGAATACATACTGCTGCAGGAATAGATACAGCTGTGTCAGCAGTAGCCAGCCATGCATTCTCAGTGACATGAGCACATGCTGCTGCAGGAATAGATACAGCTGTGTCAGCAGCAGCCAGCCATGCATTCTCAGTGATGTAAGCACATGCTGCTGCAGTTCCAGATACAGCTGTGTCAGCAGTAGCCAGCCATGCATTCTCAGTGACATGAGCACATGCTGCTGCAGGAAAAGATACAGCTGTGTCAGCAGCAGCCAACCGTGCATTCTCAGTGATGTGAGCACATGCTGCTGCAGTTCCAGATACAGCTGTGTCAGCAGCAGCCAGCTGTGTATTCTCAGTGACATGTGCACATACTGCTGCAGGAATAGATACAGCTGTGTCAGCAGCAGCCAGCTGTGCATTCTCAGTGACATGCGCACATGCTGCTGCAGTTCCAGATACAGCTGTGTCAGCAGTAGCCAGCCATGCATTCTCAGTGACACGAGCACATGCTGCTGCAGGAAAAGATACAGCTGTGTCAGCAGCAGCCAACCATGCATTCTCAGTGATGTGAGCACATGCTGCTGCAGTTCCAGATACAGATGTGTCAGCAGCAGCCAGCTGTGTATTCTCAGTGACATGTGCACATACTTCTGCAGGAATAGATACAGTTGTGTCAGCAGCAGCCAGCCGTGCATTCTCAGTGATGTGAGCACATGCTGCTGCAGGTCCAGATACAGCTGTTCAGAAGCAGCCAGTCGTGCATTCTTAGTGATGCGAGCACATGCTGCAGCCGTTAAAACTGCAGCTGAATTAGAAGCAGAAAGCTGTGCATTCTCAGTGATGTGAGCACATGCTGCTGCAGGTACAGATACAGCCGTGTCAGCAACAGCCAGCCGTGCATTCTCAGTGACGTTAGCACATGCTGCTACAGGTACAGATAAAGCGGCATCAGCATGAGCCAGCCGTGCATTCTCAGTGACGTGAGCACATGCTGCTGCAGGTCCAGATAAAGCGGCATCAGCATGAGCCAGCCGTGCATTCTCAGTGACATGAGCACATACTGCTTCAGGAATAGATACAGCTGTGTCAGCAGCAGCCAGCCATGCATTCTCAGTGACATGATCACATGCTGCTGCAGGTCCAGTTGCAACTGCCACACCAGCAGCCAGCTGTGCATTCTCATTGACATGAGCACATGCTGCTGCAGGTACAGGTACAGCTGTATCAGCAGCAGCCAGCCATGCATTCTCAGTGACATGAGCACATGCTGCTGCAGGTCCAGTTGCAACTGCCACAGCAGCAGCCAGCTGTGCATTCTCAGTGACATGAGTGCATGCTGCTGCAGGAATAGATACAGCTGTGTCAGCAGCAGCCAGCCGTGCATTCTCAGTGATGTGAGCACATGCTGCTGTAGTGAAAGCTGCAGCTGCATCAGAAGCAGAAAGCCGTGCAGCTGCAGCTTCATCAGAAGCAGAAAGCCGTGCATTTTCAGTGACGTGAGCACATGCTGCTGAAGGTACAGATACATCTGTGTCAGCAGCCAGCCGTACATTCTCAGTGACGTGATATGATATGATAGGTTATTTATAATGAGCTTAATACCCAGAGGTTTCTAAGCGTGGACCCGGAGATCAAACCTGTGTTGCTCCGTGTCGTTTTGCTTACAAGTCAAGCACATTGCACCTGAGCTATCCTCCTTAGAGGTGAGCACATGTTGCTGGAGGTACAGATAAAGCTGCATCAGCAGCAGCCAGATGTGCATTCCTGGTGACATGAGCACATGCTGCTGCAGGTACAGATACAGCTGTGTCAGCAGCGGCCAGCCGTGCATTCTTATTGACACAAGCACATGCTGCTGCAGGTACAGATACAGATGTGTCATCAGCAGCCAGCCGTGCATTCTCAGTGACGTAAGCACATGTTGCTGCAGGTACAGAAACAGCTGTGTCAGCAGCAGCCAGCGGTGCATCTCAGTGACGCAAGCACATGATGCTGCAGTTACAGATACAGATGTGTCAGCAGCAGCCAGCCATTCATTCTCAGTGATGTGAGCACATGTTGCTGCAGGTACAGATACAGCTGTGTCTGCAGCAGCCAGCCGTGCATTCGCCAGCTGTGCATCCTCTGTGACATGAGCACATGCTGCTGCAGGTACAGATACAGCTGTGTAAGCAGCAGCAGCCGTGCAATCTTAGTGATGTGAGCACATGCTGCTGCAGGTACAAATACAGATGTGTCAGCAGTAGCCAGCTGTGCATTCTCAGTGACGTGAGCACATGTTGCTGCAGGTACTCAGCAGCCAGCCGTGCATGCGCCAGCCATGCATTCTCAGTGACTTGAGCACATGCTGCTGCAGGTACAGATACAGCTGTGTCAGCAGCAGCCAGCCGTGCATTCTCAGTGACATGAGCACATGCTGCTGCAGGTACAGATAAAGCTGTGTCAGCAGCAGCCAGCCCTGCATTCTCAGTGACGCGAGCACATGCTGTTGCAGGTACAGATACAGCTGTGTCAGCAGCAGCCAGCCGTGCATTCTCAGTGACGCGAGCACATGCTGTTGCAGGTACAGGTACAGCTGTGTCAGCAGCAGCCAGCCATGCATCTCAGTGACGCGAGCACATGCTGCTGCAGGTACAGATACAGATGTGTCAGCAGCAGCCAGCCGTGCATTCTCAGTGATGTGAGCACATGTTGCTGCAGGTACAGATACAGCTGTGTCTCCAGCAGCCAGCTGTGCATTCGCCAGCTGTGCATTCTCTGTGACATAAGCACATGCTGCTGCAGGTACAGATACAGCTGTGTCAGCAGCAGCCAGCCGTGCAATCTTAGTGATGTGAGCACATGTTGCTGCAGGTACAGATACAGCTGTGTCAGCAGCAGCCAGCCAGTGACGTGAGCACATGCTGCTGCAGGTACAGATAAAGCTGTCTCAGCAGCAGCCAGCAGTGCATTCTCAGTGACGCGAGCACATGCTGCTGCAGGTACAGATACAGCTGTGTCAGCAGCAGCCAGCCGTGCATTCTCAGTGACGCGAGCACATGCTGTTGCAGGTACAGATACAGTTGTGTCAGCAGCAGCCAGCCGTGCATTCTCTGTGACGCGAGCACATGCTGTTGCAGGTACAGATACAGCTGTCTCAGCAGCAGCCAGCCGTGCATTCTCAGTGACGCAAGCCCATGCTGCTGCAGGTACAGATACAGATGTGTCAGCAGCAGCCAGCCGTGCATTCTCAGTGATGTGAGCACATGTTGCTGCAGGTACAGATACAGCTGTGTCTCCAGCAGCCAGCTGTGCATTCGCCAGCTGTGCATTCTCTGTGACATAAGCACATGCTGCTGCAGGTACAGATACAGCTGTGTCAGCAGGAGCCAGCCGTGCAATCTTAGTGATGTGAGCACATGTTGCTGCAGGTACAGATACAGATGTGTCAGCAGTAGCCAGCTGTGCATTCTCACTGACGTGAGCACATGTTGCTGCAGGTACAGATACAGCTGTGTCAGCAGCAGCCAGCCAGTGACGCGAGCACATGCTGTTGCTGGTACAGATACAGCTGTGTCAGCAGCAGCCAGCTGTGCATTCTCAGTGACGTGAGCACATGCTGTTGCAGGTACAGATACAGCTGTGTCAGCAGCAGCCAGCCGTGCATTCTCAGTGACGCGAGCACATGCTTTTGCAGGTACAGATACAGCTGTCTCAGCAGCAGCCAGCCGTGCATTCTCAGTGACGCGAACCCATGCTGTTGCAGGTACAGATACAGCTGTGTCAGCAGCAGCCAGCCGTGCATTCTCAGTGACGCGAGCACATGCTGTTGCTGGTACAGATACAGCTGTGTCAGCAGCAGCCAGCTGTGCATTCTCAGTGATGTGAGCACATGCTGCTGCAGGTCCAGATACAGCTGTGTCAGCAGCAGCCAACCGTGCATTCTCAGTGATGTGAGCACATGCTGCTGCAGTTCCAGATACAGCTGTGTCAGCAGCAGCCAGCTGTGTATTCTCAGTGACATGTGCACATACTGCTGCAGGAATAGATACAGCTGTGTCAGCAGCAGCCAGCTGTGCATTCTCAGTGACATGCGCACATGCTGCTGCAGTTCCAGATACAGCTGTGTCAGCAGTAGCCAGCCATGCATTCTCAGTGACATGAGCACATGCTGCTGCAGGAAAAGATACAGCTGTGTCAGCAGCAGCCAACCGTGCATTCTCAGTGATGTGAGCACATGCTGCTGCAGTTCCAGATACAGATGTGTCAGCAGCAGCCAGCTGTGTATTCTCAGTGACATGTGCACATACTTCTGCAGGAATAGATACAGTTGTGTCAGCAGCAGCCAGCCGTGCATTCTCAGTGATGTGAGCACATGCTGCTGCAGGTCCAGATACAGCTGTTCAGAAGCAGCCAGTCGTGCATTCTTAGTGATGCGAGCACATGCTGCAGCAGTTAAAACTGCAGCTGAATTAGAAGCAGAAAGCTGTGCATTCTCAGTGATGTGAGCACATGCTGCTGCAGGTACAGATACAGCCGTGTCAGCAACAGCCAGCCGTGCATTCTCAGTGACGTTAGCACATGCTGCTACAGGTACAGATAAAGCGGCATCAGCATGAGCCAGCCGTGCATTCTCAGTGACGTGAGCACATGCTGCTGCAGGTCCAGATACAGCTGCCTCAGCAGCAGCCAGCCGTGCATTCTCAGTGACATGAGCACATACTGCTGCAGGAATAGATACAGCTGTGTCAGCAGCAGCCAGCCATGCATTCTCAGTGACATGATCACATGCTGCTGCAGGTCCAGTTGCAACTGCCACACCAGCAGCCAGCTGTGCATTCTCATTGACATGAGCACATGCTGCTGCAGGTACAGGTACAGCTGTATCAGCAGCAGCCAGCCATGCATTCTCAGTGACATGAGCACATGCTGCTGCAGGTCCAGTTGCAACTGCCACAGCAGCAGCCAGCTGTGCATTCTCAGTGACATGAGTGCATGCTGCTGCAGGAATAGATACAGCTGTGTCAGCAGCAGCCAGCCGTGCATTCTCAGTGATGTGAGCACATGCTGCTGTAGTGAAAGCTGCAGCTGCATCAGAAGCAGAAAGCCGTGCAGCTGCAGCTTCATCAGAAGCAGAAAGCCGTGCATTTTCAGTGACGTGAGCACATGCTGCTGCAGGTACAGATACATCTGTGTCAGCAGCCAGCCGTGCATTCTCAGTGACGTGATATGATATGATAGGTTATTTATAATGAGCTTAATACCCAGAGGTTTCTAAGCGTGGACCCGGAGATCAAACCTGTGTTGCTCCGTGTCGTTTTGCTTACAAGTCAAGCACATTGCACCTGAGCTATCCTCCTTAGAGGTGAGCACATGCTGCTGCAGGTACAGATAAAGCTGCATCAGCAGCAGCCAGATGTGCATTCCTGGTGACATGAGCACATGCTGCTGCAGGTACAGATACAGCTGTGTCAGCAGCGGCCAGCCGTGCATTCTTATTGACACAAGCACATGCTGCTGCAGGTACAGATACAGATGTGTCATCAGCAGCCAGCCGTGCATTCTCAGTGACGTAAGCACATGTTGCTGCAGGTACAGAAACAGCTGTGTCAGCAGCAGCCAGCGGTGCATCTCAGTGACGCAAGCACATGATGCTGCAGTTACAGATACAGATGTGTCAGCAGCAGCCAGCCATTCATTCTCAGTGATGTGAGCACATGTTGCTGCAGGTACAGATACAGCTGTGTCTGCAGCAGCCAGCCGTGCATTCGCCAGCTATGCATCCTCTGTGACATGAGCACATGCTGCTGCAGGTACAGATACAGCTGTGTAAGCAGCAGCAGCCGTGCAATCTTAGTGATGTGAGCACATGCTGCTGCAGGTACAAATACAGATGTGTCAGCAGTAGCCAGCTGTGCATTCTCAGTGACGTGAGCACATGTTGCTGCAGGTACTCAGCAGCCAGCCGTGCATTCGCCAGCCATGCATTCTCAGTGACTTGAGCACATGCTGCTGCAGGTACAGATACAGCTGTGTCAGCAGCAGCCAGCCGTGCAATCTTAGTGATGTGAGCACATGTTGCTGCAGGTACAGATACAGATGTGTCAGCAGTAGCCAGCTGTGCATTCTCACTGACGTGAGCACATGTTGCTGCAGGTACAGATACAGCTGTGTCAGCAGCAGCCAGCCAGTGACGTGAGCACATGCTGCTGCAGGTACAGATAAAGCTGTCTCAGCAGCAGCCAGCAGTGCATTCTCAGTGACGCGAGCACATGCTGCTGCAGGTACAGATACAGCTGTGTCAGCAGCAGCCAGCCGTGCATTCTCAGTGACGCGAGCACATGCTGTTGCAGGTACAGATACAGCTGTGTCAGCAGCAGCCAGCCGTGCATTCTCTGTGACGCGAGCACATGCTGTTGCAGGTACAGATACAGCTGTCTCAGCAGCAGCCAGCCGTGCATTCTCAGTGACGCGAGCACATGCTGTTGCAGGTACAGATACAGATGTGTCAGCAGCAGCCAGCCGTGCATTCTCAGTGATGTGAGCACATGTTGCTGTAGGTACAGATACAGCTGTGTCTCCAGCAGCCAGCTGTGCATTCGCCAGCTGTGCATTCTCTGTGACATAAGCACATGCTGCTGCAGGTACAGATACAGCTGTGTCAGCAGGAGCCAGCCGTGCAATCTTAGTGATGTGAGCACATGTTGCTGCATGTACAGATACAGATGTGTCAGCAGTAGCCAGCTGTGCATTCTCACTGACGTGAGCACATGTTGCTGCAGGTACAGATACAGCTGTGTCAGCAGCAGCCAGCCAGTGACGCGAGCACATGCTGTTGCTGGTACAGATACAGCTGTGTCAGCAGCAGCCAGCTGTGCATTCTCAGTGACGTGAGCCATTGCTGTTGCAGGTACAGATACAGCTGTGTCAGCAGCAGCCAGCCGTGCATTCTCAGTGACGCGAGCACATGCTGTTGCAGGTACAGATACAGCTGTGTCAGCAGCAGCCAGCCATGCATCTCAGTGACGCGAGCACATGCTGTTGCTGGTACAGATACAGCTGTGTCAGCAGCAGCCAGCTGTGCATTCTCACTGACGTGAGAACATGTTGCTGCAGGTACAGATACAGCTGTGTCAGCATCAGCTTGCTCCAGGGCCTTGTGCCAGCCATGCATTTTCCCTGTCCTGCCGACAAGATTCTGCAGATACAGAAACAACTGCAGCCTGTTCCCGTGCCAGCGGGTATGTTCTCTGGACTTTTCCTTGATTCTAACCACTCTTCCAGTAAATCCTGACTGCACCTTATCCAAAGACAGATGTGCACTCTTTAAGATTGGTCCCAATGAGGAGCAGTAATCAACCACTACCACACCTTCACCACTACCACACCTTCACCACTACCAGAGCCAGGCCAGGCCCCATGGCTGACACCCTCTCAAGTAGTTCTGCAAAGAAATTGTCAGACACTGTGGATACGGGTGGGGAAGTAAAACGAGGGGGGCAGTGGACACCCGTGGTGGGCTGGGGTCTGCTGTGCCTGGAGGAGGTGCAGCAAGTTCTGGCTGTGGCAGGGGTAGGGGTGGCCCATTGGGAGTGGTGATGTCCCCCACCCTCTGCAGCTGTGTGGAACCACAGTGGCACTGACTTTAGTAAATGCAAGACCAGGTGACTGTCCCAGACACCGTGGCTGCCTAGCCACTGTCTGCTGTTGGAGTCGGGCGAGGGCTCCTTGTGGTTAGCGAATTGTAGACTGGTGTCTTGTGGAGTGTCAGAAGATTCGGCCACGTACATATGTGGCTCATTCGCCCCACCCATGTGTCCACTTCATTGAAATCATCATCCTTTTCATCCCATTCCACTCCACAGGAGCGCCCTTGGGACCCCCAGTGAGAGAAAGCACACATTTAGCAGTGCTGTGTAATGTTGGTAAATAGTACATGCAAATCATCAGTGCCAATAATATATGCAGGACATGCACATGAAGACCAACGTTATTGTGTGTTTGTGCGGCGGTGACTTTCTGCAATGATGTTGGACCTTTACTACTATTATTATTATTATTATTATTATTATTATTATTATTATTATTATTATTATTATTATTATTATTATTATTGTTGTATTTATTGAGTGCAGACCTTCCTTCAAGAAGCAACAGAGCACTTTACAGAGGTGTACACCAATACAGATACACCACGGAGCACTTTTCAGTGGTAACAAGAGAACAGATATACAGCGAGGGGTAGGCTACAGAGGGAGACAGAGGAGGGGCACAGCTGTACCGGGTCGCGGGGAGGAGACGTGCAGACGGCAGCTTGCGAGTCAGGTGGTGCAAGGGGCGAGGTGATGGCCCAGGTGCTGAGGAGGAGAGACTCCTTGAAGAGGTGGGTATTGGGTTATTTTCTGAATTGTAGGAGCGTGGGGGCAGGTCTGATGCCAACGGGGAGGAGTTTGCAGAATCTTGGGACGCAGGCAAAGCAGGCTCATTTTCTGGTCTTTACCTTTTTGCTGCAGCAGATTTCAAGTCTGCACATATCCTGGATTCTGGTAGTGCGCTGTCTGCTGGCGATGCAGAGTTTCTCCATGAGGTAGCTCGGTGACTTTAGGGCGACTGCCTTACAGATGCTGCAGCAAGACATGAAGTTGATTCATGTCAGCAGTGGGAGCCAGTGAAGGTCGATGAGGGCTGGAGTGATGTGGTTGTATCTGCGTAGACCCTCGATGAGGTGTGCTGCTGCATGTAGGACACTTCTCAGGGGCACAAGGGAGGATGACAGCAGGCCTTTGAGGAGTGAACAATGGTTCTAAAGCTGTCCAGAGGGAGGAAGGGCTAGACTTTCTTTCGTTGGAGGGAGAGCTGATACCAAACTGTGTGAGTTTTCTTAGCTATGTGTGTCTTGAAGGAGAGGTGTTTGTCGATGTGGAACCCAAGGGACTTGGCGCAGGACGTGAGCCCGGGTGTGAAGCCCTCAGAGATCATGGTTTATAGCCAGGTCTGTATGTCTGGGTGTTTGGCGTTGTTGGTGAGGAGCAGGAATTCGGTCTTGGAGGGGTTGAGCTTCAAATGTGCACTGGACATCCAAGACTGGATCATTGAGAGGCAGGTTTTGATCCTATGGATGTCCTTGATGGAGTCGATCTGGAGGTATAGCTGTGTGTTATCAGCGTATTGTTGGATCTGGACATTGTGTGTGATTAGAGTTCACCAAGCGGTTCCATGTATAAATTGAAGACCACTGGGGAGAGGGTGGAACCCCGCAGGACTCCACAGGTGACGGGTAGCATTGGCAATCTAAGGGAGTATATCTGAACAAACTCCTTGCGTTTGCCAAGGTAGCACTTGAACCTGTCTAGGACAAGGTTGCGGATCCCCATGGAGTGATGTAGGGTTTCCATAAGCACCCGGTGGTCTACTGTGTCGAAAGTGGCGGCCAAGAGGTTGAGTTGAAACATGAGGCAGGGCTGGCCATCCTCAAGGATGTTGAGGGAGTCATCAACCTGCTATCTCCGTGCTGCATCTGGGCCTGAATCCAGATTAGTAGGTTTGAAGGAGATTGTTGGTGTTGTTGTGTTGCTGCAGTTGTGCGGCTAACGCTTTCTCAGTGATATTACCTATAAAGGGATGATGGGTGATGAGGCAATATTTACCTAGGGGGTCCCTTTGGTAGAGGCAGTATTTGTCCTGTTTTTAGGGTCGATAGGAAGGTACTTTGAGCGAGGAAGCTATTAATGATCTCCAGGTAGGGAAGGAGATCTTTTGTGGGCAGGGTCTTGAGGATGGATGCCGGGAGGATGGTGTCTATAGATAATGTGACTTTGAGGGCTGCCGAGGTTTCTACCAGGCCCTCTGTCGAAAGTGTCTTGAATGTTGGGTGTGGAGATGTTGCGAGAAGGGACGTGAGCTGTGTCTGTGGATGCAGAGCTGGCATCTATTTTCTGGCAAAGATTGTTGAAGGTGTTGATGGCTGTGGATTTTCGATGGAGTGTGGTATGGCAGGGGATAGGTGGGTAGCGGGATGACACACTGCTTGACCACTTTGAAGAGGGTTCTGCTTTTTCTGCTATGTGTATAATTTATAATTATGATTTATAATTGTTCTTTTATAACACACTTAATACAGGGGACCAGTTTCTAAGTGGCAGCCCAGATTCAAACCTGTTTTGCTATGCGTTTGCCTCCAAGACAAACGCGTTGCCCTGAGCTATCCTCCCGGCCCTCTCAACGTCAAAACTTAATGCAGTGCCACCAGTGTGACCTTTGCAGTTACAAGCCATGAGGCATCACAGGGAATCCCAAAGTAAAGCCATGTCTACTCCAGATTAGGTTCTGATTGCTTTGGGGACATGCACCTGAGGCAAACATTGCTCCAGCGGTTTCACATACAAATGTGCCATGGAAAGTTTGCATAGCATTTCCTTCCTTTGACAATCCTTGTTCATACCCCGAACCCGGAGCAGGAGCATCATTTCTTTGTGTAGCTTTTGAAATGTTGCGTCCAATGCAGCATTGTGTTAGGTAATGTGTAGCTTACCAGATGATACCACAGACTCTCCATCAAGAGGCACTATAGGGTTTTTTGTCTCATTGTATAATTGCACACATAGGATGACAAATGCTTACACTTCATTTATTTTGATTTTTTTTTTTTGAAGAGGAACAGACAATGCATTTTTGACACAAACATGATTACAGAACATTTACATGTGTGAAAGTGGAGGACGTGAGTCCCTTGCAATGGGTGAAAGAATATATATTGATGACACATAACCCAGGGAAAAGAACAAGACAGACATGAGATTGGAGCAGGATGGTGGCGAAAGTGCTGGGTTAAGTGTGGAGGGTGATTGCAGTGTATTAGGGTAGTCATTGAAGGCTAAGTCAAAATGGAGGATGTTATGGAGCTGTAAAGTGATAGGATCATTATTTTCAGAAAGGAGGAGGTCTTTGAGGTTGTATTTAAATAGTGATAGATCTGGAGTAGCATGGAGAAGGAGAGAAAGATCATTCCGGGTAAGGGGAGCGAGGAGAGATAGAGACGTGAAACGAGAGGGAGCACAGGAGGCAGAAGTGAAGAGCAAACATTTTGCAGAGGATGATCATAACAAGCGGCGGGGGAGTAAGGAGTGAAATGCACAAATAGGTGGGGCAAGTCAGTGAATAGTTTTAAAGATGATGAGAAAAGGTTTATACTTTGCCCTTTGTTTCATGGATAACCAGCCAATCTGGTGACATGAAGAATATGTAGAGGAAAAGCGAGGAAGGTTGAAAAGTATGTGGACTGCAAAGTTGAGTACTTTGTCTAAGGGAACAAATAGCAAAAAAATCAGGATGTGAGATCCTACAAAACACAAAATGCGGTTCTGAACATATGAGTTTAATTCAAAACCATAATTATTATTCTTCAATTAGTTTACACAGCTTTTGATAAGCACAAAAGCTCAGGGGAACGGACATGAGTGATTGTATATGATGGAAATACAAAGTGAGTATTAACCTCTTTGGTATTGAGGTACAAAGCTCCACCTATGAGCACAGTGATATTTAAACAGTTTTAGAAACATATTTGAAAACAGGCATAATTGCATTTACTCTTCGATTTCACTCACCCGTTTGCATTTACCTGCAGTCGGGTCACTGCAACCATTCCTTTTAAATACGCAGAATGGAGTGCACGAGGGAAGAGTGTGATCAGGCTGAATTCCCTTTGCTTTTTCATTTCATGATCCATCTTGCCAATGTTAATAGCACCTGCACAGTACACTCTGCAGGCAGCACTGGCTCTTGGATTCTCATAGAATATGCCTGCTCTTTAGTAGGTGCTACACAGAGCTAGAATTTGGGGTCATCAATTTGTTTTAGGTTGTCATGGTGATCACATTCTTGCCATGGGTTTCATTTGTGGAGGGAGGTGCAAGGGTGATCCCCTCCAAATTTTGTGGCACACCATATTATAGCAACCATTTGGCAGTTGCCCTTTTCATTTAGACGTCATGCCCCCCCAACATATTCAGCATAGTTGCTCCACTGATGCTTGCACACAACAAGGGCACTAGCAAGGAGGTGGCAATTAGCACTACAGAGGGTATCAGGTATTAATATCCCCAACAAAAATATTGCTGTAAATATGGCCGTTTTGTTCGCCATAGGTGATATTTTTATTGGGGATATTATGTGGGAGCTGGGTTTGCGGGGGTGTCCCCAGCAAATTAAGAAATGATGCGGGGGTTGTGGGGGTGTCCCCTGCAGGGTGTATTGTGAATTTTGCCGCAAAAATATGGCGATATTTTGGTATCGCCATATTTTTGTGGCAGAATTATCACATGGAACCCTGCAGAGATATGATCTCCCGTAGGTGCCCCTCCTTCCCCTCATCACTGCAGGAATAGGGAGCAGAACGCTAAAGAGATGCGTAAAATCATGACACATCACTTTAGACTTTAGTCCCATTTCCTATTCTGCGACACAGCAATGTAGACAATGCAAGCCATAGAATGGTAGCTGGCCTGGAACCCTATGCCACCCTCAAGGTGTGACAGTTGGGACACACAGGATGGGAGATGAAACATAGACGGATGTATCTACCATAGCTCCTACCTCCCTTCTTACTTAATCCCTGTAACTGAATAAAGCGCATTCATATTTGTACTTGCCAGCTTCCAGAGTCCTTCCTGCTTATCTACTTATATGTGTGAACCCCAGGTACTACACATCTGAATTTAAATAGGAGTGGTTGCAAAGGAACCTGGGTAGACAAACACAAATCAACTCTCAGAGCCCTGAGGAGCACAGCATTCAGCCGCCCACTGCCTGCTATTAATAGTGTAGAGTGACACCTAGGGAGATATAGAGAAGTGGCACCAGGTGACGATAGTTTGGGATGGCTCGCTGGAATCCAGGAGCTCGCTTCACTTGCAGTCTCATGTCTTCAGGAAAGAATGTGCAATCACATATCTTGAGTACCAGGTTCAAGCATTTTCCATACATCTTTCGATGTAGATTAATTATTATGCATGATTATATATATATATATATATATATATATACATATATATATATATATATATATATATATAGACGTTATGGTTACATTGCACTAGTAAAAAACCTATACAATTCAATGGAAAAAACGTTGTTACAGGGACATTATGGCTGCAGGTAAAACCGAAAACCCCCAGAAATTCGCCAGTTATGCTAAGCTAAGCAACCATAACTCGCGCTACCACTGTGCACTGCAAGGGCCAACACCCATGACCTCAAAGATGCCATCGCAAATGTCATTAGTATTGTCTCTAAAAACAAATATATTGTTTTTGTCATGTTTTTATTATGTATGTGCACTTATACATGATTTTTACTTGTTTTTCTCTCTTTTGCTCACTATCTGTTTGCTTCTCATCCTGACTTTTTTGTCAACTGAAGATGAACGCTTATGGTACATTTATACAGAATTCCCTGCAACGCTTCGTGCAGAGTCGCAAACACATCAACATTGCCAAAAGAGGTAAAAAATGCCATTTCCTTGAAACCACTAGAAATCTGGCTGGTTACTAATACGTCATAGTCCGTGTAGAACATCCCAGCACTGCACATAAAGTGGCATTTGCTTCTATTTATCCAACATCTCCCGATCGCTTTCTCTGGACACATTACACCGGCATTCTCCCATTGTTGTCTTGTTGTCATTGATGAGAAAATCACCTTTGCAGTAGGAAATGTCTGCATCACAGCTGTCATCAACTTCTTTAAGTAAGCGAGCAAACGTGACCATACTATGTTCCCCAAATGTAGTCCTCCAAAATGCACGACCACCACATCTACAGTACCAACAGAGGCCACATATTTTCAAAGAAGATCCATGCACCCGAAACCCCACTCATAAACTGTGCCCCAAAAAGCCTGCACTCATTCCAACTGAAAGTCAGCATCGAAGCCTCTTTCCACGGCATACCTGTGTAGATCGTAGATTGTGCAGAAAGGTATCACCGACTATAAGCACTCGCTGTCTGTCCATCGATGCCAAACTCACTGCATCGAACTTTGGGTAAATGTCACCGCCCCTTCGGGAGAACCACATCCTCGAATCATCATTGGAGAATCTCCACAGTTCCATTTCCAAAGGCTCCATGCTCAGAAGGCCATGATGTACAGATGACCGGAGCACCAAAATATGGCATGGGATTGCACCCGTAATTCGAGAGTGCGAGCAATAAGGCTAAGAATTAAGCAACTAACCCTAAACTGGCGAATTATAATAACATAAGAGCTCTGATTTGAGAAAGGCCAAGAAAGGCCGAAACACGTGTTATCTAAAGGGCAACTCAATAAAACACATACTGACACTACTGGGCACAGAATCCTGGATCTTCATTTATTTGTTTTGCGATGTGGCGTGTGCGCTTTCCCAGCTACAGCTAGGGCCACGCCCCAGTAAAGCAGACACAATACTTCCCTTTGCACTCGAATTTTCCAACACTCCCTTAGTGGCGCCTATTGGCGACTATAACATTTCAAAAAGGCCTGCACCAATCACATAGTAAACCTCGGCATTGCACACTATCATTTCTGTACACAACTCCATATTTCCTGTGAAACACTCTGAGACCACCTTCCCTTTGTTTCCAAAGCCCCTCCACCATAAACTTTTCCTACAGGATGCCCTATTACAGTATCCACAATGTTTCTGCCACACACCCAACGCACCTTTCGCCATGCACACACCAGACAACCCTTGCCCACACACATCACAACACTAGGAATCCATGCATGCAACCATGTGGGCAGCTAACATTGTGAAAAAATGTAACATACGTAGCAGCAGTGCAACCCAACTCCCTTACACCATAAAACACCCAATCATGAACCCAGGTCGCAACTAGCAGCATCCACAAACATACCACAGCCTCCATCACCCTATACGCACTGCCATTCACAAATTATTGTGTCACAACCAACATAACCACAACATTTCACAACATTGGCCCAACTTCAACAAATCTGCACACAACATAGTAAAGAACCCAAACAAGCTACACTTCAACCATACCCTCTGCCATACTGCCAGTATACACACACTGCATCCAGTGGCCACACTGTGTGACTTTTCATTGCACGATCTCCAATCACACACCCAATATTTGACCATGTTCTACCAGCAACCTCACCTGATGAACCAAACATAAAAACCTGGCAGCTCACTTCTGCTGCTCTATTGCGTCTGAAATGTACGCCACAATCCTGCTTTACAGGTCACCATCCTCTACAAGATACAGGGCCTCATTCCGACTCAGGCGTTAAGGGGTTTATGGCGCCGTAAACGGCGCCGACCCTTAACGCCTGATTACAAGGTTCCCTTTGCGGGATGGCTGTTTAACGCCTGCTTTTTGCAGGCGTTAAAAGCCATGCCGCAAAGGGACCTTGGCGATAATTACGGCACTGTAATTTACGGTGCTGTAATTATCGCCTTTCCCCATTCCCATTATGCCCTATGGGGCAAAAATGGGAATGGGGAAGGGGCCATTGGTGAATGGTGAATTACCGCCCCACTCACTTTGGAATGGGGCGGTAATTCCGCCATCCACCATGGCGGAATTGCAACCTTAGCGGCATGGACCATGGTGCTAATTGCACCATGGTCCTCCGCCAAGGTTGTAATGAGGGCCACACAGTCAAAATTGCATTAGTGGCGTCAGTTTCCTCAAATCCTAGGCTCTTCAATGCATGGCCTACGGCCTACTCCCTTCTGCTATGCACCCAATTGGCTAGACCTTGAACACAGGCACTGCAATGTAATTCCACCATGCATGTGCCCATATCACCAACTACGCCAATCCACATACACACCACTGCCATCAGCACTCCTCCTCACCATGCACATGCATCCACCAGTCACATACTGAACCTCTGCATTATATCCATTCACGAAAACAGGTCGCTATCAGGAGAATCCACAAACATACCAGAGCCTCCACCACCCCTACCCACACCAATTCACAAAGTATTGTGTCACTACCAACCTACCCACAACCTTTTCACAACATTGGCACTACTTCAATAAAACAGCACACAGGATAGTAACCAAGGCCATTTAAGGTGCACTTCTACCATATCCTCTTCCATACTGACAGTATGCAAACCCAGCACCCAGTGCCCACACTGCACACAGCTGCCAGCTGACTTCTGCTGCTCTATGGCGTCTGAAATAAACTCCACAACCATTCTGTACAGGTCACTGCCCTCTACCAGATACACAGTAAAAATTGCTTTAGTAGCGTGGGTTTTCCTGAAGTCCTGGTCTCTTCAATGCATGGCCTGCAGCCTACTGCCTATGGCCTTCGGCCATACACCCAATAGTGTAACCATTCCACAGACCCAACGCATTTTCCTACACCCATGCATACCACCATGTGCTCAACTACCGCATTCCATCCGCATACCACAGCCCCCGTGCTCCCATCCAACCTATGTGATATGCACTTCATTACCCTTCTAAAATTGCTGTACCATCACACACCACAGAATGAGTTTGCCGCAAACAGGTTGTGACACAAGCTAAAAACTTTACCATCTTGTAACAGGTTCCTCACCTGCGGAAAAAAACATGCATGCATGGCAGCTCACTTATGCTGCTCTATTGCATCCAATAGCCTAGGCCTACAAACACACGCAGTGCAAAGTAATGGAACCATGCATTTCCCCATATCACCAACTACCCCAATCCACATACACTCCACTACCACCAGCACTCCTACCCAACGTACTGCATTGCAGCCATTCATGAAAACAGGTCCCTAGAAATGTGCTACACACACCCGTTATTTACAGGTCCCCACCATCTAAGTGCTGCAGAATCCAAAACGCATTACTGCCATGTGTTCTAAAGTCCTAGCCTCTTGAATGCATGGCCTATGGCCTACTGCCTTCGGCCATGCACCCAACAGTATAGGCCTTCAACACTGTCACTGCTACATAATGTCACCATCCATTTCACCATGTCAACAACTTCGACTATCCACATACAGAGGACTCCCCCAGCACTCCTACCCAACCTGTGCACTGCTATTTAAGTATGCATCAACAAATTACACCAGTTGCCATAATGTACAAAGTAAACACTCTCTCCTGCACCCCTTTGCACTTTCATTCACATACTATGGCCGTCCCCACTTCAATTCCTAAACCATTGTGTCACTGCCAAACTACTCACAATCTGTTCGCAACACTGCCCTACTGCAACCAATGTGCACACACCGCACTATACAAACACAAATCTGTACCGGATGCACACCCACACTTGCGTTACTGCGTTGGGTATGCTAAAGCCCAACGTTCTTCAGTGCATGACCTACGGTCTATGGCCTTTGCACATGCACCCAATAATGTAATCCTTCCACAGACCCAACGCATCTTCCTACACCCATGCATGTCACCATGTGTTCAACTACCACATTCCATCAGCATAGCACAGCCACCTGTGCTCCCATCCAACCTATGTCATGTTCACCCGCGACTTGATGCAGTAGGTGCGAAAACTGCAGGCACTCCTCTGTCTTCTTCAGCTACTTACATATGTCACATGCACCACTTCTCACTACCCCACCTGTTCCCTCCATTCTTGTTGCCAACCATGCCATACGGTACATTTTCCAGACCTTTCAGCTGCCGCACTGTTCTCCGATACACCGTGGCGGCGGTTCCCAAAAACTTTGATGTACACCACGCTTCCCTCGAGCCAACCACCGGCTGTGTCCAATGTTCGGCGACATCACGCCGTACCGCAAGCCAATGACACTTCGGTCCCGGAACGAACAGTGAAAGCCTACCCAGATATCACTAATTATTTGGGACACATATTTGAATAATTTGCAACGAAAGTACTGGTCAGATTTCCACCGAACACACAAAAGCACGCTTTCTGATCCATACCCCCGCTGCTGCGGCAAATTACTTTGCCCCTCCGGCACGTAAACCTGGCCAACTTGGTGAAAAAATTCAAAGCTACCCATATACTTTTTTTGCAAAGTTTGGTGAAGATTCCTCCATGGTGAGCGAAGTTATAAACCGCCAAAAAATTGCTCGCCTTATGAGTTTAGCAACTTACCCGTAACTACACGGCCACTACCGTGGGCCGTGTAATTCAATGGAAAGCTTTGTTGAAGGGACGTTATAGTTACAAGTAAAAATGAAAAACCCCAGAAATTCACCAGTTATGTTAAGCTAAGCAACCGTATCTCGTGCCACCACCGTGCACTGCTAATACTAACACCCAGGACATGACAGATGACATCACAAATGTCATTGATGACATCTGCATTTCACTTACTTATATCCCCAAAACATTTACTTAATACTACTATAAATGCACATATGTAATGTGCAGTGAGAGAATTGCATAAATAGAAGGGACAGTATGAATGGGCAAGTGCTCATGAGAACCCAGGAGGTAAATGCAAATGCACTTTAATCCACATGCATATGAACACACATTGTTCCTAGTTCTATGACGTATGCTTTTATCCCATAGTTAGTGCATACTGTACTCCGCCGCACACGGCATTGAGAATCACCAGCAGGTTAGTAACATTACCTTGATTTATGAGAACAGTACACAGGGCCATCACCGTGCATGGGTATACTTTACAATTAATATGTCGGTCACAGTCCGGATACTTTTCTACTATTCTCTGACGCACATTAGAGGTGGGTTCTGACGGTAAGCTACACCCAGTTGAGATCTGAGAAGGAGTACATGTTCTGCTATCATACGGCACACCGTAGAACATGAGCCAATTGAATTCCACACACATTACGATAGAGAGTGTCATTAAGCAAGATCGAATGCATGAATAGAAATACTGTAACACTCATAACTGTTTGGTTTGAATATAAATAATAACAGTATTCTTTACGTTTTATTCATGCTCTTTTATTTGTCTCATCTTTCTTATACGTTGTTTGTATCGTGTTTGTAATGTGGCCAATTGTTGTATTTTGATTCTTGATTACCTTACTTTATATGGGTGTTGATGATGATACCATGTGGCTTTCTATGCAATTTGATATGCTGAACTAACTGTGTACACCACGTTTGTGGATGACTTTACAGGATTGACTGATCTGTATTAGACGTGAGCTATTGAACCTGAAGAAGGACTAGTAAAGTCCGAAATGCATTAGTCTGATTAGCTTCTGCGATATTGTTTCAATAATTAAAACAAATAAGAAACTGAATTGCTTCCTATTACACTTTTTGTGAACCATCAAGAAATCTATACAACTACTGCAAGAACTCCAATACTAGATATTCAACCACATAGTTGATTACAGGGAGCGCAACCCGCACCAAAGATGCATCTTAACCATAACATCCCTTTAACAACTTTTTTTTTCTGTCCATTTAATATGTTTTTATAAGTCAAAATGTTTCATTGTGTTACATCACTGTATATAAGTTATTAATAATTCATCTTTTCATATATGAAAGACCTACTTTAAGAAACAATATTTTTTGCAACACATACTTATGTCTGTCGTTATCAGCAGTGCATGCAGTGGACGGAAATCATCTTTCAATTACCTTTGGCATACGGCTCCAACATGAACCCAGCCAAACCAAACCACCCCTATTATTCACTGAACCTACCCTGCACCGTAGCTCAGCGTCCACTATACCCTTATAATGTAATCTATGGCCAGTGCTCATGGCTTCCAGTCTCGAAATCCATGGGACATAGGCTTCGGCCATGCCACATTCCCCAATAAGCAAATCAGAGTACACATTTGCTTTTGCCGAAGACCAGGCCCACTACCCAGACACCAAAGGTATAGCACTAGTTTTTCTCCTTACATTCTTAAACTTTTGAAAAATAAAACACAAGACATATTTATTATTTGTAACCTCTAACTGAAAGCTTTGCATATTCTGCACTGCTGCTCCCAGTTACCTTTGGGTTTGGTGCGCATCATAAGTGAATAAAACAAACAAACAAACAAACAATATTTCCAAAATCATGCTTTCATGTCCTATAACACATCACAAATTTGCAAAACCATGCTTTCAAGTTCTTGCTGACCCTCCTCGTGCATATTGCTGCAATCCCATCCAGCACTTCAAACTGTACCCATCAGCAGATTTTTTCTCCCATTCAAGCTTACCCCAATTTTTGGAAAACATTACCACATAACCGGTCCCTGGTAGCCATGCAAACTTTAACCTCATTGCTGGTGCCTCGTAGTCAGGGCCAGTAGTCAGATTGTCCGGGTCATGATCTTAGGCCATGCCTCAGACAATCTGGCCAATGCCCATGGCAACAGGCTATACCTCATTCACCAAAGGTATATTATTATTTTTTGTACCTACATTATGACACTTTTCAAAAAATAAAACAGGGACACATTTTCAAAACCATTCTTTTAGCTCCGTGCACGAGTTTGCTGCAGATCCACGCATTTTTCTTTTTTTTTTGCAAAAGTGTCAAAATGTACATTCATACAATAGTCACATAAACTGGCCACCAATTGACAAAATGCATTCAGACTTTGCATAAACATTCAAGGTAGGGTCTATAATATTTCTAAAAACGTTTGTCCACATTCGTAAAATGACAACAAAGTTATGAGCCATTTAAAAATGTTGACACACCCCACTAATTTTGCCCCCTCTCGACAGAATCCCACCAAACCTTGCAAAAACATTAATATCTAGGTTACAATCTTTTTGCACACTGATGTGCAGATTTATCAAATGGTACAACATTTATAAGCCTTTGAAATATGTTGGGATCCCCCGCTGATTTTGTTCCCTCTTGGCAAAACAGCACCACACTTTACAGAATCATTGAGAGTGAGGTCTAGAATGAAATTCCCAAATTTCATGCAGTTTCATTGAGTGGTGCCAAAGTTACAAGCTATTCAAAAACTGATTCTCACCATCCCTGTAATGCACAAATAAGCATAGATGTCCCAGAACATCTCTGATATTCACAAATATCAGAGGACAGTGCCGGACTGTTGGCCGACATGGGAGAAGAAACACACCCTTTTTGGGATTTTTATGGCCATATCCCTTTCCATCCGTATCACCCCTCATCTCGCCAGAGTTTGTTTCATTGGTTTGACAAGTGCAATGTTGTGTTTTTCAATATGTTTTCACTGTGATGATCGGGTGCACCAGTGGCTGTCCGTGGATCCAACATGGTGGGCATTTCCAAAAATCTGACACACCTCACGCTTTTCACCATCCAACCAGCAGGCACGTACGATGTCCGCAGACCTCACGCTGCTCTCTGGGCCTATCGGAGGCCTGTTCATAGACCTAACAGGGAAGTGACTATGCGGACCGAACCCAGACATCACTATTTTCCTTTACCTACTTTTTAGTCATTTTAAAATAAACTACTGGACTAATTTCCACCAAATTTACAAAAGCATGCTTTTGGGACTAGGCTGATCCTCCTGCTGCAAATTTGGCAAAAGTCCATCCAGCTGAGTGTAGGGCCCTTTGGGGATCGTGCATTCAATGGATGGGGTTGCACAATAACTCCCATATTAAATAATCAAACCAACTCAGGAAGATAGCAAAGGTTGTCTAAAACAGGGACTTAAATGGATATCAACGGATGCTCGCTCGAGTCTCTCCAAGAAATGTTCATAAAACATAAACTTTATACTAGAAATTTGTCAAAGGTGATGTCATACTATGTGGCAAAAAAGAAAACCCTACAAGGGATTGTGATTGGTTCAAGGGCAACATCTAAGTATACTTTCTATAAGGGGTGGGATTGTGATTGGTTATCTTCTATCAAGTGGACAATGTATGCCTACCTCTAAAACATTGTCATCTTCAACGCTATTAAATACACAGTATATCATTGGCTCTCAAACTATAAGACCTTAGTTCTATGGCCCTCTACAATTGGTTGGCATGCTTGTGCCATTCTGGAACATTCAGCTAACTAAGTAGCATGTAAGAAGCACGTAAGCTCATACCCAGGTGCCAGGAAGTGGACTTGACTGTACCTCCCCACCCAATTAGCCCAACATTTCTCATCAACCATGCCTTCTGCCATGAAGATTGTATTTGAACTTGGCTCTGCAGAATATCCTTGTCTCTGGGAATATAAGGGAGTGCGAGCACACACCATCGCTATTCTAGAACTCTATTTCCATCCTTGGCTCATGTGACAGTAGACCACGATTTGATCCATTTTTCAGCATTTATATGTCTTAATTTAATGAAACTTGGCATGTTCTTTCTTTTCACCTTAACAAGGGATGATTCCACATCTCATGATCACCGCCTTTAAGAATAGATAAACAGCGTTGGCTGCTTCAGCTTTAACACCATGCCAGACACTCCTTCAAGACTCTTCCACAATCTCAACTAATTCTTGCTGGAGCACAGCTCTCAACCTTTCTCTCCATAGGTCCTGGTTTACTAAACTTTGTGACACTGTTGTCCAGCTTCTATACAATGGCGGCTTCGCCTGCTGTCTATTCACTTCTTATAGCCAGCTTCTAAGATTGCTTAATCTACTTGCGTTACAGCATCTGTACAGTTATTGAACAGCTTGCATTTTCTACCGTGCTTGTTACACGTGCAATCTTATTTTCGCATATGAAAGTTTGCTCGATTCTTAACTACGTCATCAGTATCTATTTGGTCCATGCATCCTCTTCAGCCAGTATTCTCAGGGCATCAAACTCTTCTTTTTTGACGTCACCAATTCCTCTTTTCCTCTTTCATATTCCTTCGGAAAGTTCCTACCTCAGATTATCATCTCTTTGGGAATACATTTGATAGGGTTTTGTCAGTGAATACCTTCTTTCGAATATACGCCACAGAATCAGCAAAACCGTTGGTGTTAAGCATGACACCATCTCAGGTTTACAGCATATAGATGGTAGGGGGTGGGATTTCCTGCAGAGGCATATAACTGCTCCTCTACATTCCCACATCTGGTTGAGTCATCGACCACACCTTCACCGGTCACCACATCTTGATATTTTCTCTTGAAGAAGTGCTTCTTCGTAGGCCACTTCTTCATCACCCCCCTCAGGGTGGTAGCTAATTTAACATGTTCATCCACACTCCAGGTTTTGTAGCTGCACTGTCCATTCCGAATTACAATAGACCCATCATCCTAGTTACTTCTCATGATTATTTGGATACAGGAACTGTGTTCCCTCAGGTGCTACAATGATGGCATCCATATATTTTCTAACATTTTCATCAGTCAATTCCTTGGGTCCACATCGTGATTCGACATTGATCGTGATCTTCATTCCTACTGCATTCTTTGCTGTGTTCTTACATTGGACAATCACTATCCTGATCACACAGAATCCAAACATCACCATCACCAATATTACTCCATGAAACTTGAAGATGTTTGCCATCCTCTGTGGAATCCACAAGAATATGGGTGCAAACCAACTGTCATCTGCAATGTCCTCTTTCTCGTCTTCCATCTGTTTATGTAGGTTCATCAGCAATGTTTTGGCCTCTGTCAAGGTCCCATTCTCGTCATCATGAGTAGGTGTGAACATGCAACACAATTGCCCAATTTTGGTGCAAACTTGTCCTTCCATTGCTGTGATCATGTCAAGGACATATCTGTTCTGCAGGGTCATTAGTCGTATGGCCCTCAGCTCTTCCTTGATAGCATTGCATCCCTTTATGGTGGTGTTGATTGTCTGCAAATGCTCCCAACTTGTAATCTTCAACCATTTGGCATTGGCCATCATCTGTATCCCAGGCATGAAGATAGTCGTGAATATTGAAGCAGTCTTGATGAACAACCTGTGCTCATAAAGAATGGCTTCATATGCTTCTATTGACTTAGCTGAGAAGTAATTATCTCTCTGGTTTGATTAAGAAATTCAATGCAATCTTCTCCTTCTGAAATGGGCATCTGCTTTTGGAAATTCTCCAATGTTCAGGCCACTCTGAGAAATCACTAATGCTGGAACATGGATAAGCACCAAGGAACACATCCCTCCCCAATCCTTGGGCAGTTTCACGTCGGCCCTAGGCCCTAGGCCAACAAGCCCAATACCGATCCATCAAGACGGTTGTCCCTGCTCCCATTCTGGAAATGTCAACTGTAGTTTTGCAGCCTTTTTTATCTCCTACATGCTTTCTTCCTTCTCTTCAAAAGCACAGTGTTGTTTTTGCCAATGGAAGCACAACCATTGGACCAGATTCTTATTTTTGTTTGTTAACGGTTTATCAAAACCTTTACAAAATGAAAAATAGCACATCACTAAAATAATTTTCAGTGTCCATAAAACAATCGGCCTCATTACAACAGTGGCGGTAAGGCAACAACGGTGCATTGTTACCATGCCGCCACTTTACGAGTTCTGCTTGCGGGTGCCGGTCTGGACACCTGGTCAGACCAGGCGTGCAGAGCGGCACCAGCGAGCAGAACAGGATGGTAGCAATGGTACCGTTATGAACTGTACCGCTGTTACCATCTTCCCCATTCCCATTGAGCCCTATGGCGACATGGCTGTCTCCGAAATCGCGTCGGGATCTGGGTCCTCGGAATGAGGACTTACCGGGCCATTCCGAGTTCGGAATGCCCGGTAGTTCCTCCCTCCAAGGACCCGGAAACGGTCCTTCCCCATTCCCATTTCAGCCCCCATAGGGCTGAATGGGAGAGGGAGCAAACAACGGGCCATTACGAGCTGGCCTTTTGTTTGCTCCCTCTTCCCCTCGCGGGACCCGGGAAGCACGCCTGGTTTTCCCAGGCGTGCTTACCGTTTCCCGCGATGGGAACTCGTAATGTGGCGGTATGGAGGGAACGGCGCCGGCACCTTTTACGGCGCCGTTCACTCTGTACCGCCAGGGTCGTAATTAGGCCTGTAACCTTAAAAAGGTATCTCTTATTAGTTTATCTGAGAATTTTTGCAGGTATTGAGGCAATTGATTTAAAGGGCAACTTCAGATGCATAGTTGAGAGTGAGTTGATATCTTGCCTTTTTTTCAATTGTTATGAGCCAGTCATTATATTGAAGTCTTTTCTTTGCATTTTGTGGTTGAAGAACTAGCATGTCTTCCGAAATACCTTCAATCTCCATTATTTGATTACATGAAGTTTTCCACATGCTCAAATCGAGTTGTTTAGATGAGGATTATTTCTGTCGCAGGATATCAATTGCTGGAATCTCATTTTTGGTTAGAGTCTTCCTATAAAGCATTAGTGATTTCCACTTCTTGATAGATTCGAGAGATTGTAGGGCCAACTAAAATCGTATTCTTACCATTGGGTATGCAGGGGGCAGGGATAGGATCTTCTGCTAAAATAAACTTTCTAGGTAGGTCTATAAATCCTTTGGGGTATTCAGAATGGTTTCACGTCCATAGGTTAGAATTGCTGTCAATTTCTGCCTATAAAAGGTAACAATAGGTTGTAATGAGTAGGATCCCTATTTTTGATATAAAGTCCTTGGCTGACGAGCCAAGGACAGAGTCTTTGATTTAATTTGTTCTATCCATTTTTTTCTGCCTGCGATTGATTCAATAGCATACCCAAGTATTTAAATGTATTTGCCTGCTCCAGTTTTTTTCCCTCCTGAAAAATCGAAAGAGAAGATTTTTTCTTGTTTGGTAAACATGTTAGGGACACTGCTTGTGTTTTTGTTGTATTTATCTGCAGATCGTTATCTGTTGCATACATTTCCAGCTGTCTCAGTCTTTTTTGTGGCCTGACTTGTGTACTATCAAGGATGACTAAGTTGTTGGCATGCATCACATACACTATAGGGGAATTATTCAGCCTTGGAAGATTTGCTATGATCTTTCCTTGATTTTCTGCAAAGTCTGTTATATAGGGGTTGAATAGGGTTGCAGTGAGAGGACAACCTTGTTTGAGTCCACTCCAAGTGTGAATTTCCTCAGATAGAAAACCTTATTGTGACATTCCGATTCTTATTGTTGTATTTGTTTAAGGGGATTTTATTGGCTCAAGTATTTCACATGGGCATTTCCATGTCTCCAATCTTCGCCATAGTTTTCCTCTATTCACTGAATCAAACGCAAGTTTGAAATTGATGAAGGAAGCATGATTTATCTTTATATGCTTCCTGTTTTATCAAGTTGATATTTGTGCCAATATTTTTTACAAAACTAGTTTGTCTCGGGTCTGTTCTTCCTGTTGCTTCTGCCCATTGCACAACTTTCTCATTAGCATGGTGGCAAATACTTTGCCTAAAGGGTCAAGTAGTGCAATTGGCTGGTAGTTTATTGGCGCTCTTCTGTTACCATGCTTGAAAATTGGGATTAGGATGGCCATTTTCCATGCCCTCCGGATGATTTTAGTTTTCTTAATTAATGCCATGATTTGTATAAAAAGGTTTGTCCAGGCTTCCTGGTTCTTGGTCAGCATTTCGTTACTCAGTCCATCAGGGCCCGGGGCCCGAGATGTGTTTTGTTGTTTTATTTGTCTTAGAACATCCTCAGGATCACAGCAGATGTCCCATTCTTTAGTTCTATCAGATGTTCGATATTTCTTAGAGTTTTCAGTCCTTTGGAAGATAATTGAGTAATGTGATATCCACTCAGTTTCTGGGACCTCTAGTATTAGTTTCTCATTCTGTCATTAATATTCATTTAAGAGTTTTCAGAAATGTCTACTGTTTTTATTTTGGAGGGCTGCAAGCATCTTTTCAGCATCATTCTGCGTTAAAGTGGACTACATCGTTTTGTACCAATTTCTGTATTGCTGCTTTAGTTGTTTGACAGTCTTCCTGCAATCTTCTAGCCCAGCCTTGATGATTGATCTTATCTTCTTTCGTAGATCCACTTTGTTGCTTGCCATTTGGGTATTATATGCATGAAGCTGTTTCTTTTCCTCATGTCTTTTATTCTTGACCTGATTCAACTTCTACCCATGTCAATAGATTGGCATGCTTAGCCCATGATTTCAAACATCCATCGTTTACTCTCTGTACCTCTTGCACATATTCTGGTTTCAGTAGATGAGATGCACGGGACATCAGTCCTTCTTCCCATGACGTACATTTGTTACCAACATCCAGGTGGTCCAGCTATTTCTGTTATGTCAGGGCATTCCATTCTCTTCATGTCTTTCATGTTTACCTCTTCCTGTCATTCTGCAGGAAACACAAGCATCTTACTCTCCCATCCAGGTTCCTTTTCCATCTGTGAAGTCTATAATCATCCTGAAACGGAAACAACCATATCGATCTCCATTGCATAGTAGCCCAACTTCCCTGAAATTGTCCTCTGGTCATACATGCTGCAAGATGAACGAGGCATCTGGCATCGTGTTCTGGGACTTCTCTGGCAATGAAAGTTCACACTGTATTCATGGTATAGGGTATGAGAGTGCAGATGTAGCAACTCTCCTTAGATGTTCTCTCTCCCACCTTTCTCATGTGCTGATACCACATTTTATTACTCACATGTGCGGCATTGTCTGGCTAGGTATTTATCCCATCATTATCTTCCTCTGCATTTCTATTATGTCTCCCTTAGGCAATGTTTGTGTTATGATCATGAAGCAAATCAAAAGCAGTTCTCACAGTAGGGAGAGCCAAAGGGACCTCTCCCTCAGCAGAAGTACAAACAAGATAGAGAATCTGAAACAGGAGGAACAGAAAGACAAAAAGAGTAATCGCACAAGCATATATTATGCACAAAAACATAGCCTTCCACTTTGCGTGCCATCCTGGTACTTGTTGCATTTGTTCATTCTCTAGAACCATGCCAGCTTCCACATGTCTAATTTTTACTACAATCATTATATTTATTTATACTTGTAACTGTAAAATGTACTTGATAATTGAAATAAGGAGCCTTCTAATTAAAGGGACATTCTTAATATCCTGTAAAAAAGTGTGAACATCAACGTCACTCCTGACAAGAGCAGGATGAGCTTGAAGTATAAATACAAAAAAAGCAAGCGCAAGCCAATGCACATCGCTATCAGTAAGTACCATGTGTTTGACCAAACAGGCATATGGTAAGAAATTAATCTGGAGATTGCCCTTGTTTCCAATTTCTGATCAAAAACTGACGTTTAGGCATAACTGTGATAAGGTCAATGTGCTTCTTAAGTCCAATGTTGGCCTACTAAAATTGTCTTTAAGTCTTTGTACTCCTGCTAAAATATCTATAAGGAGTATCACCATAATTTTAGTCCAAACTAAATCTGCATAATTCACTGGTCGTTGCTTTCTCGTCCTACTTCTTTGTCATCGATCAAGTCTGCACATGCTGAATTGTTCTCTTGTCTTCCTTCTGGATCTGCAACGATGGGAGGGAGGGTCTCACCTTTGTAGGCTTTCATATCTCCTAAGTGATGCCAAGCTCGTCTCCCTTGGACTATCACAGCTGAAGGGGTTATATTCTCAACACAAAAGGGACCGTTAAAACCTGGCTCATGCCACTTTCTAGTAAAATTCTTCACAAGAATTAGGTCTCCATCATATAACTTAGGTGCTGGTAGTAATTGTAGTGGATCGGTCATTGAATTGTCTTCTTCTTTGTTCTGAGACCGACCCCACTGAAGCTTGACTTGATCTGACATGAGAGAGATGCAGAGGGCATATATGTCATACAGTCATGCAAATCATTACCTAAAGTTTTAGCTACACTCTGGGCATAACATCTGCTTCTAGACAGAGGTGTAAGGGCATTCTCATTTGCCACCTTGTCACTAGCTCGAGAGGGGCAAGGTGATGGTCTGAATCTGGCTGATTCCAAAGGGCATATAAAGCTAGGGGTGGGCAATGCAGACATCCCTTCTTTAATGTCAACTTCATCTTGGCAATCCTTTCTTTAAGGAAGCCTTTGAGTCTCTCACATATTCTGTTCACTTGTGGGTGATAAGCAGACAAAAACAAGTGTTTAATGTTATATCAAAGCACTGTATGTGTTCAAATTGTTTATTAACAAAATGTTGCTCATTGTTGGATCTCAGAATTTCACACACATCCCACCTCGGGAAGATGCTGCACACTAAAAACTTTGCTGTTTAAGTGGCATCAGGGTGTGTACACAGACCTGCCTCAATCCACCTAGAGAAGGGACACACCACCACTAATAGATACCTATATCCATTACACACCGGCAGCATATCAACATAGTCAATATGTAAATTCTGAAACGCCCGTTCGGTCGAGTTATTACTCCCCTAAATGTTCTCAATGTATGCCCAGTAGTAAACTTTTGGCACACAATGCAGTTTACCATAAATATTCTAATGTGCTCCAACAAATTCGGAATTAACCAGTATTCTGCAATCGTTGCAGCAAGACTCTCCCTACTTACATGCGCAGGGTAATTCACATGCTCACCACTGGCACTACTGGCATCACAGGCTTTCCAGTGCTGTCTTGTCTCCATAATGCTTCTGTGGGGGATAAATAACACCCCCTCCGCTTCCATAATTCATGCTCTTCCTGTGGTATGCTCCCTTGAATCTTCATTAATTGGGTTATCGACATTTTATTAAACCCTTCTTGCATTACCATGGTTGTAACTACCTTTTCTTTAATACTCTCAGTATCACAACTCAAAATATACAGGAAATATTCAATCGTTTTGGCTTCTACATCTGCGTCTTTGCTGCAAGAGATAAAATCTGTTTGATTAGTGTGCGCTGCATATTTAATGATCGCTATGGCTACTGGGAGTTGTAGTGCCTTAATAAGCCTGTCCAATAAGGATGCATGCTGCACTGGAGTGCCGTCCGCACGGAGGTAGCGCCTCATTCTCCAACGTGCTAATTCTGCATGTACGGTTGACATCAACTATGCGGAGTCACTGAACACTGTCACTTCCTGACCTTTGTGCTTCTCGAGTGTGACAATAAGCGCTACTTATTCTGCTGCTTGCACTGAAAAGTCAGACATTAGTCTTGCACTTGCTACAACTTCAAATTCTCCATTTCAACTTTGTCTCACTACCGCTGCGGCTGAATGACTTTCCCCACTGGTCTGATTCAATTTTGAAGAACCATCAATAAAGAGAGGTTCCTCACCCATCAAAGCATTCTCCTTCACATGGGGTATATCATCATAAAATGCAACATAATTAGCACAGTCATGCACATGATTGCCTTCTGATACTGGCTCAACTACACATGTGGCAGGATTCACTATTTTGCATCTCACAATTTTAATTGTTGGGTTTAAAATCATTACCTCATGAGCTGAAGCTCTTTTGGATGTCAATGCATGTTTGGGTTTCTCTAAAATGGCAAACAAAGCATTCTCAATGAAAAGAGTTATAGAGCAGCCCTTGTAGACTTCTCAATTGTAAACATGGCAGCTGCCAATAACTGTTCACAAGGAAAGTGTCCTCACATACCTGGGTCTAAAATCCCACTTTAATATGATAAAGGCTTGTACCCCAATGTAGTCCTCTGTGTAAGCACTACTGTCATGACTCCCATTTATGCTCGAAAACAAATAAAATTCCTCAGCATAGTTGGGAATGCCTAAGCAGGGGATCAGCTCCTCAAACCCTTTCTCCATTTCCTCAGTCCATTCTATTTTTACTTTATTCATGTGTGCTTTCTTTAAAGCTTGCAAAAGGTGTCTGGTATATGTACTGCAATCAAACAGCCAGGCCCTAAAATAGTTTCGTTGCCCAAAAAACTGTTGAATCTGTTTCACTGTATTTGGCTTTACAGTTTTCATTATCGACTCAGGTGTCACCTACTTTCCTTCATGTGAAATAAACTGCCCTATGTATAACACCTCCTCTTGGCAGAATTGCAGTTTCTCCTTGTCTACCTTATATCCCGTGTCTGTCAGAATAATGAACAACTGAATAGAATCTTGTCTGCACTCATCTTCCGTGGTGCTACAAATTCTACATACTGTGCCACCGCACTCTTAGGATCAATATTGCCTAAATCCATCTGTAGGACTCTATTAAAGGTCGATGGGGACTCACAGTACCCCTGCGGCAAAAGAGTATGTTTCAGTCATGTTTGGCAAAATGTAAAGGAAGTCAAGTCTTGTGAGTCTTTGTACAATGGAATCGAGAAAAACGCATTTTTCAAATCGATTACCGTGAAATATCGAGCTTCCATCGGGATACTGCATAGTATCGTCGCCGGGTTAGGAACTAGAGGAAACTCTGCCACTACAATCTGGTTAATTGGTCTCATATCTTGTATGAATCTCCATGACGCTCCTTTACATTTTTTGATCTGATACACTGCAGTATTACACAACTATTCTGATGGCACCATAATCCCTTTTATCTTCAGTGCTGAAATGGTCTGAAATATACCTTCATCAGTCTCTCGAGACATAGGGTACTGCTTTGCTCATGGTAAAATCGCTCCTGGCTTAAGCTTTATTTTGACATCCACTATTCCCTTTAATAAACATATGTTATAAGGGTCTGTGGTCCAAAGGACATTTGGCACCTTCTCCAAGTCTTCCTGAAATAATGCTTGGCGCTGCCGCATTATCGCCATTTCTGTGGGACTTCCCTTTTCTCTATTCTTATCCTGTATGTGATGTTCATAAAAAACACCACTACATCATCTGTGCTGTCTTCCCTGAACATGTCGTCATCAGTTATGTCAGTCAATCTGTACCTTTGCTCAAGAGCTATTACTGTTCCCCATGGCCTACCTTCCTCATCTGCTCCTTCAAGCATTGCTGTTGCCCTTTGTAATATGGCTGCATCCAATTCTATAGGGATAATCTGTTCCCCCTCTTCTTCCATGGGTATTTGTGGTCTAAACAAAAACTCATCATGTATCATCACAATTTTTCCGTTTAAGCCAGGTAGCCATGTCAATAGAATGCTCACCAAAAATATAGAAAAACCTCTGGATCTACTGGAACGCCTCACAGTCCCACTTTCCCTGTGAATGCCAGTGTACATTTTCTCATGTTTAAATAGTGTATTCCTGGAGTGGGACACAATATCCCTTGATCAGTAAATGAAATTGTCATGTTAAGTTTTTTCATCATTTCTCTTCCGAAAATATTAACTAGCATCTGTCAACAAAGGAACAGACATTTCACACTATGCATCCACACGATCAGCTGTGAATCGTGCCTGATGGCCGCGCCTGGTTCCAGTATGGCGGGCGCATCGCGGCCTCAAACCGAGGCTCGCATTGGTTGCTGAGCAACCTTTCACCACATCTTCGACGCGCTTCCGCCGGCAGGCGGAAGGAAGCCGGCCATTCGGAAAAGGCTAGGGAAAAAGGCCTTGTTTGCCGTTGTTCGCTGGTGGCCGCTTAGACCGCAATTAGAGGTACTTGTTCTTTTACCCTCTTATGCATTGTGCATCTCACAGACAGCTACGCTCAATCATCGGACAATTCCACAGTGCTTGCACACTATAGCCCTGCATAAGACTAATAACAAGAGTATATGGAAATGCCGCTCTATCTACATGTGCTTTACATATATTTCAGGCCATTTGCTCACTTGGACGTTTTACTATAGCCTAATCTGCCCTCTAGGTACTATGCCAGAGTGCCCATACATCTACATACGGTGCTCTAGCCATCCCCTGACAACACTGAATCCGCATACTTTGTACCATCGTGCCACTGCTTTGTACCTTATGGTCACCCAATGACCACTGTACTATCATATTGTGCCTTATGGTCGCCTAGAGACCACTGTACTATCATATTGCGCCTTATGGTCGCCACTGCATTATTTGCGTTGTGCCTTATGGTCGCCCAGAGACCACTGCTTTATTGCGTTGTGCCTTATGGCCCCCTAGGGACCTTTGTACTATTGTGCTGCGTCTTACGGTCGTGTAGAGACTATCGTATCTCCCTAGCTCAACCACTAGTAACAGTATGTACTCCTTCCCGCCTAACCTAGCTCACCTAGCACCGCTCATCAACCTGACAGCCACACTTATCATTATCTACATGACCATGCCTACAGCTCTGCCCACTGAGGGTTCAGGAGCCCACATACAACCTACTTCCAAACCCTGCTTCCTAGCACAGAGGAACCTTAGACTCCGGCCGAGACTACCCAAAATATTCGAACCCATTACCAAATATAACATCAACCTGGAACACCTTCGACCCAAACCTCTCCAACCCTTAGTAGCCAACACACCTCTAAAACACCAACCCGTCTATAAAATCAATACACCTATGGCCAACCTCCCCTTCACAGTGCAGCCAGAACCTGAATTAAAAGCTGCTTTAATCAATGCCAGATCATTAGTCGCCCATGCTACTGACATAGCAGATGTCATACGAGATAATGACCTTGACTTCATTGCCATTACAGAATCTTGGCTCCACAAGGCAGCAGGTCCGGCTCTCACTCTGGCAGTCCCAGAAAACTATACCATTCTCAGAGCCGACAGACCAGACGCGCGTGGTGGAGGAATAGCGATCATCGCCAAATCTGATCTCTCCATGAGAGTCATTTCCACACCCTTCCCTAAATCCTGTGAGATTCTCGCTATCAAACTACCTACAGCTAACTTTCAAACCTTAAATATCTACCTCCTTTATAGACCCCCTGCCCCCATCAGCACCTTCACTGAAGATATCACTACTGTTATCTCTGAGAAGCTAAAAAATTCCTCCCAAACACTAGTGCTGGGAGACTTCAATTTAGGCTTCAACGATATCAACGACCACCATGCTACTACTGTAGCCAATACTCTGTCAGTACTAGGCTTCACGCAAATCGTGAATACTCCTACACACTCTAAGGGAAGAATTATCGACTGGATTGCCAGCACAACTGTAACCCTGTTATAACAGCCATTACCCCCCAAATATGGTCAGACCATCACCTTATCTCCTTTACCCTTAACACTAAAAGACCTATAGTCTCAACACCTACGCTAGCCACACCCACCCTCACCAGAAACAAGAAAAATATTACAGCAGATAATATTCTGCCCCACATCCTACCTAAACTTAATTCCCTCCTGGACCACACTGACCCAGACACCCTAGTGGACGAATATAATAAGGCCATGTCCCTTGCTCTTGACAGAATTGCTCCGCTTAAACTCAGGAACAGCAAACCAAAAAATCATCTGAACTCCTGGTTTACACCCCACCTAAAAAACTTAAGACTACAGAAGAGAAAATGCGAAACAGCTTGGAACCGGCATCCTACCGCTGAAAACAAAACTAACCTAATAAACATCTCTTCGCAATACAAAAAAGAAATTATCCTGTCCAAACAAGAAACCTATAATAATAGGATCACCCAAGCTAACTCTAGTATGAAGGAGCTATTCTCCATCCTAAAAGAATTGGAAAATCCCATCGCAGTACAAGATGATTCCATTAAAGACAAAACTTGGTGTACGGACATACAACTGGCACTAACCAACAAAGTGGCCAATCTCCAAACCAAAATTGCCTTAAAGAAAGCCTCATTACCTACCCAACCCCCGCTAAATGCAACCTCCACCCCTAAACCAACAGAATCTTCCCAATTCCGCTTCTCCAAGGTTTCAGTAATTCAGATAGAGAAGACCATTCTGACTCTTAAACCTTCCAACTGCAAAGGTGACCAATGCCCCGCACAACTGATCAAGAACGCGGCTAGGGATCTAGCCCCCTTCATCACAAAACTTATTAATGCCTCCTTCACTACGGGCACCATCCCTCGCAATCTAAAGGAATCTTGGGTTCTCCCCCTTCTAAAAAAACAAACATTAGATCCCAATATTCCCACAAACTACAGACCCATCACCACAGTTCCCTTCTTACTAAAAATATTAGATAAGGTAGCGTACACTCAAATCCAGAACTTCCTTGAGATGAACCATCTCCTTGGCACCCGCCAATCCGGTTTCCGGCCGCATCACGGCACACAGACTGCCCTTATTGACCTAAAGGCCCAAATAGACTCACTCAGAGACGAGGGCAAATTAGCTCTCCTTCTCCTTCTGGACCTCTCAGCCGCCTTTGATTTGGTGGACCACAGAGTCTTATGTAATCACTTGGACTCGGCGGCCCACTTCTCAGGGGAGGCTATAGCCTGGATCCAGTCATTTCTCAGTGACAGGACCATGAGGGTGTTCTCCCCCGCAGCAGCAGCAGACCCTATTCCAATCACTTGTGGAGCGCCCCAGTGATCCTGTGTCTCGCCGACACTCTATAACATCTTCACAAAGCCACTCTTCGACGATCTTGATAATCTCAGTATCACCTATACCAACTATGCAGATGATACCCAGATTCTCTTACCACTTACCGGGGATTACGCTGAGGATCTGGCTTTGGTGAACAGAGTCTACAGCATCGTTCAGGCATGGATGGCCAACCACGGTCTATGCCTGAATGATGACAAAACAGAGCTCATAATCCTGGGCACGGCAGCCCGCATCTCCAAACCTAACCAAAAATACGCAGCCTTTGTCATTGATGGCAACATGATCAAGGTTGCCAGAGAAGTAAAAACCTTAGGTTTTTACCTTGATGCAACACTATCGTTCACCAAACAGGTGAACTCACTGGCCTCATCCACGGCCTATACATGCAAGCTACTACGAGCTGGGAAACAATTCCTTTCAGATGACAGTTGTCTTATCCTAGCTAGAGCCCTCATTTTATCAAAATTAGATTATTGTAACGCCCTTTACATAGGGACTACCAAACAAATCATCAATAGAATGCAAGTGCTCCAAAACAATGCACTCAGAGCGGCCCTAAGTATCCCCAGAAGTGCACACATTTCAGAAATAAGACGTAATCACAAATGGCTCTCCACCCATGAAAAAATCAACCTCAAAGCTGCTTCCCTTATCCATAAATGCCTAAATAATAAAGCCCCCCGATACCTGTCAGAACGCCTCAACAGGAAATATCCCACCAGACTCACAAGAACAGTCAGCCCTAACTGCCTCCAAGTGCCTAGATTTAAATTAGTCACTATTGGAGGTACCAGCTTCCCAGTCAAGGCAGCGCAATTATGGAACGCCCTACCTCATGCACTTAGATCTGACCAAACTTTCAGCAATTTCAGAAAGAACACTATAAAATGGCTCACTGAAAATGCGACATAAATGTCTCTCCACCCCTCGCTTGTCCAATTGCACCTCACTTGATACGTAATGACATGCCATATTGCCCGCTTTGACTTGCTATATTGTCTGACACTACAGATTTGACTGTTTAGCTGCTGATTGTGCACTCTATCTGCACTTGCACTTGTCCTACCTTGTAAATGTAAGAAATGTCTACCATGCCTGCCGTGGAACCTGTAACTTGTAACGTCTGTAACTAAGCTGTAAATGTCCTTGTTCTTTTGTGCCCTGCTACCCCAGGGTCCGGTGCGCACAATAAATAAACAAACAAACAAACAAACAAACAAGCTCTCCTAGAGATACGGGTAATTCATCAGTAAAAGAGAACCCTTGAGCATTCAAAGCAATTCACAACATTGGATATTTTCCCTCTTGTATACATGAGCGAGTAGCTCCAGTGTCTACTAGAAAAGAAAAAGACTTACCTCCTATCGTCACATTGACCCTTGGTACCTCTTGGGGCTCTGGTGTCACAGATAGTACTGAACACATCAAGTCACTCTTTGAGCTGTCCTATTGTGGGTACATGCTCATCCCTGTCCCTGTGAAAGGATTTCCTCCTACCAAAGTTGCACCTCCTATTCTGTGTGTCAGCGCTTGTCCCCTGGTTGCATACTGCTGTGTCTGCATAGGGGCTTGTTACGTCTGTCCTTGTGGTGGATTCATTTGCACTCACTCTTGTTGCTGTACCTGCTGCACTCACAGCGCTTGTGTCTGATACAATGTCTGATTTTGGGAAAACCTTTCTGTAATTTGAGTGCTTTATGGTGGAGGGTAAACTTTCCCCCCTCTTGAAAACTGCCCATTGTGGACATTCCCTTGGCTGCCACATATGTGTGCAATGTGCCCTGCCATCCCACAATTCCAACATATTTGGGGTGGCCATCTCACAAGCCCCTCTTGGTTATATCCTCCCTGGATACTCCGATTCTCATTCTGTGTCTTTTGAAACCCACCTTGATTATTTTGGAGTCCTCCTCTTCCTCTATAGCCCATACTTATGCCTCGTGGAGCAAACCCATATCCACCTTGGTCCATCGGGCACTGAATATTCACCTGTAAAGCACTCACTGCTTCCTGCATTCCCAATCATCCTCCACTTGTCAACACCACCCCCTCTATGGCAAATGTTGATTTATTTTTCTGAACCAACTTGGCTTCCTCGATTTTCTTAGTCTCGTCTTTCTTCTTATTTTTCTTTTGTAACAACCGACAGTGATGCACTATCATCAGCTGTATCTAAGCTCATGGTTTTGCTTCCATCCCCACTTGTTTCTTCATCTGTCTCTCTACTCTCTCAGGCAACCCCTGACATAAAATGTGGTATAATAATGCCACAGTGTTTTCCCATGGCTCGTAAGTCTCAAGTAGCCATTGCTGCTGAATGTCCTGAATGTAAGCATTAGGGTCTTCATCTTCCTTCATCTTACGTGTCATGATTGAATCCATGGCTGATGTATCAGATACTGTACCCTCAAAACCCTCCATAAATCTGCTATACAATTATTAAACTGTGCTCCATCATGTACTGTGTTTTGGCCTGTGACACTTGAATACTCTGCTCTTCTCCATATGTAATCAGCTCTTTCCCCAGGAATAGCTGCAGGAGACCTTGTATGTCCCCTATAGCCATCCTGTTTCCTCCTGTCATTTTGTATAGTTCATATATCCATTTTCCAGCACCGAAGTCAAACTTGGGAACTTGCGCCTTAAGTTATCCTTGTCAATCTGTGGCCATGTAACATATTGTTGTCTTGCTCCCCTTTTTACAATAAGGGAAACTGCGTAAATCCCAACACACAGTTGGCTCCCATTGTTAGTCTATCCATGGCAGGGACAATTGTTCCTGTCCGTCTCCTTGTTGGTAACAACCTTAACCTGCTTATATATGGAAGTGATACTCCCTTTTCGATATGTGATCGTCCTGGGGGACGCTCTGGATATGCTATGGGATCTGGTGTCCTATCCTTAGGTTGTTCCAGATGTTGCCGAGGCTCACTAAGCAACCTAGACTGAGCCTGTAGCATGTACGAAGATGCCTGAGGGATACACCGCCATTATTGTTATGGTGATTCATGCAACACAGGGATATTAAACCTTATACATGTTTCTCTCTATTACCCTCCTCCTACAATTAGGTAGACAGCATCCGCTCACTTGTGGAACTATTTCAGAAATGTTCACAACCAGGACTGAACCAAAATAAGAACAGAGCCTGCCTGCTAAGGTCAGTAGGCCCAGTCCAGTGTACTTATTGGTTTGCCTTGTCCTTAGTCCATTCTGGCCAACTTTTGCCTTTGTATGAGGCACTTGAATAAGTACTTGAATATGTCAAATTGCAAAAAGCTGATTTCAAAGGAACTACATACGTGAATAAGTAATGCTCAATCAAAGCGGACACACTGTCCTTCATATCTGTGATTGTTGGTAAATGTGGTACTAATTTCATCCGTTGTGGTAGAAATTAATGGCAATAACCGAGTTGCTAATTCAAAGCCATTTTTTGGCGGTTACTAGCCTCTTGGTGACTGTGGTGCATTTTCATTTTTGCCCACAGGTTCACCTCTTCTTGACTGATCCAGTCCCATGGCACAATTAAGAAGGTGGTTAAGTATACTCCCGCCCTCTTATAGGTTCTGATACTTGGCAGGTACTGAATTTACCAACCAAGATTAAGGGAACCAGAAGCCTGTCCTGATGAAAGTGGCCCCAATAAGAATTACGCCACTGAAACCGGTAGACAGTGATTGCTACACTGTAGAGGCACTGTCTGTGTGAGCAATCATTTTACTTCACTCCACCTTTCGTTAATCCTTAACATTTCCAAAGTGCAGAGTGGAGTGTGTATTGTCTTCATGTTGTTTTGTCATACAAACTTGAGTTCTTTGTAGTTTGTGTCTTTTAAATCTCAGTGCACCAGAGTTAACAGGCAATCCCTAGGTCATTAAACTCACAAATATTCGAGTGGATGGCTGTATCCAAGATCATTGATGCACTGATGTTCACTTTTTGGCTACTTGTCTCTTCCAACACTTACACATAGTGGAAGAGAGTGGTTTATGGGCAAAAAATCAACAAGGCTGAACGTATTACTACAGATAGAATTAAGTAGTTTACCTTCTTTTCCTATCCTTTTTTTATAATCGTTCCACCAGCGCTCCCTAGGTTGAAGTGTGGATAGGAGGAAGGGACATTTAGAAAATCATTATATCCTTTCTGTCCTTCTTCACAGCCTTGTTCCTTCACAATTGTTTTTGCCCTAACCACAGTGGTTTTCCTAAAAACGGTTTTGTTGCAAACTGTTTTATTGGGAACTGGACACACTGGGCTGTAACTAATCATGGTACAGATGTGTTTTGCCCTATTTTCGTGTTACAAAATGTTCCAGATCAGACCATCTTACTTCTTTGTCTATTTGCAGGCTTACTTCGGGGGTGCATGCACTTCCTCCTTCTTCCCTAAGGAAGGATTCTCTTTCCTCGTCTCATATGTCTTGTCCCCAACTAGTGTGACTATCCTCCCCTTCAGTCTGCTTAAGGACAATGCTCTGTGTTTGTAACTGAACAGATTTTCTTCTTCGCTTCATGATTGCAATGCTAGGGCTGGATCCCTCTTCTCTTGAACTTCATACTTGCTATCTTCCTTTAATTCTTGATAGGCCTTATTGATCCTTTCTCCGATGCTCACTGCATAAAAGTTTTCTTCTTCCAATACTACTCTAGATACCCTTGCCTTTGCTTCCTTTATCGGAGGGAACTCTTCTACTCTATCCAATCATATTTCTGGGCTCAGCCCTACTGGTTCCTTACAAATGAGACTGACATCAAGACACCGCTGTCTCCTCCTTTGTTCTATTTCTTCATCTAATTATGTTTGCTTCCTCACTTGCCTTCTAATTCTTTCTTCCTCTTGACTTTGGGCTTTTCTCCTCACTCCTTTCCATCATTCCTCTTCTTCCCTTCGTCTCTGTATTCTTTTATCCCTTCATTTTTGCACTTCCTCCTCTTCTCTCTTCCTTTCTCTTCTATATGTGTCTTCTATTGATCTCTGTCTATTATCATACTTTCTTTGCTCTTCTGCCCATTCTTCTTTTTTAGCTTGCTCCTCCTGATACAGCTGTTCTCCTCTCTCCCTGCTCTTTCTTTTATGCTCGTCTTCTTTCAATCTCTTCTGTTGTTCTGTGTTACTTCTATCTTGCTCGTCCTTATCTTCTCTTTGCCTAACTTCCTCAATGCTTTTCCCATCAATTTTAAGTTATATCGGTCTACCCGCATGAGCACTATCTCGTCAGCTTTATCCTTCTCTCCTTTCCATCCCTTAATCTCTCTGTCTATTTCTGTCGATGTATTCGACCACTCACTCTTCTCTTCTTTGTCTTGTATGATCTTATAGATCTCTTCTTTTCTCTCATTATCCTCTGGACTATCATCGCTGCTATAAGTGGGAGGTTCGTATATCGGGTTACTATACCCTGTTGCCGCTTTCAGCTCCTTTAAAGGATACAACTCTATTTCTTCTGTGTTAGAGCCTTTCACTTTGGGTGAGGTAAGGGGAGCTGAAGGCTCATCACCTTCATCCTTATGCTGACTAATAATCCACTCCTCAGGTCCCTTTTTTCCTGGTACATTTTCCAGAGCTCTGGGATTGCTAATATGTTCTGTAATTTCGTCCCTGTGTATGCAGCATGCAAGTATGTGGCCATGTGTTGCAATACTGCCTTAGACAATGATCCCCCTTCTGGCCAGCGCATGATTATTTTATCTGCTGTGCCTTAAACCCATTCCGCACTATACTGTTTAATCTTGGGCGTGTGCTTTGGCAATGTCTTACATAAGTGCATCAGAGGAGTATCTCCCATAATGACAAGTCTCAATTGACTGTCAATATTTCCCAGACTTATAAAATAACCTGTATACCTTTGCTTAAATCACCACTTTTTCAATGCCTTTAAATCAACAAATATGAGCGTGCACCATAAATCACCGCTCAAGCCTCTACTTTATCGATTAGCTATCTCTACTTTTGGATTGGTACCAACCACTCCGCTAGGTTTGATCGCTATTATTCCTCAACTTTTCTCAATTACTTCACAACTTCTATCGCTCTTCAATATTTTTACTCAACAAACAAGTCACCTTATGTGAACCTGTTCACACGTTATATTTTTCTGCTCCACTCCAATTGGAGTTTCAGATGTCTTCTTCTGAACTCCCTTGAGTTAGAACTCTAGGCGCTATTCTTCTCTTCACATAATATTATCCATTATTTAAAAATAATCACAATCCCATCCCTTTAATTTGTCATTCCCGTTAGTCTGCTCAATATTAGTTTGTAGATCGGGTCGAGGCATTCGGTATCGTCGCCTCCTCCAATCTGACCAATTTGTTTCCACCGGCAGAGCGCCTGTGGAAACCGCCCTGGGATTTTATCAAAGGAAGACCTGTCCACCGTCTCAGTTTTTCTTGCACGTTTTTCTATTGGCCGCTCTCCACAGGATACCCTGCGACCTTCTGGCTAATGGCAAAGGATGCCGATGGTCCAAAACTCAGGATACAAAATAGTTTGAACCATCCGCACTACTACCACGTGAGTGTAGGGCCCTTTGGGTATCGTGCATGCAATGTATGGGGTTGCAGAGTTACTCCGACATCAAATAATAAAACCAACTCAGGAAGATGGCAATGGTTTCTGTTTTATTAACAATTATCTAAAACAGGGAGGTTCAATTGGGGTTGGGATTCATTATCTACTATCAGGTGGACAATTTATGCCAACTTCTAAAACATTGTCATCTTCAACACTATTAAGTACAAAGTATATCATTGGCTCTCATACTATAAGGCCCATCGTTATATATTCCCTTCTCATGCCATTCTGGAACATTTGGCTCACTTAGCAGCACGCAAGCTCAGACCTAGGTGCCAGGAGGTGGACTTGACTGTACCTCCACCCAATTAGCCCAACATCTCTCATCGCCCATGCCTTCTGCCTTGAAGATTGTCTTTGAACTTGGCTTTGCAGAGTATCCTTGTCTCTGGGAATATAAGGGAGTGCGAGCACGCACTATCGTTATTCTAAAACTCCATGCTCAACTCTATTTTCATCCTTGGCTCATGTGATAGTAGACCACTGTTTGGTCCATTTTGCAGCATTTAAATGCCTTAAATGAAGAATACTTGACACGCATGGTGTTATTTCTTTGCACCTTAACAAGGGATGAATCAGCATCTCAAGATCACTGCCTTTAAGAATAGATAACCGGCCTCGGATGCTTTAGCTTTGACACCAGGACAGATAGCCTTTCCAGACACTTCCACGTTCTCAGCTAATTCTTGCTGCAACACAGCTCTCAGCTTTTCTCTCCATGGGTCCTGGCTTACTCAAATGTGTGGCACCGATGTCCTGCTTCTATACAATGACGGCTTTGCCTGCAGTCTATTCACTACTTATAGCCAGCTTCTAAGACTTAATCTACTTGCGTTACAGCATCTGTACAGTTATTGAATGGCTTGCATTTTCTGCAGTGCTTCTCACACATGCAATCATCTTTTTGCATATGAAAGTTTACTCAATACTTAACTGTGTCATCTGTATCTATTTGGTCCATACATCATCTTCAGCCAGTATTCTCAGGGCCTCACACTCATATTTTGTGACATCACCAGCTATTCTTTTCCTCTTTTCATATTCCTTTGGGGAGTTCCTCCCTCAGATTATTGTCTCTTCGGGAATACCATTGATAGGGTTTTCTCAGTGGATACCTTATTTCGATTATACGCCGCAGAATTGGCAAAACTGTTGGTGTTAAGCATGATATGATCTCAGGATTACAGCATATAGATGGTGGGGGGTGGGATTTCCTGCAGAGGCATATAACTGCTCCTCTACACAGCGGTTTGGGTTGAAGGCATGAGCAAAATTGTTTTTCCCTTGTGTCTATAGGCAAAAACACACCTTTTGGGACCCACCTGCAACTCCCTCCCCTTAACTAAACCTCACCAACCTTTGCAGAATCAATCTTACTGGGCCATAGACTTTGTGTTCACAATTTCTTGATGATTCGTCCAGGGCGGGCAAAGTTATAAGCCGCCCAATAAGTGCTCTTCCTATGGGTTGAGCAACTTAATAATAACAATAGGTCCGCTACCACAGGCCCTGTGATATAATGCTCTAAGGAGGTCTGTGCATTTGCAAATAAGCATGCTTATCCTGAGAATCTGCTTCCTCTCTCGGACCCTCCTTTTTTAAAATTCTGGCTTCTGTCTCAGTGTTGTTGCTTTTTGGGAGCATACAATTGCTGGAGACAGTTTAGAATGACAGACACCACATACATGTCATCCTTACAACCAACTCCCGCAGCTGTCAGAATGAGCATAAATGGTTCCTGGTCTGAAACACTTTAGTGTTAGGGTGAGTACTAGGAAATAAACCCCACGCCCAGTAGGCATTATGTACTAAGTGATTCAAGCATGTAACCCTTTTATCACAGACATATTTTTCACATATAAAGATCTGTAGTCATTCCTGTGTTCCCTAAATGTTCTTTGACTTCATGCAACGCAGCAAGAAACCTTCTTTGTGTCCTATTCCCCTTCGTCCCAGAGATATTTTGAAAGAGGACATTGGGAGTCCACCAGACTGTCCATCATGGAACGGTAGCATTTGATCATGAAATAATGTGCATGGTAATTCTAGTTTATGACAGTGTACTTTTCTCAGTAAGAAAAGTGTGAGATTATCTGAATGACGGCAATGTATCCTGAATTTAGAAATTAACATTGCACAGTTCTAAAAACAGTCAGTTTACAATGTAAATACAATTAAATAATTTCCCTTTTGCATAGATTATTTTGGCAAGTATACACACTACTTGCTTTCTGAAAATATCCGTCCACCTCTGACAGGTTCCCTCTGTGAGCATGTAGGCAATATTTACCTTTGCACTAATAAAGAGCAAAACATAGAAAATGGCAAATGCAGTTGTAGGTCATGCAGCCTGGTACTCTGGTCTCTTAGAAGGTCAGCCAGAGACCGAGCACCACCGTGGAGTCAAAACTGCCTAATATGGTCAATGTGCCCTCAGTGTGATGGCAACAATCCTTCTGGGCACTCACAATGTCAATGTCTGTCTCCAAAGTGTAGGCTGGTCAGCAACGGATGTGATTGCTTTAAAAAAATGTGCATCTGACAATGTGATTCCTACAGACACACAGAGGGAGGGAAAGAGAGTGTGAGAGAGAGAGAGAGAGAGATAGGAGAGAGAGTGACTGAAACAGAGATAGATAGAGAGTTAGAAAGAGAGAGAGAATGACAGAGACTGAAAGAGAGATAGATAGAGAGATAGACAGAGCAAGATAATGAGAGAGATATAAATAGAGTTAGACAGGGAAACAGAGAGAGGGAGAAAGAGACTGAAAGAGGGATAGAGTTGTGAGGAATGCAACCATCCACACAGGGCGGGGGTGCGCTCACTGTGGCTATTTGATTTTTTTTTTATTTAAAAGATTGAATGATGGGAGATCACCCTCTGGAAAATATGTGTAGCTATTCCTGCACATATTTTCCATGCTCACTGCACAGCAGAAAAATAGTCATGTACTCTGGGAGGAAAATGCCTACAAGCACTGCCCTCTCCTGCCATGTGTAGCTGACACATGACAGCTGTGGGTACATCAAAAGCCTCTGGCCTTGGGCAGCATGATTAGCATTTCAATGCCCCATGGATTTGAATCTCCATTGTTACACCTTGCTGGTGGCAGTGAACACTAAAGAATGTTAATTAGCAGGCCTCATGGAAGGCCTGGGTGCAGGAAGTGGCAATGATGACCATAGACCAACACCTCTTTATAATGCAATGTGTCAACTCGATACTAACACCCTTCCTTGGTATGGGAGGGCAGTGAATGTCCTGTCTGGAACCACTCCTTTCAGAGGAGGGAAGTATGTGAATGGTAGGAGACAAAAGACTTCCTGCAACCTCCTAGGAGGCCCATGTTGTGACCATGCGCTGCATATGGCTCAGTTAATTAGGGAGACACTTTGATGTACAGCAGACAGGAAGATGGATGGGACTTAGAAGTATATGTTGTAATCCTTCCCCTGTCTGTTACCAAGCACTCTGACTCTGACCTGAAGCATCGCTGAAGACTCTTAGTGGGGACCCAGGATTGGTTCATTAAGATGGGCTTAGCCTGCACCAATCACTGGGGCCTGTTTGGCTTCAAAAGGAGGCTGAGCCATTCACTGATGAGATCATCTGAAGACTTCACAAGGAGTAAGAAGAAGGACTTATTTGGACGCAATCTGAAGGTACAGTCTACCTTACATCTTCTGCCAGTGAAAGAAGGCCAGGAGTTCTAAGAAGGAAGCAAGATCCCTCCCTTAAACATCTCCCAGGGAACAGAGGAAGATACCGGACTCAGAGGACCCGTCCAGCAGCTTCCTTCACTATCACTGTCTTGTGGCCAATGCTGGATTTGACTTTTATGGACTTAATTCATTCACGGTGTGTCACTCTTTCTCAACTCTCATGCTGGACTTCCTTTGCATCTTGTACTCATGGTGGCCCTGAATCATGCTGTTCCCATCTTCATCTTGTATCCTGGCTTGCAACATTATGTGTTACTACTGACTTCTGCAATTGTATTCGCTCTCCACTCTTGCTTCTCCACTCTTTTTGACTGCTTACTCTCTTTTCTCTCCTCCTTCCCCTTCTCCCTTTTCCTATCTCCTCCCCTTACTTTCTTCTATGCACTTACTCTATCAGAATTATCCCTGGACCTAATATGATAGCAACCTCGTCTGTTTCCTCCACCCTCCCATTACTGTTTTTGTCCTCCCCACCACCCCTCCAGCACTATCTGAAATGTCGTCAGGCCTAGTATGACAGTCGCTTGTTTTGTTCCTCCCCTCCCTTTCTGCACCCCTCTCCCTCACCTTTTGTTTTTCTCCGGCTCTACCAGAAATGTTGTCAGGCCTAGTACGGTAGTCGATTGTCTGTTTCCATTTCCTTCCCACTCTCCCCCTCCCTTCCTTATCTATGTCTTAGCTCTTGCACTATCTGAAATGTCGTCAGGCCGAGTGCGATAGTTAATTTCACATCCTTACTGTTCATGGTCTGTAAGAATGTGGTTGTATTTTCCCTTGTTTCCTCCCTTGCCTTGAAGCGCTCTGAAACACATTGTGTATAGGCGCTATATAAATAAACGATCATATCATATCATAATCAGCCAGCACACAGCGTGCCCTGCTAGGAACTAACAGCAAGCTTCCTAGGTGGGAAACGCCAGTGAGTCTCTGGACAAAGGACAGGGCTGTTGCATGCTAACCCCTTCCTGACCTTTTGGCTAACCACCTTGAAAGAACACAAGCCCTGCGAAGAAGATAAGAGGAGTGCCACACAAACATCATCCAGCATCCATTTTTTTTAAGGACAGGTTTGAGACAGTTGAGTCCTCGACCCGCATCCGGCTGCACTGCTGACTGCTGAGATGCCACAATCGACAGAGCCATCCGAGATGCCTCGCCCAGAATTCCAGATCCACCAGCCAGCACAGAGATAATGATTCTTGGCCCTGAGCCACCACACCGGACAGTCTGCAGACATCTGTCCAGACTCACTTGCCGAACTGCCTGCCGTCTGGGACCCGCAGCTGTCTCTCGCCACTAACTCTGTCTCAAAGGCTGCGTAGCACCCTGAAACCACCTCAACACTGTCAAGCATGAACAACTTCTTCAGCTCCAGGTACATTGTGGTTCTTCCCCTGTACGGTCCTTCCCCGAAGGCCCCTAGACAAGTTACAACCCTTTGTCCCTTTGGTGCTGAAAGAAAATTATCTTGAACTATAATACTGAGTACTTTATCAACTACCCTCCTGTCAGTATGCAGAGTGCATCCCTTTCCTTTGTGGAACTGTCTGTCCTCTGTGTTCCTTTACGGTGGGGATTGTAATTGTAGTGTGCTAGGACTGTCTGTTGTAGTAATAATAAAGTAGATATGTTTATACAACCTTAACTGAACAATCCCTTTCATCATTGGGTAATAGTTGTATTTTCGCTGTGTTGCAACTAACCAACTATCCACGACCTTGCAGAGATAAGCCTGCCGGTCCGTCCAGGTTACCAAAATTGGACAATGAGGTCTAATAATTTACTAATATTTCAATCTGTTTGGATGCCTTCTTGTGTACTGGAGTTGTGATGTTGATTGATGGTTTAGAAACCGATATTCATCCCTAAACCACTGGTGTCCCGGAAGTTGATTCCTCACATTGTTGGCAAGTGGTCGGATCAGTTGGAGCCTTGCGCACAACTTAGTCACCCAACGATAAAAGTACTGTTGCAGGCAACGTTTAGTCCCTGCTAATGTGGAGGAGGAGCCAAATTCCTCTCCTATAAGTCCCGCCCCTATTCTACCTATATGTTGGAAGCCAGAATTTGCAATATGCGCAACGCCAGTAATAATACCTATACCGCAAATAATCTTTGAGACAAGGTATCCATTGAGAAGACCCTCTAAGATGTACTCCCGAAGAGATGACGGTCTCTTGAGGGAGATCTCTGAAGACGTGTGAAGATGAGTGAAAGAGAAGATTGGTGACGTCACATGAAGTGAAGACGACGCACCAAGAAGAGATGCCAAGGAAGAAAATGTATAGACTGTAGAGAATCCGATGACAAAGTAAAGAATTGAGTAACCTTTTATGTGCGGAAAGAAGATTGCACGTGTGAAGAGCACTGCAGAAAATGCAAGCAGTTTTATAAATGTACAGATGCTGAAACGTAAGTAGACTAAGCAATCATAAAGGCTGGCTATACGTAGTGAATTCACTGCCGGTGGTGACCCTATTATATAGAATCTGGATATTCGATGTTGCAATTTTAGTAAGCCAGGACCCATGAAGAAAAGGGCTGAATGTGTGGAGCAGTAGGAAAAACAGCTGAGGATTGAGAAAGGCTCTCTGGCCCAGTGTCAAGGGATGAGGCAGCCAAGAATTGGTTATCTATCTATGAAGATACACAAGACGTGAGAAGCGAGACAAGCCCCTCTTAAGGTGCGAAGGAAAGATGCCATGAGTGTTAAGTGTAATTTATTTAATATTGTTAAATGCGGATAAGGAGCTAAAACACGGTCTCCCGTCGCATGGGGTAGATGGAAATAGAACGTGGGCAAGCAGCACCGAGACTTGAAGATAAGAATGTGCTCACACTCCCTTCTGTACTCAGGAGGAGTGATACTTTGCAAGGCCAAGTACAAAAACAATTTAAATGGCAGAAGGCATGAGTACTGATGGATGATGGGCTAATTGGGTGGGGAGCCATGGTCAAGTCCACCCAGCAGCACCTGGGATAACAGCTTGCGTGCTGCTAGCGAGTCGATTATTCCAGAAGGGTACAAGCATGCCAACCAATTATAGAGGGCCACGTATTAAAGAGCCTTGCAGTATGAAAGTCAATGATATACCATGTAGTTAACACATGTTGAAGATGACTTGCACTAGGGGTGGGCATAAGAGACATAACCACAATCCGATCCCCTAAATAAAGTAGACCGAGATATTCCGAGTAGACCTATCACAATCCCAGGTAGGTTTTCTTAGTTTGCCTTGAAGTATGATGTCACGTATCATGAGTTTTTACTATAAAAGTGTTATTTTTTATGAAGTGCATTGAGATTATGTTGTGCAATGTCCGGGGATGTCCGTTGTACTCCCTGTTTTACACAAATGAGCATAAAAGAGATTACCTTGCCAACTTCCTGAGTCGGTCTTATTATTGGTGTAAGAGTTATTCTGCATCCCCATCCATTTAATGGCACGCTACCTCAGTTAAAAGGGCCATAACGGTTCACTAGGTAATAGTAATAGTCATGGAGCTTGACATGGAGCCTATACAAGGCATGACCAAGGATGTCCTGCACGTCTTATGTCAAGAGAGGGGACTTCCCCACAGTACTAAGTTTAATAAACATGAGTTTCTGACCTGCCTCCAAGCTTGGGTAGAAGCAAGGGTGATTGGGGAGAAGACCTCAAGTGACGGGCTAGGCCCTGTGTACCTGAACGGACAAGACCTTCCAGAGTGGGTAAATGATGAGCACGACCACATGAGCAGTGTTTCACGACAATCATCCCGGCGGGGGGCAAGTGTGGTTTCTCAACACTCGAGAGTGTCAATGAGGACAGGGGCTAGTGCGGCATCCCGCAGGTCCCAGGCCTCAGCACAGTCTCTAAGTGGCCCAGTAATTGTTATGGCTGTTAATGAGGTAGCGGCTAGAAAGCTCCTGCTCGAGGAGAGGAGATTAGCGATAGAGGAACAGAAACAGTGGGACAAGGTGACCAAAGAGCTGCGCAAGCTGGCACTTGAAGAGCAGAAAGAAGCCAACAGGTCTGCCTCTAGCGAGCACAGCAATAGTGGCTCAAACCAGAGTGCCGGGATAAGCCCCGACCGCACGTCCACAATGATTGTGTACAGGCTTATGAGGTGGGGAATTATATTTTTGACTGGTTTGAAGCACTAGAGCTGGGATTTAGGCTGGTGGAGGTGGATGAGGTACTGTAGGGGTGCAGCCCTGATGGGTCACTTAGCGACACCAGGGACTGATGCAATTCTTCCGTTAACTCCTGAGGAAAGGCCTATTTATGAGAGCATGAAGGCAGCCCTCCTCAGGAAGTTAGGTAAAACCCCAGAACAATATCTCAAGAGCTTCAGAGAGCGGGGAAGAACAGAGGGTTGACATTTGAAGCGTTCACACACTTGTCAGTGAAATATCTGAGCGGGTGGATGACTGGTAACAAAGTTGACACATTTAAAGGGATGTACAATTTGATTGCGTGTGAGCATGTGTTGAACAATTGTGACGTTGACGTACACCAGCATCTAGTGGACAAGACTATCACAGATCCTAGGAAGCTTGCAAGGGCTGCTGACAGGTTCGTGAGTACTGTAGTCCAGAAAAAGTCTCAGACGAGCACGCCTAAATCGGAATAGAAATCAACAGACAAAAAAGTAGACAAGGATGGGAAGGACAAAGGTCCAACGCAATCCTATTCAAAGTCAGGTCCCCAAAAGAGCAAAGGTAAACTCCCAAACTTGAGTTCAGCTGTGCACACCGAAAAGAAGAGCGCAGGCACCCCTAACACTGGGACACCTGTGTTCTCACCTCTCAAATGTTTTTTTCGTGTATAATGAGATGGACCATAGGAAAGGGGATCCTGCTTGCAAGGGCTCACCCAGGCAAGCCATAGTGAATGTTGGACACATGGAAAAGGCCATCATTAGTGTGGGCCTCTCAGTGGAGGATTTCCCACTAGGCAAGTGTGGCCGAATGTGGATTGGTTATAGTAAATTGGAACAGTACCGGATCTCCAGAAGAGACCCCAGTTCCCAATAATACTCAACTCCATATAGAGCATGGATACATCAATGGACACAAAACTCCTGCAGTCTAAGACACCGTGGCTAGCGTCACCTTGTCACCCGGTAGTGGGTACAGCCAGGCCAGTATATTGATGGGTCTGAGTTGTGAGTAAGTGGATTTGTTGGTAAGAGTAAGTGCCCCTTGGTGATAGTAGAGTTCAGCCGGCGAGGTGTAATGACCTAGCGCCGTGTATTGGTGAAAGACCCCATCCCTGTCCGATGTCTGTACGGTAATGATTTTCCTGATCCCAAAATAGTTGCAGCGGCTACACGATTGAGGGCCAAAGAGAATGCCAGGTTGAATGATCTGAAAGCCTTAGGGCCTGGAGTGCTTCCAGAGGGATTGTTGGAAGCACTGGCGTGGCCGGTAGGCCCTAGTCCAGTTCCACAGACTACAGAGTCACCTACTCCTGCGGCAGAGGGGCTAGTAAGCACAGAAGACCCGACTTTGGTAGCAGGGGACCCCATGACTTCAGAGTTGCTTGGCGCAGCACAGGAATCTGAGGTGGAGGACCAGGTGGGCGCAGATCAGAGGGGTCTGCCCAAGCTCGAAGAGTTTGCATCAGCTAGGGGCCCAGATCAGACTGCCATTTACACATACCAGCTAGAATGTCTCACTCTGGTGTGTCGGCAGAAGCAGGCGGAGGAGCAGGGTAAGGGTGAGGCCCTTGGACTGTTCAAAGTGTACTGGGAGGATGGACTCCTCTACAGTGAGCCAACAGATTCTGAGGTCATGGACACCAGAACGTTGGTGGTTCCCCAATGCCACAGAAAGTTCCTTTGGATTTGGCTCACCAAAGTCCTTTTGCAGGTCACTTGGAGTGACTAAGAGAAATCGAACTGGTTGTCTGCGCACTTTTACTGGCCGCAGTTTGGCAAAAAAGTTCAGGAATTTGTCCGGTCCTGCCCGACTTGTCAAGCTTCTGGCAAGTCAGGTGGTGCCACAAACGCCCCCTTAATTCCACTCCCCATGGTTGGGTGGCATTTCGAGAGAAGAGGCATGTATATTGTGGGTCCTTTGGATCCTCAAACCAGCTCAGGGAACCAATATATCTTGGCAAAGTTGGACCACGCTACGAGATACCCTGAGGCTGTCCCTCTGGGGAGCATCAAAGCCCCCATGGTTGCGAAGGCTCTGATTGGGATATTCCCTCCTGTTGGATTCCCCAAGGAAGTCATTTCTGACAGGGGATCAAACTTCATATCAGTATATACGAAGGCTATGTGGGAAGAGTGTGGAGTCACCTACCGGTTCTCTACCTCCTTTCATCCACAAACCAATGGGCTTGTTGAGCAGTTCAACAAGAACCTGAAAGGCATGATATGTGGCTTGGAAGAACACCTGAGGAGTAGAATTTATCCCCTTTGAGCTTCTATTTGGACACCCTGTATGAGGTCCCCTCAGTCTAGTGAAGGAGGGATGGGAAAGCAAACCCTCATCACTGTCACAAGATGTGGCGGACTATATACTTGGCCTTTGGTCTAGAATGGCAAAGTACATGGAACAGTCAACAGATATTCTAAAGGCCAGTCAGGAGCATATGAAGCACTGGAATGACCAAAAGGCCACAGTGACAGTCTATTCTCCAGGCCAGTGGGTGTGGATTATGGAGCTTGTTAAACCCATTGCTCTTCAGGACAAGTGGACTGGACCTTACTGTGTGCTGGAAAAGGTCAGTGAGGTGAATTATCTCATTGATGTGAAAGGACCTAAACAAATGTGCAGGATCTTTCATGTCAACCGGCTGAAACCCCATTATAGCCAGGATGACTTGGTCATGGCGTTAGTGACTGATGGAGACACTGAGGAGGAGACTAATCTCCTCCCATACCTCCTGCACGCTGAAGCCACAGATGGGTTGGTGGAAGGTGTCAACCTTGCAACAGACCTGTCAGAACCGCAACAGTCAGACTGTCGCCGTTTACTGGGACAGTTTGCCGGTCTGTTTTCTCTGACTCCAGGTTGCACAGATTGGTGAACCCATGATGTGGACACTGGAGACAGTAAGCCGGTGAAGAGTAAAATTCACTGGATGTCTGATAAGGTCAGGGACACCATCAAGTAGGAATGTTCCAAGAAGTTGTCACTAGGGGTGATAGAGCCATCCCTCAGCCCCTGGGATACCCGAGTGGTACTGGTCCCTGAAAAGACCAGTAGTGGGAAGACTGAAGTTTGCTTTTGTGTGGACTAGAGAGGGCTCAATAAAGACATGAAGACAGAGACTCACCCTAACCCTCGGGCAGAAGAGTTAATTGAAAAGCTTGGCACTGCAAATTACAAGAATACTTTTGACCTCACAGCGGGTTATTGGCAGGTCAGCTTGACGGATGGAGCATAAGAGAGGTTGGCATTCTCAACCCTGGAAGGACATTATCAGTTCACTCTGATTCCCTTCGGATTGAATAATGCCCCTGCCACTTTTCAGTGGATGGTTAACAAATTTTGGTCCAGACTGGAAAACTTCAGTGTCATCTATTTGGGTGACATTGGGGTATTCAGCCACACCTGGTCGGATCACTTATCCCACCTGTAACAAGTGCTTCAGGCACTGCAGAATGCAGGTCTGACTATCAAGGCCACAAAGTGGCAGATAGCGCAGGATACCATGACTTAACTAGGCCACCTGGTCGGTGGAGGTAAGAAACAACATCTTGAAAGGAAGGTACATGCTGTGAAGGATTGGGACATCCCCACCACACAGACACAGGTGAGAGCCTTTCTAGGCCTCACCAGGTCCTACCAGTCGTTCATCAGAGGGTATGGCACCATTTACAAGCCTCTAAATGATGTAACGTCCAAAAAGATCCTAACAAATGTAACTTGGATCCCTGCCAGTCAAACCACATTTCAGGATTTAAAGGATGGATTGTGCAGGGCCCCAGCTCTGAAATTGCCAGACTATGGTCAAGAATTAATTATCCAGACAGAGGTCTGTGATTTTGGCATTGGAGTAGTGTTAGTACATCTGAACTCTGGAGGAGTAGAGTAACCTGTCACCTACTTTAGTAGCCGGTTGAAAAAAAAGGGAAAGGAACTGGGCTGTCATAGAAAAAGAGATGTATGCGGTTGTGTGGGTCATAAAAAAGCTAAAACCCTACATCTTTGGGTCTCACGTTACAATACAGATGGACCACAGGCCTCTGCGATGGTTAATGGCCATGCAAGGGGAGAACCCTAAGATTTTGCGGTGGGCCATATCCCTAGAGGTGCTAAATATGGACATCCAGCACAAGCCCAATAAATAAATAAATAAATAAATAAACAAGCCAGGCTCCCGGTATGGAAATGCAGACGGCCTCAGCTGTTACATCTTTGCCTTGTAGACCAACCAGATCTTCAGTAGGGTGGTGGTTCACATGTTAAAGCTAGGGGGCATGTGAGGAATTCGACCATTCGCACAGGGAGAGTGCATTCGCCTGGGCTATTTGATTTTTTGTTTATTTAAAAGAATGAATGATGGGAGCTCAACCACCGGAAAATATGTGGGACCATTCCTGCACATATTTTCCACATTCACCGCACATCAGACAAATAGTCATGAACTCTGGGAGGACACAGTTTACCAGCGCCGCCCTCCCCTGTCATGTGTAGCTGACACCTGACAGTGGTGGGTACGTCAAAAGCCTCTAGCCATGGGCAGCCCGATTAGCATTTCAAGACCCCATGTATTTGCATCTCCATTTTTACACCTTGCTGTTGACGACAAATACTGAAGAATGTTAATTAGCAGGCCTCAGGGAAGGCCTGGGTGCAGGAAGTGACAGTGGAGACCAGAGACCAACACCTCTTTGTAATGCAATGCGTCAACTTGTTATTAACACCCCTCCTTGGTATGAAAGGGCAGTGAATGTCCTGTCTGGAACCACTCCTTTCAGAGCAGGGAAGTATGTGAATTGTAGGAGACAAAACTTTGCCTGCAATCCCCTACTTCAAAGGAGGCCCATGCCGTGATCATGCGCTGCATAGGGCTCAGTTAATTAGGGAGACACTTTAATGTACAGCAGCTGTTATCCTTAACCTGAAAATTGTTGGTGGGGACCCAGGATTGGTTCATTAAGGTGGGCTTACCATGCACAAATCAATGGGGCCCATTTGGCTTTAAAAGAGGGCTGAGCCCTTCACTGATGAGATCATCTGAAGACTTTGAAAGGTGTAAGAAGAAGGACGCATTTGGACATGAGCTGAAGGAAGCAAGATCCCTTCCCTAAACATCTCCCAGGGAACAGAGGGAGATGCCGGACTCAGAAGACCCGTACAGCAGCTTTCTCGAGTCCTCGAACCGCCTCGGCTGCACCGCTGAATGTTGTCACGCCTCAGTCGCCAGAGTCATTTGAGACTCCTCGACCAGCATTCCCGATCCGCGAACCAGCTCAGCGACACCAATTTCTGGCCTGAGCCACTGCGCCGACAGCCTGCAGATGTCCGTTCAGCCTTGCTTCCCGAACTGCCTGCCACCTCATACCCACATCTGTCTGCCGCCACTAACTCTGTCTAACAGGCTGCAAAGCACCCTGGAACCAAATCAATGCTGTCGAGCACCAAGAACTTCAACACGAGGTACATTGTGGTTCTGCCCCCCGTCCCCCATCCCCCAGTCCTTCTCCAAAGGCCCCTAGAGACAGTTACAACCCTTTGCCCCTTTGGTGCTGAAACCAAATAATCTTGATTATAAGACGGATTACTTTGCCAACTATCCTCCTGTCAGTATCCAGAGTGCATCCCTTTCCTTTGTGAAAATGCCTGTCCTCTAAGTTCCTTTACAGTGGGGGTTGTAATTGTAGTGTGCTAGAACTGTCGGTTGTAGTAATAATAAAGTAGATATTTTTATACAACCTTAACTGGACAGTCCCTTTTATCATTGGGTAATAATAATATGTTCGCTATGTTGCATCTAACCAACGATCCCCGACCTTGCGGAAATAAGCCTGCCATTCTGTCCACGTTAAGAAAATTGGACAAGTGGGCCTTATAATTTACTTGTATTCCAATCTGTTCAGATCCCTTCTTGTGAACTAGAGGTGTGGGGTTGATTGATGGTTTAGAAACTGATATTCATTTGTGCACCACTGCTGCCCAGGAAGTTGATTCTTCACAAGAGAGGGAGAGGGAGATAGAGGTAGAAGGAGACAGAGAGAGAGAGAGAGACTGAAAGAGAGATAGATAGGTAGATACAGAGAAAGTAAATTAGAGAGACTGAAAGAGAGATAAATAGAGCGATGGATAGAGAGGTAGCTAGACAGAAAGAATGAGAGAGACTGAAAGAGAAGAGAGACAGACAGAGAGAAAGAGAGAGAGAGAGAAGAGTGCTAGATTGACACACGATACACTACATGCATCTAGCATATTTCTCTCGCTATATGTAGAACATTTTGACACCCTCCACAACCTTACTCATGCTATATAAACTAAATAATAGATTCATAAATAATAAAATATTAAATATTAAAATAACAAAGTTTTCTCAGGGGGATACGTTAGGCGTCACTGTTGGGACCCAGGAGCTGCCTGACAGGGGATACAGGGAGAGTCATAGAGATGATCCACTTGACATCACTGTTGGGATCCAGGAGATGCCTGAGAGGGGATAAAGGGAGAGTCACAGAGAGGATCCACTAGGCGTCAATGTTGGGATCCAGGTGGTGCATGAGAGTAGATAAAGGGAGAGTCACTAGGAGGATCCACTAGGCGTCACTGTTGGGATCCAGGAGGTAACTGAGAGGGGATACAGGGAGAGTCACAAGGAGGATCCACTAGGTGTCACTGTCAGGATCCAGGTGGTACCTGAGAGATGATACAGGGAGAGTCACTGAGAGGATCCACTAGGCGTCACTGTCGGGTTGCAGGAGGTGCACGAGAGGGGATGCAGGGAGAATCACAAAGAGTATCCAGGCGGCATCTAGTTGACATTTTATTAGCTAACCGGGATGCAACTCCACGGGGATCCCAGAGCAGGACACTGCGATCGGATCCAAGAAAGATCTCTGAAGGGAACCAGGATGAGTTTCAGAGATAAATGTAAACAGTCCTGGTTACCTTGCAGAGTTTGTTTTTTTAAGCAGAATCTTCAGTATAAATTTCAGTATTTTTCAGTGAGGTTTTTATTTCTTACAAACATAGACACATGGTCTAATTGTGGTCAGACGAAACGTGTTTCAACACCGAAGACGAAAGTGAGGGATCACTCACTTTACTCAGCGAACAGCACATCACGAGCAGAAGCAGTAGCATGGACTACAACGGGCCCAATTCTTGTAGGGACACTACCAGACTCATACCACATGCGTCATCCTTGGGCAGCATCCCAAAACTCTACATAAATTCCTTGCCTTGATAAAGACCCATTGGGGTCGAAACACGTGTTGGCTGACCACTATTAGACGTAGAAAAATACTGCAATGTATATTGAAGATTCTGCTTAAAAAGAAACTCTGCAAGGTAACCAGAACTGTTCACATTTACCCTGCCAGAGGTGTGGGTTCACCTCTACCAACATGTGACATGTGACCTTGCCAGAAACATATTCAATTCACCAAACCTAAATAACAAGAGCTCAGCACAGGAGTGTTCAAATCTAGAGCCCAAACTCACTCTACTGAGTTTCAGAGATGACTAAGAAGGGGTCAAAGATAAATGGGAGGGCTTAGAGCTTAGACAGGACTCGAGCAGTTATACATTCTTCCAGACCTGATGAGCTTCAGTTGCAGGCAGGTTGTGTTGTATCCTCACATAGATTGATGCTCTACAAGCCCTAGAGCCACATTGGAAGCCTGAAACTGGGTTGAGAGGAGGCAGCTTCCTTTGCTAGCTCACGTCTTTAAATCATTGAATCCCTTTGACTCCTATGTCTCCTGGACTATAACCACCGGAGCAGAATACACCGGACTGGACTTGTACTGGAATATCACCCCAGCATGCTGGACTGGTTTTCCTTCAAACCGATGACCAGGTCTTCTATGCCGCTGCAACATCCTTCATGACAAGTCCGGGTGATATCCCCCAGGATGGATGCCTACACAGAAATGGGCACATCCATTTCAAACCGAGTCCCCCTGGGCATCTCATGAGGGCAATTGAAGGATTTTGGAGGTAGCACTGTGGTTGAGATGCCCCCTTATGCCCCAGACTTACTGTTGTGTTTCATCAGCTATTATTATGTGTCCCACCTCTCTGACAGGGGTCCTTCGTTCTGGGTCTCCGAGACCGGAAGCAGAAGCTGCAAACATTGCTGAGTCTTGTTGGGTAAGAAGGCTCTTCATATTCTTTTGAATCCCCCAACCCACTCCTTGGTTTTGAACATACAAACATGCCTGAACTCGTCCTCCATGGATCCGAAATGGAGAGTCAGAAAACCTTCCTGGAACAGGATGGCAGTCAGACAACCCCTAAAACCTACGGCATTTGTATTGATTGGTATCAGGGACGTCATTCAGGGGTCCCCAGAGGTTTCAAAAGGGACCTCTGCTGATTGGCCAGTGACCTCTGTCAATCTCTTGCAACCTTTTGCATTTCCTCCAATCGGAGGAGGGGGCGTGGCCAAGCGGTGCCGCATGAGCAGCCAGCCGCATGTGTGGCTTTTCTGGCGCGGCGCTCCTCCTGTCCTGCTGTCCAAGGCCGAGCAAAAACACCATAAGTGAAACTGAGTGAGTCTGGGTTGCAGAAGGATAATGGTCATCATAATTTATGATCATAATGGTTTATGCCTTGCTGCAGACAAGTGCCCAACCAGCCTGCAGCTGCAGCACCACTGCAGGTCCAGGCTGAGGTGTGTGCTTCACCAACTGGCCTGTGTGAATTCAAGCTCAGAGCGGGTGGCAGCATTGGGAGTCCTGATACCGTCACTCACTCTGAATTCGTTTTAATTAACGTTCGAACATTACTAGAACATCAAGGGGTGGAAGTCATAGGACCACCCAGGAAGTACTTCTGAGTAATTGTTATTAGAAGCCATCGCGGCGTGTTTTTAGGGGCATATTGTAAGATGTTAATGGAGAAAATAGGATGACATTTATATGGGGCGTCTGGAGAGAGGCTCACAGGGAAATGTGAGGTGGCTATGATCCGGGCACGCGTTATGTTACTAAGCAGTTCTACAGTGTAACGTCTGCAACTTGCATGACCTCATGGTACTGACAGGCGATGGTCACCTGCTAGTCGCTGGTGCTGTTTATGGGACATGTCCTGTAGTCTCGGTGCTGCGGGTCTCGCAGCTTCCCTCTTGCACCTTGAATTGTGGGTGATAATCCTTTGCTGGTGTGAGGAGTGGAGTCTCTGTAGAAAGAGGGTACACGAGATGTGCACGTAGAAACACGCGTGTGTGTATGTGTCTGCGTAGGATTCTATACAGTGTCAAACGGAGATATTTTAAATGTTCACAGGCAGGGGTAAACTAGGCAAAAATGTCATGGAGGGGGTAACCCTTCAAATGTTGGGGGAGGTGCTAACTTCAGAGTCGGTGGGGGGGCAAACTTACTTGTGTGGGGGCTTCTAACTTTTTTACACAGTCAAGCCTAGAAACACTTGTGAACAGTTGTGTTATACAGTACTTATATCATATCATAATCAAACTATTCTGGTGAAGCTTGAATGTTACAAGCAGTTAACTCTCTCCTTCATTTCTGCAAGGCCACATTTAAGGAATGCTGTGAGAATGAGCTGCCACCTGCCCCCACTTTCCTTCTAATCACTCCGCTGGCATGCAAGTGCCAACTCCACATCACGATTTCAATTGCATAAAATGTTTTGCATATGAATGCAGGTGCTAACAGTGAAATGCTTTATGTTAGTAATTTCAGGGCCTTTGTTAAAAGTGAAGCCCAGGCACCGTTTAACGTCTGTGTCCTGTTCTGTCCAGATATGGCTCTGTAGTTCAGCCAGGTGGAGTCAACATAACACAAAACATTTTTTTCGGGGGGATTCATCTCATGTTTACAGGGGAACCGCAGGAATGAGTTCCCTCACTCTTTTTTGCTAAGTGCTCGCATTTCTCCCACGCCCCCAAACAGCACCACATGCCTATGCATGCTGCCAGTGGCACAGCGACCATTGGACATACTGGGATTTAGCCCCAACACCGCCCCGCTGGCCCCTTGTCCCCAAATTCTAGGTTCAGATGACTTGTCCTGGCTGACGAACAGGGGAGTCCCAATGCCGTCAACGGCTCTTAATTCTTTTTATCAACATTCTAACGTTAGTAAAACACATTCAGAGCCGTCGGCGGAATTGGGATTCGCGGTGCTGCCGCCGGCTCTGAATTTGTTTTATTAACTTTCTACAGGTTCATTTACAGTCCCAATGGCTTGTGCGACAACGAGCTGAAATATGCAATCCGTTGTTTTTCTCTGTTAGATCAATTAACACCTGAACAGTTTTTCAATGTACAATAACCTTTGTAGTTTATAGATTATCGGCTGCCATGTTGTTGCAGCTTTTCAGTTAATTAAATAACCAGTGTCACTGTGAGCCAACTAAACTACACCGAGTCATTTGATAACCTTGTGTATGAAAATCTCAGTAGGCCCAGCCGGAGTCACCCGAGGCAGATCCCAATGTCTGCGTTAACTTGACATGTTTTTCCTCTTGAGTTATGCAGGCACTTTCAAGAGATACAGGAAGGTAGTCGGGCAGCAGTATTTGCCAAGGCACTAATCAAACCCAATTGAAAACCTAGCTCTTGGTTCTGAAGGAGTTGAAAATCGGAGCTGTCTGGCTGTTTTGTGCAGGAATAATTAAGTCCATGAAACAGCTGTAAAAAGTACAACACAACACTGAAGGTAACTTGTCGAATCAGAATAAAATGGGGTAAATGACAAAATCATTAAAGACTGTGAATGCCATCAACTAGAAGAAAATTCTGAGCAGGCAGATTCCACAGGAATCCAATAGTAGCAGCTTGTATTTCATTAGCGCCTCACAAGTGAGCAAGCAAATTCCACAGGAATCCACTTGTAGCAGCTTTTATTGCATCAGTGTTCAGTAGTGAGCAGGCAGATTCCACAGGAATCCACTAGTAGGAGCTTGTATTTCATTAGTGCCTACTAGTGAGCAGGCAGATTCCACAGGGATCCACTGGTAGCAGCTTTTCTATCATTTGCACCTACTAGTGAGCAGGAAGATTCCGCAGGGATCCACTAGTCACAGCTTTTATTTAATTAGCGCTCCATTAGTGAGCAGTCAAATTCCACAGAAATCCACTAGTAACAGCTTGTATTAAATTAGCGCCTCATTAGTGAGCAGGCAGATTCCACAGCAATCCAAAAGTAGCAGTTTTTATTTTATTGGTACCTACGAGTGAGCCGGCAGATTCCACAGGAATCCACTAGTAGGAGCTTGTATTTCATTAGTGCCTACTAGTGAGCAGGCAGATTCCACAGGGATCCACTGGTAGCAGCTTTTCTATCATTAGCACCTACTAGTGAGCAGGCAGATTCCACAGGGATCCACTGGTAGCAGCTTTTCTATCATTAGCATCTACTAGTGAGCAGGAAGATTCCGCAGGGATCCACTAGTCACAGCTTTTATTTAATTAGCGCTCCATTAGTGAGCAGTCAAATTCCACAGAAATCCACTAGTAACAGCTTGTATTAAATTAGCGCCTCACTAGTGAGCAGGCAGATTCCACAGCAATCCAAAAGTAGCAGATTTTATTTCATTAGTGCCTCACTAGTGAGCAGGCAGATTCCACAGGGATCCACTAGTAGCAGCTTTTATTTCATTAGTGCCTCACTAGTGAGCAGGCAGATTCCACAGGGATACACTGGTAGCAGCTTGTATGTAATTAGCTTCTCACTAGTGAGCAGGCAGATTCCACTGGAATCCACTAGTAGCAGCTTGTATTTCATTAGCGCCTACTAGTGAGAAAGCAGATTCCACAGGGATCCACGAATAGCAGCTTTTCTATCATTAGTACCTCACTAGTGAGCAGGTACATTGCACAGGGATCCACTAGTAACAGCTTTTATTTCATTAGCGCCTCACTAGTGAGCAGTCAAATTCCACAGGAATCCATTAGTAGCAGCTTGTATTAAATTAGTGCCTCACTAGTGAGCAGGCAGATTCCACAGGAATCCACTAGTAGCAGTTTTTATTTCATTAGCGCCTCACTAGTGAGCAGGCAGATTCACAGGGATTCGCTAGTAGCAGCTTTTATTTTATTAGCACCTATTAGTGAGCAGGCAGATTCCACAGGAATCCACTAGTAGCAGCTTTTGTTGCATTAGTGCCTCACTAGTGAGCAGGCAGATTCCACGGGAATCCAATTGTAGGAGTTTTTTTGTGCAAAACGGAGCATAAAGGGTAAATGTGATTTTCCGTGTTTTACTCTTCACTTTTGCACGCCACCGTGCAAAAAGTAAGTTCACCATTAATTACACGGGATCCACAACACGTAACCCCTGTATTCAATGAGCATATGTTTTGCAACGACCCCCAGTCTCACTTCATTCGTAGGGATGCACTCTGCAGTCGGAGTTCCGGGCAAAGTTCCAGTCTGCTCCTGCTCGCATCGCGTGAGGACGTGTTTGGAGTTTCTTCTGTTTCTTCTGCTTCGGCTTCTGCTTTCAGGGAAAACAAGCCCAACTTTCCATAAAAACCCTATTTCCGCGTGGAGCGCGCGCAGAGTTCCGGGCAGAGTTCCAGTCTGCTCCAGTCCGCTCCGGGAGCTGGGGGCTGACTGGCTGACTGGCTGACCGCCACACCAAGGGAATTCCAAGGATACAGAGGTAGGCGCTCATTGCCCTCATTGTCCAGCGGCACCCCTCCTCGACCTGCATTTCTGCTTTTCTGCCTCTCTGTATTGCCATTCTGAACTGAGAACTGAAACAAATTGGGGACTAAAAGTGAACTTTGAGCCCTCCTTCGTCGTCCCAAGCCGTCTGATCCCTGTTATCTGGCGACGACGCTCCAAGACTCTGCCTCGGTCGCCGCCTGTTCTTGCCTTCTCTGTCCCTTCCTTACCCTCCGTTCCTCTACCTCTGCCTCCCTATCCTGCTCCGCCCCACCCCGCTCCCACCCTTCCCTCCCGGTCCTTCGCCCTCCCCTCCTTCGTCTCTCATCCTCCCCCGTCCCCTCTCCATCCTCCACCTGAAATGGAGGAAGATCCGGATCAGCGTCTACTAAGGAGCCACACGAAAAGGACCCCATTTACCTCGAGTCAGCCTGCATCTCTCAACTACAAGGTCTTCTCAGTTAAAAGCCACGGACTTCTCCCAGGCCAATGACAAGGTCTGGCAGCATCACCCGGTGATGGCTGCCCCCTCACCGCTTCGGCGAGTGAGCCATCCTGTGCGGGAGCCGGAGGGCCCCTGCCAGGGGGTCTGAGGGTGGCCACATCGGCGACGGCAGCCGCGCACAACGCTTATCTTCCCACGTCCCCGGCTATCACCCCTGAGCCGGCAGCCACCTCTGTTGCGTCCAACACCCAAGTAGGAATGGGCGGATTTGCACCGGCCCCGCTTTCTCCGGAGGCCTTGAGCTCCGCCCAGCCTAACACCAATCTACTTGTCCTGGAACAACACCGCAACTGGCAGAAGAGCCCGGCCCACCAGACCACCATGGCCCTGATTCACCCGGCTCTGGAGGACCAACTGGGCAGACCCGGCCTGGTCGGTGCAGCTCACTCACGGAACCTCTCTACACTCGGTGCAACTGACGAGGCCACCTTCTACCCGACACCCAGCTTACCCGCGTCGCCTTTGATGGTAGAGGCCACAGTGCCTCCCTCAGACTTAGATAGAACCCTGTAAAACAGGGCATGTGCTGTCACGCCCTCAGATATCCAAAACCAACCTTCGCCTACGAATCCCCTGCAAGAGGAGAGTCGTGATTCAGATTCCGACAACTCCTCTGCTACATCGGATAATTTCTGTTGCAAACTTTCCTCTAACCAAAACAAAAAAAGACCAATATACAGGAAAAAAGGCAAACTGGCACTTAAGCCCACAGCTGCAGTAGCCACAAACACCAAAGAGGCTGTCTCTACAAAAAAACAGCAAAACCCAGCGGCTATCCTTCCAAAAACTAACAGTCAGATTAAAAAGGTCGCCCCACAACAAGGCCAAAGAAAGAAGGGCTATGTAAAACTTGCCCTCTCCACCCCACTTTTGTCAACTGCATTGATGAACTTTTAAGACACAAGGCAAAAGAAAACTATCCAATGAGTCCGAACTTTCAGACGCGGAAATCCTGGAAGCTCTTGACGAGACCCCCCCAGCGCCTAAATCCAGAAAAACTACGGGTGCTATCGGGACTCAACTACCCTCAGTCGGGCAAGCTCCGCCACTGATCACTCCCTTCCTCTGACTCTCACTGGACGCGCCAGCCCCACCCCAATCGGGCTCTGGTCGCCCGCCTAGCAACATTCCAACTTCACCTTCAGACTCTCAGGCGAAGTCCCCACCACCACCCACCCCCGAGCGGGTGGTCTCCTCAACTGCTGATCCAATTTACACCACTCGACCGCCACATCAGGGTCTTTCGGACATTCTCGACCTACTGCAACCAATAGCGGGGTCACAAAGAGAAATGCCCCCCCATTCGCGGGTAAAGACCCACTTAACTCCTTCCATGCTCGCGGCAAACCAGCAAGTCCCCGCATCCCAGTCCTCATGTTGGGACGATCTCAATTCCCAAACGAGAGTAGCAGCACCAAGGCCTCCCACCTCGCTTGACATTGGAGGCTCCAACCCCACGCGCAGGCATTCATTGGCGAACCCTTCATCTCTAGGACCAAGAGATACGCCACTGAAGAGCGGAAGAAGATGGGACTTCCCTTCACCTCCCCACAAAGAGTCCCCTAACAATAGAAAGGACCTGACCACAATCATGTCAGCCATAACCATCGCTATGGCCCCATTCTGCAAACTTTATGAAACGCTAAGTGACGTCTCAAAGGACAACACGGCCATTTTAGCGAACATACAGTCAAAGCTTACCTTCTTAGAAGGATATATAACAGCCATCGACCTGAAGTATGACCTTCCGCACACAGCAAGACAGGAGGCAGTCTTTGAGTCGGCCACGGCCTCGGCTCCCTCTTTTTCCAAAAAAGGTTCTTCATCAGACACATCAACGCACAAGTCAACTCAGACCTCCCAGCTCAAACACCTTAACGAATTTGCCACAATATTCGCACATAACCCACAACCATCGCCAAGTGTAAACATGACTACATGCAAGAAAGTTCTAAAACTAGCTACGAATGATCAACCACCCGGCTCAGCTCGCCAATCAACCCAACGCAAGCTTGAATCTGGGGTACTGAAGCCTTACCATTACACCGCTCTTGGAACTGCAGCCCAGGGTCCCATTCGAGCGGGCTCTGTGACGGACCTGACCAAGTCCCGCATCTTAACAGAAGAATAAGAATGCCTAAACTCAAGTCTCATACTGTCTGCGTCGCCTCATAACGCTCAAGTATCGCCTGAGAAAGGTCCCTCTAAAGGCAATCCCCCACCAACATCTCCTTCTACCTCCAACTTCAAACCTACAGCGGACCCTCTACTCCAGTCATCGGTGGCCCTGAGTCCTCACAAGTCCACCCAGGGCCTCTGCAATAACGACCCTCCAAGACCTGCACCTGGCCTATAAAGGAGATCAAGACCAAGAACCAGATCAACGAGATCTCCTACGCCAGGGGCACGCACAATCCGACACCAAGCAGAAAAACACGCTGACCACACGAGGGACAAACCCACCCATCTTTTCAAAATAGAGCAAATTTCCAGCAAAGACAAATATGTCATCTTGAACAGAAGAACTGTGCTAAAGATAACATCGTCTCTACCCTCCCTAAAGAACCTAAATTCGGCAGATTTTAAGTGGGTCGAGCCTTACCACAGAGATAACAAGGCCAAAGCCTACCTTCACATCTACTCCTCCGCAATACAAGACATATGTCGCCAAGCCGGTGAAGACTTAAAAGCACAAGGCTTGCTGCTTTCTGAACTAACAACTCTGGATCTCAAGAACCCCATCAGGGAAAAATATCCTAAAAAAGGAAGACTCAGCGACCACAGCCCATCTCAACGACATGCCGATCGAAGAAATGAACTGAAATCTTACTTTACAGCTCCATCCAGGACTCCGAAAACGCGCCCAGACTCTCCTGCCTACCCACCACGCCCAGCACGTGACTATTCTGATCTGAATCGAACATCACTGAAAATTCACCATCCTAGCAATGGCAGACAAGAAACATCTAAGAATCGCCCGCCCCATTCTCAACTCCACAGATCCCGTCCGGATCAAAGAAAGCAAAGCTGGAGAGATCAGTCCCCGCAAAGAGACCCGCTCAACTATAGATCCCGGGCGCAATCCAAATCATCCCCGCCGATCGCCATCAAAAACCCGACAACTCCATCTGGCCCATGGGAATGGATAAAGGGTGCTCTATCCTCAAAACACCTTAGATAGCAACTACCAAAAGAAGCCGACACTCAGTTTCATCAAAAGTCCTTATCGTTGGCCTCTTGGAACACTAGAGGACACACCCATCTAACTGATCACAATACCGTCGACCTGGATCAATTTGACATATTTTGTCTCCAGCAAACATGGCTCCAGGAAAAACCGTCAATGGACGGCTACGACATCGTGATCTCGCCAGCTGTCAAAGGTCTCCTAGGCCGCCCCTCAGCAGGCCTTCTGATTGGAATTCGGTCAGATCAAAACTTAAAACTCATCAAAACAACGGCAAGATCCTATGAGGTGTTGGCGGTTTAAATTGAATGGAACCCTGCGCCTGAATTCTCGAAACAACATGCAAAGCAGTCTTCAGCACTACCACTCGCTTTGATCACTACTTATTGGAATCCTCAAAGGTCATCGACACTACTCTTCTGTCAAACTATGGCTGAGGCAATCGACGAGATTCTTACTGAATGGAACACTCCTTTTGTACTTATCTGCGGGGACCTCAACGCGAAATGCACACAACCGCAAAACATCCCCTTAAATCCCACCGTCACCACAGCAGCGGAGCTCAGGGGTCAAGCTTGGATGACCCTTATGACATCCAGGAACCTGCACAATGCCGCCTGGATTCTGGAAGGGCAGTCCCACCTACCGACCTGGGAGAGAGGCCGGTCTTCAGCTACTCTAGACTCCCCAGCACTGTGTGCAGTAATCCAAGATTTTCATGTAGTCAAAACTCTACCAAGCGACCACAATATGTTAACTGTATCATGGCCCTCTACCGGCCGCATTCCATCTAGCTACCCTGCATTGGTCGAAACGAATTCCCAACAAACGCGCCTTCGTTTGACATTGGCCAACATCAGACTGATCATTCAACAGTACGTCTCGGAAATTGAGTCGGAACTGGTTCTTGATCCACCACCAAGGCCGAACTACCTACCTATGCTTCTCAAGTACAAGCACCACGCGGCACCTGGTCTGGCGACCCCAAAAGCCTACAATCACCAGTATGACAAACAAATAGCATTGAAAAAAAAGCACCGAGACAGCTCAGAAGACGCGCTATGGCTGACAACACCATTGCTTCATGGGACTGCTGGAAAGATGAAAACAAAATCTACAAATCATGGATCAGAGCGCGCCGAGCCATTTTATACCAACATGACGCTGAATCAATGATGAGAGTCTTAACGACAAAGAAAACAGCGGACTTCTGGTCCCTGATAAACGCCTCTCAAGGAATCACAGCCTCAAGCATGATTAACTCAGTCCCGGAACAAGTCTGGGTCACTTTTTTCACTGATCTCTTCGCCAGTCCGATCCCTGCAACAAATACGTCTTTCGATACCACTGCTGCCCCTTGGATTGACTTGTCAGCCCCAGCGGACATAAGTGCAGCTATTCAAAAACTAAAAGCGTCAAGAGCCCCAGGCCCAGACGGCCTGACGAATATAGACTTAAAGAAACATCTCACTGAATGGGCCACCTTCATCGGCATTCTGTTTGAGCATTGCAGAACCACCAGAAAGATTCCATCATTGTGGTCCAAAGCAACCATCATTCCAATTTTCAAACAAGGAAGCAGGGAAGCGCCCGCAAACTATCGTCCAATCGCCCTACTGGACATCATGGGCAAACGTTTTGCGACTCTTCTCTTGGACCACTTCAACCGATGGGCGAAATCGGCCCCCTGCAGTGACCCATTCCAACTAGGCTTCAAGAAAAATTGTGGTACTGCACTGAACATCCTCATACTTACCATCTTGAAAGCCAAAATAAAACAAGGGTCCCCCACAGTCTACGTGGCGTTTATCGACCTCTCACAGGCCTTCGACAAAGTGGAGAGGTCAAGACTGTGGAGAAAGCTGGAAAATTGGAATTGCCCGAACGATGTCCTACAACCAATAATAGTCCTTCACACCAACACTACACTCAACGTCCGGCTGAACAGACAAGGAGCACTGTCCAAAGAAATCCAAGCACACAGAGGAGTAAAGCAAGGCTGCCCCCTAGCCCCGGCGCTCTTCGTGGCTTTTTTGGGGGACTACAAAGACTCGGAAGCCCAGGTCCGAAGCTTTCCGCCGAAGTTTGGCAATTGCACCCTCTCCCGTCTTCTCTACGCTGACGACTTGATTTTGTTTGACCAAACCCCGATCGGCCTCCAGCGGCAGCTGGATAACCTGGCAGTCTATATGAACACCATCAACCTCCAGATCAATCAGACAAAAACGAAAATCATGATCCTCTCTAGATCGGGCCGCTTCCAGAAAAAAACCCGATCTTGGTCAGTGTGTAAAACCAATATCGGAGTGGTCCCTCACTTCAAATATCTAGGAGTGATCATTGACGGGACTTCACAGGAACTTAAAATGCAACAATGTCTGTGGGCCAAAACCAAACAACTGACTTCCCAACTAAGAGGGATTGATAGAAAGTATGGGAAATTTTCGCTAGCGCCGGCCATTAATTTCTATAAAGGAAAAATGGTTCCGGCCCTGACTTACGGCATGGACGCCATGTTCACTGTACCGTCCAAACTATATAGGACACTGGAGGGCTACATCTGGAAATCCCTCCTAGGCCTAGCCACCGCCATTCCAATCGAAGCCATCAGAAGAGACCTGGGCCTTCTATCATTAAGTGCCACCGTCAGCGGGCCCTCACTTGCCCTCTTCAGGAAGACTCTTATCAAAGACGGCTTGCCAATTCTCAACATCATTGGACAGGAACTCGAATCAACGAACTGTAAGGCTGTTCAAAAATGGATACACCTCCAAAAAACCAAACTGGAGGACCTGCAATGTACACTAAACGACCTGATCACGAACCCGCAAAGAGTCTGTGAAAAACTGAAATCGCAAGACTGGATCAACACTATCGACAAAGCGGTAGCAACCAAGTTCCTAAACCATCTTCCACCAACTTGCAATAAATTAAAACTCCCCATGACGTACTGTCTGAGATTCCCAGATAAAAAGCTACGCTCTACATTTCTAAGAGCGCGCTTAAACTTGCTACACACTCGAGAAATGTTCGTGATGAGAAGGCTGTCCACCGTCACCACGTGCAGACTGTGCAAAATTCCGGACTCTACTGAGACCATTCGCCACCTTCTCCTAAACTGCCCCGCTTTAACTCAAGTTCGTACAGCTTTTCTCACTCCCCTATGGCTCGACTCGGTACGGATCGATGAGCAAACATGGTGGTACCGTTTGATATCTGGCGAATAAACCCGCTGGGCTGCCGCCACGGCTAAAATAATGGAAGCTGCCTTCATCAAAATCAACGCTGCTACCTAGACGTCTCACTGGCCATTGAACTTCAGTGCCCAGGCACCCAGCAACTGATGACCGCGTCATAGACAAACTTTGAGATAGCTATTGCACTCGACACGCCTTGACTCAGGCTCTACAAATTTTAAGCTGTCCTCACTTCAAAGGACGCATCCTTGTAAAAATCACTCACTGTGATTATACACAAGTAAATTAAAAAAAAATTTAAAAAAAATGCTCTTTGTGATTTAAATGCGCATGTCATTATTCTATCCGTGCGTTCAGGTACATTTTAATTCGTAGCATGTTTTGCTTCCAGGCTCGAAAGGACCCAGGGACATGTGTGCTTTAAGTTGCAACTTGCAGTGGCAACCAATACATGGACACGTTGCCTTTTTTATTATTTTATTTGTAACATATATCATGCTTTACAATCAAGCCGCCCCGTGCGAATCAGAACACATGTCAAACACGGTTTTCAGCATACAACAGAACACAGTATACATTTACAGTAAACGCATTCCCAGATTAGAATAATGAATCCACTCAAGGTTTAAAGGCGCTGCCTTCTGTTGGGAAAGTGAAGTGCCTTGAAATATGATGAGCAATGGGTGGAGCTGCATTTGTGAAGGAGGCTAATGAGGCGATTTCCCACCAGCAGAAAGCGAGGCGGCGGCCACCGGCGGATGGGAACCGATTGGAATTTCTAATCGAGGTCGGGCAAGGTGAGGTCATAGAGTGTTTACCAAGATAGGGCTATAGATCTTCAGGGAACCTGAATGCAGGCCATCATTCTCACGAAAGGCTGTGGGACGAGTCTGAGCGTGAGATCCGGGCGTCGGTAGATGGTCGTTCACGTGTTGCTTGGACAGATGTAAAACAAAGAGGTATTCTTTTAGACACAAAGTACTGTGCATGCTTGCAGATGAAGGATTCCTTTCAGGATGGGGAAAATGCAGCTACAATCATACACGTTTCCTCAATATGTTACTACATTGGGTTATGCATTGGCAGGTGTGTTTATTATCTGATCTGTGCGTGTTTAAGGCATTTCTATAGCTCAGAGTGTTCTATTAACCCTACACTTTGTATAGTTTGGCAACCCGTTCACTTGCCTACCCTAGCTCCGCCCCTTGACCTACCACCCATTGCTCGACCCACTTCTCTTTACCCCACTGGATGTTGGTTTCCAGAGTATATGATCCATTTCGAGAGCTGATTTACATAACTACAGGTGATACCAATAGGCAACAGTGCAACGTCAGAGACCCGCGCACCAATCAAATTAATGTTACATCCTGAAAACAGCCTGACCTCTCCCAGGAAGCACTAAGAGCTCAAGCAAGGCCGGCCATTGGGTCCAGCATGGCTGGTGCCCCTTGCCAGCCCAAGGGCAATTCAGCCATGTAGTGCATGCCCCAGGCACACGTGTACCTCGCTAACAAAAAGAACGTGCAGGGCTGCAAACCAGAGGTGTCTCACATGGGGTTCGGAATGGGGGTATTTGGGGTGCATTTTCTCTGTCCTGCCGCTCAGTGCCAGCTCATGCCTCGATCATACCTGACCTGATCACACCAGATCACACATCATCTCACCCGGCCTGATCACCTGTCACTCGTTCACCCCTGATCCCACTCTTTCTCCTTGGAGAATGTCCCATGTCTCCCCACTTTGCTTGCCCGCCTGCCTGCCATCTACTATTCTAATGAAGCTGATTGTCCATCGGGACATCAAGTCTTGACTGTAAAGATGGGGTGCCTTATGGCATTACACCAAAACCGCGATGGCTATATATATTCACTTGGTGCAACCCTTATTTAATTTTTTTTAAAAACATTTGTTTATTGGCAGAAGGGCAAGACAGGTACAGCAGAGAATACACAGAGGTAAACAAGCATCACAGTATGGCATATTGGCACTGCATCATACTACATAAAGCAGTTCAAATTTAGAGAAGGGGGGACTGACAGCACAAAGGGGGCCTAGGCAGTCAGTGCTTGCAATGAACTAAGCGGGTCAGGCGGAGGGGTGGATCTCCACTCAACCCCGTCTCTATTGTTCAGGTAAGTGCTGAACTCAGTCCACATGTTTTTGGGACGGGATGGAGTGGGCAGGGATCCGACGTACATCTCCTCACACACTTGCACCCAAGTAAGGGCCTTCAACCACATCTCGAAGGTAGGGGGGGGAACGGCGTTTCCAGCATTGTAGTATGCATCTCTTGGCTACAATTGTGCTTACATTTAAAAATGTTGACATTTTCCCCACGTTTTCCCCCGTCCACATTCCGAACAACATAGCAATTGGATCCGGGTGTACTGGGGATCCAATTATTTCAGAGAGCGCTTCTGTCACTTCTGTCCAAAACCGCATCAGCGCCGCACAGGACCAGAACATGTGTGCATGATCCGCTTCTTCAGACTTACATTTAGGGCATGTGTGGGTGGCTTATGTGTAAATATCGCCACTCTGTGCGGTGTGTAGTATAGCCTGTTGAGAAGTTTGTATTGTATGCAGCGGAATCTGGCATTGAGGGAGGCTCTGCGTGTGTGTGCACACATCTTGTTCCACATTGCTCCGGTAATTTCTGTGTCCAACTCCCTGGCCCATGCCTCCCGCGACTTGAGGGATGTATTCTCTAGTTTCCCCAGCTGAATTTTATACAGTGAGGATATTATGCCCTGGCCCCCTGCAGAGTTTGCAATGTATTGGAGTTCTGGTGAGTCAGGGGGCTCATCTGGGTAGGAGGGTCACATTGCCCGGACCGCCGCCCTCAACCTGAAGTATTGTAGTAGTTCCGTCGCTGAGTTGGAATGTCCAGGCCGCCATATCTGGGGGGTGATAAATTTGCCATCAGGGAATAGATCAGTTAAGGCTTGGTACCCCAGGTTTTCCCAGTGACGCAATAACTGTTGGTCATGTGCTGGGGAGAGTCCCGGGAACTGCCACAGGGGAAGCCACTTAAAGTACGGGCACTGTTCTTGTTTGGAATACAGAATACTATTCCATGCTCTGATCATGGCGGCCACAGGCTCGGATGGGGCGTCTGACCGGAATGTACGGTGTAACAGTAGGGGCATAATGTTGGTTCCATCACCTGCCAATCTCTCTAGCTTGGCATGAGGGGGGGTTCAAGTGTGTGTACCAGTGCGTGGCATGTTGGGCCTGTGCTGCGTTCCAGTATAATGCTAAGTCTGGGGCTCCAAAACCACCTTTTTCATAGGATGGGGTCATATGTTGCCACTTTTTGCAGACAGCTCCGGAGTGCCAGAGGAAATGGGCGCAAGCCGAGTGGAGCCGTTTGAAGTACTGCTTCCCGGGCCACACTGGTATATTAGCGAAGATATATAGGAGCTTGGGGACCGCAATCATGTTTATTAGGGACAATCTGCCCGCCATGGAAAGTGGGAGATTGCACCACTTAAGCATCTTGGATTCAATGAGTCCTGCCGTAGACTCGTAATTGTCTGTCAGCAGGGAGGTGGTGGTTAGCAAGACCTGCACCCCCAGGTATCTGATGCCATCTGGGGACCAGCGTAGGGGGAATTCACAAGATGGTCGTTGGGTTGCTTTAGTGAGAGGGAATATTTATGACTTGGAATAGTTGATGGTGAAGCCAGAATATGTGCCTATCTTGGTTATGTCATGGATAATCGGGTCCAGGTATGTGGAGGGGTCTCTGACGTACAGGAGCACATCATTGGCGTACAGCAAGAAGATTTCTGGTGTGTCCTGAAGGCGAACACCCTTGCGGGTGTGACGATCCCTGATATGGTCTGCCATGGGCTCGATCGCGAGCGCGAAGTGGATGGGGGAGTGCAACACTTATTTCTGAGATGTTATTTTCTTTGAACCTTTAGCAGTGTGAAGTCAATCTAAAGTGACTGAGCAGCGAGTGTGCAACTAGTGATCAGGATGGGTTAAGTGAGTATGCAGCGAGTGTACAGCGAGCGTGCGGGGTGGGTGAAGCTAGAATGCAGTCAGTGAGCAGAATTGGTGAAGTGAGTATGCAGCAAGTGTACAGCGAGTGAGCAGGGTGGGTGAAGTGAGTATAGAGCGAGTGTGCTCCGAGACGCCCAACCGGCCCATAGAGTTGGAGTTTGCTCAGAAGCACTTTAAGACAAGGTAGCAGCACCTGTGAAATGGATGGGGGCACACATATATACTTCAACACCAATCAATAAGGACAACTCAAAAAGTTTGGCAACGGGAGTCTGTTTAATGACAAGTACAGAGAACGAGGAGTTATGAATATCAGCAATGGTGCGACCTTCCTTCTCGCTTCAACTCCATTGAACTTCATAAAAATCCTAACATTTATACTAAAAACTCATCATCCTTGATGTGTAACACTCAAAAGTTGACTTCAAATTCTATTGGTTAGGAAAAGGTAATTTTTACTATAAGTATTATATCTGTATATGATAACGGAGTGAGGGGATTGGGAAAACACTGTCAGGTGGGCATTTAAGCCCTTCCTTCAAAAATGAATACCGCAGACGTCACCAGAAGTACGACCTCCCATTGGTTCTACTAACTATAGGACCTTAGATTACTTGGTCCACTGTGATTGGGTTGACACCAACCCCATGCATACTTTTTCATTTTGCTTAGCAGCACGCAGAATGGATGGTCAGGTGCCCCTCAACTCACCCGTCCTTCCTCCAATCAATCATTTACTTTAGTGGCTATGTGTCAATTATTTCGCAGTGGTTGGCCTCGAGACTGCATCTTCTGCCTCAATATCTTCTCCTGGCTCACAGCCATGCGTATGTGTGGGGGTCTTGCTCTGTTCATTCGGCTGGTCACGTGATTCAGACACCGTGCATTTGCCTTTTCCTCAACAATTTGTGTAATTGATTTTATGTTCACCCAACACCTGCCTTCGCCTTCTTATCTTGCCCCTTCAAAGCAGTATATTCTGATCCTTGCTTCAGTTAATTGTAGCTACTGCTCATTCATTTTGATGGATATGACCTCAGTTCCTTAGGCAGGAGTTGCTGAGTTTAATTTCTGCTGCTCAGCGCCTGATTTCTTTGACTGTGAAACCTTTCTCGAATGGCCTTTTGTAATTTTGTTGATTCTACTTTTGTGCAAAGTGGAAGTATACTTCAGATAAAGTGCTTTATTTGAGGTGGATATGTATATGGTGCTTGCCGCACTATCCCTCTACTAAGCATAGCAAGCCGCACAATTCTCTTAGCTTTCTTGTGGTTGCAAGCATATGTACATGTGTAAACTGCTCAAATATCTTTGCCATGCTTACAGCTTAAGCTTCTTTTATTTGACATCATGGGGGATTCTCGGGTATCCTGGTCCATGGTGCAGGCCCCCTCATCTGTCCCATTTAAGTAGACAAAAGTCTGGCATTTGTTTCTTTGTCCTCATATATCTTTTTCCTTCTGGTTAGAAATGTCTGCATCCATTCTGGCTTGGGTTTGGTGTGTGGCTGTTTTGTGGAACTTGTGCTACTCCCTTTTACTGGAACATATATGCTCGGCAATGTTGTCTCTGTGGGTTTATTTTCAGCACTTCTAGTCTTTTCCTTTCTCTGGCTATGAATGGCCATACTGTGTCTGCTATCAGTTGTGCTTGTGCAGAGATTTTCTCTGAGTTTTCTCTTGTCTTTCTTGGTGTTGGCTCATGGGTTTCTGATACAGCTGTTTCGATTGGCCTTCTTTCCAACTCTTCTTGTCTTTCCACGTCATTTGCTTCCTTCATTTGGCTCCTTACTTTACTTGTAGTGAGAGTTCCCATAATAGGCAGTCTTTTCTTCTCTACTGGTTGGGCTTGTGGTTCTACAGTCATTGACACTAGGCCTGGGGTATGTACATTCAATGTTTGCATGCGTGTGGTTGACAGTAACCTTTTTTTAATTCATACTCTGTTGACCCTGTCTCCGGTTTTTCGATGTGCTTGTTACCACAAGGGTGTGTGTGTCATTGCTAATCACATCCATCTCAAGTTCACTCACTCCATTATCAGATCTCCTAGGGACTGGAATTACTATAAAGGGCCTGGATGCTTTTGTGGGCACCCTACGTACATCATTAGGTGGATGTACTGGGGTTGGACCGCTTCATACACCAATAAAAAATGCAGTTCTGTTTGTTAATGCCAGTAAAATGATGATGAATATAATACACAAATAGATTATGCCCCTGTAGGTTAGGTGGCAACATTTACGTCCAGGGAACTGTGGCCGTCTCTCCTCCTGCGGGAGGACTAGAGTATTGTTCTGGACCCCCATCTCGATCATCTGTAGAAATGTGTTAACTTTTAATACAAATTCTAAATAATATTGTCTCTGGATCTGGTTTGTTCTATTTGTGAGCTTTAGAGCTTAAACGATCGTCTCACCTTGTCAGACCACTGGATTTGTCTATTAGTTCTGGATGCAGTTATCTTGTTTAGGATATGGGGAGTGTCAACATCAAGCAATAATTCAACTAGTCTCTACTGTGCATGTTCAAAATGTATCAGCTCTCAGCCTACGCCTCTGATCTGCTTAATTCCTGAAGACATGCTGTGTCCTTGTCAGTACAAACAATAAAAGAACAATAAAACAAATTAAATCTTTGACACTGCTCTCTCGATCTGTCCATCGGCGGAAAGTTTAAAATCTTCTCAACTAGTTCTGCTGATGGTTAGAAAGTTCGATTTGCATCACAATTCCATGCAGGAGCATGCCCATCTGTGAGGAATTTGCTGGGTCTCTGATGTATGTGAGGACATCAACATCGATTGGTCTCCCCACAAGCTCTGGAAAATCCTGAATTAGGCAGAAAAATAATATGTTGATAAGCTCATTTGCTTCCTTCTCCGCTTGGGACATTTGGCTTTTGCTCGCTGTACTCCGAAAGTAGGAGGAATTACTCTGTAATCACTTTAAGCAATCTCTTTATAATCTTTTCATTTTCAGGATCTTGAAGAAAGTCAGTGACACTTGTGAGCCTCCCTCCAGTGACAGGTACGATTTTAGCACTAGATCGAAGTTTGTCACCACATCTTTGGTGATTTTGCTACTGTGGGACACCATAAGTGATTCAGAACAAGGTTATCATGCGGAAAGAGTCAGGATACTGTTTTTTCTTTCAGCTTATATGTCCTTGATCAAAATTTTCGCATTTTCTCTTTTCCTTATTAAGGCTTCAGGGTGCCTCAGTCCAAAGTTTAAATTCGGCAGGCTATGTTGTGATATATAAATGCAATTTTCTTCTTCACCCTGCAACTAGGATGCACAGAGTGTCTGTTTTTATGTCCTTATCCCCATTTTTGCTAAGAGGAATGTCCAAAGTAAAATCACAACTTTTGCACAAAAATGTCTTTGGGCCTCATTACGACCCTGGCGGAGGACCATGGTGCTATTAGCACCATGGTCCATGGCGCTAAGCTGCCAACTCCGCCATGGTGGTTGGCGGACTTACCACCCCATGCCGACCTTGGCGGGGCGGTAAATCCCCAATCCCCATTTTACCCTTCCCCATTCCCATTCTTGCCCCATAGGGTATAATGGGAGTGGGGAAGGCGTTAATTACGCCACCGTAAATTACGGTGGTGTAATTAACAACAAGGTCCCTTAGCGCCATGGATTTTACCGCCTGCAAAAAGCATGCGTAAAAGTAGCCATGGCGCTAAGGGATCTCGTAGTATGGCGGAAATGTACGCCATGCTCTACGCCGGCGTAAAACCCTTTCCGCCAGGGTCGTAATGAGGGCCTTTGTCTTTGCTTTGCTGCTACTCATGCATCCTTCTTCCTCGTCATGGATTTTGTCTGACCGTGCTGTGGTTCTTTCCCATCGCCTGTAGTCTCTTTGTGCTGGGGTGCAGGCAGGGGGCCTTCTCCGATGTAGGGTTTGATATCGGCCAGAAAAATCCAAGCTCTTCTGCCTTGTAGTTTCACTGCGGAAGGAGTGCAGTCTTCCACTGTAAAGGGACTGTTAAACCTGGGCTTGTCCCACCTTTTCCTCGTATAGTTTTTTACCAACACGGTGTCTCCAGGCAAAATGGATAGAACACAAAGTCCTTGAGCTGTGCCTTCAGTAATATCTCCTTCGGTGTTCCGTGTTGCCCTGAACCCTTTTCGTCGTCGCTTCAGCTGACCTGAAATTACAGTAAGGCAAGATGTCATGCAGTTCAAGTAATTTTGCATTTCAGACCATAAGATTTCTCCTGTTGACTGGGCATCACATTTAGCTCTGTCTCGGGTGTCAGCGGAATGTGCATTCTTCTTCCAGTGGCTATTTCATGCGGCGTAAGATGATGGTTGGAACCGGGTTGGTTCCTGAGTGCATACAGTGCCAAAGGAAGGCAGTGCAACCATCCCTTTCTTAGAGTAAGCTTCAACTTGGCTATCTTCTCCTTTAATAGGCCATTGAGATTCTCACATATACCGTTACCTTGTGGGTGGTACGCCGACAAGAGCTTTATACCAAGCAGCAAGCTAATCTATTTGAAAACCTTGTTTACAAAGTGGGTCCCATTATCTGATCTCATGACTTCACATACCCTCCACCTGGGAAATAACTCTCTTACTAAAAATTTGAGGTTGAGTCTGGGTGTGTACATGGACCTGCTTCTATCCGTCTAGAGAATGGACACACCACAACAATTAGGTATCTGTACCCGTTACATACTTGAATCATGTCGATGTAATCGACATGCAAGTAATCGACATACAAGTGCTGAAAAGGCCCATTTGGCCTTGGGATGACTCTTCTCATTACCTTTATTGTGTGCCCAGCTGTTAATTGTTGGCAGATTATACAGTTCACTATAAAAAGTGCAACATGCTTGGTTAAATTCAGTATGAACCAGTCATCTGCGAGCATTGCCGCTATATTCTCTTTGGTCATGTGTACTGCGTAGTGTAACTGTTCCAGTGCTAATTTTAACAAGGCTATAGGCATTACCAATTTACCAGTACTGTCTTGTCGCCACAACCCATCAGAGGGGTTTAAAGAACACCCTCGCCGCTTCCACAAAATGTTTTCCTCCTGTGGTGCCTCTCTTGGAGTTCCATTAACTGGGTTTGTCCCGGATTGTTATAGCTTTCAGGTGCAATCCGTGCAACCATCTTTTTCTCATTTGTGTCGGTGACTTCCACTTCCATGATCATCTAATTCTTGGATGCCATACGCTTGGCTTCCGTGTCTGCTGCTTGGTTTCCACGTGAGATCAAATCTGTCCCTCTCGTGCTCACGTGTGAGCGGGCACTTTACGACCGCTTTGTCCACTGGGAGCTGTAGTGCCTTGATCATCCTGTCCAATAAGGCTGCGAATTGCACTGGGGTGCCGTCTGCTTGGATGTAGCCCCTCCTTTTCCAGCGCGCTAGGCCTGCTAGGTGCTGCAAATTAAGATGTCATCCACATATTGCAGGACAACACTTTCTAATGCAATATTGCTTATGTCCATCTGCAGGACTCTGTTAAAGATAGAAGGAGACTCACAGTACCCCTGGGGTAGCCTTGTGCTTTTCAGATGCATTTGTCTGAATGTAAAAGACATCAGATCTTGTGAGTCGCGGTGCAACGGGATGGAGAAAAAAGCATTTTTCAAGTCAATCAGCATGAAATATTTTGCATTAACGGGTATATTACATAGAATTGTAGCCGGGTCCGGGACTAAAGGAAACTCGGCCTCAACAATATACTTTATTGGCCGTAAATCCTGAATTAGCCTACAAGACCCTCCTTTTGATTTTTTGATCTGATAAACTGCAGTATTGCTTGACGACTCTGACGTCACTAAGATGCCCTGTTCCATTATAGCTGAAAATGTCTTAAAAATTCCTTCATCTGCCTACCTGGACATGGGGTTTTGTTGTGCTTTTGGAAGAATTGCTCCTGGCTTCAGTTTGATTCTCACTTCTCCGACTCCTTTCAATAAGCCTACGTCACAGGCGCCTGTAGTTCATACTGAGACAGGCACTTTGGCCATGTCATTATCAAAATATTAAGGACGGTTCTGTGCCAACATCATTCTCTGGAGCACATCTCTTTTGATCATTCTCAACCAAAAGGTGAGGCTAACCTCAACTGTTGTCTCTCCGATATACGCTAGCTCGTCAAACAGATCATCATTAGTGATGTCAGTCAATCGATATCCTGCTTCAATGGCAATTACTGTGCACCATTGTGGGCCTTCATCATCATTACCAGCAATCAAAGCCATTTTCCCTCGTACTGCAGCTGTGTGTATCACCAAGGAAAATACTTGTCACTTTTCCTCGTGCATAGGTATTCTTGGCCTGAATAGAAATTCATCTGGGGTCCTCATGATCTTGTCTGCAAGGCCTGGCAGCCCTGCCATTAGTACATGGATTCCATACGCAAATACTTTGGGCTCTAATGGTGTAGCCCTCATACCTGTGTGTCCTGTGTATGCTCTACATTGAATAGTTCATTCCTGGAGTTTATGCCCTCCTCCGTGAATGTCATATTTAACTTCGTCATTAGATCTCGACCCAAGATGTTTACTGGGGTTTGTCGTGAATATAATAGAGGCACATTCATCTCACATTCTTCTATAGAGACTGGAAGTATATTTCTAAAGGGAACACAACTTGTAGCTCCTGTGAAACACTGAGTATTTATGGCATCGCCAGACAAGGAAAACTTGCCTTCACGTATACAAGTGTTGCACCCATGTCAACTAAGAAGGAATATCTTTATCCCCTATAATGACATTCACCCCAGGTTCCCGATGAGGGTCTGGTGTCACTGATAGGATAGAACACATCAGGGTCCCCAGTGAACTGTCCTAGTCCATATATAGTTTTGGCCCACCTTGTGCTGACGGATTTCCCTCATTACCAGTGTTACCCCCTATTCCAGGGTTCATGGTCTGCCTGTGCTCACCATCTGTGAAATTTGCATCGGTGACTGTTGGGACTGTCCTTGTGGAAAACTCACTATATTTTGAGCTTGCAAGCCATGTTGAACTCCTGACGCTTGTTGCACTGTGTGATTTTGTGCAACTCCCTGCTGTAAGAACGCAGGTGGATTTGCCATGCCTGCTCCTATTCCTTGGCCGTTTTGCAACATGCCTTGATTTCTGCATGTGCGCGCTAAATTCCCTGTCATCCCACACAACCAACATACTGACGGTGGTCTAATCATTTGCCCATTTGACAGATCTTGATTGCCATGTTGCATGTTTTGAAAACCTCATTGACTATTTTGAAAACCTCCTTGATTACTCTGCCATCCTCTCCCTCTAAATCCTCTTCCCCTAGGGTAAAACCCTGTGTTACCCTGATTATTCTGCTGTGGATTATTCACCTGTTGCTTTCTCGATCCGTCTGTGCTAGTTATCATTGCTTCTTCGAGAGCATATTTTGATAATTTCTTCTGTACTAATTTTGCCTCTTCACCCTTTTGTGCAGCTTCTTGTTTGCAATTCTTTTCTTGTAGTAGCCTGCAATAGTGTGCGATGGTCAGCTGTATTTATGACCATGGTGTAGCCTCGATTCCTACCAATTTCTTGAGCTGGTTCTGTGCTGGTTCTTGCAGCCCTTGGCACAATATATGGTAGAACACAGGTATAGATTTCCCCCAAGATTCATGAGTCTCGAGTACCCACGCATCTTGAAAATTCTGCATGCAAATCAACGGATCCTCCGACTCCTTCATTTTCCGTGTCATTATAGCTCCCATATCGGAAGTATCTGGGCATAGCACTCGTAGTTCTTTCAAAACCGCAGCACTTCAATTGTTAAATGGAGCTCTGTCATGCATGGTATTAAATGTGGTCACACCAGGGTAACCTTCCCGTGTCCACACATTGTCTGCTCCCTCACCAAGTATGATATTGCCTATATCTAACGTGTTCCCTCCTGTCCTTTTTTCTAGCTCATGTATCCATTTTCCGGCTCCCGATGTCAACATGGGAAGCTTGTTTTTCAAGTTTTCTCGATCCATGTGTGGCCATGGAATATTTTGTGGTCTTGCTCCCACTTTCTCGAATAACGGAAATTGGGATGCATAGACCTCTCTCTCTTCTCTCATTGTTCTCCTGTCCATTGCAGTGGTAATGTTCCCGCATCGCTGCCTACCTGGCAATGTCCTTAGTCGGCTCACTGCATGACTGACTCTGATGCCCTCGGTGCAGACTCACTAGTGTCTGACCACATTATCCCTTTGTCCCTCGAAACTCGTCTTTCGCATCTCCTCTCTGTCTCCTTTTCCTCAGGCTCCTCTCTTTCGGTGTCAGACATCTTGCATATTCTTTGTTCCTGCTTATTTCTAATCTATCGAGGGATAGTTCCCTATTCCCACTACATCGGGAGACATCCTCAGTGTCATAAAGCTGAGTGCTCTCTAGGCGCTCGTCTTCCCCCTCCCCTTTGGGTATTTGTTCTAGCCCCATTTTGTCACATATTCTATTGATCGTTTCTCCGATGCTTCTGGTGTCGAAGTCATCCTCATTATTCGCCCTATATGTGCCTGGTACTGAATCATACTCAGGAAATGATTCTTCTATGTCTTCCCAATCTACTACTGGCTCAGGATTTTTAACCTCTCTTTCCAGATATTTAAGATCGCGTGCTCTCTGTCTTCGCTTACATTCTACATAGTCATTGAATTCTCTGTGCTTTCTCGCCTCTTCTCTGACCCTATCGTCTTCCTCTTTCTTTGTGTCTCTACTTTAATTTGCCCTTCAAATTTCCTCATCCCTTTGTCTCTTTATTCTTTTCTCTCGTATCCTTTGCTCTTCCTCTAAACTTTGCTGCTCCTGTCTGTCTTGATCATTGGCTACTCTCTGTTTACAATTGAGCTGTTTTTCTTGCTCCTCACGATATAACTGTCCTCGTCTCTGTCTATCTTTTTTTTCATATTCTTTCGTCTCTCAATCCTTTTTCTTTCTCCTTCTCCCTTCTCTGTACATCCTCTAATCTCTCCTTTTTTTCATCATAAATGCCTTTGCCATTGAGTTTCAATAAAATCTGCCCTCCTATCCATTCGTTCTTTGTGAATGCTATCTCATCAGTTCTATCCTCGCTTCCTTTCCATCTTTTGCCTTCTCTTTCCTTGTTGAGATGCACTTGTCTGTGTCTGATCCCTTGTTTCGTCATTGCGTCTCTCCCTGTCCCTCGGGACTGTGGAGGTGATATCCTTATCTTTATCTTTACCTTGATTTTCGTCACTAATTTGCATAGGTGACTCATACTCTGGGGTACTATACCCTGCAGCTGCTTTAAATTCTCTCAGCGGGTATAATCCCTTGTCTTTACTTTCATCACCCTTTGTTTCAGAAGGGGCGGGTGGCGCAGTGGGCGTCTCACCCCCCTCTGTGCATACATTAAGTATCCAATCTATTGGCGGCTCCTCTTCCTTCTCCTGTTCATACATCTTCCAAAGCTCTAGAATAGCTAGGCCCAACTTTTTGCCCATGTATATGGTATGAAAATATGTTGTCATGTGCTGCAAAACAGCTGTTGATAATGACCCGCCCTGTGGCCAAGGCATAAACATCTTGTGGGCGGTTTCTTTAACCCAGTCTGTATTGTATTTCGTCAGCTTAGGTGTATGTTTTGGCAACTGTTTGCACAAGTGTGCTAAGGGGGTTATGCCTTCCATATTAAACTTTGTTCACTTTCACTTTACTGTGATACTTGTTAATGCTTTTTGTCACTTATTTATTTATTTATTTATTTATTTGTTTATTTGTAGAGCGCCGACCGCTCGCAAGCATCGGGGCGCATACTCGGAGACAGAGACACAAAAGAGGATAGTACATTGGACGTGACAGGTTGACACATAAGGAAGTTAGCAGTAGGTGCAAGGGTTCTAATCTGGAATTACTTGAAGAGCAGAGTTTTAAGTTTTTTGCGGAAAACATGGAGATTAGTTTCCAGTCTGAGACATGTCGGAAGATCGTTCCAGAGGGTTGCCGCGCGGGTAGGGAAAACTCTTCCTAGACCTAGTTCTTTTTTGAATTTAGTAGTTGTTATCAAGCCCTTACCACTTAAACAATTCCAGCAATATGAGAGAGCACCAACACTGCAAGCTCTAATCCCGTTTTTCCACATATATCTCTATTTTTACTCAATAAAAATCAATTTTCGAGCAAATCTTATGTCAGTTACGTTCAAGAAAATATTTTTGACTTATGATGCCACAACAAACAACACATAAAACAAACGTTAACAGACTAGACGAACTCCAGCTGGTCACATGTATCTCTGCCTCTAGTATTACCCCGACATGGAGTTTAAACCCTTTCACGGTGCCTATAATCGCTGTGGTAGCCTATTTGATCTCCTTTATTTATTTATTTACTGTGGCTCTGTGTTGGTTTATTTGGTCATCATACGTCACATATCTCGGTGTGAACGTTCCTGGCACTTAAAAATGGGTGATTGGAATGCAGGCTTTATTTGGGACCTCCTCTACAGCGATGAATGAAGAAATAGCTCCTTGACTCTGCGTCAATTAATTTACGGAAGTTGTACGTTTTATTCAATCAAAGGTTAAATCAAAAAAACGCCCTGTGACATGTGTTTCGGCTTAATAAAGCCTTCTTCAAAAGTGGGCTACTTTGGTACATTTATCATTCAATTACTGATTCATCTTTTACATGTAACAAAATATACATATGTTCAAAACGTTCCCCCAATCACAATACCCCCCCCGAAAAAACATATAATCGAAAGTATTCCAATTTACATTTAAAGACAGTGATTTGGGGTTGGTAACGGGGAGGATTGTATGGGTCATAAAAGAAAATCACATTTGTGCAAATACATTGTGCAAAACACAAGAAAGCGAAAAGATAGGTAAAAAGGGATGAAACAAACCGAAAGTAAAACATATTTTGATTCAATTTCATATACACAACAAAGCAAATAGGTAAATAAAATAAAAATGATAAATAAATAAATAAACGAAATGGAGAAAGAGAGAAATACAACATTGTTAGAACTCATCAAATGGAGTGGTAGAATGGGGAATACACATTCTTAGACATATACTGTCTTTCAAAATATGTATGCACTAATTTCTACAATGCATTTACACAATATCAATGTGGTACTAAACACGTGTCACAGGGCGTTTTTTTTATTTAACCTTTGATCGAATAAAACGTACAACTTCCGAAAATGAATTGGCACAGAGTCACAGAGTTATTTCTTCACTCAATGCATTCTTAACGGTATAGGCTTGATACCGGCAACTCCGAGGAATTGCGACATCATGAGGCAAGTGTAATCCTCAGATTATGTTAACAAGATTTATCACAATAAAACCAAAAGAGATATTAAGGAGTCGCCCACGTGACCAGCTGTAGAAAGTGAAAGCCAATATTATATCTCCCCTACAGGGAGTATGCAGCGAGAGAGCAGGGTGGGTGAAGTGAATATGCAGCGAGTATGCAGCAAGTGAGCAGAATGGGTGAAGTGAATATTTAGTGGGTATGCTACGAGTGAGCAAGATGGTTGAAGTGAGTATGCAGTGAGTATGCAGCTGGTGAGCAGGATGGGTGAAGTGAGTATGCAGCAAGTATGCAGCCTGTGAGCAGGATGGGTGAAGTGAGTATGCAGCAAGTATGCAGCCAGTGAACAGGATGGGTGTAGCATGAATGCAGTGAGTGAGCAGAATTGGTGAAGTGAGTATGCAGTGAGAATGCAGCTAGTGAGCAGGATGGCTGAAGTGAGTATGCAATGAGTATGCAGCTAGTGAACAGAATGGGTGAAGTGTTTATTCAGATAGTTAACAGGATGGGTGAAGTGAGTAAGCAGCCAGTATGCCGCTAGTGAGCAGGATGGGTGAAGTGAGTATGCAGCAAGTATGCAGCTAGAGAGCAAGATGGGTGAAGTATGCAGCAAGAATGTAGCTAGTGAGCAGGATGTGTGAAGTTAGTATGCAGCTAGTGAGCAGGATGGGTGAAGTGAGTATGGAGGGAATATGCAGCTGGTGAGCAGGATGGGTGAAGTGAGTAAGCAGCGAGTGAGCAAGATGGATCAAGTGAGTATGCAGCGAGTATGCAGCTAGTGAGCAGACAGTGAGCAGGATGGGTGAAGTGGGTATGCAGCTAGTGAGCAGTATCAGTGAAGTGAGTATGCAGCGCGTATGCAGCTAGTAAGCAGGATGGGTGAAGTGAGTATGCAGTGAGTATGCAGCTAGTGAGCAGGATGGGTGTAGTGAGTATGCAGCGATTGAGCAAGATGGGTGAAGTGAGTATTCAGCGAGTATACAGCTATTGAGCAGGATGGGTGAAGTGAGTATGCAGCGAGTATGCAGCTAGTGAGCAGGATAGGTGAAGTGAATATGCAGTGAGTATACAGTGAGTGAGAAGGGTGGGTGAAGTCAGTATGCAGTATGTAAGCAGTGTGCAAGCAGATAGTGAGCAGGATGGATGAATTGAGTATGCAGCGAGTATGCAGCTAGCAAGAATGCAGTGAGTGAGCAGCATTGGTGAAGTGAGTATGCTGCGAGTATGCAGCTAGTGAGCAGGATGGGTGAAGTGAATATGCAGCCAGTATACAGTGAGTGACAAGGGTGGGTGAAGTCAGTATGCAGTGAGTATGCAGCGCCTTTTAGCAGACAGTGAGCAGGATGGGTGAAGCGAGTATGCAGCAAGTATACAGCAAGTGAGAAAGATGGGTGAAGTGAGTATGCAGCGAGTTTGCAGTAAGTGAGCAGTATTTGGGAAGTGACTATGCAGCAAGTATGCACTGAGTGAGCAGTTTGGGTGCAGTACATATGCATCAAGTGTACAGGGAGTGAGCAGGGTGGGTGAAGTCAGTAGCAGTGAGTATGCAGCGAGTGAGCAGGATGGATGAAGTGAGTATATAGCAAGCATGCAACAAGTGAGCAGGATGAGTGAAGTGAGTATTTTGCGAGTACCCAGCGAGTGAGCAAGTTGGGTGAAGTGAGTATGCAGTCAGTATGCAGTATGCGTGAAGTAACCTGCAGCAAGTATGCAGTGAGTGAGCATTTTGTGTGAAGGGAATATGCAGTGAGTATACAGTGAGTGAGAAAGGTGGGTGAAGTCAGTATGCAGCGAGTATGCAGTGGTCAGTATGCAGTGAGTATGCAGCATGTGAGCAGATAGTGAGCAGGATGGGTGAAGATAGCATGCAGTGAGTATGCAGCAAGTGAGCAGGATGGTTGAAGCAAGTATGCAGCACGTGTACAGCGAGTGAGCAAGATGGGTGAAGCAAGAATGAAGCAAGTATGCAACAAGTGAGAAAGATGGGTGAAGTGAGTATGCAGTGAGAGAGCAGTGTGTGTGAAATGACTATGTCGCACGTATATGCAGTGAGTGAGCAGTTTGGGTGTAGTGAGTATGCAGCAAGTGTACAGGGAGTGAGCAGGGTGGGTGAAGTGAGTATGCAGTGAGTATGCAGCGAGAGATCAGGATGGGTAAAGTGAGAATGCAGCCAGGGAGCTGAATGGGTGAAGTGTGTATGCAGCGAGTATACAGCTAGTGAGAAGGATGGGTGAAGTGAGTATACAGCTAGTGAGAAGGATGGGTGAAGTGGGTATGCAGCTAGTAAGCAGGATGGGTGAAGTGAGAATGCAGCCAGGGAGCTGAATGGGTGAAGTGAGTATGCAGCGAGTATACAGCTAGTGAGAATGATGGGTGAAGTGAGTATACAGCTGGTGAGAAGGATGGGTGAAGTGGGTATGCAGCTAGTGAGCTGAATGGGTGAAGTGAGTATGCAGCGAGAATGCAGGAAGTGAACAGGATGAGTGAAGTGAGCATTTCGTGAGTATACAGCGAGTGAGCAAGATCGGTGAAGTGAGTATGCAGCGAGAATGCAGCTAGGGAGCGGGATGGCTGAAGTGAGTATGTAGTGAGTGAGCAGTTTGGGTGTAGTGAGTATACAGCATGTGTACAGGGAGTGAGCAGGGTGTGTGAAGTGAGTATGCAGCGAGTATACAGCGAGTGAGCAGGATGGGTGAAGTGAGAATGCAGCCAGTGTGCTGAATGGGTGAAGTGAGTATGCAGCAAGCATAAAGCTAGTGAGAAGGATGGGTGAAGTGAGTATACAGCTAGTGAGCAGGATGGGTGAAGTGAGTATGCAGCGAGCATAAAGCTAGTGAGAAGGATGGGTGAAGTGAGTATACAGCTAGTGAGCAGGATGGGTGAAGTGAGTATGCAGTGTGTATTCAGCTAGTGAGCAGGATGGGTGAAGTGACTATGCAGCAAGTATGCACTGAGTGAGCAGTTTGGGTGCAGTACATATGCATTAAGTGTACAGGGAGTGAGCAGGGTGGGTGGAGTGAGTATGCAACGAGAATGCAGGAAGTGAACAGGATGGGTGAAGTGAGCATGCAGCGAGTATGCAGCTAGGGAGCGGGATGGCTGAAGTGAGTATGTAGTGAGTGAGCAGTTTGAGTGTAGTGAGTATGCAGCATGTGTACAGTGTGGGATGTTTTTATCCACGCATCCAAGCCCTACCTCAAAACTGTGCAGTACTGTCATGGAAAACATCATGATGGCCAGAGATTCCCAGAAAATGCCCAGGGAAGTGCATGAAGAATAGGCTGCCACCCATTTTGCCGATGTTATGGGCACAGAAGGGCACTGCCTAAAACCACCATTGGACTACCCACACAGTAGCCTGAAACCATTGGGAATGGCAATGCTGATTGCCAAAAGCAACCTAGAATTGTGGGGAATTCATTTTCTTAAATCCCAAAAATGGGTGCATTACCAGTACTCACCACTATCAGAAAGCCGGCGTTTTAAAACAACATCAGACTTTTTTCTCTTTTTGTGTAAAACTGAATAAATGAACCCAAAGCAGGCCAAAGAAAGACTTACTGAGAGGTGGATACAATCTAAAGTTATATTCTGAAGTGACTTGAAGGTTTATAACAAGACTGGCTGAGCTGTGGATTTCAGCAGTTTAAGTAAATTTGGACTGAAAGACACTAAAAATCTAAATGTTTAAAAGAAATGAGGGACCTACTTTTGAGTGTCACATAGGTTGCAATTGTTTAAATGTCATAGTTTTAAACTTAGAATCAGAATTCTAGCTGCATATGTAAAAATGGTTAGTTTTATTTGAATGCAGAAAACTGGGTAACTAAAAGTGACATTAGCTGGGGCCTGGCTTAAGGAACTGAATTCTGCCCACCAGCTACCCCCGACAGGAGATGAGACTTGCACTACAGCTGTGTTCCCAGGCCAGCTGCCTTTTGCTGTTCCCACCAAAAGGGATCTGACACTTCTCTGATTGAATTATCAAGGGACTGCTAGAGACTAAACATAGGACCCAGGCAGAGGGTTTATTGAAGTGGCCATTAATGGCTTCCTCTTGAACAATGGGCCTTCCAGGGCCCAGGCAAATGTTTTATTATGGGAGTCGTAAATGTGGCTTCCTCCTGGAAGGAAAGGGGAGGAGCACTGCATGTGAGAGCAAGCTGGCTTGGCAGAAACTGGGAGGGGGAGAAACTGGAGACAGAGGCTGAGCTTGAAGAAAGTGGAAAAACTGGTTTCTGTACCATGTGACCTGAAAAGACACACCTTTGGAGCCAGAATATGGTTTTAGAAAAAGATGAATAACTCATAGTACGGACTTGTCATAATTATTTAAATGATACCATAATTCTTGTGATTTTTCTGCCCACATTTTAAGAGGTTTTTAGAACCGGTGGCATGATCTGGGGGCAAGCTAGCAGTTAAGAGGGTATTACTTAAAATGTATGCATGTTAAAAGTCTGATACTTCATCAATTAATGCCTGCATGCCTTGCACACATTTGGGTAAATTTGAGTAAGAATCTGATATTGGTAACCTGACCAAAAAGTGAAATATGTTGCCATTTCTCAATGCAGGCTCTCAGGAAGAGCAGATTTGGACAGGGTATACCTCCTGTGATATGTGATGGGTGCATGTAATTTTAAACAAATGTGTACCTGTGCAAATATGTCTTTTGGGTCAAAATATAGATTGTGTGTAATTTGACAGGGGTGGGTTCTCTGTACCATAAACAGACCTTATCATGATGACACTTCATTTCATTCCCCCAATCAAGGGGAAGAGGAGGAAGTGGCCAATGACAAGTGGAGAGGGGTAGGGCCTAGGAAGCTAGCCTTTCCACCCATTTTCAAAACACATAAAAGCAGACAGTCAGGAAAGATAGGGACATTCAATTCCATTTGCTGCAGAGCATGCTGCCGGACCATACAACATCCAGAGATCCAGACTTCAAATCCATCAATCTCCAGAATCCAGAGAGGCTAGACCAGCAGAGCAGAGCTGACCCAGACCGCTATTAGCAGAACCAGAGAGCTGACCCAGATCACTGTGAAGAGACCCAGACCAGACCGGAGTCCAGTCCAAAACCTGACCAGATCCGTGGCGAGGCCTAATTCAAAAATATATTGTGAGTACCTAGCAGAACTGTGCAGAACCAATCTCTTAGTTAAAATAATATAATTCAATCTATTTTAATCTAAGTAGAACTGCCTAAAAGCTGTCACCTGTCATTTTCTAGCTGCTAGCTGTCACTTGTCACTTTGAACTTTTAAAATTTCAAATCTGAAAAACGACCTTTACCATATCGCTCATATCTCCGTGACCGTTTGTCTTAGAGACTTGCAGTAACCGTCCTCTGAATGCTGGGAATCTTGGCTTTTCAACAAACCTAGAACCGCATTCCTATTCCATACACTTTTGCCGCAATCGCGAAAAACGCACTCGCGAATTTTGCCGCGATTTGCGATTTGGCCCGATTTCTTTACTTGTAAAAAGACAGCTGCTGTTGCCTGAACTACTAAATTTCGTTTGCCTTTTAAGAACCATCCCTGAATCATTGCTAGAGTGAGCCTGGACTAATATTAACTAGATACCACTCACCCTGAACCTCTGGAGGGATATAAAAGCATTTTAGCATATTTTTCACTTCATTGCCAGCACATATAAAAGCATTTTAGCACATTTTCCAATATAGTGCTATCACATATAAAAGCATTTTGGGCCTGTGTTTCAAACTTCTGTAGTCTAAGCTTGCTGGGGTGAACTGAATTACATTTGATTGCATTTCTGAGAACTGTGTGCTTTCCTTCCATTTCCTTGCATTGCATAAAGGGGGAGGGGATTGCCAGAGAAAAGTGATTACATTGTTTTGTTGAAATCATATTGAGTATTTTCTGCATTGCATTTTCATTCAACATTACATCCATCTGAACTTATATAAAGCATTCTCTACCACCTTATTCTTCTGTTCCTATTCACAAGTGTGCCAGTGCCAGACTATCCATTATTGATTACTGCTCAGATTAAGTGTCATATTCAATTATTAAATTATTATAAAGTGTGATATATATATCTATGGTTTAAATTATCAAATAAACCTTTTAACTTGCAAAACAGAACTATTCTTGGCTCAGTGGGGTCAGGGGGATTCCAAGAGAGGGGTGTTATATAGGGGTAGTCATCCACAACGCATGAACTGGACATAAAGATATATCAATAAGGGTTTCCATTCAGTATCCCAGACTAGGCATTGATTTAGCTGTAGTGTTGAATTGAATCCTCTTACAACAGGGATTGAGTAAGAAGGTTGAAGTGAGTATTCAGCGAGTATGAAGCTAGGGAGCGGGATGGCTGAAGTGAGTATCTAGTGAGTGAGCAGTTTGGGTGTAGTGAGTATGCAGCATGTGTACAGGGAGTGAGCAGGGTGGGTGAAGTGAGCATGCAGCGAGTATGGAGCTAGGGAACGGGATGGCTGAAGTGAGTATGTAGTGAGTGAGCAGTTTGGGTGTAGTGAGTATGCAGCATGTGTACAGGGAGTGAGTAAGATGGGTGAAGTGAGTATTTCGTGAGTATACAGCGAGTGAGCAAGATGGGTGAAGTGAGTATGTAGTGAGCGAGCAGTTTGGGTGTAGTGAGTATGCAGCATGTGTACAGGGAGTGAGCAGGGTGGGTGACGTGAGTATGCAGCGAGTATGCAGCGACTGAGCTGAATGGATGAAGTGAGTATGCAGCGAGAGAGCAGGATGGGTGAAGTGAGAATGCAGCCAGGGAGCTGAATGGGTGAAGTGAGTATGCAGCGAGTATGCAGCGAGAGAGCAGGATGGGTGAAGTGAGAATGCAGCCAGGGAGCTGAATGGGTGAAGTGAGTATGCAGCGAGTATGCAGCGAGAGAGCAGGATGGGTGAAGTGAGAATGCAGCCAGGGAGCTGACTGGGTGAAGTGAGTATGCAGCGAGTATGCAGCGAGAGAGCAGGATGGGTGAAGTGAGTATGCAGCATGTGTACAGGGAGTGAGCAGGGTGGGTGACGTGAGTATGCAGTGAGTATGCAGCGACTGAGCTGAATGGGTGAAGTGAGTATGCAGCGAGAATGCAGGTAGCCCCTTTTCTAAGCGGAAGTGCAATGGGGAAAGGTACATATTGGAGTCTGCAGTTGAATTCCAGAAATATGATCAGAATTCCTAGGCATGCATTTCTTATCTCGAGTGATGTCTCAACCTCTCTCTGGGTGAGTCTAGACCAATCCATGATGGTAGAATTGCGCATTGATATTAAAAGATACTCAACATGATTCATCAGAAACCCTGCGCTGCCCCTCCTGGCAATGTACCGTACGTGTGTTTTCTACGTCAAAACACGTACACTGTGACGCCCTTATCACTGCGACCCACGAATGTTCGCCATGGCCATCTTGTGTTCATCTAAAGTCCAGCGTGGACGAGTTCATTTTGACTGCCCTGGCATTTGAAGCTGCATGTCTCCCCCACAGGTCGGGCTTGACATTGACCGTGTCTTCCTGCTTGAGCCTGCACGCCATGCCTCGAGCTGGCCCTGTAAGAACGGCACTGGCAAACGGCCTGACGAAATCGAGCGCTAAAAATCTATTAAGCTCTGTCGCCGTCCCGGTAATGGAAGGTACTTCCTGAGCTGGGATAGAGAAGCAGGGTTCTGTAACATTGTGTAAACTTCTTCAAGCCAGAGATCTAGAAGCTGGAAGGATAACCAACAACAGACGCATGAGTAGCCAACGCCATGCAAGAGCGGTTCCCACAGATCCAGCATACAGTCGATTTTTCACGCGGCTCTATGTTCTATTAACCGGAAAATAAATGCTACAGAGAAAAAAGGTTGCAAAGAACTGGAAGACATAGTGGTCAAAAAGTGGCATTCGCTGCTGCAGCAACAGTCACTATCTTGCCTGTGCAGGTCTGCCACGGAGCAAGGAGCAGGAGGGGAGGAAGACATCTGTTGAGCCTGGGTCACCACCTCATTCAGCACTTGTGAAGATTGTGTGTGACAAGGGGTTGACGAGACATTTGAGGGGCTTTGGAGAATGTTGCCACACAGTGTTTTTTTAGAGGTTTTATATAACATGTGTTTCAAATATCATTCCACAAGAAGGTATTTCAACATGAGTGGCATGAAGGCAAGGACTAGCTTGGCAGCAGTAGCACACAGTAGCAATGCGGGTAGGCAGCAAGCAAGACATGGTGGTGGGACTCGCTTGGCAGCACTAGCACACAGTAGCAATGTGGGTAGACTGCAAGCAAGACATGGTGGTGGTTCTTGCTTGGCAGAACTGGCACACAGTAGCAATGTGGGTAGGCAGCTAGCAATACATGGTGGTGGTTCTTGCTTGGCAGCACTGGCACACAGTAGCAATGTGGGTAGGCAGCAAGCAAGACATGGTGGTGGGACTCGCTTGGCAGTACTAGCACACAGTGCCAATGTGGGTAGACAGCAAGCAAGACATAGTGGTGGTTCTCGCTTGGCAGCACTGGCACACAGTAACATTGTGGGTAGGCAGCAGCCAAGACCTGGCGGTGGGACTCGCTTGGCATTACTGTTACACAGTAGCAATGTGGGTAGGCAGCAGACAAGACCTGGTGGTGGTTCTCGCTTGGCAGCACTGGCACACAGTAGCAATGTGGGTAGGCAGCAGGCAAGACCTGGTAGTGGGACTCGCTTGGCAGCACTAACACACAGTAGCAATGCGGGTAGGCAACAAGCAAGACATGGTGGTGGTTCTCGCTTGGCAGCACTAGCACACCGTAGCAATGTGGGTAGGCAGCAAGCAAGACATGGTGGTGGGACCTGCTTGGCAGTACTAGCACACAATAGCAATGTGGGTAGGCAGCAGGCAAGACCTGGTGGTGGGACTCGCTTGGCAACACTGGCACACAGTAGCAATGTGGGTAGGCAGCAGGCAAGACCTGGCGGTGGGGCACGCTTGGTAGCACTGGTAAAGGTCAAGGCTTGGTCTAAGCCGGCAGATCCTTGTTAATGAGCACATGTAATCCTAGTTGGCAAACACTGACTTCGTGGGATATATGTACTTAACCAAAACAGTCAAAATATATGGCACAAGCGATCAAAAGTAAAAAAAAGATACCACAAGTGCATTGAAAGTGGAGAGCTCTTTCACTCCATTGGATTGTTGAATACAATGTAATTGACCCTCAAGAATGAGCATGGAATGACATTGTATGTTTGGAATGATGCAGGTGGATTAGAGTGTGCATCAAAGGTGCTGTGACCCGTGTGCATGCTTTGCTAATTGCCAACTAAAAATCAAGAACGCAATCCCAAATCTTCCTCATCACTGTCATACCCATCTCTTCATCGCAGGACCCGTTTTGGTTTTAAACCACTTGGTCTGGTTTTTAAGTGGGGTGAGAAATTGATGGGGGGCATCATTTGGGGGCGTGGCTTGCATGATAGGCGTGGCCTGAAAAGTACACAGACCATAGTAAGGTATGTATTTAAGCATGTATATATTTATGTGCGCACCTTACTATGGTTCGTGTACTTTGCAGGCATATCTTATAAATATAGAAATGTTTCATATTTCTATGTTTATAAAAGATGGCTTGAAAAGTACACAGTTCAATCCAGCTTTTATAATGCTTTGACTAGAGACAAAGACCGAGGCGTCTTTGTCCGTCGTGCTTTATACAAGATGGCTTGAATTGTGTACTTTTCAAGCCATCTTTTGTAAACCTAATAATATATCACCGAGTCTCCAGGTTCGCTGAGGGTTAAAGATGCCTCTGTGACTTGGGAGGGGGTGGGGAAACAAAAAGACAGTAAGTTCCTCTGGTGACCACTCCCCTGAGTGGTCACCAGAGGAAGTTACAGTGGCTGACAGAAGTGCCAGACAGAATTCTCAGTGAGCAAAAGGTGCTGCTTTTGTAACTATCTTGGTGGGTGAGTTTAAAAAACATGGACAGAGCAAAGCTTTTGTTATAGGGCTTCTTAAGCGTCTGTCTCCAGGTTATGACTCAATGCATATCAAAAGGACTGTGAAGAGGAAGACAGAAGAATAAGGAATGGATGATGAAGTAAACAGGCTCAAATCATCCCATCACATTGTCTCGCACTGTGCGCTCCTCTGTGAAAGTGTTTATCCACTCACATTTTGACTGCATTGTAAAGCACAATGCATGCATTTGTCACAAAGGCTAATTGAGGCGGAGGAGGTTTGGGTAGGGAAAACGAACACAATGTATCAGGCCTCTGGTATTTATATGTATTTAACATACGCAACAGTTTGCATTGTGTACAATTTTGATTTGCTTTCCTGCGCATTGTGATTCAATTTCTGCTAGCGTGGAGAGAGAATATTTATAACTTAGAAACACATGACGTCATTTCATAACATATGGCAACTGCATGCAAGGGACTGCCTGTAAGGGACCATTTATGTCTGCACTAACGTGCGTTGAGGTCCTTATTTTTGAAAAAAACAGATGTTGCAGCCAATGTCGGCTTGAGTTCCTATCTAGAGCGAAGCCTTTGTGCCTCTCTGGTTCCTTTCTCAGATGGCCAAGGGTCTGCACCAGGGGTGCCTGTATTGTGGCTGCAGCAATATATGTACAATTCCGAGAAATAAAGTTGGTACCCTTTAGTGCGCTCCTTGGGAAGAATTACTCAATCACTTGGTTGTGTTAATTCCAATTTGTTTATTCAGTATAGGTTCTGGATACTCCATACACTTAAAGTTTCAATAAACAAACTTTGTCTCCCAAATTGTCTCCCAACACGTGTTTCCCCATGACTTTAGCCACGGTTCCTCAGGGGAGATTCTAAAGTGAAAAAAGAACCCAAGTTCATACATTGTATATAAACAGAGACTTAAGTGCATTAAACCTCTAGTTTCATAACCACTTCTATCTGAGAAGAGGACATACACTCACCCTTGTCATGTTTCTCATAATTCTGATTCAGTATTGATTGGTATTCAATTTTCTCTCTCATCGGCTCTCTATTTGTCTTCCTTTTGTTCTTTTTCCCTTTTTTTTCCTTTTTTTTCCTTTTTTTCTTTTTTCTTTTTTTCCCTATAAGAAAAATGCACAAAGCTGTTGAGGTCCTGTGCATGCATTTTCTTCACTCCCAAAGCAGAAAGTAACAATAGGGAGTACAATGAGGTGAAGTATTATTTTCTCTTCAGTTTTACTCTCCGCTTTGAGAGATATACAGTTTGCAGGTTGCGTTTTATAAGGGATCCCAAAGGTATTTGCAAATAAATGTGGTTAATGATTTGGTTGGGTGGCCAGCTGACCATGTGGGCACCTGGTTCGCCGTGCTTGATAATTATCTGCTGATTAGCATTGTCTTGGAGTGTATGCAGTGGCGGTCACGGTGATCTGTTGATGCAATCCTGTGCAGCTCTTGAAGCTGCAGCGCCAGGCAGAATTTTAGCCACAGGCAGAATTTATTTTCCCATTCAAACCTATCCCGATTGTGAAAAGGTTTACCACATAGCCAGTCCATGCTGGTCATGCCCACTTTAACCCCATTGCCAGGACCTCAAGGTCATGGCCAGTAGCCAGATTGTCTGAGTCATGGGCAACTTGTCTGAGTCATTGCTGCTGGCCATGACTCGGACAATCTGGCCACTGCCCATGGCCACAGGCTATAACTCAGTCCCCCAAAGTATGTCGCTATTTTGTGTACCTACATTATGACATGTTTGAAAAAATAAAACACGGACACATTTGCAAAACATACTTTTGGGTCCTTGCCAATGCTCCTTTCACGACTTTGCTGCAAATCAGCCCATGTTTTATTTTTTGAAAAATGTCAAAATGTACTTGTTTGTTTGTTTATTTTATTTGTATAGCGCTCCATACCCAGAGGTAGAAGGGCGCTTAAGAAGACAGTTACATAGTTGAGAAGTATCGTTGTGTTGCATACTTCGTACATACATACTTATAATACATGCATATATAATATATTGGAATACTATTTACAGTTTATATGTTAGAATAATATACAATTAGCAATATACAGTTTCAATATACAGTCATATACAGTACATGAGCCAGTTTACCGAGCAGGGGCTGTGAGGTCAGCTGTTAGTGGAGCTACTCTTTGTTCAGGAGCCAGCTGATGACCTGCTTCCTGAAGATCTGGAAGGACTCAATAGTTTTAATGTTGAGAGGTAGGGTTGTCAAAGGGGAAATGATATTGTGCCTCCTATTGCAATGAATATGTATGTTGGCCTACGCCAAGCTGCTTATAAGTCACTTGCGAAGAAGTCCGTGTTGCAAGATCCTGACCTTAGAATCAATGTAAGCCACCATTTTAGGTGAATCTGCTATTTTAGGTTTTCTCTGTAAAGTCACCCTCTGAGTTAAAATGGTGGACAATGTCATTCCGAAATACAACATGGCCGTCTTGACCTCTGTGTGCAATTAATATGTAACTTGCCTGCAGGCCACTTGTTGGGGTTGTGAACTGAGACCTTGTCCTTCGCTGACCTGTGTGTAAAGGATTACTCGTGCCAATGAAACTAACCCGCAAGCATATATTAAGAACAATGTATCCAAATACTGAACTGAGAATACTTGTTTAACTACATTGTATTAATGTTTGAGAAGACTCTATGAGAAATCCTAAAATACACTGTTACCGTGTAGACTTGGTGGCAAATGTATTGAAGGCAAACCCTATGCATATAGATGTGTGAACTCGGCATGAACCCTAGATCAGTAATGTATTAGAGGAATATTAACCCGCAGTAGGGTTGGACATCATGTTTGCAAATGGTATAAAAGAGCAACAAATTCTAATGTACAGTCCCACTCGCTGAGCACACCGAACCACGCTGGAGTTCGCTGTGTTGTACTGAGGGTCGATAACTATCTGATTATTTTGTCCTTTGAAACTGTTCAGTATAAATTAAAAGATCTTTGTATGTTCCTTTGTAACCCGTGTTCGGTGTATTTCCTTTTGGGGTACTCAGCCTCGATATGTTCTCTTGGTTTTCACAGGGTGCACCAGAGTTGGGAGGCAAGTACTGTGAAGCTGGCCCCTCCAACTCTTTTTAGGTGGAATCTGGGCACTATCAAGCATAGAGTGTTGGAAGATCTGGTGGTTCTGTAATCAGGTTTCATGGTGAATTTGTTAGCTAGATATAGTGGTGCTAGGTGATTGAGGGACTTGTACGTGAGGCAGATGGTTTTCAAATCAATTTTCTGGTGTATGGAGAGCCATTTGCAGGCTTTTCTAGTAGTGGAGATATGCTCTCGTCTGGGAATGTTGAGGGAAATTATTTCGTGCCTCCTATTGCAATGAATATGTATATTGGCCTACGCCAAGCTGCTCATAAGTCACTTGCGAAGAAGTCCGTGTTGCAAGGTCCTGACCTTGGAATCAATGTAAGCCGCCATTTTATGTCAATCCGCCATTTTAGGTTTTCTCTGTAAAGTCACCCTGTGAGTTAAAATGGTGGACGATGTGATTCCGAAATACAACATGGCCGTCTTGAACTATGTGTGCAATTGATATGTAACTTGCCTGCAGGCCACTTGTTGGGGTCGTGAACTGAGACCTTGTCCTTCGCTGACCTGTGTGTAAAGGATTATTCGTGCCAATGAAACTAATCCGCGAGCATATATTAAGAACAATGTATCCAAATACTGAACTGAGAACACTTGTTTAACTACATTGTATTATTGTTTGAGAAGACTCTATGAGAAATCCTAAAATACACTGTTACCGTGTAGACTTGTTGGCGAATGTATTAAAGGCAAACCCTATGCATATAGATGTGTGAACTCGGCATGAACCCTAGATCAGTAATGTATTAGAGGAATATTAACCCGCAGTAGGGTTGGAAATCATGTTCGCTAATGGTATAGAAGAGCAACAAATTCTAATGTAGAGCCCCACTCGCTGAGCACACCGAACCACGCTGGAGTTCGCTGTGTTGCACTGAGGGTCGATAGCTATCTGATTATTTTGTCCTTTGAAACTGTTCAGTATAAATTAAAAGATCTTTGTATGTTCCTTTGTAACCCGTGTTCGGTGTATTTCCTTTTGGGGTAATCAGCCTCGATATGTTCTCTTTGTTTTCACAGGGTGCTCCAGAGTTGGGAGGCAAGTACTGTGAAGCTGGCCCCTCCAACTCTTTTTAGGTGGAATCTGGGCACTGTCAAGCATAGAGTGTTGGAAGATCTGGTGGTTCTGGTAGCAGGTTTCATGGTGAATTTGTTAGCTAGATATGGTGGTGCTAGGTGATTGAGGGACTTGTACATGAGGAAGATGGTTTTTAAATCAATTTTCTGGCATATGGAGAGCCATTTGCAGGCTTTCCTAGTAGTGGAGATATGCTCTCGTCTGGGAATGTTGAGGGCTGCGCGCAGAGCGTTCTTTTGAAGTACCTGTAGTTTGTTAAGTACGGATTGGTTAGCACCTAGGTACAGGCTGTTGCAGTAGTCCAGTTTGGATTGTATGAGGGGTCTGGCGATGGTGAGGCAGCTATTGGGTGATAGGAAAGGTCTGCTGGCACTAATAATCTTGCCGGTGTAGGCAGAGGCTGAGGCGAGCATATTGGTGTGTTTGGAGAGGTTGGTGTTGGCATCCAGATAGAAGCCGAGGGTTTTCACACTTTTGGCAATAGGGATGGTGTGACCATCGATCGTGATGTTATTGTAACTGGGATTGAGTTTAGTTAGGGTGTTGGGGGAGCCGACAATGAGGATCTCTGTCTTCTCATCTTTCAGGCAGAGGCCATGCAAGGCCATCCATGCCTGAATGATGGAGAATATGTGTTGATCCGGGCAACGTCTGCTTGGTAATTGCCTGTGATGGTGAGGAGTATCTGGGTGTCATCTGCGAAATTTGTGTAGGTGATACCCAGACAGTCCAGTTGGTCAAATAGAGGCTTTGTAAATATATTGTACAAAGTGGGGGATACACAGGATCCTTGTGGGACCCCGCATGAGATGGGGATGGGGTCTTCTGCAGCTGTTGTTGAGAAAACCTGCATGGTTCTATTTGCCAGGAAGGATTATATCCATGTGATGCCAGAGGAGGAGAAGTGGGCTGCGGTGGCTAGGTGACTACAATGGATTTTGTGGCTCACCAGGTCAAAGGCCGCTGAGAGGTCTAGGAATAGTACAATTGCGGCGTTGCCTTTGTCTTTAACTTCATCAATCTGGCTTTTGAGATCAACAAGGGCGGTTTCTGTTCCGCGTTGAGGTCTGAAGCCAGATTGACGTATTCCTAGTAGTTGGTTGGATTCCAGGTATTCCTAAATTTAGATGTAGGCGACTGTCCAGGATTTTTAGTAGGAATGGGACTGTGGTGATGGGCCTGTAGTTGGTGGGTATGGCTGGGTGGAGGGATTGTTTTTTCAAGAGTGGGAGAACCCATGATTTTTTAGGTTGCTGGGGATTGAATTATTGGTGAAGGATATGTTGATAAGTTTGGTGATGAAGGGGGAAAGCTCTCTAGCTGTGTCATTTATTGTCTGGGCGGGGCAACTGTCTCCTTTGCAGTTCGAGGGTTTTAGGGAGGTGATGATTTTTTGAACTTCAGCCGCGGTAACGTTCTTAAATGTGAAGCCCGATCTGATGTTGTTGGTCGTGGGTGGGCTGGGGTTGGTGACCTTGTTATTGGAGAGTTGTTGGCGTTTGTCCTCTATTTTGGTTTGGAGTCCTGTAATTTTATTGTTGAGGGCGTTTTGGATGCTGGTGCAACAGGATTTGTCTTTCAAACAGGTGTCTAGAGGTGAAATAGGGTTTTCTAGTTCCTTCAGAATTGTAAATAATTCTTTGGTGGAGGATCCTGCCTGAGCAATCCTGGTGTTGTATACATCTTTTTTGGTGCAAATTATCTCATTTTTGTATAATGAGGATAGGTTTGTGAGGTTGGATTCATTTTCCACAGAGGGGTTAGTCTTCCATGTGAGTTGTGCCTTGGCTTTCTTTTTTCTGAGTAATTTGAGCTCAGGGGTGTACCACAAGTTCAGATGAGCTTTAGGTTTGTCTTTGCATAGTTTCAGGGTGGCAACGGTATCCATTGCCTTAGCCATGGAGTTATTGAAGGTGTCAATCAGTAGGTATAAGTCAGTGTTGGCTGGGAGAGCGTTGAGGGTGGGTAGGACCAGGGGTAGTAGGGCTTCAGCAGTAATGTTGCGTTTGTTCCTGGTGGGACAGGCTGGTGCCGGGGGGTATTTTTTGGGCAGTACCTGATTAGTGTTGACCTCAAGAGGAATCATGTGATGATCAGTCCATGCCAGATGTCAGTCCTTACATAAAATAGTCATATAACTTAGCTTCCACTTGACAAAACCCATACAGACTTTGCAAAAACATTCAAGGTTGGATCTATAATCTTTCTAAAATCTTTTGTACACAGTCATCAAATGGCAAACAAGTAAAAAGCCATCTAAAATTTTCAAACTCCCCCTCTAATGTTATCCCATATTCAGAAAATCCCACCAAACATTGCAACAACATTCAAATCTGGGCAAAATCTTTTTGCAAACTTTTGTGTAGATTCTTGAAATAGCACCAAACTTATAAACCGTTTAAATATTTTGGGACCACCTTCAAATTGTGTTACCTCTTGGCACATCAGCACCACACTTTGTATAATCATTCAGGGTCAGGTCTAGAATGATATTGCCAAATGTCATGCAGTTTCATTCAGTGACGCCAAAGTTATAACCCAACCAAAAACTGCTTTTCACCAACCCTGTAATGCAAACATATGTATGGATGCTCCTGAACATCTGAGATGTTTGTGAACATTACAAGACTGCCCCAAACTGTTGGACAACTTTGGATGTGTAAAACCACCCTTTATTTGGCTTCTTGCAGCCATATCCCATCCCATCCGCATCACCCCTCACCTCCCCTGAGATAGTTTCATTAGTTTGACAAGTGCAATGTTGTGTTTTTTAATTTGTTTTTACCTTGCTGTCCTCGGACACAGGTGGCTTTCTGTGGATCCACCATGGCGACCGTTTCAAAATATCTCAGCTTTTTCACCATCCAATCAGCGGGCGAGTCCGATGTCCGTGAACATCTGTAACAGTTTATTGAGAAGCCACCCTCAACACAGCTCGTCCTTCCCTCCCCACTCAAGTGGTTATTCAACAAACTGTTTCACTTTTTTTTTTTTTGCCTTATCTCAGACACATATCATGCCCCATGGATCCCTCTCCCCTGAGCTAACAATGAGCCATGTACCAGACCGCAATACAGGAAATATATTGGTGTTTATTTAAAGTAACAGTAAGAGAAATGAGCACACAAATATTGAAAACACCACTTTATCTGTGGCACAACATAATGAAATTGATGGTGAAAGGAAGAACATGAACCCACTAGTCCAAAAGAGCAAGCGAACCAAGATAATGCCAACCCTAGCGGCAGTTGTGAGTTTTTCTAAGAAAAGAGCAGGCTTTAGCCTACTGGGAATTATTAACATCTATAAGTTAAAGTTGGTTGCAATGTTTTGTATGTCTTGGAAGCCTCCTTTTCTGACTGTTCTGAATGGGTGGATGTGACAGAAGGTGTGATATGGAGGACAATATTAGGTCTCTCTAATTATACACCCATCCAGGCCATCCGGTTTGAAATGGGGCTGATTTCTCTATCTACCCAAATTGATTATAACAGAGCAAAGTTATATATCAAAATAAGGTATGCACAGCAAGGCTCATTACTGCACATAGTACATGAAGGTCTAAATGGAGGAAATATGGGAGCCCTGAATAACGTCCAGAAAAAAATCCAGGATATTTTTGAGAGAATTGTCTTTGTCCCAAAATGGGAATATGGTGAAGGGGCGGTGTTGAAGTCCCTGAAGTATGCCTTGGAAAAGTGGGACTGGGCCTACAGTAATGACAGGGTTGCCGAATTTGGCTCATTAGGGTCATTTGCAAAACTACCTTTCTTGTATAAAACACCTCAGTTCTATCTAAAGCTTTTGCCCTCGAAGGTAAATCGGAAAATTTTCCTGCATATGAGGCTAAATTGACTAAATGTCCTGGGTGTACGGGGGGGGTGGCTAAAAATCCCGGAGGAAAGGAGAATGTGCAGACTGTGCTGTAATGAAAATGAGAAATAAACTATAAGACATGTGCTTACCTGCTGTAAGAATATGAGTCCAATCTATGAGAAATATTTTGAAAAATATTTAGTAAAATATGAATATGATCTGACCTACATTGCCAGTGAAAGGTTTTGGCTGAGATGTCTAGCAGGGTGGAACAGGACCCTAATAATTGCAACAAACCAGATATGGAAGGTGGCGAATCTTCGCCTTAGGCAGTTTGAAGAAAATGTGAAGTTACTAGCAGAATTATACATTTTTCTTCTTTCTGAGTTGGGGTAGTATTAAGTTACAATGTTTATATTATGGGATGCACCCACTTCAAAGAGCAAACTACCAACTTCAAAGAGACTCATAAAAAACCTCTAGTCACAGGCTGGCCCACGGAGACAGATGGTTGTGCTGGGTGAAACAGATCTCCCATTTGTTGAACATACAGATGTCCAATTAATGTAAAAGGACTATTATAATGACTATTATAATTTAGGCCTTTTTTGCAACAACCGTACTGCAGATTGATTTAATTTTGGTACAATTTTCTTTTGAAATGTAATGGCCAGTTAGACTAGGTTTCTGGCTGATCTGAACATCTTCCAAATGTGAGAGTTGGTGAGCGGGTTGAAGATGAAATTAGGGATATGCTTAATAACTTCCATCTTCATAACTATTGTATTTTTTATGGAAACAGCAGAAATGTGCCACATGGCCATGCTACATTGTACGGATTTGGTGGTCGGCTTGTCTAATTCTCCATGATCAGCTAAAACAGAGAATATGTTTGGTATGGCAGTTGCTAGTAAAATTATGAAGTTGTAATGCATAACTAGTTTTTGGCAAAAAGTTGAAAGGTGAACAATGGGGTGATTACAAATGTGAATTGCCATATGGTGCTCCAAATTATTAAATCAATCCTGACTTGGACAATCTGGCTACTGGCTATGACCATGAGGGACGACCAATGGGGATAAAGTGGCCATATCCACCAGGGACCGTCTATGTGGCAAAGGTTTTCTCTCTTAGCCTTCTGTAGGGTGCCATGGAAAGGGAAGAGGGGATCTGTACAGAGTCTCGCCTTCCCTTTCCATGGTGGCTATGTTGGAAAATGATTTTCCTTCCTACAGTGGGACGCAGCCCGCGTCCCTGTATAGGAAGAACATTTTTTTTTAGCACCCCAGGTTACTAATTTGGCAACCTGTGATGCTAATGGCCTTCATCCCTAATGGCAGGAGCTGGAACGGGGATAATGGTCTGGAGCCCTTGTTATCTACCTTCGATTCGTTTGAGCCGATAACTTGGGCTGCCGGGCCATTATCCCCCGTTCCAGTCCCTGGAACTGGGAATATATGCCACATTATTCCCATTAGCATAACACAAAATGCTAATGGAAATGTTGGAAAATCTTATTGTGTCTATGTACTTTGCTGAGAAATGTAAAATAGATGGAGTCTATAGTATGTTTTTGTTCTATGTTCTAACTGTGAAAGGTGGTTCGTAAAGGAACCTGTTTTTTTGTTCTTTTATGTGTTGCAGGAGAGGTTAGAACGTAAGGTGGGGAGGGAAATGAGGGAAGAGGCACCAAGCACTAATATGGAGAGGCAAGTGTACAGGGGGAAGATGTTGCGCATGTGTTACATCTAAGGTAGGGGGCAGTGTTTCTCATGCTCCTTGATTACAGCTTCAAATGCACTTTGAAATTACTCCCCCTATCAGAGTGGTGTGTTGCAGTATATACAGAGGACTGTTGTCTGTGAATGATATGGATCAACAGAATGTTTTATGGGTTAAAAACAAGCTTTTGGGATTTTGTGTCCCACAGAAGTAGGCTGTGTGGTTACAGTATTGGTTGAGGAAGATGAGGTGGAGGAAGACAGCCTACTACTTGCTAAGAAAGGAACAACCTTTCTGAGAGTATTGCGGTGGTTGGATTTGGTGTTGCGGCGCATGGAGGTGGTCCCATTGGAGTACCGTCCATCTACTTTGATCTATCTTACGGGGCCATATACATTTTCTGCATAGATTTGCAAGGCTTCGTTCAGGGGGGGCAAAGTCATAAGTAGTGGCTGTGTAGTTATGGTTAAGTTGCTTATCCCATAGGAAGAGCACTTTTTGGGGCGGCTTATAACTTTGCTCTCCCTGGACGAATCCTCACCAAACTTTGCAAAAAAAGTATAAGGCCCACTCTGACTTCATTTGGTGAGGTTTGGTCCAGGGGGGCACAGTTATATGGTGGGTCCCAAAATGTATTTTTTTCCCATAGAATGAATGGGGAAAAAACTTTGCTCACGCCTACAGCCCAAACCGCTGGATGGATTTTCACCAAATTTATGGCAGGAGCAGGGGTTTGGTCCCAAAAGCGTGCTTTTATAAATTTGGTGAAAATCAGTCCAGTAGTTTTTTTTAAAACAACCAAAAAGTAGGTCACAAAAAATGTGTGATATCTCTTTCTGCTCTGCGGACACGCGTCCCTGTTCGATCCGGGGACAGGACACCTATTGGCTAATTGGCTTCCATGATGTCCATGGACAGACAATGTGTTCACTGATTGGCTGGAATTAAGTGCAAGGTGCGTCATATTGTTTTGATGCCAGCGCAGCGACAAATGGGGAAGAAATACAACTTTGGCAAGTGTGTTGATGTGTAAGAGTGCTTGGGGAGGGTGGGGGAGTAAGATAACGGTCAAATTCTGTATTTGTTTAGGTGGGAGGAACCCCAGATGTGTTTGTCATGTCCGCAGTCACCGCGGCTGTCCGCGGACATAAATAATGCAATGCAGTAGCCCATATAGCCAGTTAAAATGTTTGATTCTATGGTTGTGATCTATGGGTGTGATGTGCTGCGGTGGTTGTGTCCAGGACCTAGAGTCTTGGTGCATGGCCAAAGGTCGTAGGCCGTAGGCCATGCACCCAAGACTCTAGGCCCTGGCCACAACCACCGCAGCATATCACACCCATAGATCACATCCATAGAATCAAACATCTATCAAATATTTGCAAATCTACAGTTTGTGTACTTTTTGATTTGTATAGTTTCTATGTGAAGTTTTGGTTACGTGAATTCATTAAGATTGTAGAGTTTGGTAACAAGCAGTGCAGTATAACATATCCATGGAAGTAAACATGTTGTATTGTGATGTATGGTAAGATGTTTGCTTCAATGGTTATGTTATGGAGCAGTATTTCTGAGTTCTATTATAATATACTTACTGTTTGTTTTTTTGTGATTGGATATATTTTGTCCATGACTTAGGTAACTGGAGCAGATATTATTTTTCAATTTCTGTGATAAAAGAAAAGATCATGTTAGTGTAGGTAGTTTATAAAGACGTATTACATTGCATAATGGACATGTCTGCTTTATTTCAACCCTCATATTTAGTAGTTTACAAACCAGTGTACTGTGCAATTTGCTCAGTTTCTGTGTTTGTTTCTTAAATCATTGGGTCTGTGGGAAAAAAAAATCCTTATTGGATTAAAAACAGTGTTTACTTGTTGTATCTGGCTAATGTTCTATCTTTTGGCTTGTTGCAGATTGTAAAATACCTGTTGTCGAACTGGTTATAGTTTTTTATTTATATTCTCAAGTTGCTGATCTATCTGTTGATTTGTTGCAGATTCTTGAGGCAGTTAGATACCTGTTGGCGTATTCTAATGTTTATAGTTTTCTAATTGAAGTTGTATTAATGTTTATGCACAGATTATTTATTAGTGGTATTGATTTTTTTGTTTGGTTGTTGCAAAATCTTTGGGCAGTTAGATACCTGTTGGCGTATTCTAACTGTTTTATTCTTCTTATAATTTAGTGGTATTGATTTATTTGTTTGGTTGTTGCAGAATCTTGGGGCAGTTAGATACCTGTCGGTGTATTCTAAATGTTTATAATTTATGGTTTTCTAATTGAAGTTTTGTTAATGTTTATGTACAGATTAGTTATTACATTTTTGTTTTAAGAAGATGAAATAAGCATTTATAAGATTTGCTAGTAATCGTTACATATTTACTATGTGTTTATATTTGTAAGGTGGAGCGATTTTCTGAATTGCAGGTAGTACATAATCTGCCATGGTTTGCATTTTGTACAAGTTGCTGAAATGGAACAGATTCACAGTTAGGTATGGATACATACACAAAGTGTTCATTAAGGATTTGTTCCTGTGCCATTTTGTTGCAGAGAGTGCATGTATGTATCCACACGTATGAAATCTGGAAGATTTCATTTATAGGTATGTTTTTGTTTTCCAGTACTTGTAGTAAGTACATTAGAAATTCTTGTGGATCTTCTTGTGAGTTTATAGTGAATTTCACCATTCCAGCACATTAGTCCAATTCTTGTCTTATTCCATGAACACTGTATGTGTTGTCAGGATTGTTGTTTGCATTTCTATGAAGGACTGGTCTGTACTGTGTAAGTAAATGTTGTCAACAATTTGTGCCAATTGCAATAGAATATTTATTGCTACATTTGCGTAGCAATTTACACCAGTTATATTTGAAAATATGAATGGAACAGATAGTTCTGTGTCCAAGTCATTTCTTCGGAGTGTGTGTTGCTTCTTTAAAGAAGTACCTGAGTTACTTTGAGTAGTAGATTCTTCTTTGGTTGTAGTAGTTGATGACATATTAGCTTCTTTTACTCTCTTTGGAGGATTTGCAGTGAGATCCTGTTGCATTCTGTTTGAAGTAGTTTTCTTTTACACCGTTTTGCTTTTTGTGGAACAGGATAGGTTTTTAGATGGGGGTGTATAGTGAACGTAGTCTATTGTATTCTAAAATGCAAGGAATATAAATGTTTACTTTACTTGCATCAAAGTTGATTAGAAATAGACCGTCAAGTGTACGTAAGCGTGATAGTGCTACGTAGCTCATGCCTTCTTTAAAGACTGTGTTCCCAATATCTATCAATGCTTTATCTAGGGTAACACCTTGTGATTTGTGAATGGTGACTGAATATGCTAGAGTTAGAGACAATTGTTCTCTGCGTACATACATGTCTTTGAAAAGAAGGAATCGAGCTGTTGAGCATCCTACCCTTTTTACTTCTGATAGTTTGTCAAAGAGAATATTGACAAACTGAATGTTGTTGTCACGTGGGTATGTTTGAAAGCCAACAACTGTACCAAGTGCTCCATTAACTAGTCCTTGCTCCATTTCAAGGTTACGTTTAAGCATTACTCTACAGTTTAAAGATCATTTTAATAATTTCTCCAAACCAGCTGTGTTGTAGATACAGTTTTCTAAGGTATTTAGTCTTGTTGTGGCATGTTGACAAATGGGTAGTGTCATACGATGTACGTCCAGTTTGTCTGTGGAGCAAATTTCAATTATTGGTTGCATTTCTTTTTTCAACATTGTTTCATTGAATTTGGAACAGCTTGCAAGAGTTGGCATCAAGGACATTCCATTGACATTTTTGTGTGCTAATTGTTCCATGACATCAGTAGCACATGAGTTATGGCCATAGAGTGCATGGATGTGCCGGGTTTTTAATATTGCTTGTGCTTCTTGAGATAGTACACCAACTCTAATAATTTTTAAAATGTTGGCATAGGTGAGGTCTGCAGACTGGCACATGTTTTCTGTTGATTCTCTGTATTGGAAATGTTGCCAAAGGTTAACATTTCCTATGCTGCCAACAGTTTTACAGCAGAGTTTGTGTCCTAAGGTTTTAAAAATAGGTCCACCTTTCACTGGTGTCAATTGAAGAAGATCTCCGAAAACAATAATGGTTTTTCCTCCAAAGAGCTTTTCGTAGTTTGTTTTTAGTACTTCTTGTAATCTGAGGTGAATCAAAGCCAACATTAGGTTGGAGAACATGCTCACTTCAACTATTAGTAGCATTTTCATTTGTTTTAACACTCTGCATAGTTCCATCGCAGCTACTGTAGAAAGTATGTAATATTCTAATTTGTTTTGGTGTTCTACTGGAAGGAGTAGTAATTGGTGTAAAGTGACACCGCCTATGTTGTAGGCAGCTAAACCTGTGGGGGCAGTTACAATAGTTGACAGTTTGTTGTTTGTCAATTGTTGAAGGAACTTGCTGATGATTTTGATTAAGAATGTTTTGCCTGAACCAGCTTGACCACTGACGTATAGTAGTATAGGTTTGTAATTTTGGCAGGTATATTCTTTATTTTCATGTTGTACACCATGTGCAATTTCTTTTGTCACTTCTTGAAAAATGCTACGCTGCTCATTGATCAGTTTTGATGGTAGTACAGTTAAGTCTTCTGTATCTTCTTCTTCATAGTGAGACATGGTGTTTTCTACTTCTGTCATAGCTAATTCTGCCTCATTTGCCATTAGTGGCTGTCCCAGTGGTTCTTGGCTTCCTGTTACAGACGGTTGACTACTTTTGGGAGTGTTCTTATCTAGTTGGGCCTGGAGTTCTTCTTCGTGTTACTGTTCATTGTGCAACATTGTTTTGTACTATGTAAAGTTTACATCGGTTATAGTGCTTTCATTTGCTTTGAAAGCATCTTCATAGGAGTCATAGATATCTAGTAACTCTTCTTTTCTCCATGGTTTAAAAAGTTGTAGCAGGGACATGTAATATAGTCCTTTATTTTGAGGAGTTGTTAATGACAATTTGATATGATTAATTAAGCTTTGTTTGGTAAGTTTCACTAAGCTGCCTTCACAATTTGTCACTCTGTATCTACCTTTATTTTCATCAGGTTTTATATTATTTTTGTATGTGAAGTTTTGGGCTATGTGGTATCCAAAGTGGTACTCCTGTTTGGGTAGTATGTGTCTAGTAAATAGTTTTTCAAAATGTCTTGGCTGTTAGGATCATTTTTGGCTGTTGTTTCTATGTCGTTGTATGATTTGAGAACTCTTTCTCTAGATTTAGCAGTACCAAGACTTAGCCATACTATATTTTCTGATTTTCCATGTAAAGCAGTACCGGTTAAACGATCTGCAGCTTCATAGCTGCCACATTCTCTATGAGAGAGCATTTTTATGCCTAAGCTGTACAATTTCTGAGACAGTGTTTGGTCCGATGATAGGTCATCCCAGAGGTCTTGAAGCTCTGTTTTTTTCTGCTTTGGTTAAGTAGGCTGTAACATATCATGCAACTGCAGTGGAATTGTCTGCAATGTACTGCACATCTATGTTTGCATTCCATAAGAGGGCAATGATTGCATTGTTATCATTGATATATTTTGCTTCTTCTGTTTTTTTATGTAATATGTGTTCTTGGGTGATTTACCTTTAACACTATGGCCCTCATTACGACCCTGGCGGAAATCGAAAAACGATGGCGGAAATGCAATACCGCCATCGAATAGCGCTCGGTGCGACTATGACCCGTCACCGCAAAGTACGAAGCCATTAGCGACACCGTAGTGAACGCCAACGCTAACTGCACCAAGCACGCGCGCGCGCGCCATGCCAAACCGCAAACACCACCATGGTGCAACGGTACGCCAATTCCGACCCTAGCGGACATGTACCTAACGCCATCAGGCATGGCGGAATGTACCATTCCGCCATGGCGAGAAGTACGGCATCGCGAATCAACCGTAAACGGCCCCACTGAGTGCCTGTACACCGCTCCCTGCCCACAAAGTACAACTCCCGGTAGGTGCAATGAAGTCACAATGCAACCATTGAAATGTACAAAGCACCCATGCATGCCAACGAACAAAAGCAACACAAGAGGGGCCAATGGGAGCTGCAGGTCACAGATGGCACGAATACAGAAGCCATCCCAATGGACATGACCACAGTCCCCCACCAAGAAACGCACGCAAACACAGGCACCTGTGCCCAGCAACATTCCGAAAATCACATCATTCCACCAGTCCACCTGGCTGACCGGCATCTGTTACACAAAACCCAATCCCCCGCCCCTGAGCATGACAACATTCAAACTGTCATATAGGCAGCCCCCATCCCTGACCTCACGGGCTTAGTAGGCAAACGCGCCCAGTACAGTACCACGCAACTAAACCCCGAAGCTGGAACCCAATGCAGATCTCCTCACAATACATCGCCCCCCAAATAGGCATATGCCACATCACTTGCAAAGAAAAACGCTACACGGGCCAAATCAGAATAGCAATTTATGCACATCAAAGACACCAAGCCCATACAGCCATCAGGCCATGAACTCCAAAACACCAATCACCATTGTGGGCTGCATCCGCAAGAAATGACCAGCCACTACTTGTGTGTCGCCCTGTACCCCCATGGTACACAGAGCCACATTCACGTACGAAAAGGCAACATGGAAGCGCACAGAACCGCAGGGCTGTCCCAATGGGGAGGCACTAGTCCAGCTGAAAGGCCGAAATGTTGCTCCGAGACACCAGTACTGCGTAAGGGCATGTGGGCCATTGGCGATCGTCCCATAAGATCGTAATGCTGCTCCACCGATTAACACGAAGCAGCAGGTGTCGGGAGTAAAATCCATCTGCAGGAGTGGCATACAGATGGCAGTGGCAAAAGGGGAGGAGATACCTGTCAACCAAAAGAAAAGAAAAAGAACAGAATGGCCATCAGAACTACATTCGAACAACTCACTTCAATGATCACACGAAATCCACAGCCATATGCATGCTAGCCCACTCAAAAGGATCATCACCACCCCAAAACCACTTGCGACTCATAACCATCTATATCGAGGTGCAAACACCATCACAAACGAGTGTACCTGTGCATGCGTCTGTCAAAACAGAATCCATCAGATGGGAATGTCAACGTGCATGGACACAAGTGTCTGAGGGCGCCTCGAGACAGGGAGGGCTCAACAAGGCCAGATAGACGATGGTCCCACTATGGCAGGCCTGCATCACATAGCGTAGGGGAGGCGGATAGATCCCAAGAAGCCCTGTACATGGCAAACTCTGTATCAAATCACCTGCCCATGCATCCATTCATCATTCCCTCATCCCGGGATCAAAACGCCTGAATATTTACTCACATGACATTAGAAACATCCATTGAGTCTGTGCGTTATGCAGCCTGCAAAATCCACAGTGCCCCAGCCCGTAATTCAAGTGTTGTGAAGTAACATGTATTTGGGAACGGCCGGCCTCATCGGCCACGTAGCTAATGCGCATCCCAAACTATTCATATCAGTCATTGCTCCCTCGCCATGGGCCCTGTCTCAAGGACATTGAACAATAGAACGTTATATTTGCAGTCAGACCTGTGGGCATCTCCTCGCCGCCAGCTGATAACCGAAAGCGCCGCCCTCCGAATTCCTCATTTGCAACATCACGTCGAAAAGGCATCTGTGGCCGTTTGAAATCACTAATTATTCCATCGAGTGCGGCTGTGTGTGAAAATGGCAACTGCCTTCACCCACGAATGGGACGCCCCGCCCGTCGTTGCAACTCGGTACAGTGATGCATGAGGGCCCACCGTTACTCGAGTACTACGTTCCACTGACCCTTCACAAGTCTGTTCGCGACTGCACAGATAGAATGGGAAACAATGGGACCATAGCCGAATGAACATGACAACCAATCCAACACGCCCATCGGGTACAAATACATGATAGCAATAGCAAGATACCATTCCCCGAATTGCAGCGTTGTGCGCGTGACGTGCTCGGCCAAAGGGGAGAGCAGTTTGCACAGGTGGAATGAATCACCACAGGTGGAGGCCATACAGCCTGAAAACACATGAATTGCACAGCCAGTCTCCTCCCACAACCACACCGAAATGCTACCGGCAGGACTCGCGATGTTGGCCCTGGGGGACCTGATAGCACTGCAAGTGCTCCAACTCCAAGAGGAAGACGAACACCAACTACAACCGGCCGCACGGAGGAGACGCAGGAGGAGGAGGAGGGCAAGGCAGGGCCAGCAAGGCCCACCAGCACAGCCACTACCACCACGCAGGCAGCCCGCAATCCCACGCCTCCGAGCACATCCGTTCAACCTCACTGATGAGCAGATCCACACCCTCTACCGTTTGGACCGGGACACCATAGCCGCCATTGTGGACATGACACAGGCTGACCTTGTCAGCATGATAGATAGCCCAACCGCCATCCCACCCCTACTGAAGGTGGTGTCTGTACTCCACTTCCTGGCCACAGGCACCTACCAGCACACAGTCGGACAGTTGCATGGCATTTCTCAGCCACTGTTCTCACGGACACTATTGCAAGTGCTCGATGCCCTCCTGCAGCACGCAGACGACTACATCTCCCTACCACGCTCGGAGCAGGAAATTACAAACACGAAAGTGGGATTCCATGCACTTGCCGGCATACCGGGTTGCATTGGTGCCATCGACTGCACCCATGTGGAATTGGTCGTCCCACATGCCATGGAGGCCCAGTACCGCAACCGAAAACAATTTCATTCCCTGAATGTACAAATGGTGTGTGACTCCAACAGGATCATTACACATTGTTGTGCCCGATTCCCTGGATCAACCCATGATTCTATGGTCTTGAGGAACTCTACAATACCACGCTACATGGAGCGACACGCAGGGAACAGATCCTGGCTACTCGGTGAGTCTCATTACATGCATGATGATGTGGGGTATGTGAATTGGCAATGACCTGGCAGGAAGGGGGGGGGGGTGTGCGTACGTATCAATGGCATTCCACATCATACGTTTCTCGTCCACATACAGGTGATGCTGGATATCCACTGAAGAGATGGCTCCTCACACCAGTCCGGAACCCACGGGACCAGCATGAGGAGGACTACAACCATGCCCACTCACGTACCCGTGTAGTCATAGAACAGGCATTCGGCCTACTGAAGGGCCGTTTCCGCTGCCTCAGCAGGTCTGGCGGGGCACTCCTGTACCGCCATGAGAAGGTTGCAAAGATGGTGATGGCATGTGTCATGCTCCACAACATGTGCGTACGTAGAAATGTGCCCATGCCCCCTGACGCAGAACTGCAAGCACCTGATGATGGTCATGATGAGGGTGGGGATGTGGCAGCACCTCATGGAGTCTGCGAGGCACCGGAGGCCCGTGACATTCGTCAGCATCTCATTGATGTATGCTTCTAGCACTCACGCCTGGTGGCTGATACATGGACACGGGACTCGTGGCACTGCGTGTGTCTGGGACATGCACAATATGGACTGTACGCCTATGATGGCCTAGTACACAAAGATCAATGTCCACACATCTCATTGGTTGATCGTGCACTTTTTATGGCATATGTGATGTCATGTTGAACACCCTATCGACCCGCCACCCAAGTGAGCCCAACACACCCCCTCCACCCCCCTACCTCCCCCCCGAACACCAGTGTCCAAAGATGCTCATTGTCAGTGGGCTGTCGCTATTGCAAGCCCCCTCTGCGGGTATCAGGGGCACCCCTGCCTGTGGAGCACAGGTTCCTTCCAGATCTACGTTGGGGGCTGCCCTGGACGGAGCTTGCAACGGATGATGTGTCTGCCTGCTCACGTCCATGCATGTCCCTAAGGGTTTGCGAGAGCTCAGTGAGCACACGGCGCACTGCGGCAAGTTCGGCACATACGTCCTTGGCCGTCGCATGCAGTTCCCCCCTGAGGCTCTCGGTGCTTCTCTCCATTTGGACTCTCAGGCTCTCGGTGCTACTCTCCATTTGGACTCTCAGGCTCTCGGTGCTACTCTCCATTTGGACTCTCAGGCTCTCGGTGCTACTCTCGATTTGTGCCCTAAGTGTCTCAGTTGATGTTTCTATGTCTGCCTTAGTGCCCCCACATTCATCAGCATGGTCCTTGAGGAGCGTGGCCAGTTGCTGCTGTTGTTCGATCAACTGGTCGAGGGACTGTTGCCTCTGCTGGGCCAAGGCCATTTGCGGGGGTGTCACAGAGGGGCTGTTGTCCTCATGTTGCATTGCCACAGGGCTTGTGGGGGATGGCCAGTCGTCGTCTTGTGGGTGCCCCTGCGTGGTATCCTCATGTTGTACGGGATGGGACAGACAGGGGGATTGGGACAGGTCATGGATGGATCTGACTTCGGCATCCCCGTTTTCTGTGTCGGAGCATGCTGCCATCAATGGGGTGTCACCTATGGTGCTGCTGCCACCGGAGGCAGTGCCTTCTGTGGCATCCATTGGGGGGACCTGTGGTGGTGGTGTTGTGGGCATGCTGGCTGCTGGGGTGCCTGTTGATGTTCCCTCCTCTGTGCTGCCACCTGATTTGTGCTGCTGCCGTGTCTTGATGCGTGCAGCTGAGGTGGAGGGTCTCTGGCCGTTGGTCTTGGCCCTCTTTGCAGGTGTGCTGGTAGGGGTGTCCTGTAGCTCGTCGTTTGGATCGGACCCTGTGGTGGAGTAGAGGAGGGCGAGGGTTATTGGTGGGTCTGTGGGAATTGGAATTGCATTGTGTCACATGCATTGGGGTGGTACCTGAGGGTGATTTGGGCCGGGCCCTTGGAGGTGCTTTGATTTGTGTGTGGAGTGAGGGTGCAGTTGTTTGGCAGCCTGCAGTTAGGGTGTGCCTGCTGCACGTGTAGTGCGTGTATTAGGGGTTTTTAATTATTTATGTATTTATTGTGGGTTTTAACGTGCGCTATCAGGCCGATGTGTGTGGACGTTCTCCTGGACATGTGTTTCTGTTGCACTATGTGGACGCATGGTACTTCACATGGATGGACTGTGTGGATTTGGCATTGTTTTATCTGGCCCACCTACCTGAATCTTCGGATGTCTGCACTCCTTTCTCCATCCCTCCGACTCCCTCTATGCTCTCCATTCCGATGGTGGAGGCACAGATTTCTTCCCAGGGGGTCAACTTGATGGGTGATTCAGGACCTCCCCCGGTGGCTGTGGCAATGTTGCGGTTGGCAGAGAGTATGCTGCGGACGCGTATCCGCAGGTCGTCCCATCGCTTGCGGCATTGCTGTGGGGTGCGGGGTGCGGTCCCCACCGCACTTACCCGCTGTGCCACCAGAGCCCATATGGCCTTCTTGTTTGCAAGTGCCGTCCTGGTCATTTGCGTGCAGAAGACGACGGCAGCATTCTCCTGGAGGGTCTCTGTTAGCACGGTGAGTTCCTCACGGGAGAAGTGGACCTGCCGCTTGCGGTCGCACGCTTTCTTCGCTGCTTTTCCCATTATTCTTGGTTTCGCTAGGGTGGTTGACGGGTTGGGGTGTGTTTCAGGGTAGTGATTTCAGTGGTTGTGTGGTTTTAGTGTATTTATAGGTGTACGCCGGGTTGTTTCCCGTTCCGGGCCCATGTTTTAACTTCCGTTTCCGTATATTTCCGGCCACCGTACTTTCCGGTAGGCGCACACTGCGGTGACCGCTAAGAGGGGTGGCGGTATTGCACCTGGGGCGCCGTACGGCGGCGGTGTGGGCCGTTTTGGGGTCTTTTCCGCCATCGCGGACTTTGCACTTCCGCCATGCCGTGGTGCTCGTGCCCGATGGGTCGGAATGGGCCGCACTTTGCTCCTTCGTGCAATGGCGGAAACGCTATTTACGCTGTGGCGCTCCGGTCAGTCGCTTTCCGCCAGGGTCGTAATGAGGGCCTATGTCTAACTAAAGACATGAAGTTGTTCACTTCACCTGTTTCTGTAACTGGTCTAGGGAAACCAAATTGGCATTTGGTGTAGTATTTCCCTTTGTTTTTGTATTTGCTACGACAATATTTCCCAGATTTGTGAGTTTGAAATTGTACAATTTGTGCATGAAGATCACTATTTATTGCTTCTGATGGAATTTCACAAGTGACATATTTTTTGATAAACTGTAAAACAGTGGCATCACTGTCTTGACCAAATTTAGGAGTATCTCTAATCCATAAAAGCATGTGGATATGTGGTGATTCTCTGGCTTGGTATTCTTTTCTCCAAAAGAAGTGTTGCACTTCTCCGAGGGGAGGAACAGTTTTATTACAAATAAAGTGAAGCATAGCAATGAAGCAATGATGGAAATATCTTGAAACATTAACAGGATCGAGAGAGCAATGTTCTCCAGGTGTTAGGATATATATGTTTGTTTTGTTTTTGTTTGATATGCGTAGGAAATCATGTAAATCTTCCCATGCATATTCTTAATGTAACAAACCAAGTGGGCGAACCAGTGTTTCTTATCACACAACGTACATCTCTGTGACATCGGAACCAGTACTCTTTAGTACCACACATGTTTGCTAACAGATTTGTAATGCCTGATTTTAAAACCTCATCTTTTTCTTGCACTTTTTGTAGTAATTGCGTAGCTGATATATTTTGAAAGTGGGTACCTGAACTTCATAGCATAGAGTTGCTATTTCACTTTCAAAGAGTAGGTGGAATATGTATTTCACATTTTGTCTAAATCTGGGATATTCAGAATTAATTTGTAATGAGCGGTATTCTGATGCTGTTGTCTGAATCCGTCTATCATCCTACCTTCCTCCTTTCCCACTAGGAAAGAGTAGAGGAAAAGCACGCACTTCTATACTTTTTCCCATATGCTGGTTGGTGATCCTTCAATTTGTCACATTTGGTACATTTCTAGTGCATTATCTATGGTGTCTTTAGAGTGTAATGGATGAATTGTATAATGGTGTAAAATATTGGATACTGTATCAGGATCTAGAAGTTCAAATTGACCAGTTTCTGGTGACTCTTGAATTATTTCAGTGGTTTCCATCAGGTTTTCTTCAATATTAATTTATTTGTAGTATTCATTATTGTCTTTTAGATATTGCAAGGCTTGTCTAACTTTATGTAAGTCTACAAATGTTTGCAATTTTTTTTTGTCTTTTGTAGGTACACCATTTACTAAGACAATTAATGATTGTTCTATTGGGCGTTGCACTCCCAGAGTGTGCACATTTTCTTTCAGATCTAATGGTAAATAAACTAATTTGCCACAAATGCCTTTCACTAATTCAGAGTGAGGTAGTTTTGCTGTTTTTGGTTGAAGGCGTATTATTTCTTGAAATGGGTGCACTGTTTGAATTATGATGCTCTCATATAAATTGAGTTGTTGCAGGGGTTTTGGTAGTGGGAATAATTCCAAGTTATTTGTGGTAGCACGTGAAGGAGTTTGGTTGTTGTCAAGTTTTGTAGTGCAGTAAGTGTAAAGTATTAAGGTGTCAGTTATTTCATATTTGTTTTCTGCTATAAAGTAGAGAGCTAATTCAAACCATTTGGAATCTTCATTGTCTTCTGTTTTGTATGTTTTGTCTACAGTTTTTGTGTTACTTTTATAAAAAGTTCTGCGGCAACACACACAGACATGGTTTGGTACTTCAGTGGATGCACTTTTTAAATTTTAATATTTCTTTTTTGTATGTGTTTAGTAGAAGGTTGTCATTTGTACAATTGTTGCTAGTCTGTTGTAAAGCTTTTGCATTTTGTAAGTGGCTTTCACTTCCAAAATATTTTTTCTTGATATGCTCTATTTCTTTGAGTAGGTCTTTGGCTGTACCATGTAGAAGATTGTCATTTAAATTGGCTAGTGCTAAATCAGGACTTTTAGCATAGTACAGTTTCTAGACTAGATTTCTTATAGTTGAATGATGTGTTGATATCATTTTGATATGATGGGAGGTGCTTTTGAAAATAGGTCCTGAAATGCAGGCTAATGAATGTCCTTGTGGTCCTGTGTATTTGCGCACTGGACAGGTATCTATATTTTGTAGTAGTTTCATTCTTATTTTGTCTTTGCTTTTCACATACTGATTGAGGAACTGGCGTAAATATTTGACAGATTTTCTGGCAATATTACACATTGATGTGCACAACCATTTGTATACTGGACGTTCTGGTTCAGTCGAATGGAGAGGTGATACTGGGTTTTCTGGGGATATTTTTGTAAGCAGCATTTCTTGTTCCATTATGGTATTATTAAGTCATTCATACCCTCGTCCACAGCTATGTATGACAATTGTGTTTGTTTGCTTTTGTTTGTATGCTTCTTCATTGAAATATGGTTCTGTGCTCGTGGTGTGACTCCATTTACCTCCACAGATATTTAATACATTATTTTTGTTGACATTCCATTTATTGAGAAGTCTTTTTTGTAATTTAGTAGTTAGTTTTGTTAGTGGTTTCATTCTGTTTAACACTAAAATAAATAACTTCATTTTGAGAAGGATTGCACTGTCTATGAGAGCTTCTAAGATACATTTTCTATGGTAGGTTTTAAGGGTTGTGCATGATTTCTCTCCTGTTTTTGTAAGATTCTGAAGGACTCTGTGCTAGAACATTTTTTTCTAAAATACTTTTTTTGGTATGGTTACTTGCCACTACATCAAGATTTATAGGAACAGTGTTAGCATTAGTGGTAGCTGAATTATTGTTAATCACTTTCTGTTTTGTTTTACATTTCGAAAGAGGAGGGAACGTTTTTGTACTAGAAGCTTGTTTTTTTTTCGCTTAATGACTCTATTCAATCTTTTGTTTGAACTTTTTGAACACATTCTGCTAGAGATGGATGCTTATTTTGGACACTTTTATTTTCATTTGCTCTATTTCTTCGTTGTTTTCTACCAACTTGCTTTTTGGTAGGCATTCTTTGGGTTCTGTTGAAAAAAAACAAAGGTATGGGTTTTGCTGTTCTGCAATGTATGTGTGCTGTGTGCATGAGTGTCTGAGTATGATGGTAAGGATGTATGTGGTGGTGTGTCATTGTGCATTCGACAGTTACAACTAGTTGGGAAGGCTATTCTTGTATTTGTGTGTTAGTATCCTGGGGTTCAGATGACAGTAGAAAGTAAGCTAGTGGTGAGGAGAAGCACTAATGGTAAAAGTAATGGTATAGAATTAAAACAGGTCTTTGTTCTGCAATACTAACATTCTAGGGGCTGAGTTATGTCATTTCTGCACCGAAAAAACAGGATTTGTGCACCATTCTGCCTGCAAATCCCTATTTAACAAATTGGGATTTGTGGGCAGAATGGTGCACAAATCTCTGTGTTTTGGTACAAAATTCCATGAATCAACCCCACAGTGTGTTTGAGGAACAGTAAGAATATTATAGTACTTTTACTTACTTTTTTGTTTGGAATGAGCATGTTTCTTCTGAGTTGTTGTTTGTACTTCAGATGCTGCTGCTTTTCAGGAGAGTGGTCTTCACTGCAATTGTAAAAGAAAGAGGTTAGTAATTTTGTGTGTTTATAGCACTGATGTTAATTTAGACGTTGATTTTTATGTTTTTGTAGTAGTATTCTTGTTTGATAACTGAACATAGTGTGTGCATGCAGTTTCCTTTGACTATGTGCATCCTTTATATTTTACTTACAATATGTTAGTTCAACATGCTTTGCAAATGAGTAGAATACTAAGTATATGAAACTCATTTGGTTTCTTAGGGCTGTGTTATTGCATGTTAGGAGATAGACGAAATAATGATGTACTTGTTTTAGTGGGGTGGTTCTGAGGCACTAGTAGCACCAGCTGGAGCAGCAGCAAGCTTAGATGCCATCATGTCTGATGGGAAGCAGCAAGAGCAGCAACATTACAAAGATTAGCAAAATCTAATATAGACAATGCTCTGTCTGGTATCCAGAAGCACAATAAGGATGAGCTCTGGGGTGTGGCCTTTTATAAGGGTGCAGGGGTGCGCTCCGCAGACAGTCGCGCTGTCCGTGGACAGATCAAACACCCCAAAAAGGCTTAAAAAGTTCCAAAAAGTATGTAGAAAGCCAGAGTCATTGTCTGGGATATGTGAAATGGTGAATTTTTACTGTAAAATACTTTGGATTGTCTAAAAAAGTACTTTTTAAATGTTCAGGGACCCGGACAGTGTCCGCAAATCAGGAAACACGCTCAGCGTGGGTGCGATCACATGATGACATTGTGAATACGTCCGTGAATGGGACGGGTGTCCTCAGGACACCAAATGTGTAGGAACGGTCCTGTGCATGCTCACGGGTGTTCTACAGACAGTATTCGGGTCCTCAAACTAATCAAAAGTGCGACAAACGTGAGACGGACAGTTATGGACAGGCGTGATGTTCATAGGACATATGGGTGTGGTGCGCATGTGCGTAGATGTTCTACAGACAGTATGGACAGGTAAAGTGTCCTTAGGACACCCCCATTTTGGTTAATTGTGGACATTCCAGACACTGAGTGTGTTCTAAGAACATTTTCATCTTGCTTGCGGACAGTACGGACAGGTATTGTGTCCTCAGGACACCCCCATTTTGGTTAATTGCGGACATTCCGGACACCCAATGTGTTCTAAGAACAGTTCCATCTTGCTTACGGACAGTACGGACAGGTATAGTGTCCTTAGGACACCTCCAATTTGGTTCATTGCAGACATCCAGACACCTGGTGTGTTCTAAGAACAGTTTCTTCTTCCCTGTGGACAGTACAGAAAGGTATAGTGTCCTTAGAAAACCCCCATTTTGGTTAATTGCCGACATTCTGGACACCTGTGCTGTCTGCGGACACCCTAACTGCCTTTTTAGAAAATAGGACACAAAGGAATGAAGTAACAACACATATAATATTTTATTATTATATACAAATATAACATTTATGAAAGAGAGGGGGAAGCAGAAACTGACAAAAATATAGGGGAGTTGGGGGTTTGGAGAGGATTGATGCGAGGGGGGGAAGGGATGGAAGTCTCATCATAATGTTTTTCTTGGTGTTGAGGGTTTAAAGGGTTTGGGGATAGTTGACTGGGACATGGAGAGGGGGAACTGATGAATGTGGGACAATGATAATTATATTTTTCTTGTATGTGGTCCTCTACAAAATGTTTCAAAAGATTTAAATTTTCAATAGGCATATCCATTTTTTGTTCTATGCGCTGTAGAGTATTTTCTAATGTCTCGTTTGCTGTATTATTTTCAATGTTTGTATGGTCTGTTAAAATGTTAAAAAAAATATATATATGTCAAGTACACATAAAGTAATGATGATTAATTTGCTTATATAGAGAAGTGTCTACCATTAGTATCACTGTCTTCAGACATTTCCTCACGTGGGAAATTTTCTTCAAGCCAATCCAAAATACTGGACATTTCTGTGTAAAAAAATATATATTACTTTCAGTGTACCAAATACAGAAACTTTAGAAATATATAAGAAAAATGAAGTTTACTTACTAGTTTCTGGTAAGTTGTCATCTTACTGTTGTGTAGGTCTGCTGTTGCTCCTAGCTGTGCAGTTTCTGTGAGGTAATTATGTTGGAAGCATATATTTTTTGTGTTGGTATATTCCACTTAGTACATATGGATTTTAACTGGATAGTTGATGTGTTGCATATATAGGTTGCACTTCTTATTTATTGTTATATAGAATGTGTTTATGTGCTGCTTTTTGAACGTGTTTATATGGCATGATAGAACAATCTAAGATACCCCCTAAGTTTTTGGGTAGTGTTGATGTTGTACGCGTCTGTCCGCAGACATATGCACAGTCCGCGGACATCAAAATCACTAGCAAAATCACTATGTTGCATATATATAAAGTAAGGGAACCCTAGTAAACATCTATGAAATTCACACTATGTATATGTATATTCAGTAAAAAAACTTTGATAAAGGGACGTTATGGATAAGTTACGTTACTAAAAACCTATGAAATTCAGTAAAAAATCCTTGTTAAAGGGACGTTATGTTAAGTTGCACTACTAAAAACCTATGAAATTCAGTAAAAAAACATTGTTAAAGGGACGTTATGGTTCCAACTAAAACTGAAAAACCCCTGAAAACCCCCTGAAATTCGCCAGTTATGGTAAGCTAAGGAACCATAACTCATGCCACCACCATGCATTGTTTGTTTGTTTTGTTTGTTTGTTTATTTGATATAGCGCAAAACCAAACCCGCAGGTAGCCGGGCGCAAACATTACAAGGATACTTGAGAATTTAGTTACAGTGTCACACAAAATAGACAGTAGGACAGTTCAGAAGTGTTACAGTCTAATTATACTTATACTGTTAATGCCAGGTGTCGGAAGCATAAAGAGCTAGGTAACAATCAACCACAGTTTGGAGTCCCGGTAAGGTCCAGTGAAATTCCAAGATACTAGCAGTGGTGGTTGGGGTCAGGTTAGCAGTGGGCATAGTCAAGGAGTGTCACTCAGGGCGAGTGGTTCAAGTAGGAGAAGGAGATCACTTTAGATGTCATTAGATCGTATCCATGAAAGAACCTTCCGCCTAAAACTTAGGTAAGGTTGGTACTTTCTGAGTTCTAAGGGGAGTTTGTTCCAGGTTGGGCAGCTATGACTGGAAAGCTAGCGCCAAAAGCTGTACTCTTTCTGTATCTAGGCACCATCAAGGTATAAGTGTTAGTCATTCTTGTGGGGCGGTTTGAAATTCTCTTGTTGATTCTATTAGCTAGATAGGGAGGAGCTATATTGTTGAGGCATTTGGATGTGAGCAAGAGAGTTTTGAGGGTGAACCTGTCTTTAATATTTAGCCAGCGGATATTCCTTCTGGAGGTAGAGACATGGACTCTGTTAGGAATGTTTAAGGCTACTCTAAGAGTGTTGTTTTGGAGTGTTTGTAGTTTGTTAAGGATATACTTGTTAGATCCCGCATATAGGGCATTACAATAGTCCAATCTGGATATGATAAGTGCATTAGCTAGGGTAATGCATCTGGCCTCTGTTTGGAATGGTCTACATGCTCGGATCAGTTTACAAGTATAGGCTGTGGAGGAAGCTAGGGAGTTAATTTGTTTCTTAAAGTTGAGTGCTGAGTCCAGATAGACCCAAAGGGTTTTGACTTGATGACATTGTTGTCAATGTTAAATGAAGCATAGTTTGGGTCAAGTTTTTTAATCGCTGTCTCTGTGCTGAGGATCCGAATCTCTGTTTTATCGTCATTCAGGCAGAGACCATGGGATGCCATCCATGCCTGAATGAGGAGATATATCTTGTTTACCAAAGCTGAGTCTTCCAAGAAGTTACCCGAAAGAGGTATGAGGATCTGAGTGTCATCTGCGTAGTTGGTGTAGATGACACCCAGTCTATCCAACTTGTCAAACAAAAGTTTGGTAAAGATGTTGTACATAGTGGGAGACACACATGATCCCTGGGGGACACTGCAGGAGACTTGAATGGGATCGGCAGCTGCTAGGGGGGAGAAGACTCTCATTGTCCGGTTAGCAAGAAAGGATTGTACCCAGGTTATGGCATCTCTTGAAAAATGGGCAGCGGAGCCGAGGTGATTGCATAAGACTGCCTGATCTACCAAGTCAAAGGCTGCCGAAAGGTCAAGGAGGAGTAGCATAGCTGATTTTCCATTGTCCTTCAGCTCGTCAATTTGAGTCTTAAGATCAATCAGGGCTGTTTCAGTGCCGTGAAGGGGGCGGAAGCCAGATTGTCGTGAGCCTAGAAGGTTATTGGTTTCAAGGTAGTCCTGTATTTGCAGGTATGCTACCCTATCAATGATTTGAGTAGGAATGGGATAGTGGTGATGGGTCTGTAGTTTGTCGGGATGCATGGGTCGAGAGTTTTTTTTTTTAGTAAAGGTAGGACCCAAGACTGTTTGAGGTTATTGGGCACTAGGTTAGTCTTAAAGGAATCAGTTTAGAGATGAAGGGAGCTAGGTCGCTCGCTGCATCTTTTATAATTTGAGCTGGGCAATTATCTCCTTTACAATTAGAAGGCTTTAGGGAGAGTATCATTTCTTCTGTCTCTGGTATGGTTATTTGTTTAAAGCTAAAGGGGTGAGGAGTTTTCTTGGACTGGTTTAGGGACTCCACTGGCAATAGCAAGGCAGCTTTTTTGATTGCAATTTTAGTTTGAAAAGAGCACATTTTTCCTGCAAGGGCATTTTGTATATTAGTGCACCATAGCTTATTTTTAGGAACATTATCAGTTTGCGGTATGGGTGATTCCATTTTGCGGAGGATGGAAAATTATTCTTTAGTGTCTGATTTAGCTTTAGCTATTCTGTCATTGTAAATGTTCTTTTTTGTGCTAATGATTTCCTTTTTGTACCATTTAGAGTGGGTGGCTAACTTAATTTTGTTCTCCTCAGTAGGCGAGTGTCACCAGATTGATTGCAGTTTTCTTTTTTGAGTTCTAAGGTCGTTCAGGTGTGGTGTGAACCAGTTATTCAGGTGGGAGAGTTGTTTGCCTTTATGGATTTTGGTAGGGGCGATCAGATCTAGGGCCTTGGTCATTGTGCTATTATAGGTTTCCACAAGTAAGGTCCGGTCTGTGATATTGTCTACATTGTTAAGGGTGGGGAGGAGGTGTGGAAGGAGTTGTTCTACTGTGATGTCTTTTTTACTTCTAGTGGGGAGTGGTGGGGCCATAATTATAGGTTTAGTGTGGGTAAGGTCAAGTGAGACAGAGAATGAGATTAAATGGTGGTCTGTCCATGTTTGAGGAGTTGCACTAATGATACTGATGTTGCCGTTCAAGTCAGCAACCCAGTCTAGAGTCCTACCGTTGGAATGTGTAGGGGTAGTGACTTTTTGCGTTAATCCATAATCATGAAGTAGTGGCATGTTTGTCATTACAGTCGTTGAAGCCAAGGTTAAGGTCTCCTAATAGTAGGATTTGCACATGGTCTTTTGTATTGTTAGTTAGGATGCTAGTTAGGTCCTTCACAAAAGTTCCTAGAGGTCCAGGTGGTCTGTAGATCACATAGATGGTAAGAGTATGGTTATATGAGAGTTGGAGTTTGGCAGTGAGGAGTTCACAAGTCTGAAATGGCGTAGTAGTGGCTAGTCCAATGGGCAGGTTGGCTTTGTAGATAATAGCTAAGCCACCTCCTTTGGTATTAGGTCTGTCAACTCTTAGCAGTTGGTAGCCGTCTGGTATTGCTAACATAATAGCAGGGCCAGCAGTATTGCTAATACTAACAATCCAGACATCAAATATGACATCAGACATGTCATTGATGACATCACTGATGACATCACATGTGCATTTACTTTTCATGAAAACTCTGTACAAGGGATTCTTATTATAATGTTGACAAAACAAGTGTCAAGGATCATTGGAATAGATGTCTTGAGCTATGCAGTGCATTAGGCAATGCATTGATATAAATAACATTCTATTATGAAGTTCTTTACAGTATACTAAGCTACTCATGCATAAATATAAGCATTGTGTGCAGCATACATGATGGAGGTGCAATATTCATAATCTTCCCATGTTCAATAGTGAAATGATGAATGTTTTCTTATTAGAGTTTTGTGTACTGTGTATCATGTAATAAGTAGCTAATAAAATCACCTACTACATAATTGCATTATTATATACAAAACACAAGGACACAACAACACATACAAATGTGAGTATATATAGAGAAAGTGAAGTACGCAAAAAAGCAGCAGTAGAAGCAGAAAGTGTACACAACCTAACTGATTATCTTTATGCACCGAAAGGATTGCTCTGCTTCAAACCTACTACTTCCCTACATACAAATACCACATGATCTGACTGCACCCTAAAGAAACTAATGCAAATACAAATATGAGCACATCCAGAGAAAGTACAGTAATAAAAAAAAAAACAGCAGAACAATAAGAAAGTGTTGATAACCTTACTGATTGTCTTCATACACAGAAAGCATTGCTATTTTTTAAGTGTGTATGTTTCCTATGCATATGTTTCATATGCTGTGAGTGGACCCTAAGTGAATTATTGTAAGAACATATTTGAAGTATAAGTCTACAAATATAGTACTTTTTGTTCCTAACTATTACTGTCTAAGATATATCACTGAAGGAAAAAACAGTGAGTCTGACATGTGATGTCATGATGTCATCAATGACATCTGTGATGTCATCTTTGTTGTCCTGGGTGTTAGTCTTAGCAATGCACAGTGGTGGCGCGAGTTATGGTTCCTTAGTTTACCATAACTGGTAAATTTCATGGTTTTTTTTCGGTTTTACATGGAACCATAACGTCCCTTTAACAAAGTTATCTTACTGAATTTCATATGTTTTTGTTAGCACAACTTAACCATAACGACCCTTTAACAAAGTTTTTTTTACTGAATATATATATATTTAAGTAAAGAAAGGGACTGGAATCCAACCCTGGGCGCAACGGCACTCAGGCTGTGTTCGTGAGAAAAAACATCAATCTTCTTCACAAATCCACGAGCAGTCAGTGTTTTCTTAGTGCAGCCAAAAACGTCCTTTATTAGTTAAAAAGTACATGGACAAAGGAAGGCAGCACCAATTTAAAACAAAAAAGAACGACGCGTTTCACCCTACTCGGGCTTCGTCTGGTACATAACATGGAGAGAGGACTGCAGTATTATAGATAATCATGTATAAGTCCATCTTCAGTGTTTTGCACTTAAGCAGGTTAACTGAGAAGCACACAACAAACAAACAAACAAAACAGGCAGCCATGTTGGAACATAGTGAGCATTACCTCTGTTCTCTGTTAATGTCTGTGCTTGCATAGAGTACTTGCAGTTCACTATTATAGCTGTTCATGAAATCGACCCAGAATTAGATTATCCCAAGTGGGTTTGAACAGGATGATATGTAAAAAACTATTTCATAATTTTTTAGTTTTTTAATTAATTAATTTTAAAAAATGTTAATTAGTAATGCGTATATCATCCGTTCAAATGTTTGACATTTTGAAAATAGCACGGCAGGGTGGTTATTCTGCATTTTCATTTATGCGGACCTAGATAATGTAAAAATGCATATTGTGAGACTATGAGTAATTCATATATATTGATATATCTCAATACATATTAAAGTGCTGCGTGCTATGTAAACATAGATGAACTGTTCAATAGTAAAGTGCTGTGTGCTGTATAAATATAGATGAACTATTCAATGATAACGTGCTATGTGCTATCAAAGTGCATCTTAGAAAAATATATATGATTCATATATTGGCATAGGAGGCTGTATGTTGCCCTCACGGGTGCCTCTACAAAATAAATTGACCTGCCTAAGTGATTGCTTTTAAACAAGGACAGGGAGATATGTGATTTCATGCCATAACCAGAACATGAGTTATTTATAAGGCCCAAGTAGTTCTGTTGGGACAATGGAGGCTGTATATTGCCCTTGCGGGTGCCTCTGCAGTGTAACTTAACACACCTAATAGGGCTACATATATATATATCAAACAACAGGATCCAACTCCTCGGTCATCCAGATAAGATGCGTGGAAGCGTGGTGGTTGGGAAGCAAAAAGAGCCGAGCACTCAAATTTAGAAAAAGTGTGCTATGTTAATTAATCCATCAAACGAATAGTCACAATTTTGTATGGACAGATACAAGTTAAAATACCCATGAAAATGGTTACACAATGTTCCACGCATTCCATTGTATCAAGGATTTCCTCTCCTCAGGCTATTGTTAAAAAACAGTAACTCAGCTTGCAATATTTAAACAGTGAGCGCGACATGAACAAATAATCACGTGATACTCACATGATGGTATCTCGAAAGCTATAGCTAATGGAGCATTCAACCCTGGCGGCCATTTTAGCCTGAATCAGTGTGATACTGAATCGACTCCACAACTAATACATGTTAATAATTTCAAATAAAGTATTAGCGTGTAGTACTCCACGGATTTACATTTTTGATTGCTTAACCACTGCAACCGTTGTCTGAAATAATCTGTCATATTAATGCTGAGTAAACTGCTTATGGCCATATTTTAAAAAAACATAATGTCTGTTCCTTTAACCACATTAGTTTCAGGTATCATGTGCAAGAACAGACTTAAGCAGCTAAATGTGGGTGCTGGGCTAAGAAGACAAACATAAATCTTAAGATGGAGTTCCATGTACAAAATGAATGGACTCCAATATACCAAACAGAATGAGGTGGAGTACAGCATGGCATATAAATTGTGCCCAATTGAGATGAAATACACTTTGTCACAACATGTGTTTTTTCAGTACCTCAAATAGGAAAACATTAAACTGTCATATTAACAGTCTCTTATGGGCATTTTATAGAGCATATAAAAGAGGACACGTATGACTCCACAGTTATAGAATCAAATAAAACATTATCTCAAAAAGACGTACAGTTCTTCATCACTGTTATGTCCTTTAGGTTTCAAGGTTTCATTTTATAATTAGCCTCGATTCTAGGTACCTCAAATTATTTTCTCTATCTCCTTTGAGCTTGTGACATTTAACATGTGCTAGTGCTCCAAATCTCATAAGGGAGACATCACTACTGCAACATCTTTGAAAATGTCCTGCCAAATGGATTTTCGGATCTAGGTTCTTAATCGCCCTGTAACATTGGTGTATACAGAGTTTTAGTGGCACCGTAGTAGATACTATAAACCTCATATTGCAGGGACAACTACAAAACTGCACAATTGGTTTTGCAGGTAATGGCATGCTGTATATGCCAAACCAGATGATTTCTATATTCTACACTCTTGCTCATCACAGCAAACTGGCACACCTTAACATCAATGGCTGAAAGACTTTCCTTTGTACAAAGTTAGTAAACCCTAGACAAATATTATGAGAGATTTCTTCTTCCAACATACTGGGTGCCAGTCTTTCTTTTATGGAAGGAGCTTTTGAATATGTGATCTGTGGACTTTTTGCTAGAACTTTCGTGAGATCTTTATCATATTTCAAAATCGGACAGTATTTATTAACATCATCTATCGTGAGATATATTTATTAAATATCTGCCTAGTTTTGGTAGCCTGTACATTGTATTGCGTAATGAACCTGGTTGTTTTCAGTTCATTCGCTTTGCTTTGCTTTTGGAGTAAGCAGATCTTGTTGGGTTTTCAACTTGGTTTTCTGATAAGCTTGATCTATCGTTTCCTGGGAATAGCATGTCACTAAAAAACAATTACCTATAGATCTAGCTGTTGTATTAAAAACGGAATCTGTGTTTCAATCTGTCTATTTTTGCTCTCAATAGTTCTCCATACAGAATAATGTGTTTCAATGGATCCAGGTGATGGCTTCGAGCATGTAATACAAAATTAGATGCTGTGGGTTTCCTATACAATTCTGATGTAAATTGTCCTCTATCTTGAATGTTAAATCTAGGAAAACCAGTTCTGAATCACTAGCTGTCATGGTAAGTTGTATATTGTCTTCGTTCCCATTCAAACATTGCATATATTCTTCTAACATCTGCCTGGAATCATCCCATATGATGAGAGCTCATTGATTTATTTATTTTTATATTTATAATGCGCCGGTAGCCCGCGGGCATCAGGGTGCAGAACACAAAGGGAGAAACAACCCGAAAACAGAGGCGCTAATCAAAAAGAACTCTTTTCAATAATGTCCTGCAAGATAAACAATCCTTGCCCCTCCCCCTTTGCGTCACTCCAGGTGAATAGCGTAGGAAGTAGCAAAGGGGGGGAGGCACAGCCACCCACAACAAGATTATGTCATATGCAAACCCACAGCGAACCACACATAGAATATAACTCTAGCTTTGTAGTAAGACACCATTTTGTACTAGGCCCAACAACATCTTTTGCTAGCCTGAACATCTCTCTGTCTCTCTCTCTGTCTCTCTCTCTCTCTCTCTCTCTCTCTGTAGAAAAGCAGCTCTCCCATACCCAGCGCCTTGCACAGTCAGCCCACACCATCGCCTCCCCCTGCCAGCTCTGCGCGAGGCCTGTTCTCACGGAAGCCCAGTCATGCCTTGCTGCAATCCCGTAGTGTCATTTCCAAACGAATGTGCTCTGCGGAGAGCGTGAGACAGTGACAAGTCATAAGCCCAAGTGCCCATTCATGTCCACTAAACTGCCTGTGCTCTCTCAGCCCCCACCCTGCCAGGCCAGAGCCCACCAGATCCGATCCCCTAGTTCCCTTCATGCTGATACCCATATGACCCTCCCATGCCCTGACCACTCCAGAACTCCCACCATAGCCCTATTCCTGGGCAGCAGTATATTCTTCCAAAAGCAACACATGTCCATCTATATCACTAGGGCCCAAGAAGGACAAATGGTAGATCAAACCTTTGGGGTGTGTACCTGGGTGTGGGGATTGTGGTGTCAAAGAGAATCCAAAGTGTAGAGGTTGGAATGCCAATATATTAACTCATCTAATTTAAGTACCCCTATCCATGGAAGATTTTATGTGTGCCATTATTTCTGTCTTAACAGTACCTGTTGTTTAGTTTAGTTAGATAGATATGTTGTTCCTTTGCCCCGACCTTCACACCAGGGAGATGAGCCCAGCTGACCCACGTGAGCCAAGAGCAACTGCAAGACGGTGTCCAATTTGCATCTTGTATCCCATATAGTATCATCTATTCTATATGCCACTCTCCAATCCGATACAAGAATGTGTACCCTATGCATGTCATCATGAGTGATGCTGTGATGCTGTGTGTCCTTTTAACGTGCTGCCAGTGTAATGTTTTGGCACAGCGCTCTGGAGCAGCAGAGTTTTTTGCTGCCAAATGTTATGATTATATATAAACTTGGTTATCTTTACAACTCATCTCCTAGTCTCATTCCCCTGATGGGGAGTCCATCTTATGTTGCATATCATTAGGACACGTGTTTTGTGGGTGCCTTCAACAGCTTCTGCTTCATTGACTTTTATGCAGCAATGGAATAGTTAAACAAACTTGTGATTGCCAGCAGCGGGCACAGTTTCTACTTCATTGTAGAACTTCCAGCAATAAGAGGTTGCCACAGCTTCTGCTTTATAGTCTGACTTTTATGCAGCAATTAAATAGTTAAATAAACATAATTTTTCAGAAGCGGGCACATGTTTTATATGACTTTTTTCCGGCAATATAGTAGTTAAAGATATTTGGATTATCAGAAGCTGGCAGCTTCACTGTATGACTTTTTTTCCAGCAATGAAATAGTTAAATAAATGTTTAATAGATTCACTGTATGACTTTGTTTCCTAGCAATGAAATAGTTAAAGAAACTTGTAATTGTCAGAAGCTGTCACAGCTACTGCGTCATTATATGACTTTTTTCCAGCAATTAAATAAAGGAACTTGTGATTGTCACACCGTTATGTGAAGTAACCGGGGACAATGACTATGGCAAACCCCAGCATGTACAGACGTGCCCTAAATAACACTGCCAACTGAGGCAAAAAAGTGAAAAACAGGCAATCAGAGCATCATCACATCATCCCCACTAAGTGCCCGATTCATGGAATTTTTTGCTTGGAAAATAGGGTACTTGTGCGCCAAACTGCACACAAATTTGCGTTTGTTGATTCATGGAATCGAATGCACTGTACTTTTCCTGGACTAGCGAGGAGTTTCTGCAGGCTCGGCATGACTCTGTGGGTTGCCGAGGGCCTTGCCCAAGACTCCATGCAGAGCATCGGCGTGGTTTGCGCAGAGGCCTGGGAAGGTGGCAGAACACCTAAAATGGGAAAGAACGTACTCAAAAATGGGCGTCCAAGGCACGCTCACCATTGCATGGCACATGGATTAAATCGCACAGCCGGGAAATGCCCACCTAAGTCCTTCATACTACCTACCACCCGAAGGCAGGTATAAGTACACTTGCGTGTAGGAATCCCAGCGTAGAGGTTGGGTTGCATTTTGGATATAGGGGTACATATACATGACTGGGGTTCCGATCTAACTCAGGGGTGCGTGTAGGCAGTTTAGCAGGGTGCAGGCACAGTTTACGGGCATTTGCATACAGATTTCCTGGGTAATTACCGAGTTACAATTTTGTTGTTGGGGTACCGGACACAGTTACAGAGGACCCCACACAGGGTGCCCAAGATGCAGGCCTGCTTGCGGGGGACCCCACACACTGTTTGAAGAGTGCCTCCATTCTTGGGACATGCATTTTTCCTTCTCGATGTGCGGCCTTTGCAGAATTTTCTGCACCCATTTCCATGAATCGTGCCCTAAGCCTTTTAGAAAGTCCCATTTAAAATGCAAACGTGCATTATAATTGTGGGAGTAAGATACCACCGTCTGGCTAAAATTAGTCCCCAGTTATGTTAATTTGTTGATGGATAAGTATTGAAGTAAATGCAGCACATAAGATTTTCTTAAAAGTGAACTGACCACAGAAAATGCCTTTCTGAAAGAGTGAGAGGGGGACATTCACAAATGTGTACGTCCTATTGCATTGTGAATCTTGCTCGCTGCAATGATGAATAGGAGGACTCTGCAAAATGCAAAATGTAAATAAATCCATGAGTGCCAAGGGGCATTTTTCAACAGAGTAAAAGTTTATTTTAGAATGCAAACATTCCAGAGGAATTTACAAATTATTCAAGAGACTGGCTTGTTGATGCTAAGGACACACCAAGAACCAAACATGATGTGTCTGTTTGTAAAGGGGCAAATGTCCTGATTTCATGATTTAAAGACACACATGGAAATCTCACATTTCTTCAAATATTGCTTGGTCAGTATGAAACGACATGCAGAAACACGCACAGGCGAAGTAAGAACTGTGCTACATGCAAAATATGATCGGCCTCATCATGAGTTGTGCGGTAGCCCTTAAATGCAGCGATAATGGTATTACTGCTGCATTTAATGGCTGGCCCGATCACGTGTCTGACATATTTACCCCTAGCTCTGAGCTGGAGGTAAATAAGCCCAAAGAATTCCCATTCTCTGTGCAATTACCGCCCACGGTATTACCACACAGTAATTGCACAGAAAAGTCCCCATTGATGGACCCAATGGGCAATGGGTACTTACGGTTAGCGCCCAACCGGTGGGTGCTAACGCTAATATAGTCGGGCAGTATTACATCCCAAATACCTCCCAAAGCATGATGAAGCCCTATGTATTGCCACCAAAATAACTCAGCAGGCTCCAGACCATTTATTGAATAAAATAATATCAATGCAAAAGTTGGGGATTTCATCACATTCATGTCCCTGGGTCCGAAGCACGTATCAGTATGCACTTGTGTATTATAGAAACCTGCATTTGTTTTTATTGACAGTATTCTCTATCTATTTTGTTAACTAAAGTGATATTTGTTTGTTTGATTGTTTGTTTATTTATTTGGTAATGCACACCAAACCCTTAGGTAACTGAGCGCAGTAGGTACAAGGATACTGAAGGCTTAGTTACACAATAAGCATAGGTACAGATAAGTACAGTAAAGGAGACAGGAACAAAAGAGAGAAAGAGATGCCAGCAGATGCAGTGAGAGGGCACAGTAGGTTACGTAATTAAGGCAGGTACAGAGTATATATAGCAGGTAACCAGACAGGATCACATGTCATTAGATCGTAGCCAGTTTAGGATGTTGCACCTAAAGCTGAGGTAGGACTGGTCAGTTCTGAGGGCTGGGGGTAGTGTATTCCAAGACTGTGCAGCTTTCACTGGGCAACTACATCCTACAGCTTTAGTTAACTTGACTGTGGGTATCTATAGGCAGCGAGAATTGGCTTCTCTGATGGGGCAGGTTGAAGTTCTCCTAACCATTCTTTCTGTAAGGTATGGTGGTGCTGCATTGATGAGACATTTGGAAGTGAGCGAGACTGTTTTCAGTAGAATTCTGTCACTTATCTTTAGCCAATGATGTTCTCTTCTAATGTTGGATATGTGTTCTCTGTTAGGTATGTTTAGGGCAGCTCTAAGGTCGTTATTTTGTAATAATTGTAATTTGTCATGGATATATTTCTTAGCTCTGAGATATAGGGTGTTGCAGTAATCCAGCTTTGAAAGTATTAAGGCGAGTAATAGTGTATTATTGTAGTATCTCTGTCTGTGCTGAGAGTCTCTAGGAGAGAGAGTGTGCAGATGCACGAAAGGAGTAGAAACAGTGGGTACATTTTCAGTCGGTAACAAGATTTCAAGCGCATGTACTTCTTCTAGATACCAGAAGCCTAAAACAATGACTATTATAAAACCAATTAACATTATCGCAAAGCAGCAGTACGTTTTCGGGGCCCAAACAGTTTGTCCATTTTCACGGCTGGTCACACGTTCACTTATCAGTCCTGTACAAGCAGTAGCGGTTGCAGGCATTGTAATCTTCAAACGACAATCACCAATGTTTTTTAGCTGGCGACCTCCAGGTCGAGCGTCTTCTTAGTCCTTCCACAAACCCTAGCCAACAGAATCCCCTTTTCAAACAATTAATTGGGCCTAAAGCAAGCCATTGATAATTTTTTCTTCTCCGAATGCACAGCCGAACCGTGCCGTAAGTCTATTTCCTTGGACGCAGATTGTACCTCATTGTCCCTGGTACTGAGTGATCTGAAAACAACGTGTCGTCACTTCCCGTTGGAAGCGACGTATCAAGAACAAGAGAGGATGCAAGATCTGGAACAACAGTTTCGGAAACAAAACTTTGGGAGAGTGTGGGGCAAAATGGCTGTTTCCCCAGTCCTCACAGGCTCGTGGAGAGTCTCCGATGCACTCTCAATGCTGTTTACTGCTTCGGGATCACTGGTTTCAGTACTGGTGAGGGGTTCTGTTTCTTCTGTATCGTGTGGCACCGGGTGTGGAATCCACTTGATGTGCGTCGCCTGGATCCAGTTTTTCCGGCCTGCCACTCGCAGTGCAGTCTGTGTGACCAGCAGGACTTGGAAAGGGCCCCGCCACCGAGGTGCAAGGCAAGAGGATCGCTTGAATACCTTTGTCAAAACCCAGTCACCGGGCTGAATGCTATGACCTGGTACCCTCGTATCGTACAGGTAAAGCCTCTCGGACCTGGTGATAAATCAAATACAAGTTTTAAGTCAACTGGCTACAGTAATCTGAAAGAAGTACATTTTCTACATTTCGCAAAGAATGACATTTTGGAAGGTTCCAGATATTAGCAGGTCTCCCCATTACCACCTCAAAGGGAGAGAGCCCAGTCTTAGTTTGAGGGGTTGCACGCATTTCTAACAACACGATCAGTAAGGCGTCCGGCCATTTTAATTTGGTGCCGGCACACGTCTTAGCAAGCTTGTTCTTGATGATGCCGTTGTGTCTTTCTACTAATCCGGCACTCTGAGCGTGCCTGGCCGAATGGAACCATTTGTCGATCTGCAATCCCGAACATATCTGTAGAATTACAGCAGCGACACATGACTCTTGGTAGCCCGAACCTCGGGAAATACTCCTTTAACACAGTTTTTGCAGTAGTCATGGCTGTAGAATCTTTAACAGGAAAAGCCTCAACCCATTTGCTGAAAGCACAGATTACAACTAACACGTATTTCAGATTATTACACCGTTCCATTTCAATAAAATCAAAGTGTATGCCCTTGAAGGGGACAGAAGGTAGACCAAAACTTCCCCGAGGAGTTGACGTGCCCTTTCCCACATTATGCTGCAGACAAATCATACAGTCCTGAACATAACACTCAGCTATTTCAGAGATTTTGTCATACGCCCAAACTTTCTCCAACATTTTTGTGATTTTACGGGCACATATATGTGTGGGGCCATGAGCCATAACAACCATCATCATAATGTATGCGTCGGGAAGTAGTCACTTCCCTTCAACTATGTCCACCCAACACCCATCATCATCAAGTTTCCCCAAGCTCTCAGTCCATTTCTTAGACTCCTCTAATGTAGCATCGGCTTGGATATCCCTTACAGAATCTATACCCTCATCCATGGTACAGGCATTTGTGGCTTTCCTTGAAGTGTACATATCTGAACAGAGATCAGTGGCAGTCTGTTTGGCTATCTGATCAGCAAAATAATTCCCTTTTGCCACATCATCTATAATCTTCTGATGTGCTGCGCATTTTATGATAGCTAGCTGAGTAGGGAGTGCAAGCGCCGAGAGTAACCATACTATCAAGGAGCCAGGCTGAATTTTTGTACCATGCGAAGTTAAGAACCCTCTTTCTGACCAATGTCTTCCAAAGTTGTGAACCACCTCAAAGGCAGGCGTACTGACTGTCAGTGTATATATTCACGGTAAGCCCTTCGGAAAGTTTGCAAGCTCGGGTCAATGCTATAATCTCTGCGGCCTGCACGGAGTTATGCATGATTCTCTTGGTTTCCATGACCGTGCTCAACGTAGTGATTGCATAAGCAGCTGTGGATGTACCATCCGGAAGTTTGAAGCAGGAGCCATCACAAAACTGCTCCCCTTGTGCATTTTCCAAAGGAGTATCTTTTAGATCAATTCTGCCTTTTGTCTCTTGTTCGGTAGTGTAAAGGCAATCAGGAAACTCTTCGTCACTGCAAGCAGTACCTTGCGGAAAAGGTAAGAGTTCAGCCGGATTAAGAACACAACACCTCTTACTTTGGATGTGTGGTGCAAACAAGATCAATTCATATCTCGTCAACCGTGCGGAAGTGAGGTGTGGCGTTTGAATTCTATTCAGTAGAACATCTACAGAGTGAGGCACCATCAGTGTTAAAGGATGGCCTAGGACCATTCCCTCACTCTGTTTTACAGATGCAGCAGCAGCAGCGACAGCTCGCAAACATCTTGGCAAAGAGCATGCAACAGGATCAAGGGCGGAAGAAAAGTAACCGCATGGCCTATTCTTCGCTCCATGTTCCTGCGTTAATACAGCCAAAGCACATCCATCACATTCATGCACAAACAACACAAAGGCCTTTTCATAGTTTGGTGTGCCCAAAACCGGTGCCGAGCACAAAGCAGTCTTTAGCAGATCAAATGCATGCTGGTGCTCCATGTTCCTTGGCAATGGCGAAGAGATGCCCTTCTTCATCAGGGCCAACATCGGCTTAATCGTTAACGAGAAGTTGGGGATCCACTGACTACAGTAAGAAGCCATTCCTATCAAGGCTCTATCTTCCTTCTGTGTATTTGGGACAGACATGCTAGAAATGAGTTTTATCCATTCAGGCGTCAATCTTCTTTCCTCCTTTGACAGGAGATAGCCTAAATAGGCGACCTCCTGACAACAATATTGAAATTTCTTAAGTGAAGCTTTATGTCCATGTTTAGCCAGGTGAATAAGTAACAATACAGTGCTCTCCTTACAAGCGCTCTCTCAGTCATCAGCTAAAAGCAAGTGATCAACATATTGAAGCAGTGTACAAGTAGAGGGCAATTCAAGAGTATTAAGCTGGTCTTTCAAAGCGCCTACTATAGATGCTTGGACTTTCTGTGTAACCTTGCGGTGCATGGGTAAAGGTGAACGAGCGTCCCCTAAGGTGAACGTGAATAGGTATCTACTGTTCTTGGGTATAGGAGTACTAAAGAAAGCATTCTTTCGACCTGGCCCCATTTATCACATCCTTCATCAACGCATCCTTCAAAACAGGAACTGTCCCCGACAACCTTAAGGATGCTTGGGTGATCCCCTTGCTCAAAAAACCTTCCCTCGACCCTAGCATACCCACCAACTACCGACCCATCACCACTGTCCCGTTCCTGCTAAAAATCCTAGACCGTGCAGCATACCTGCAAATCCAAGAGCACTTGGAAGCCAACAATCTTCTAGGCCTTAGACAATCTGGTTTCCGACCCAAACACGGAACAGAGACAGCTCTACTTGACTTAAAAACCCAAATCGAAGTATTAAAGGACAATGGCAAACTTGCCTTATTACTCCTACTTGACCTCTCTGCGGCCTTTGACTTGGTCAGTCACCAAATCCTATGCAAGCATCTTCACTCGGCCGCCCATTTCTCACCATCAGCCACGGCCTGGATCAAATTATTCTTGAGTAATAGATCTATGCGGGTCTTCTCTCAATCTGCAGCTGCAGATCCTTCCCCGATTCATTGCGGCGTCCCCCAGGGCTCTTGTGTGTCACCAACGCTCTATAACGTCTTTACAAAACCACTTTTTGATGTACTTGACTATCTGGGTGTCTCCTATACGAACTACGCTGACGACACCCAGATACTCATTCCCATCACTGGTGACTACTTGGCTGACACTAAGGCCTTGAACGAGGTCTACTTGGTTATCCAAGCTTGGATGGCACAACACCAGTTATGCCTCAATGATGACAAGACTGAGCTCCTCATCTTGGGCACTACGCAACGCCTTAGTAAACTTGAGCCATCCTACCAATCATTTGTCATCGATGGCAACACCATCCAAGTCTCGAAAGACACCAAAACCCTAGGTGTCTATCTTGACGCCACCCTATCCCTATCCAGACAAACAAATGCAGTCAGATCCTCTTCAGCATACACCTGCAAACTCATTGCAGCTTGCAGGCCATTCCTGACCACCCCCAACGCAGTCACTCTGGCCAGAACTCTTATCATGGCCAAAATTGACTATGCGAGCGCCCTCTACCTTGGAACGAGCCAAGAGAATATGAACAAACTGCAAATTACCCAGAATAACGCTATCAGAGCAGCCCTAAACATCCCACGAAACCACCACATCTCGGAATCTAGATCTAACTTACACTGGCTACCGGTCAAACAGAGAATTTCACTGAAAGCCTTAGGCCTCACCCACAAATGCCTAGCTAACCAAGCCCCACCATACCTCTGTAGCCGGCTATCCCGACACGCGCCCACCCGTCCACAAAGAACGGCTCAGACCCACTGCCTAACCATCCCTAGGTTCAAACTACAAAAGGCGGGTGGATCTAGCTTCCCCGTCCTAGCCTCTAAGCTTTGGAATGCCCTCCCTCTCACCATCCGATCCGAAGAACGCTTTAGTGCCTTCAAAGCTAAAACCAAATCCTGGCTCTCCAACCAGCCATGATGTCCGGACCAGCCCTGGGAAACTCCTGCGCTAATCTACCTTCTGTAAATATGTATATTGCTGTATGCCTTGTATAATATGTACTGTTCAATGCTTTGAATATATTTAATTGTATGCTTATGTAACCATGTCTAAATTGCGCCCTGATGCCTCCAGGCCGGATGGTGCGCGTTACAAATAAAACAAATACAAATACAAATTCTTTAGATCCACAACACTAAAATGAGTAGCTGAAGCCGGGATCATAGTCAATATGGTCCTCACATCAGGCACAATTGGAAATTGTGGAGCGACAATTTTATTGATGGCACGTAAATCAATTATGAAGCTAAAAGGAATTGCATTATCGCCTTTTTTGTACACGGGTAAAATCGGACTATTGCACAAACTACCTGTAATTTCCTCACTCACCCCTCGATGTACAAAATCGGAGACGATGCATTTCAAAGCTTGCTCAACATCGACTGAAATCTTATACTGAGGAATGCGCGGCAGCTTTACCCCACGTTTCAAGACAATTTTGACAGGCTGATTTGCAAAACGCCGACATCATTGTCGTCAATTGTCCATAAACACTCCGGAACTTCACTAAATTCCGGCGGCAAAGGTCTAGTCAAGAATTGAGAGACAGAAAGTTGCTGTGGTGAAATCGTCAAACGCACTCCATCAGAAGAACAATGAATTACCGCATTTAATTGCTTCAACAGATTCAACCCCAGCAAATTCTCTCCACAATTCAAAGTCAAAAGGAATGGACAGCGGTCCATAAACGGACCCAAAGAGCTAGGTACTGGTGAAGAAACCGGACAGACAACTGGTGTGCCAGAAAACCCTACAGAAACATTAGTTTGCCCTGACAGTGGAATGTTTGGAACCCAAGAATGATCAATGGAACACTTTTGTGCACCTGTATCTATCAAGAATAGATGTTTCCTATTACCCACTATCATTTCAACGTAGGGACCTTTCTAATTGACGGGAATAGGCGTCGGTTCGGGCAATACTAGCGAAACAAAATGTCATTAAAAGGAGGTTCTTCAGAGAGATAAGCGGCAGAAGGATGATCAGAAATGTTTCTAGTATCCACACTTGATGTCTGATTATCCTGTGAAAAAGGTTGCTGTGAATCTTGTACAAACTGGCCCCCTAGCCTGGGCGACCTCTGGGTCATCTACCCATATTCCCAAATGTGTTATTTGACCTTTGTCGGAGGATTGGGCATTGTGCACGCCAATGACCCTCTTGCCTACAATAGGCATTCTGGTTAATGGTTACAGGACCCATTTGTGAATTACCCCCTCTAGGGCCTCTAACAATTTGCTGTAATAATACTTTTGTCTTCCAATCACTTTTTCTCTTTTCAACTCTTTCCTTTTCATTATTGACACGATTCTCATAGTACTGAGCCATGTGCAGTACTTCTGACTGAGACTTTGCTTGCCAAGCGCTCTCAGAAGACATAATTTGTGACTGGATGTCAGGCAGCAATCCACGCACAAATTTGTCTACAAATAATCTTTTCCCAGACTCTGTGCCTAAGTCTTGTCCACTGAAATCCGAGAATACCTGTTCGAACGGATTAAAGAACTCGGTAGCACCCTTAGACTTCCCTTGGACACAGGCAGTAAGCTTGTCCCAAATAATTCTTTTTTTGGGAATTATAGTTTTCAATTTTGCAACTATTCTGTCAGCTAAAGTTGGTATCACCTGAGGCGGTCTTTTGCCAGCTGGCCTTTCTTCATCGAGTCTAATTATGTTAGCCCATGTACCTCCTAGCCCTGGTACGTCATCTATAGTCCTAACCTGTTTCCACAAATCTACGGGCAGGAGTACGGGGAATAACAGATCAATATCACTTAAAGTGAATACTGAGGATTGCAAAACGGATTCTATTTCTTTATAGAACCCTGCTGGATTTTTCCTAATGTCGGGAATAGATTGTCTAATAGTGTTCACCCCCTGCCTCGAAAAACGGGACGTGAACAAACTGTGACACATAATGTGCAGGAATATCTTGAGCAACTGCACCCATTGCAGGATTAGCCGGAATCTCAACCTTTGGGACAAATGTCGGACGAACCTCTCTCATAGGCAACTCCGAACGCTTACTAAGCAACAGAGCCAACTCGAGCGCTACTGCAGCAGAAGAAGTGTCAAATGAAAAAGCTCTCTTATAAATACTCAATAACTCTGCGGGACAACAAATCTTTCTTTTTACACACTCATCCTGTAGGTTTTCTACCATTACCTGTATCACTTTCGTCTGCATTTCTGGCGTATACTGACTATACTTGTCATATACTTCAACTGGAGTTATCGATGCATCTGAGATCCATCTAATCGCGTCTTTTATGCAGATTTGCATTTCCTCAGATATCGATTTTCGACAAGGGAGGAACCGTTTCTGTACATACATAACGTCCAAACTATCTGCATCTTCATCCTCATTCTGTAACCTTTCCAACTCCTTTCTATACTCAAACACCCTCTCAGGATGCTCTTGTACTTTCTCAGCAGTGTCTCTAGAGAACGCTATGGTGTTCAGGTCCCTCAATCCTTGCGGGAGCTCTGTATTGTTTAACCTGTCCCACATTACACACAAATGAATACCTAATCCCTCAATAAAAATATTTTTCTCAGGAAAATTGTCCATATTAGAAAGTGTGTCAAAAACATTAGCTCGATCACCCCCCTCCATACAATGCTTAGCCCACGCAATCAATTCACGTTTCTTCAATGGAGGTACAGTATTGCGAGTAACAACCCTTGATCCCGCTCCCTGATCGACTACAAGTGGCACAGGACCACTTTGAAGAGGGAGAATAGGCATGTTCAATGGAGGTGTTATCACTGGTACAACAGTAAAGAGCTGAGGAGCAGGTGGAGGAGCAGGCGGAGGAGCAACAACATAAGGAGGACCAATGACTGGAGGAAGATGAACGACAAGAGGAACGATAGGAGCAGGAGGAGGAATAACAGCAGGAAGAGGCAAAGCTGTGGGAAGAGGAACATACGGAGGTGGCGCAGTGGAACTAGGCCTTCATTCATTTAACAATTTATCGATAAGTTCTTCGGAAACATGAAAGTCTTTAGAACGATAGATTTTCTGGATACCAAGTGAAAAAGCCCTATCCATATTTCTAGCTGACTCAGACTGTTTATCATGGTCATATAACAACGTTTTTTCGGTGTTCGTCTTATGACGGCGCGCATGTTTTTCTCTACTCTTAACCTGCTGTAAAGCTGCTTTTTTCCAATTCTGCAATACATCGAATGCTGCAGGTCTATCCTTTTTCTTTAATAGTATAGATTCTAAGTACTCAATACGAGGGATTTCAAAACTACCATTGATTGGCCACTGAAGTCCGGAAGCATGTCCAGTTTGTCTGTGCCAAATATCATTAAACACTATACTACCTATGCCATGCTTACAGTACATAGTACAAGCTGGCAACCCCTCCTGTGGCGCCGGATGGCTAAATTCTAAAGATTGTCTGTCACTGCGGAATAATGCCCTAAAGCAGGCAGACAATTTCTCAGGCATGTCAGAATACTGGTGTTACCTGGTCAATAATTGTACTTGCAAGTGCAATGCTCCAAAACAAATTATCAGGATACTTAAGAATCAGGTCACGACTCACCTGATCAAGCCTAAGGAGGTCCGATCGGATTTCAAAGTTTTTCTAACAAATTTTACCTCATGTTTGGTGATTTTCGGCAAATCTGCCTGCATCGATAAGTGGACCCTCGTCAAGATACCGACTCGGACCGCGTGCTCACTGTCCAGGGATCGGGCCGTGCAGCACTGCTGAGGTGTCGCGTCACATTCAGAAAGGGGCCCCTTTTTTTACACCGTCTGATCCCGGTCTGATAGCCTGCGTCAACCTTCAACGAGCTGGCATCAATCTTGAGGTTCCCTATTTATTAAACTAGCATATGTTAATTAAAAGTTATTGCAATCAAACACAATTTCCAGTTTACTTTAGGAGAGAACCACCCCCCTCTCTCTCTTTTGTTTCATGTGACTGGTGGAAGCCACAATATAGTTGAAAGATCTGGGGAGGAAGTGTAGAATATACCATAACATGCATACAAGGAGGAGGGATGATTAGTAAAATATGAAGGATTAATAGTGAAGAATATTTTGAGATAACACTGAAGATGGCTGGGTAGAACTGAGACCCAGGTAGCTCACAACATCGCATAATTGGGTGGCAGGCTGAATAAAGGAGCCATTTTCAGAAAGATGAGCAAGTCCATATTGGAACTGGGTTCCAGACAGTCAGCTGAATAGATCCTTGCTGAATACAGATGCTCAAAAGTGAGGGTCCAAGCAGTTTCTCAACAAATAAGAAGCCACATTGCAGATGCAAGTACAGAAACCCCAATATAAATCAAAATTGTCCATATAGTCTGCACAATCTGGGGAATAGAGCAGTGAGAAGACAGAGGAATGCTAATTTGATGAAGACACTGGTGCAGTGTTTAATACAATGCCCTGTGTCTCTCATTTACATTGAGCACCAAGTGAGATGTAATTTCCTTAAAAGCCAATGGGGCTAATTTTGGTAGTCCCCGTAATTTGGCAGCTTGAACCCGATACGTGTCTCCCTTTATGTACTTGGCTCCCCACAGCCACATGTTCCTCATTGGCTCAGTGTATTGCAAAAGACGATTGGCAACAAAAAGGCATGCGTGTTTGTACACTGCCTTTTTGCAGTCCATCGTTCAAATTGAGAAAACAATACCTGCCATGTACTCCTGGCAAACAGTGTCTACAAAGGATCCCTGTAGTTTTCACCTGATTGTTTGCTTTTTCTCCTATGGAGCCGGCAGACTCCATAGGAATCACCAGGATGTGTTTGTGGCAGCATGACAATCTATGCTGGTGCAAATGCTGGAGTATGAGTATGGTGGAGAGGAAGGGAGCAGTGGAAACGTTAAGTTAAATAACCAGAGATAATTCATTATATTCATAGACAATTGTGACAAGCGTTAAGCCCCTGAAGAACCTTTGCTTGAAATGCACATGCATGCTCATGTGTAATGTGGCTGGGAAAGTGTGCTTTAACATGGTACCTGTTACTGGAAAATAGTACATTCAGCCTACAAACTTTCAGAGCTGAAATTAAATGAATATGATTAGATTGAATGTTGTACACACACATATAGACTGAAAACTACACACAAATAGACTGAATACAGCACAACTGTAGATTGAAACCTCTGCATTCATGTATTAATTGAAAGTTGTGCATACATATTCAGAACATCTTGTAAATATAAGTAAGAATCCCAGGCACCATAAATGGAGGGTGGCATTGAGAAAATGAAGGATGTATTTTGATATCTTGAAACAGAAATGTTAAGTGCCATGTTGAAATTATATGATTGAAATATTAAACGTTGCTTAGATAACAGCAAAACACATGCTAAGGATGCCAAGCATCTTTTATAGTGTATGTATATAATATTAAATTGATTATGGAAATTACTGCTTGCATGAGAAACAGTAGTGAGATTCATGAAGGTAGGGAAAATATTTGTATTGACCATTTGTTCTTGAATCTATAACATTGTGCTGGTGTCCTTGGTATAAAGCTAGAGACCACTTTAGTTTGAATTTAGTTATTTGTTTTAAATACATTTGGAATTTTGAGGCATCATAGTCTGTTTAGTCACCAGAACTGCGGGGTGGGTTTTGTACATTATGTATATAAGACTGGTTGTGTCACTGAAGCAGAAGTGTCAAGACTTTAACATTTTGAATAAAAAGCCATTTTGTTAACATAATCAAGAATGTACACACATGGCTTTCGGGGGCCCTGAAGAATAACCAGTGCCTTGCATCACTGTCTTATTATGCTGAAATCCTCCCAGATTGAAAATGGCAATTACGTGAGAGGTTATCACTTTTTGGTATTGAATTAATATTTTATATTTAAAGAACTCAGTCATGAAAATGCACAGAGCTTGTTTAGCAAATAAAGACATCCCATCCAACTGAAGGCTTAGGTCAACTCATCAAAATCTTTCCATGGTCCCATGATTCAGAAAACAAGACTCTTGGTACACAGAAATACTGCCTGGAACTGCCACATTTGTGAGGTCATTAATACAGTTCTTCACATTCAGGAGTGCTCTTAAAACCTATCCTTTTCATAAATATCTACTATTACATATACCTAGCTGGGTGTCTAGTCGGTTCTTTCTCCTAACCTTAATAAATTGTGGTTTTGTGACTTAGGGAGCTTCTGCCTTAGAAAATAAATAAGCATAATATAAACACAATATGCTATTCCATCATTCAGGTCATCATTCACTAGCTTTGAAAAAGGTCTTTAGACCAGGTAAAGGCTATAGATTTCAGGAAATCTGATATCTGGAAAGTCACTTACACTTTAAAAGAGGTTAGGGAAGTCACAGAAATGCTGTAAACACACTCCAGGGATGGACGCCAAATAATCAAATTGAAGGGCTACATGAATGGAAACGTTCCCTTTATCCCTACCTTCAGCCATAGCTAGACGTCTACCTATATAAACATCAGAATGAATCAGGTTTGAAACAACATCCACCAATCTTAATGTAGCAGAAGGGAATCAATTAATTTGAGAGATATTTTAATTCACTGCGAAGAGACAAATGCAAAATACTTTTTACCACCATTTTCCTGATTGCTATAGTGGTTGTCTATGAAATACCATGCTCACTGTTAGCAAATGTAGTCATCATTGCACACCCTAAATGAATATACTTGATCAGGGACGTGATCAAATATGGTAGTGAGTTGGTTATTTAAATGGTTTTTACCTCTATGGCTATTGTAGTGTAGACCTCCAACAACCAGACCGATAAATAACAAGTCTCTAGGAAAAAACTCTTGCTGAACCATTTTGTGAGAAGAACAGGAGCTGTATTTGTACACAAAAAGGAAATGGTGATAGGGTATTCTAAGTCCACTGCTGCAAAGCTCTCTCTCTTCTTCAAAGCAGACAGCACATTATAAGCATGTAAATCATCATATGTGACACATACATTATACAGTGCTCATCCCCCACCCTCATTGGCTGCCACCGGCATACATGCTTATAATTACATATGAACCCCCTGTTCATTGGCCACACCCTCTTCACCTCCAACTTCAAAACACTTGGGTTTCAATCTCTTCACCTTGGGATGCTATTAGGTGATTGGTTCAGTTACTGAAAGTACTGCCCTGCTCTGAGGCATTATCATGTGATGTGCACCTGACTATCAACATAGGCTCAGTGGAAAAATGTGAGGTTGGTCTGGTCCTTGCAAATAAAGCAACTATTTTCTCCTCCCAGACACACAGGCGCACCCTCCATGCCTCCCTGTTGCAATCTTATAAGAGTTGGGATCACCCTTTGCCATCCTTGGTACAAATCACAGACCAAGTTGTCCTCTGCTCCCCCTTATCAGCTTCTCCTCCCAGGGGGAGGGTGGATGTAGTCCTGGTTTTTAAGCGGGTCCCACTGATCAGTTTACTTTGTGAAGGATTTTGATGGTTTGCTCACAGACATCTAGTAGTTCAAATGGAATGAACATTATCCTGGGGGTCGCTGGTGCTCTAAATCTCAATGGGTGCTTTGGAAGCTGACGACCTCTGTACTGGCTCCCATGGATTTGTCTTTTCACAATCGGCCACAGCCCTGCTTGTGTTAGGCTGCTCACATTCTTTTCTAATTTCGCAAAACTCTAACAAGGTATATTGTGTTTGTCTACGTGGTCCCTGCCTCGCCTGAGGTGGGGGTGAAATATTAAAGAACAAGGCCTCATTCTAGGTTTTGAACGCTGCGTGCGAAAATTCAGGCCTACCTTCGTATATGGCGTCACTTCTATGTTTCTCTTCGGTGTTCAGGGATTTTTGCCGTATGTGGAGCGCAAGCAGTGCATCTACTTGACACTTCTATACAACTGTTCTCAGTTTACCTCAAATCTATATATGTTTCTACAATAAACATGCCACACACTATTCATCTATACCTTCAGAACTCCCCCCTGGACCTATGTGCATTTCTCACGTGTTACTATATATTTCCTGCAGTCTAAAGCATTTCGGAGGGGCTGAGATCTGAATGTGCATTCCCGATCCTATCCTAAATTGGCCAAACAACCAGCTATCTAAAGATGAGGTCAAGACCGAAGAAGTGCAATTAAGACAGGGGGAGACTCCCCCGATATCCCGCAGCACCTAGAAGTCTAGCACCACCTAAAATAAACCTCCACATGTATCTGTATCTAATTAATTGACAGAGACCTTGGGGGCGGTGACCTTGAATGGAGAACCATCAGAGCAGTCACCTTTTGGATAGAATAATTGGGGCTCCAGGTTCTAGGGGTGTTGATGTTGAGACAGGTGTTTAAGAAGTGCTGTTTAAAGCAATCTTCATTGTTTCATCCACAGTCTGTTCCATGTTATTCTCTGTTACCCCTTTCTTACATATTTCAACTCTCCACTGTTCATGATTCCACCGCTGGTCTTCTTGACTATCCATTTCTATCATCCTGGTCCATAACCTGTGGGAGTGGAATTCAATGTGAGCTCGTCCAAAAGCATTTTTCAGTGTTCAGCTGAAAGGTGTGACTATATTCATATCCGAAGGTTGGGGACGGGGGCATAGCCCGGCTCAGCTTGGTGTCGGGGGTGGCAGGGCGCCCACCGTGGAGTCGATACGCATCTGGAAAATGAGAGTCCAGAACCCAAATCAGACCTGGCAAAAGGACTGACACGAGTGCAGAGTAAGAAGCATCCTCGCCATGTGAGATGGACAGGTTCCATCAGAACTATGCAGAGGTGTTCAGCAAGCCAAGGGCTGGCCATTCCAGGGGCCAGACATCAGAGGCATACTGGCCGCTGGGAATGAGTGACATCCCGAAATGTGCATAGCCCGGCACTAATTTGATTTCCACACAATAAAAATCAAAACATATATTAATTTCATTCATGTTTTTCTTCTTGTGACCTTTAACATCTTCACCAGGAAAATGAAGACTAGAATGTAAGTGACCCACTTTGGTGGGATTTTTAATTTCTGCATACAGACCTCTCTCCCTGGGAGGGAACACTTGAGTGTTCGCATATACATCTTTTATTGTGATTTGCAAATATATATTGAATGAAATATTATATATATGTATCCTGATTGCACGTTGCATGAATCGTCTGCTCCAGGAAAATAACACTGATTAGTTCCTACCTTGCACGTTGTTACTAGCAGTCTCTCAGACCAAGGGTCCTGATGCAGGGCAGAAGCGAAACCCATGTTGACGCTCTATGGAACAGACCACCCTCCTGGCCGTTTTCCACCATCTACCATCTATTTTATATGAGGACCAGGTGTATATTTTTCCTACTGTGATTTATTTTTAAAATAATGAGTAAAGGTTAATTATTTGTACAGATCGGTATTCACACAGTGGTAGAAACACTGCAGTGACTGTCTGTCTTGTTAGAGCGCTCGCATTCTGCTCGGATATTTATTAGAATTTAGGAAATAGTTTTCAAGCCATTGATCTTTTTCTGATTAAGGAAACCTTAGTACAGTGGCTGGAAGCTTGACTAAACCAGAATAAAAGAAGTCGAGTGCATGTCCCAGATACCTGAGTGTCCTCTTTTTCTGACCTGGTGTCTTGTCATGATTGCCCACAGTGCATGTCCTGGTTGTCAGTCCTTAGGTCCTGAGTGCCTCCCCTGAGGGCCTTCCCTGAGGGCCTGTTCACAACGTGTGTGCTGGGTGTCTGTCCTGAAGAATGCCTCCCCTGAGTGCTTGCCCTGAGGGGCTGTCCACAGTACCAGCCCTGATGTTCTGCCTTGATATCCTGAGTGCCGGTTCTCAGTCCTTGAACTCAGTGCCCGTCCGCTGTGTGTGCATTGATGTCCATGGGTGTCTGTCTTTACTGCCTGTTCACAGCATGTATCCTGGGTGTCTGTCCTGATGTCCTGAGTGCCTCCCCTGAGTGTCTGCCCCTAGGGCCTGTCTACAGTATCTTCTCTGGTTCCATGGCTTCAAATCAAGAGTGCCAATGCTCAGTCCCTGTACCCAGCGCCTTTCACCTGTGCCTGACTTGATGTCCCTGGTGGCCTGCCTGGAGTGACTGTCCTAACTGTCTACATGGATGTCTTGATCACATGTCCTGAGTGCCTGTCCTGGTTGCATGTCATTAGTACCCATCCTGATGGTCCTGCCTTCATAGTCAGAGCTCCTGCCCTATTGACCTGCATTTCTGAGTCTCTAGCCTAAGTGCCTGCCTTCAGTGTTTGTCACGAGGTTCTGAGTGCCTTTGCTAAAATCGTATTAGTTGTTCTTTTAAGTTGTGAACTTTTGTCCTGAATTACAAAAATGCTTGTCCTGAGTTTCACTCCAAATATTCTGAGTTCATATGCTGACACCAGGTGATCTTGATACGATTGTGGATGCCTGTCCTGATGCCCAAATCCCTGTCTTCCCTGAAGGTATGAGTGCACGCTATGATGTATGAGTGCCTGTCCTGATGCCCAAATGCCTGTCTTCCCTGAAGTTATGAGTGCACGCTATGATGCATGAGTGCCTGTCCTTATGGCCAAATGCCTGTCTTCCCTGAAGTTATGAGTGCACGCTATGATGTATTAGTGCCTGTCCTGATGCCCAAATGCCTGTCTTCCCTGAAGTTATGAGTGCACGCTATGATGTATTAGTGCCTGTCCTGATGCCCAAATGCCTGTCTTCCCTGAAGTTATGAGTGCACGCTATGATGCATGAGTGCCTGTCCTGATGCCCAAATGCCTGTCTTCCCTGAAGTTATGAGTGCACGCTATGATGCATGAGTGCCTGTTCTGATGCCCAAATGCCTGTCTTCCCTGAAGGTATGAGTGCACGCTATGATGTATGAGTGCCTGTCCTGATGCCCAAATGCCTGTCTTCCCTGAAGGTATGAGTGCACGCTATGATGTATGAGTGCCTGTCCTGATGGCCAAATGCCAGTCTTCCTTGAAGTTATGAGTGCACGCTATGATGTATGAGTGCCTGTCCTGATGCCCAAATGCCTGTCTTCTCTGAAGTTATGAGTGCACGCTATGATGTATGAGTGCCTGTCCTTATGCCCAAATGCCTGTCTTCCCTGAAGTTATGAGTGCACGCTATGATGTATGAGTGCCTGTCCTTATGGCCAAATGCCTGTCTTCCCTGAAGTTATGAGTGCATGCTATGATGTATGAGTGCCTGTCCTGATGCCTGTCTTCCCTGAAGTTATGAGTGCACGCTATAATGTATCAGTGCCTGTCCTGATGCCCAAATGCCTGTCTTCCCTGAAGTTATGAGTGCATGCTATGATATATCAGTGCCTGTCCGGATGCCCAAATGCCTGTCTTCCCTGAAGTTATGAGTGCATGCTATGATGTATGAGTGCCTGTCTTTATGGCCAAATGCCTGTCTTCTCTGAAGTTATGAGTGCATGCTATGATGTATGAGTGCCTGTCCTGATGCCCAAATGCCTGTCTTCCCTGAAGGTATGAGTGCATGCTATGATGTATGAGTGCCTGTCCTTATGCCCAAATGCCTGTCTTCCCTGAAGGTATGAGTGCACGCTATGATGTATGAGTGCCTGTCCTTATGGCCAAATTCCTGTCTTCCCTGAAGTTATGAGTGCACGCAATGGTGTCTGAGTGCCTGTCCTGATACCCAAATGTCAGTCTTCCCTGAAGTTATGAGTGCACGCTATGATGTATGAGTGCCTGTCCTTATGCCAAAATGCCTGTCTTCCCTGAAGTTATGAGTGCACGCTATGATGTATGAGTGCCTGTCCTTATGGCCAAATGCCTGTCTTCTCTGAAGTTATGAGTACACGCTATGATGTATGAGTGCCTGTCCTGATGCCCAAATCCCTGTCTTCCCTGAAGTTATGAGTGCACGCTATGATATATGAGTGCCTGTCCTGATGCCTGTCTTCCCTGAAGTTATGAGTGCACGCTATGATGTATGAGTGCCTGCGCTGATGCCCAAATGCCTGTCTTCCCTGAAGTTATGAGTGCACGCTATGATGTATGAGTGCCTGTCCTGATGCCCAAATGCCTGTCTTCCCTGAAGTTATGAGTACACGCTATGATGTATGAGTGCCTGTCCTGATGCCCAAATGCCTGTCTTCCCTGAAGTTATGAGTGCAAGCCAGGATGTATGAGTGCCTGTGCTTATGGCCAAATTCCTGTCTTCCCTGAAGTTATGAGTGCACGCTATGATGTATGAGTGCCTGTCCTGATGCCAAAATGTCAGTCTTCCCTGAAGTTATGAGTGCACGCTATGATGTATGAGTGCCTGTCCTGATGCCCAAATGCCTGTCTTCTCTGAAGTTACGAGTGCACGCTATGATGTATGAGTGCCTGTCCTTATGGCCAAATGCCTGTCTTCCCTGAAGTTATGAGTGCATGCTATGATGTATGAGTGCCTGTCCTGATGCCTGTCTTCCCTGAAGTTGTGAGTGCACACTATGATGTATGAGTTCCTGTCCTGATGCCCAAATGCCTGTCTTCTCTGAAGTTATGAGTGCACGCTATGATGTATGAGTGCCTGTCCTTATGCCCAAATGCCTGTCTTCCCTGAAGTTATGAGTGCATGCTATGATGTATGAGTGCCTGTCCTTATGGCCAAATGCCTGTCTTCTCTGAAGTTATGAGTACACGCTATGATGTATGAGTGCCTGTCCTGATGCCCAAATGCCTGTCTTCCCTGAAGTTATGAGTGCACGCTATGATGTATGAGTGCCTGTCCTTATGGCCAAATGCCTGTCTTCTCTGAAGTTATGAGTACACGCTCTGATGTATGAGTGCCTGTCCTGATGCCCAAATGCCTGTCTTCCCTGAAGTTATGAGTGCATGCTATGATGTATGAGTGCCTGTCCTGATGCCCAAATGCCTGTATTCCCTGAAGTTATGAGTGCACGCTATGATGCATGAGTGCCTGTCCTGATGCCCAAATGCCTGTCTTCCCTGAAGTTATGAGTGCACGCTATGATGTATGAGTGCCTGTCCTGATGCCCAAATGTCAGTCTTCCCTGAAGTTATGAGTGCACGCTATGATGTATGAGTGCCCGTCCTGATGCCCAAATGCCTGTCTTCTCTGAAGTTATGAGTGCACGCTATGATGTATGAGTGCCTGTCCTTATGGCCAAATGCCTGTCTTCCCTGAAGTTATGAGTGCATGCTATGATGTATGAGTGCCTGTCCTGATGCCTGTCTTCCCTGAAGTTGTGAGTGCACACTATGATGTATGAGTTCCTGTCCTGATGCCCAAATGCCTGTCTTCTCTGAAGTTATGAGTGCACGCTATGATGTATGAGTGCCTGTCCTGATGCCCAAATGCCTGTCTTCCCTGAAGTTATGAGTGCACGCTATGATGTATGAGTGCCTGTCCTTATGGCCAAATGCCTGTCTTCTCTGAAGTTATGTGTACACGCTATGATGTATGAGTGCCTGTCCTGATGCCCAAATGCCTGTCTTCCCTGAAGTTATGAGTGCATGCTATGATGTATGAGTGCCTGTCCTGATGCCCAAATGCCTGTCTTCCCTGAAGTTATGAGTGCATGCTATGATGTATGAGTGCCTGTCCTGATGCCCAAATGCCTGTATTCCCTGAAGTTATGAGTGCACGCTATGATGCATGAGTGCCTGTCCTGATGCCCAAATGCCTGTCTTCCCTGAAGTTATGAGTGCATGCTATGATGTATGAGTGCCTGTCCTGATGCCTGTCTTCCCTGAAGTTGTGAGTGCACACTATGATGTATGAGTTCCTGTCCTGATGCCCAAATGCCTGTCTTCTCTGAAGTTATGAGTGCACGCTATGATGTATGAGTGCCTGTCCTTATGCCCAAATGCCTGTCTTCCCTGAAGTTATGAGTGCATGCTATGATGTATGAGTGCCTGTCCTTATGGCCAAATGCCTGTCTTCTCTGAAGTTATGAGTACACGCTATGATGTATGAGTGCCTGTCCTGATGCCCAAATGCCTGTCTTCCCTGAAGTTATGAGTGCACGCTATGATGTATGAGTGCCTGTCCTTATGGCCAAATGCCTGTCTTCTCTGAAGTTATGAGTACACGCTATGATCCTGTCCTGATGCCCAAATGCCTGTCTTCCCTGAAGTTATGAGTGCATGCTATGATGTATGAGTGCCTGTCCTGATGCCCAAATGCCTGTATTCCCTGAAGTTATGAGTGCACGCTATGATGCATGAGTGCCTGTCCTGATGCCCAAATGCCTGTCTTCCCTGAAGTTATGAGTGCACGCTATGATGTATGAGTGCCTGTCCTGATGCCCAAATGTCAGTCTTCCCTGAAGTTATGAGTGCACGCTATGATGTATGAGTGCCCGTCCTGATGCCCAAATGCCTGTCTTCTCTGAAGTTATGAGTGCATGCTATGATGTATGAGTGCCTGTCCTTATGGCCAAATGCCTGTCTTCCCTGAAGTTATGAGTGCATGCTATGATGTATGAGTGACTGTCCTGATGCCTGTCTTCCCTGAAGTTGTGAGTGCACACTATGATGTATGAGTTCCTGTCCTGATGCCCAAATGCCTGTCTTCTCTGAAGTTATGAGTGCACGCTATGATGTATGAGTGCCTGTCCTGATGCCCAAATGCCTGTCTTCCCTGAAGTTATGAGTGCACGCTATGATGTATGAGTGCCTGTCCTTATGGCCAAATGCCTGTCTTCTCTGAAGTTATGTGTACACGCTATGATGTATGAGTGCCTGTCCTGATGCCCAAATGCCTGTCTTCCCTGAAGTTATGAGTGCATGCTATGATGTATGAGTGCCTGTCCTGATGCCCAAATGCTTGTCTTCCCTGAAGTTATGAGTGCATGCTATTATGTATGAGTGCCTGTCCTGATGCCCAAATGCCTGTATTCCCTGAAGTTATGAGTGCACGCTATGATGCATGAGTGCCTGTCCTGATGCCCAAATGCCTGTCTTCCCTGAAGTTATGAGTGCACGCTATGATGTATGAGTGCCTGTCCTGATGCCCAAATGTCAGTCTTCCCTGAAGTTATGAGTGCACGCTATGATGTATGAGTGCCCGTCCTGATGCCCAAATGCCTGTCTTCTCTGAAGTTATGAGTGCACGCTATGATGTATGAGTGCCTGTCCTTATGGCCAAATGCCTGTCTTCCCTGAAGTTATGAGTGCATGCTATGATGTATGAGTGCCTGTCCTGATGCCTGTCTTCCCTGAAGTTGTGAGTGCACACTATGATGTATGAGTTCCTGTCCTGATGCCCAAATGCCTGTCTTCTCTGAAGTTATGAGTGCACGCTATGATGTATGAGTGCCTGTCCTTATGCCCAAATGCCTGTCTTCCCTGAAGTTATGAGTGCACGCTATGATGTATGAGTTCCTGTCCTGATGCCCAAATGCCTGTCTTCTCTGAAGTTATGAGTGCACGCTATGATGTATGAGTGCCTGTCCTTATGCCCAAATGCCTGTCTTCCCTGAAGTTATGAGTGCACGCTATGATGTATGAGTGCCTGTCCTTATGGCCAAATGCCTGTCTTCTCTGAAGTTATGAGTACACGCTATGATGTATGAGTGCCTGTCCTGATGCCCAAATGCCTGTCTTCCCTGAAGTTATGAGTGCACGCTATGATGTATGAGTGCCTGTCCTGATGCCCAAATGCCTGTCTTCCCTGAAGTTATGAGTGCACGCTATGATGTATGAGTGCCTGTCCTTATGGCCAAATGCCTGTCTTCTCTGAAGTTATGTGTACACGCTATGATGTATGAGTGCCTGTCCTGATGCCCAAATGCCTGTCTTCCCTGAAGTTATGAGTGCATGCTATGATGTATGAGTGCCTGTCCTGATGCCCAAATGCCTGTATTCCCTGAAGTTATGAGTGCACGCTATGATGCATGAGTGCCTGTCCTGATGCCCAAATGCCTGTCTTCCCTGAAGTTATGAGTGCACGCTATGATGTATGAGTGCCTGTCCTGATGCCCAAATGCCTGTCTTCCCTGAAGTTATGAGTGCACGCTATGATGCATGAGTGCCTGTCCTGATGCCCAAATGCCTGTCTTCCCTGAAGTTATGAGTGCATGCTATGATGTATGAGTGCCTGTCCTGATGCCTGTCTTCCCTGAAGTTATGAGTGCACGCTATGATGTATCAGTGCCTGTCCTGATGCCCAAATGCCTGTCTTCCCTGAAGTTATGAGTGTACGCTATGATGTATCAGTGCCTGTCCTGATGCCCAAATGCCTGTCTTCCCTGAAGTTATGAGTGCACGCTATGATGCATGAGTGCCTGTCCTGATGCCCAAATGCCTGTCTTCCCTGAAGTTATGAGTGCACGCTATGATGCATGAGTGCCTGTCCTGATGCCCAAATGCCTGTCTTCCCTGAAGTTATGAGTGCAAGCTAGGATGTATGAGTGCCTGTGCTTATGGCCAAATTCCTGTCTTCCCTGAAGTTATGAGTGCACGCTATGATGTATGAGTGCCTGTCCTGATGCCAAAATGTCAGTCTTCCCTGAAGTTATGAGTGCACGCTATGATGTATGAGTGCCTGTCCTGATGCCCAAATGCCTGTCTTCTCTGAAGTTATGAGTGCACGCTATGATGTATGAGTGCCTGTCCTTATGGCCAAATGCCTGTCTTCCCTGAAGTTATGAGTGCATGCTATGATGTATGAGTGCCTGTCCTGATGCCTGTCTTCCCTGAAGTTGTGAGTGCACACTATGATGTATGAGTTCCTGTCCTGATGCCCAAATGCCTGTCTTCTCTGAAGTTATGAGTGCACGCTATGATGTATGAGTGCCTGTCCTTATGCCCAAATGCCTGTCTTCCCTGAAGTTATGAGTGCATGCTATGATGTATGAGTGCCTGTCCTTATGGCCAAATGCCTGTCTTCTCTGAAGTTATGAGTACACGCTATGATGTATGAGTGCCTGTCCTGATGCCCAAATGCCTGTCTTCCCTGAAGTTATGAGTGCACGCTATGATGTATGAGTGCATGTCCTTATGGCCAAATGCCTGTCTTCTCTGAAGTTATGAGTACACGCTATGATGTATGAGTGCCTGTCCTGATGCCCAAATGCCTGTCTTCCCTGAAGTTATGAGTGCATGCTATGATGTATGAGTGCCTGTCCTGATGCCCAAATGCCTGTATTCCCTGAAGTTATGAGTGCACGCTATGATGCATGAGTGCCTGTCCTGATGCCCAAATGCCTGTCTTCCCTGAAGTTATGAGTGCACGCTATGATGTATGAGTGCCTGTCCTGATGCCCAAATGTCAGTCTTCCCTGAAGTTATGAGTGCACGCTATGATGTATGAGTGCCCGTCCTGATGCCCAAATGCCTGTCTTCTCTGAAGTTATGAGTGCACGCTATGATGTATGAGTGCCTGTCCTTATGGCCAAATGCCTGTCTTCCCTGAAGTTATGAGTGCATGCTATGATGTATGAGTGCCTGTCCTGATGCCTGTCTTCCCTGAAGGTGTGAGTGCACACTATGATGTATGAGTTCCTGTCCTGATGCCCAAATGCCTGTCTTCTCTGAAGTTATGAGTGCACGCTATGATGTATGAGTGCCTGTCCTGATGCCCAAATGCCTGTCTTCCCTGAAGTTATGAGTGCAAGCTAGGATGTATGAGTGCCTGTGCTTATGGCCAAATTCCTGTCTTCCCTGAAGTTATGAGTGCACGCTATGATTTATGAGTGCCTGTCCTGATGCCAAAATGTCAGTCTTCCCTGAAGTTATGAGTGCACGCTATGATGTATGAGTGCCTGTCCTGATGCCCAAATGCCTGTCTTCTCTGAAGTTACGAGTGCACGCTATGATGTATGAGTGCATGTCCTTATGGCCAAATGCCTGTCTTCCCTGAAGTTATGAGTGCATGCTATGATGTATGAGTGCCTGTCCTGATGCCTGTCTTCCCTGAAGTTGTGAGTGCACACTATGATGTATGAGTTCCTGTCCTGATGCCCAAATGCCTGTCTTCTCTGAAGTTATGAGTGCACGCTATGATGTATGAGTGCCTGTCCTTATGCCCAAATGCCTGTCTTCCCTGAAGTTATGAGTGCATGCTATGATGTATGAGTGCCTGTCCTTATGGCCAAATGCCTGTCTTCTCTGAAGTTATGAGTACACGCTATGATGTATGAGTGCCTGTCCTGATGCCCAAATGCCTGTCTTCCCTGAAGTTATGAGTGCACGCTATGATGTATGAGTGCCTGTCCTTATGGTCAAATGCCTGTCTTCTCTGAAGTTATGAGTACACGCTATGATGTATGAGTGCCTGTCCTGATGCCCAAATGCCTGTCTTCCCTGAAGTTATGAGTGCATGCTATGATGTATGAGTGCCTGTCCTGATGCCCAAATGCCTGTATTCCCTGAAGTTATGAGTGCACGCTATGATGCATGAGTGCCTGTCCTGATGCCCAAATGGCTGTCTTCCCTGAAGTTATGAGTGCACGCTATGATGTATGAGTGCCTGTCCTGATGCCCAAATGTCAGTCTTCCCTGAAGTTATGAGTGCACGCTATGATGTATGAGTGCCCGTCCTGATGCCCAAATGCCTGTCTTCTCTGAAGTTATGAGTGCACGCTATGATGTATGAGTGCCTGTCCTTATGGCCAAATGCCTGTCTTCCCTGAAGTTATGAGTGCATGCTATGATGTATGAGTGCCTGTCCTGATGCCTGTCTTCCCTGAAGTTGTGAGTGCACACTATGATGTATGAGTTCCTGTCCTGATGCCCAAATGCCTGTCTTCTCTGAAGTTATGAGTGCACGCTATGATGTATGAGTGCCTGTCCTGATGCCCAAATGCCTGTCTTCCCTGAAGTTATGAGTGCACGCTATGATGTATGAGTGCCTGTCCTTATGGCCAAATGCCTGTCTTCTCTGAAGTTATGTGTACACGCTATGATGTATGAGTGCCTGTCCTGATGCCCAAATGCCTGTCTTCCCTGAAGTTATGAGTGCATGCTATGATGTATGAGTGCCTGTCCTGATGCCCAAATGCCTGTCTTCCCTGAAGTTATGAGTGCATGCTATGATGTATGAGTGCCTGTCCTGATGCCCAAATGCCTGTATTCCCTGAAGTTATGAGTGCACGCTATGATGCATGAGTGCCTGTCCTGATGCCCAAATGCCTGTCTTCCCTGAAGTTATGAGTGCACGCTATGATGTATGAGTGCCTGTCCTGATGCCCAAATGTCAGTCTTCCCTGAAGTTATGAGTGCACTCTATGATGTATGAGTGCCCGTCCTGATGCCCAAATGCCTGTCTTCTCTGAAGTTATGAGTGCACGCTATGATGTATGAGTGCCTGTCCTTATGGCCAAATGCCTGTCTTCCCTGAAGTTATGAGTGCATGCTATGATGTATGAGTGCCTGTCCTGATGCCTGTCTTCCCTGAAGTTGTGAGTGCACACTATGATGTATGAGTTCCTGTCCTGATGCCCAAATGCCTGTCTTCTCTGAAGTTATGAGTGCACGCTATGATGTATGAGTGCCTGTCCTTATGCCCAAATGCCTGTCTTCCCTGAAGTTATGAGTGCACGCTATGATGTATGAGTGCCTGTCCTTATGGCCAAATGCCTGTCTTCTCTGAAGTTATGAGTACACGCTATGATGTATGAGTGCCTGTCCTGATGCCCAAATGCCTGTCTTCCCTGAAGTTATGAGTGCACGCTATGATGTATGAGTGCCTGTCCTGATGCCCAAATGCCTGTCTTCCCTGAAGTTATGAGTGCACGCTATGATGTATGAGTGCCTGTCCTTATGGCCAAATGCCTGTCTTCTCTGAAGTTATGTGTACACGCTATGATGTATGAGTGCCTGTCCTGATGCCCAAATGCCTGTCTTCCCTGAAGTTATGAGTGCATGCTATGATGTATGAGTGCCTGTCCTGATGCCCAAATGCCTGTATTCCCTGAAGTTATGAGTGCACGCTATGATGCATGAGTGCCTGTCCTGATGCCCAAATGCCTGTCTTCCCTGAAGTTATGAGTGCACGCTATGATGTATGAGTGCCTGTCCTGATGCCCAAATGCCTGTCTTCCCTGAAGTTATGAGTGCACGCTATGATGCATGAGTGCCTGTCCTGATGCCCAAATGCCTGTCTTCCCTGAAGTTATGAGTGCATGCTATGATGTATGAGTGCCTGTCCTGATGCCTGTCTTCCCTGAAGTTATGAGTGCACGCTATGATGTATCAGTGCCTGTCCTGATGCCCAAATGCCTGTCTTCCCTGAAGTTATGAGTGCACGCTATGATGTATCAGTGCCTGTCCTGATGCCCAAATGCCTGTCTTCCCTGAAGTTATGAGTGCACGCTATGATGCATGAGTGCCTGTCCTGATGCCCAAATGCCTGTCTTCCCTGAAGTTATGAGTGCACGCTATGATGCATGAGTGCCTGTCCTGATGCCCAAATGCCTGTCCTCCCTGAAGTTATGAGTGCAAGCTAGGATGTATGAGTGCCTGTGCTTATGGCCAAATTCCTGTCTTCCCTGAAGTTATGAGTGCACGCTATGATGTATGAGTGCCTGTCCTGATGCCAAAATGTCAGTCTTCCCTGAAGTTATGAGTGCACGCTATGATGTATGAGTGCCTGTCCTGATGCCCAAATGCCTGTCTTCTCTGAAGTTATGAGTGCACGCTATGATGTATGAGTGCCTGTCCTTATGGCCAAATGCCTGTCTTCCCTGAAGTTATGAGTGCATGCTATGATGTATGAGTGCCTGTCCTGATGCCTGTCTTCCCTGAAGTTGTGAGTGCACACTATGATGTATGAGTTCCTGTCCTGATGCCCAAATGCCTGTCTTCTCTGAAGTTATGAGTGCACGCTATGATGTATGAGTGCCTGTCCTTATGCCCAAATGCCTGTCTTCCCTGAAGTTATGAGTGCATGCTATGATGTATGAGTGCCTGTCCTTATGGCCAAATGCCTGTCTTCTCTGAAGTTATGAGTACACGCTATGATGTATGAGTGCCTGTCCTGATGCCCAAATGCCTGTCTTCCCTGAAGTTATGAGTGCACGCTATGATGTATGAGTGCCTGTCCTTATGGCCAAATGCCTGTCTTCTCTGAAGTTATGAGTACACGCTATGATGTATGAGTGCCTGTCCTGATGCCCAAATGCCTGTCTTCCCTGAAGTTATGAGTGCATGCTATGATGTATGAGTGCCTGTCCTGATGCCCAAATGCCTGTATTCCCTGAAGTTATGAGTGCACGCTATGATGCATGAGTGCCTGTCCTGATGCCCAAATGCCTGTCTTCCCTGAAGTTATGAGTGCACGCTATGATGTATGAGTGCCTGTCCTGATGCCCAAATGTCAGTCTTCCCTGAAGTTATGAGTGCACGCTATGATGTATGAGTGCCCGTCCTGATGCCCAAATGCCTGTCTTCTCTGAAGTTATGAGTGCACGCTATGATGTATGAGTGCCTGTCCTTATGGCCAAATGCCTGTCTTCCCTGAAGTTATGAGTGCATGCTATGATGTATGAGTGCCTGTCCTGATGCCTGTCTTCCCTGAAGTTGTGAGTGCACACTATGATGTATGAGTTCCTGTCCTGATGCCCAAATGCCTGTCTTCTCTGAAGTTATGAGTGCACGCTATGATGTATGAGTGCCTGTCCTTATGCCCAAATGCCTGTCTTCCCTGAAGTTATGAGTGCACGCTATGATGTATGAGTGCCTGTCCTTATGGCCAAATGCCTGTCTTCTCTGAAGTTATGAGTACACGCTATGATGTATGAGTGCCTGTCCTGATGCCCAAATGCCTGTCTTCCCTGAAGTTATGAGTGCAAGCTAGGATGTATGAGTGCCTGTGCTTATGGCCAAATTCCTGTCTTCCCTGAAGTTATGAGTGCACGCTATGATGTATGAGTGCCTGTCCTGATGCCAAAATGTCAGTCTTCCCTGAAGTTATGAGTGCACGCTATGATGTATGAGTGCCTGTCCTGATGCCCAAATGCCTGTCTTCTCTGAAGTTACGAGTGCACGCTATGATGTATGAGTGCCTGTCCTTATGGCCAAATGCCTGTCTTCCCTGAAGTTATGAGTGCATGCTATGATGTATGAGTGCCTGTCCTGATGCCTGTCTTCCCTGAAGTTGTGAGTGCACACTATGATGTATGAGTTCCTGTCCTGATGCCCAAATGCCTGTCTTCTCTGAAGTTATGAGTGCACGCTATGATGTATGAGTGCCTGTCCTTATGCCCAAATGCCTGTCTTCCCTGAAGTTATGAGTGCATGCTATGATGTATGAGTGCCTGTCCTTATGGCCAAATGCCTGTCTTCTCTGAAGTTATGAGTACACGCTATGATGTATGAGTGCCTGTCCTGATGCCCAAATGCCTGTCTTCCCTGAAGTTATGAGTGCACGCTATGATGTATGAGTGCCTGTCCTTATGGCCAAATGCCTGTCTTCTCTGAAGTTATGAGTACACGCTATGATGTATGAGTGCCTGTCCTGATGCCCAAATGCCTGTCTTCCCTGAAGTTATGAGTGCATGCTATGATGTATGAGTGCCTGTCCTGATGCCCAAATGCCTGTATTCCCTGAAGTTATGAGTGCACGCTATGATGCATGAGTGCCTGTCCTGATGCCCAAATGCCTGTCTTCCCTGAAGTTATGAGTGCACGCTATGATGTATGAGTGCCTGTCCTGATGCCCAAATGTCAGTCTTCCCTGAAGTTATGAGTGCACGCTATGATGTATGAGTGCCCGTCCTGATGCCCAAATGCCTGTCTTCTCTGAAGTTATGAGTGCACGCTATGATGTATGAGTGCCTGTCCTTATGGCCAAATGCCTGTCTTCCCTGAAGTTATGAGTGCATGCTATGATGTATGAGTGCCTGTCCTGATGCCTGTCTTCCCTGAAGTTGTGAGTGCACACTATGATGTATGAGTTCCTGTCCTGATGCCCAAATGCCTGTCTTCTCTGAAGTTATGAGTGCACGCTATGATGTATGAGTGCCTGTCCTTATGCCCAAATGCCTGTCTTCCCTGAAGTTATGAGTGCACGCTATGATGTATGAGTGCCTGTCCTTATGGCCAAATGCCTGTCTTCTCTGAAGTTATGAGTACACGCTATGATGTATGAGTGCCTGTCCTGATGCCCAAATGCCTGTCTTCCCTGAATTTATGAGTGCACGCTATGATGTATGAGTGCCTGTCCTGATGCCCAAATGCCTGTCTTCCCTGAAGTTATGAGTGCACGCTATGATGTATGAGTGCCTGTCCTTATGGCCAAATGCCTGTCTTCTCTGAAGTTATGTGTACACGCTATGATGTATGAGTGCCTGTCCTGATGCCCAAATGCCTGTCTTCCCTGAAGTTATGAGTGCATGCTATGATGTATGAGTGCCTGTCCTGATGCCCAAATGCCTGTCTTCCCTGAAGTTATGAGTGCATGCTATGATGTATGAGTGCCTGTCCTGATGCCCAAATGCCTGTATTCCCTGAAGTTATGAGTGCACGCTATGATGCATGAGTGCCTGTCCTGATGCCCAAATGCCTGTCTTCCCTGAAGTTATGAGTGCACGCTATGATGTATGAGTGCCTGTCCTGATGCCCAAATGTCAGTCTTCCCTGAAGTTATGAGTGCACGCTATGATGTATGAGTGCCCGTCCTGATGCCCAAATGCCTGTCTTCTCTGAAGTTATGAGTGCACGCTATGATGTATGAGTGCCTGTCCTTATGGCCAAATGCCTGTCTTCCCTGAAGTTATGAGTGCATGCTATGATGTATGAGTGCCTGTCCTGATGCCTGTCTTCCCTGAAGTTGTGAGTGCACACTATGATGTATGAGTTCCTGTCCTGATGCCCAAATGCCTGTCTTCTCTGAAGTTATGAGTGCACGCTATGATGTATGAGTGCCTGTCCTTATGCCCAAATGCCTGTCTTCCCTGAAGTTATGAGTGCACGCTATGATGTATGAGTGCCTGTCCTTATGGCCAAATGCCTGTCTTCTCTGAAGTTATGAGTACACGCTATGATGTATGAGTGCCTGTCCTGATGCCCAAATGCCTGTCTTCCCTGAAGTTATGAGTGCACGCTATGATGTATGAGTGCCTGTCCTGATGCCCAAATGCCTGTCTTCCCTGAAGTTATGAGTGCACGCTATGATGTATGAGTGCCTGTCCTGATGCCCAAATGCCTGTCTTCCCTGAAGTTATGAGTGCACGCTATGATGTATGAGTGCCTGTCCTTATGGCCAAATGCCTGTCTTCTCTGAAGTTATGTGTACACGCTATGATGTATGAGTACCTGTCCTGATGCCCAAATGCCTGTCTTCCCTGAAGTTATGAGTGCATGCTATGATGTATGAGTGCCTGTCCTGATGCCCAAATGCCTGTATTCCCTGAAGTTATGAGTGCACGCTATGATGCATGAGTGCCTGTCCTGATGCCCAAATGCCTGTCTTCCCTGAAGTTATGAGTGCACGCTATGATGTATGAGTGCCTGTCCTGATGCCCAAATGCCTGTCTTCCCTGAAGTTATGAGTGCACGCTATGATGCATGAGTGCCTGTCCTGATGCCCAAATGCCTGTCTTCCCTGAAGTTATGAGTGCATGCTATGATGTATGAATGCCTGTCCTGATGCCTGTCTTCCCTGAAGTTATGAGTGCACGCTATGATGTATCAGTGCCTGTCCTGATGCCCAAATGCCTGTCTTCCCTGAAGTTATGAGTGCACGCTATGATGTATCAGTGCCTGTCCTGATGCCCAAATGCCTGTCTTCCCTGAAGTTATGAGTGCACGCTATGATGCATGAGTGCCTGTCCTGATGCCCAAATGCCTGTCTTCCCTGAAGTTATGAGTGCACGCTATGATGCATGAGTGCCTGTCCTGATGCCCAAATGCCTGTCTTCCCTGAAGTTATGAGTGCAAGCTAGGATGTATGAGTGCCTGTGCTTATGGCCAAATTCCTGTCTTCCCTGAAGTTATGAGTGCACGCTATGATGTATGAGTGCCTGTCCTGATGCCAAAATGTCAGTCTTCCCTGAAGTTATGAGTGCACGCTATGATGTATGAGTGCCTGTCCTGATGCCCAAATGCCTGTCTTCTCTGAAGTTATGAGTGCACGCTATGATGTATGAGTGCCTGTCCTTATGGCCAAATGCCTGTCTTCCCTGAAGTTATGAGTGCATGCTATGATGTATGAGTGCCTGTCCTGATGCCTGTCTTCCCTGAAGTTGTGAGTGCACACTATGATGTATGAGTTCCTGTCCTGATGCCCAAATGCCTGTCTTCTCTGAAGTTATGAGTGCACGCTATGATGTATGAGTGCCTGTCCTTATGCCCAAATGCCTGTCTTCCCTGAAGTTATGAGTGCATGCTATGATGTATGAGTGCCTGTCCTTATGGCCAAATGCCTGTCTTCTCTGAAGTTATGAGTACACGCTATGATGTATGAGTGCCTGTCCTGATGCCCAAATGCCTGTCTTCCCTGAAGTTATGAGTGCACGCTATGATGTATGAGTGCCTGTCCTTATGGCCAAATGCCTGTCTTCTCTGAAGTTATGAGTACACGCTATGATGTATGAGTGCCTGTCCTGATGCCCAAATGCCTGTCTTCCCTGAAGTTATGAGTGCATGCTATGATGTATGAGTGCCTGTCCTGATGCCCAAATGCCTGTATTCCCTGAAGTTATGAGTGCACGCTATGATGCATGAGTGCCTGTCCTGATGCCCAAATGCCTGTCTTCCCTGAAGTTATGAGTGCACGCTATGATGTATGAGTGCCTGTCCTGATGCCCAAATGTCAGTCTTCCCTGAAGTTATGAGTGCACGCTATGATGTATGAGTGCCCGTCCTGATGCCCAAATGCCTGTCTTCTCTGAAGTTATGAGTGCACGCTATGATGTATGAGTGCCTGTCCTTATGGCCAAATGCCTGTCTTCCCTGAAGTTATGAGTGCATGCTATGATGTATGAGTACCTGTCCTGATGCCTGTCTTCCCTGAAGTTGTGAGTGCACACTATGATGTATGAGTTCCTGTCCTGATGCCCAAATGCCTGTCTTCTCTGAAGTTTTGAGTGCACGCTATGATGTATGAGTGCCTGTCCTTATGCCCAAATGCCTGTCTTCCCTGAAGTTATGAGTGCACGCTATGATGTATGAGTGCCTGTCCTGATGCCCAAATGCCTGTCTTCCCTGAAGTTATGAGTGCACGCTATGATGTATGAGTGCCTGTCCTTATGGCCAAATGCCTGTCTTCTCTGAAGTTATGTGTACACGCTGTGATGTATGAGTGCCTGTCCTGATGCCCAAATGCCTGTCTTCCCTGAAGTTATGAGTGCATGCTATGATGTATGAGTGCCTGTCCTGATGCCCAAATGCCTGTCTTCCCTGAAGTTATGAGTGCATGCTATGATGTATGAGTGCCTGTCCTGATGCCCAAATGCCTGTATTCCCTGAAGTTATGAGTGCACGCTATGATGCATGAGTGCCTGTCCTGATGCCCAAATGCCTGTCTTCCCTGAAGTTATGAGTGCACGCTATGATGTATGAGTGCCTGTCCTGATGCCCAAATGTCAGTCTTCCCTGAAGTTATGAGTGCACGCTATGATGTATGAGTGCCCGTCCTGATGCCCAAATGCCTGTCTTCTCTGAAGTTATGAGTGCACGCTATGATGTATGAGTGCCTGTCCTTATGGCCAAATGCCTGTCTTCCCTGAAGTTATGAGTGCATGCTATGATGTATGAGTGCCTGTCCTGATGCCTGTCTTCCCTGAAGTTGTGAGTGCACACTATGATGTATGAGTTCCTGTCCTGATGCCCAAATGCCTGTCTTCTCTGAAGTTATGAGTGCACGCTATGATGTATGAGTGCCTGTCCTTATGCCCAAATGCCTGTCTTCCCTGAAGTTATGAGTGCACGCTATGATGTATGAGTGCCTGTCCTTATGGCCAAATGCCTGTCTTCTCTGAAGTTATGAGTACACGCTATGATGTATGAGTGCCTGTCCTGATGCCCAAATGCCTGTCTTCCCTGAAGTTATGAGTGCACGCTATGATGCATGAGTGCCTGTCCTGATGCCCAAATGCCTGTCTTCCCTGAAGTTATGAGTGCAAGCTAGGATGTATGAGTGCCTGTGCTTATGGCCAAATTCCTGTCTTCCCTGAAGTTATGAGTGCACGCTATGATGTATGAGTGCCTGTCCTGATGCCAAAATGTCAGTCTTCCCTGAAGTTATGAGTGCACGCTATGATGTATGAGTGCCTGTCCTGATGCCCAAATGCCTGTCTTCTCTGAAGTTATGAGTGCACGCTATGATGTATGAGTGCCTGTCCTTATGGCCAAATGCCTGTCTTCCCTGAAGTTATGAGTGCATGCTATGATGTATGAGTGCCTGTCCTGATGCCTGTCTTCCCTGAAGTTGTGAGTGCACACTATGATGTATGAGTTCCTGTCCTGATGCCCAAATGCCTGTCTTCTCTGAAGTTATGAGTGCACGCTATGATGTATGAGTGCCTGTCCTTATGCCCAAATGCCTGTCTTCCCTGAAGTTATGAGTGCATGCTATGATGTATGAGTGCCTGTCCTTATGGCCAAATGCCTGTCTTCTCTGAAGTTATGAGTACACGCTATGATGTATGAGTGCCTGTCCTGATGCCCAAATGCCTGTCTTCCCTGAAGTTATGAGTGCACGCTATGATGTATGAGTGCCTGTCCTTATGGCCAAATGCCTGTCTTCTCTGAAGTTATGAGTACACGCTATGATGTATGAGTGCCTGTCCTGATGCCCAAATGCCTGTCTTCCCTGAAGTTATGAGTGCATGCTATGATGTATGAGTGCCTGTCCTGATGCCCAAATGCCTGTATTCCCTGAAGTTATGAGTGCACGCTATGATGCATGAGTGCCTGTCCTGATGCCCAAATGCCTGTCTTCCCTGAAGTTATGAGTGCACGCTATGATGTATGAGTGCCTGTCCTGATGCCCAAATGTCAGTCTTCCCTGAAGTTATGAGTGCACGCTATGATGTATGAGTGCCCGTCCTGATGCCCAAATGCCTGTCTTCTCTGAAGTTATGAGTGCACGCTATGATGTATGAGTGCCTGTCCTTATGGCCAAATGCCTGTCTTCCCTGAAGTTATGAGTGCATGCTATGATGTATGAGTGCCTGTCCTGATGCCTGTCTTCCCTGAAGTTGTGAGTGCACACTATGATGTATGAGTTCCTGTCCTGATGCCCAAATGCCTGTCTTCTCTGAAGTTTTGAGTGCACGCTATGATGTATGAGTGCCTGTCCTTATGCCCAAATGCCTGTCTTCCCTGAAGTTATGAGTGCACGCTATGATGTATGAGTGCCTGTCCTGATGCCCAAATGCCTGTCTTCCCTGAAGTTATGAGTGCACGCTATGATGTATGAGTGCCTGTCCTTATGGCCAAATGCCTGTCTTCTCTGAAGTTATGTGTACACGCTATGATGTATGAGTGCCTGTCCTGATGCCCAAATGCCTGTCTTCCCTGAAGTTATGAGTGCATGCTATGATGTATGAGTGCCTGTCCTGATGCCCAAATGCCTGTCTTCCCTGAAGTTATGAGTGCATGCTATGATGTATGAGTGCCTGTCCTGATGCCCAAATGCCTGTATTCCCTGAAGTTATGAGTGCACGCTATGATGCATGAGTGCCTGTCCTGATGCCCAAATGCCTGTCTTCCCTGAAGTTATGAGTGCACGCTATGATGTATGAGTGCCTGTCCTGATGCCCAAATGTCAGTCTTCCCTGAAGTTATGAGTGCACGCTATGATGTATGAGTGCCCGTCCTGATGCCCAAATGCCTGTCTTCTCTGAAGTTATGAGTGCACGCTATGATGTATGAGTGCCTGTCCTTATGGCCAAATGCCTGTCTTCCCTGAAGTTATGAGTGCATGCTATGATGTATGAGTGCCTGTCCTGATGCCTGTCTTCCCTGAAGTTGTGAGTGCACACTATGATGTATGAGTTCCTGTCCTGATGCCCAAATGCCTGTCTTCTCTGAAGTTATGAGTGCACGCTATGATGTATGAGTGCCTGTCCTTATGCCCAAATGCCTGTCTTCCCTGAAGTTATGAGTGCACGCTATGATGTATGAGTGCCTGTCCTTATGGCCAAATGCCTGTCTTCTCTGAAGTTATGAGTACACGCTATGATGTATGAGTGCCTGTCCTGATGCCCAAATGCCTGTCTTCCCTGAAGTTATGAGTGCACGCTATGATGTATGAGTGCCTGTCCTGATGCCCAAATGCCTGTCTTCCCTGAAGTTATGAGTGCACGCTATGATGTATGAGTGCCTGTCCTTATGGCCAAATGCCTGTCTTCTCTGAAGTTATGTGTACACGCTATGATGTATGAGTGCCTGTCCTGATGCCCAAATGCCTGTCTTCCCTGAAGTTATGAGTGCATGCTATGATGTATGAGTGCCTGTCCTGATGCCCAAATGCCTGTATTCCCTGAAGTTATGAGTGCACGCTATGATGCATGAGTGCCTGTCCTGATGCCCAAATGCCTGTCTTCCCTGAAGTTATGAGTGCACGCTATGATGTATGAGTGCCTGTCCTGATGCCCAAATGCCTGTCTTCCCTGAAGTTATGAGTGCACGCTATGATGCATGAGTGCCTGTCCTGATGCCCAAATGCCTGTCTTCCCTGAAGTTATGAGTGCATGCTATGATGTATGAGTGCCTGTCCTGATGCCTGTCTTCCCTGAAGTTATGAGTGCACGCTATGATGTATCAGTGCCTGTCCTGATGCCCAAATGCCTGTCTTCCCTGAAGTTATGAGTGCACGCTATGATGTATCAGTGCCTGTCCTGATGCCCAAATGCCTGTCTTCCCTGAAGTTATGAGTGCACGCTATGATGCATGAGTGCCTGTCCTGATGCCCAAATGCCTGTCTTCCCTGAAGTTATGAGTGCACGCTATGATGCATGAGTGCCTGTCCTGATGCCCAAATGCCTGTCTTCCCTGAAGTTATGAGTGCACGCTATGATGCATGAGTGCCTGTCCTGATGCCCAAATGCCTGTCTTCCCTGAAGTTATGAGTGCACGCTATGATGTATGAGTGCCTGTCCTTATGCCCAAATGCCTGTCTTCCCTGAAGTTATGAGTGCACGCTATGATGTATGAGTGCCTGTCCTGATGCCCAAATGCCTGTCTTCCCTGAAGTTATGAGTGCACGCTATGATGTATGAGTTCCTGTCCTGATGCCCAAATGGCTGTCTTCCCTGAAGTTATGAGTGCACGCTATGATGTATGAGTGCCTGTCCTGATGCCCAAATGCCTGTCTTCCCTGAAGTTATGAGTGCACGCTATGATGTATGAGTGCCTGTCCTGATGGCCAAATGCCTGTCTTCCCTGAAGTTATGAGTGCACGCTATGATGTATGAGTGCCTGTCCTGATGGCCAAATGCCTGTCTTCCCTGAAATTATGAGTGCACGCTATGATGTATGAGTGCCTGTCCTGATGCCCAAATGCCTGTCTTCCCTGAAGTTATGAGTGCACGCTATGATGTATGAGTGCCTGTCCTGATGCCCAAATGCCTGTCTTCCCTGAAGTTATGAGTGCACGCTATGATTCATGAGTGCCTGTCCTGATGCCCAAATGCCTGTCTTCCCTGAAGTTATGAGTGCACGCTATGATGTATGAGTGCCTGTCCTGATGCCCAAATCCCTGTCTTCCCTGAAGTTATGAGTGCACGCTATGATGTCTGACTGCCTGTCCTGATGCCCAAATGCCAGTCTTTCCTGAAGTTATGAGTGCACGCTATGATGCATGAGTGCCTGTCCTGATGCCCAAATGCCTGTCTTCCCTGAAGTTATGAGTGCGTGCTATGATGCATGAGTGCCTGTCCTGATGCCCAAATGCATGTCTTCCCTGAAGTTATGAGTGCGTGCTATGATGCATGAGTGCCTGTCCTGATGCCCAAATGCCTGTCTTCCCTGAAGTTATGAGTGCACGCTATGATGTATGAGTGCCTGTCCTGATGCCCAAATCCCTGTCTTCCCTGAAGTTATGAGTGCACGCTATGATGTCTGACTGCCTGTCCTGATGCCCAAATGCCAGTCTTTCCTGAAGTTATGAGTGCACGCTATGATGCATGAGTGCCTGTCCTGATGCCCAAATGCCTGTCTTCCCTGAAGTTATGAGTGCGTGCTATGATGCATGAGTGCCTGTCCTGATGCCCAAATGCCTGTCTTCCCTGAAGTTATGAGTGTGTGCTATGATGCATGAGTGCCTGTCCTGATGCCCAAATCCCTGTCTTCCCTGAAGTTATGAGTGCACGCTATGATGTCTGACTGCCTGTCCTGATGCCCAAATGCCAGTCTTTCCTGAAGTTATGAGTGCACGCTATGATGCATGAGTGCCTGTCCTGATGCCCAAATGCCTGTCTTCCCTGAAGTTATGAGTGCGTGCTATGATGCATGAGTGCCTGTCCTGATGCCCAAATGCATGTCTTCCCTGAAGTTATGAGTGCGTGCTATGATGCATGAGTGCCTGTCCTGATGCCCAAATGCATGTCTTCCCTGAAGTTATGAGTGCGTGCTATGATGCATGAGTGCCTGTCCTGATGCCCAAATGCCTGTCTTCCCTGAAGTTATGAGTGTGTGCTATGATGCATGAGTGCCTGTCCTGATGCCCAAATGTCTGTCTTCTCTGAAGTTATGAGTACAGGCTATGATGCATGAGTGCCTGTCCTGATGCCCAAATATCTGTCTTCTCTGAAGTTATGAGTGCACGCTATGATGCATGAGTGCCTGTCCTTATGCCCAAATGCCTGTCTTCCCTGAAGTTATGAGTGCACACTATGATGTATGAGTGCCTGTCCTTATGGCCAAATCCCTGTCTTCCCTGAAGTTATGAGTGCATGCTATGATGTATGAGTGCCTGTCCTGATGCCTGTCTTCCCTGAAGTTATGAGTGCACGCTATAATGTATCAGTGCCTGTCCTGATGCCCAAATGCCTGTCTTCCCTGAAGTTATGAGTGCACGCTATGATGTATGAGTGCCTGTCCTGATGCCCAAATGCCTGTCTTCCCTGAAGGTATGAGTGCACGCTATGATGTATGAGTGCCTGTCCTGATGCCCAAATGCCTGTCTTCCCTGAAGGTATGAGTGCACGCTATGATTTATGAGTGCCTGTCCTTATGGCCAAATGCCTGTCTTCCCTGAAGTTATGAGTGCACGCTATGATGTCTGAGTGCCTGTCCTGATGCCCAAATGCCAGTCTTCCCTGAAGTTATGAGTGCACGCTATGATGTATGAGTGCCTGTCCTGATGCCCAAATGCCTGTCTTCTCTGAAGTTATGAGTGCACGCTATGATGTATGAGTGCCTGTCCTTATGCCCAAATGCCTGTCTTCCCTGAAGTTATGAGTGCACGCTATGATGTATGAGTGCCTGTCCTTATGGCCAAATGCCTGTCTTCCCTGAAGTTATGAGTGCACGCTATGATGTATGAGTGCCTGTCCTTATGCCCAAATGCCTGTCTTCCCTGAAGTTATGAGTGCACGCTATGATGTATGAGTGCCTGTCCTTATGCCCAAATGCCTGTCTTCCCTGAAGTTATGAGTGCACGCTATGATGTATCAGTGCCTGTCCTGATGCCCAAATGCCTGTCTTCCCTGAAGTTATGAGTGCACGCTATGATGTATGAGTGCCTGTCCTTATGGCCAAACGCCTGTCTTCCCTGAAGTTATGAGTGCACGCTATGATGTATGAGTGCCTGTCCTGATGCCCAAACGCCTGTCTTCCCTGAAGTTATGAGTGCACGCTATGATGTATGAGTGCCTGTCCTGATGCCCAAACGCCTGTCTTCCCTGAAGGTATGAGTGCACGCTATGATGTATGAGTGCCTGTCCTGATGCCCAAACGCCTGTCTTCCCTGAAGTTATGAGTGCACGCTATGATGTATGAGTGCCTGTCCTGATGCCCAAATGCCTGTCTTCCCTGAAGGTATGAGTGCACGCTATGATGTATGAGTGCCTGTCCTTATGCCCAAATGCCTGTCTTCCCTGAAGTTATGAGTGCACGCTATGATGTATGAGTGCCTGTCCTGATGCCCAAATGCCTGTCTTCCCTGAAGTTATGAGTGCACGCTATGATGTATGAGTGCCTGTCCTGATGCCTGTCTTCCCTGAAGTTGTGAGTGCACACTATGATGTATGAGTGCCTGTCCTTATGGCCAAATGCCTGTCTTCCCTGAAGTTATGAGTGCACGCTATGATGTATGAGTGCCTGTCCTGATGCCCAAATGCCTGTCTTCCCTGAAGTTATGAGTGCACGCTATGATGTATGAGTGCCTGTCCTGATGCCCAAATGCCTGTCTTCCCTGAAGTTATGAGTGCACGCTATGATGTATGAGTGCCTGTCCTTATGGCCAAATGCCTGTCTTCCCTGAAGTTATGAGTGCATGCTATGATGTATGAGTGCCTGTCCTGATGCCTGTCTTCCCTGAAGTTATGAGTGCACGCTATGATGTATGAGTGCCTGTCCTTATGGCCAAATGCCTGTCTTCTCTGAAGTTATGAGTGCACGCTATGATGTATGAGTGCCTGTCCTGATGCCCAAATGCCTGTCTTCCCTGAAGTTATGAGTGCACGCTATGATGTATGAGTGCCTGTCCTTATGGCCAAATGCCTTTCTTCCCTGAAGTTATGAGTGCACGCTATGATTTATGAGTGCCTGTCCTGATGCCCAAATCCCTGTCTTCCCTGAAGTTATGAGTGCACGCTATGATGTATGAGTGCCTGTCCTTATGGCCAAATGCCTGTCTTCCCTGAAGTTATGAGTGCACGCTATGATGTATGAGTTCCTGTCCTGATGCCCAAATGCCTGTCTTCTCTGAAGTTATGAGTGCACGCTATGATGTATGAGTGCCTGTCCTTATGCCCAAATGCCTGTCTTCCCTGAAGTTATGAGTGCACGCTATGATTTATGAGTGCCTGTCCTCATGCCCAAATCCCTGTCTTCCCTGAAGTTATGAGTGCACGCTATGATGTATGAGTGCCTGTCCTGATGCCCAAATGCCTGTCTTCCCTGAAGTTATGAGTGCACGCTATGATGTATGAGTGCCTGTCCTTATGCCCAAATGCCTGTCTTCCCTGAAGTTATGAGTGCACGCTATGATTTATGAGTGCCTGTCCTCATGCCCAAATCCCTGTCTTCCCTGATGAGTGCACGCTATGATGTATGAGTGCCTGTCCTTATGGCCAAATGCCTGTCTTCCCTGAAGTTATGAGTGCACGCTATGATGTATGAGTTCCTGTCCTGATGCCCAAATGCCTGTCTTCTCTGAAGTTATGAGTGCACGCTATGATGTATGAGTGCCTGTCCTTATGCCCAAATGCCTGTCTTCCCTGAAGTTATGAGTGCACGCTATGATGTATGAGTGCCTGTCCTTATGGCCAAATGCCTGTCTTCTCTGAAGTTATGAGTACACGCTATGATGTATGAGTGCCTGTCCTTATGGCCAAATGCCTGTCTTCCCTGAAGTTATGAGTGCATGCTATGATGTATGAGTGCCTGTCCTGATGCCTGTCTTCCCTGAAGTTGTGAGTGCACACTATGATGTATGAGTTCCTGTCCTGATGCCCAAATGCCTGTCTTCTCTGAAGTTATGAGTGCACGCTATGATGTATGAGTGCCTGTCCTTATGCCCAAATGCCTGTCTTCCCTGAAGTTATGAGTGCATGCTATGATGTATGAGTGCCTGTCCTTATGGCCAAATGCCTGTCTTCTCTGAAGTTATGAGTACACGCTATGATGTATGAGTGCCTGTCCTGATGCCCAAATGCCTGTCTTCCCTGAAGTTATGAGTGCACGCTATGATGTATGAGTGCCTGTCCTTATGGCCAAATGCCTGTCTTCTCTGAAGTTATGAGTACACGCTATGATGTATGAGTGCCTGTCCTGATGCCCAAATGCCTGTCTTCCCTGAAGTTATGAGTGCATGCTATGATGTATGAGTGCCTGTCCTGATGCCCAAATGCCTGTATTCCCTGAAGTTATGAGTGCACGCTATGATGCATGAGTGCCTGTCCTGATGCCCAAATGCCTGTCTTCCCTGAAGTTATGAGTGCACGCTATGATGTATGAGTGCCTGTCCTGATGCCCAAATGTCAGTCTTCCCTGAAGTTATGAGTGCACGCTATGATGTATGAGTGCCCGTCCTGATGCCCAAATGCCTGTCTTCTCTGAAGTTATGAGTGCACGCTATGATGTATGAGTGCCTGTCCTTATGGCCAAATGCCTGTCTTCCCTGAAGTTATGAGTGCATGCTATGATGTATGAGTGCCTGTCCTGATGCCTGTCTTCCCTGAAGTTGTGAGTGCACACTATGATGTATGAGTTCCTGTCCTGATGCCCAAATGCCTGTCTTCTCTGAAGTTTTGAGTGCACGCTATGATGTATGAGTGCCTGTCCTTATGCCCAAATGCCTGTCTTCCCTGAAGTTATGAGTGCACGCTATGATGTATGAGTGCCTGTCCTGATGCCCAAATGCCTGTCTTCCCTGAAGTTATGAGTGCACGCTATGATGTATGAGTGCCTGTCCTTATGGCCAAATGCCTGTCTTCTCTGAAGTTATGTGTACACGCTATGATGTATGAGTGCCTGTCCTGATGCCCAAATGCCTGTCTTCCCTGAAGTTATGAGTGCATGCTATGATGTATGAGTGCCTGTCCTGATGCCCAAATGCCTGTCTTCCCTGAAGTTATGAGTGCATGCTATGATGTATGAGTGCCTGTCCTGATGCCCAAATGCCTGTATTCCCTGAAGTTATGAGTGCACGCTATGATGCATGAGTGCCTGTCCTGATGCCCAAATGCCTGTCTTCCCTGAAGTTATGAGTGCACGCTATGATGTATGAGTGCCTGTCCTGATGCCCAAATGTCAGTCTTCCCTGAAGTTATGAGTGCACGCTATGATGTATGAGTGCCCGTCCTGATGCCCAAATGCCTGTCTTCTCTGAAGTTATGAGTGCACGCTATGATGTATGAGTGCCTGTCCTTATGGCCAAATGCCTGTCTTCCCTGAAGTTATGAGTGCATGCTATGATGTATGAGTGCCTGTCCTGATGCCTGTCTTCCCTGAAGTTGTGAGTGCACACTATGATGTATGAGTTCCTGTCCTGATGCCCAAATGCCTGTCTTCTCTGAAGTTATGAGTGCACGCTATGATGTATGAGTGCCTGTCCTTATGCCCAAATGCCTGTCTTCCCTGAAGTTATGAGTGCACGCTATGATGTATGAGTGCCTGTCCTTATGGCCAAATGCCTGTCTTCTCTGAAGTTATGAGTACACGCTATGATGTATGAGTGCCTGTCCTGATGCCCAAATGCCTGTCTTCCCTGAAGTTATGAGTGCACGCTATGATGCATGAGTGCCTGTCCTGATGCCCAAATGCCTGTCTTCCCTGAAGTTATGAGTGCAAGCTAGGATGTATGAGTGCCTGTGCTTATGGCCAAATTCCTGTCTTCCCTGAAGTTATGAGTGCACGCTATGATGTATGAGTGCCTGTCCTGATGCCAAAATGTCAGTCTTCCCTGAAGTTATGAGTGCACGCTATGATGTATGAGTGCCTGTCCTGATGCCCAAATGCCTGTCTTCTCTGAAGTTATGAGTGCACGCTATGATGTATGAGTGCCTGTCCTTATGGCCAAATGCCTGTCTTCCCTGAAGTTATGAGTGCATGCTATGATGTATGAGTGCCTGTCCTGATGCCTGTCTTCCCTGAAGTTGTGAGTGCACACTATGATGTATGAGTTCCTGTCCTGATGCCCAAATGCCTGTCTTCTCTGAAGTTATGAGTGCACGCTATGATGTATGAGTGCCTGTCCTTATGCCCAAATGCCTGTCTTCCCTGAAGTTATGAGTGCATGCTATGATGTATGAGTGCCTGTCCTTATGGCCAAATGCCTGTCTTCTCTGAAGTTATGAGTACACGCTATGATGTATGAGTGCCTGTCCTGATGCCCAAATGCCTGTCTTCCCTGAAGTTATGAGTGCACGCTATGATGTATGAGTGCCTGTCCTTATGGCCAAATGCCTGTCTTCTCTGAAGTTATGAGTACACGCTATGATGTATGAGTGCCTGTCCTGATGCCCAAATGCCTGTCTTCCCTGAAGTTATGAGTGCATGCTATGATGTATGAGTGCCTGTCCTGATGCCCAAATGCCTGTATTCCCTGAAGTTATGAGTGCACGCTATGATGCATGAGTGCCTGTCCTGATGCCCAAATGCCTGTCTTCCCTGAAGTTATGAGTGCACGCTATGATGTATGAGTGCCTGTCCTGATGCCCAAATGTCAGTCTTCCCTGAAGTTATGAGTGCACGCTATGATGTATGAGTGCCCGTCCTGATGCCCAAATGCCTGTCTTCTCTGAAGTTATGAGTGCACGCTATGATGTATGAGTGCCTGTCCTTATGGCCAAATGCCTGTCTTCCCTGAAGTTATGAGTGCATGCTATGATGTATGAGTGCCTGTCCTGATGCCTGTCTTCCCTGAAGTTGTGAGTGCACACTATGATGTATGAGTTCCTGTCCTGATGCCCAAATGCCTGTCTTCTCTGAAGTTTTGAGTGCACGCTATGATGCATGAGTGCCTGTCCTGATGCCCAAATGCCTGTCTTCCCTGAAGTTATGAGTGCAAGCTAGGATGTATGAGTGCCTGTGCTTATGGCCAAATTCCTGTCTTCCCTGAAGTTATGAGTGCACGCTATGATGTATGAGTGCCTGTCCTGATGCCAAAATGTCAGTCTTCCCTGAAGTTATGAGTGCACGCTATGATGTATGAGTGCCTGTCCTGATGCCCAAATGCCTGTCTTCTCTGAAGTTATGAGTGCACGCTATGATGTATGAGTGCCTGTCCTTATGGCCAAATGCCTGTCTTCCCTGAAGTTATGAGTGCATGCTATGATGTATGAGTGCCTGTCCTGATGCCTGTCTTCCCTGAAGTTGTGAGTGCACACTATGATGTATGAGTTCCTGTCCTGATGCCCAAATGCCTGTCTTCTCTGAAGTTATGAGTGCACGCTATGATGTATGAGTGCCTGTCCTTATGCCCAAATGCCTGTCTTCCCTGAAGTTATGAGTGCATGCTATGATGTATGAGTGCCTGTCCTTATGGCCAAATGCCTGTCTTCTCTGAAGTTATGAGTACACGCTATGATGTATGAGTGCCTGTCCTGATGCCCAAATGCCTGTCTTCCCTGAAGTTATGAGTGCACGCTATGATGTATGAGTGCCTGTCCTTATGGCCAAATGCCTGTCTTCTCTGAAGTTATGAGTACACGCTATGATGTATGAGTGCCTGTCCTGATGCCCAAATGCCTGTCTTCCCTGAAGTTATGAGTGCATGCTATGATGTATGAGTGCCTGTCCTGATGCCCAAATGCCTGTATTCCCTGAAGTTATGAGTGCACGCTATGATGCATGAGTGCCTGTCCTGATGCCCAAATGCCTGTCTTCCCTGAAGTTATGAGTGCACGCTATGATGTATGAGTGCCTGTCCTGATGCCCAAATGTCAGTCTTCCCTGAAGTTATGAGTGCACGCTATGATGTATGAGTGCCCGTCCTGATGCCCAAATGCCTGTCTTCTCTGAAGTTATGAGTGCACGCTATGATGTATGAGTGCCTGTCCTTATGGCCAAATGCCTGTCTTCCCTGAAGTTATGAGTGCATGCTATGATGTATGAGTGCCTGTCCTGATGCCTGTCTTCCCTGAAGTTGTGAGTGCACACTATGATGTATGAGTTCCTGTCCTGATGCCCAAATGCCTGTCTTCTCTGAAGTTTTGAGTGCACGCTATGATGTATGAGTGCCTGTCCTTATGCCCAAATGCCTGTCTTCCCTGAAGTTATGAGTGCACGCTATGATGTATGAGTGCCTGTCCTGATGCCCAAATGCCTGTCTTCCCTGAAGTTATGAGTGCACGCTATGATGTATGAGTGCCTGTCCTTATGGCCAAATGCCTGTCTTCTCTGAAGTTATGTGTACACGCTATGATGTATGAGTGCCTGTCCTGATGCCCAAATGCCTGTCTTCCCTGAAGTTATGAGTGCATGCTATGATGTATGAGTGCCTGTCCTGATGCCCAAATGCCTGTCTTCCCTGAAGTTATGAGTGCATGCTATGATGTATGAGTGCCTGTCCTGATGCCCAAATGCCTGTATTCCCTGAAGTTATGAGTGCACGCTATGATGCATGAGTGCCTGTCCTGATGCCCAAATGCCTGTCTTCCCTGAAGTTATGAGTGCACGCTATGATGTATGAGTGCCTGTCCTGATGCCCAAATGTCAGTCTTCCCTGAAGTTATGAGTGCACGCTATGATGTATGAGTGCCCGTCCTGATGCCCAAATGCCTGTCTTCTCTGAAGTTATGAGTGCACGCTATGATGTATGAGTGCCTGTCCTTATGGCCAAATGCCTGTCTTCCCTGAAGTTATGAGTGCATGCTATGATGTATGAGTGCCTGTCCTGATGCCTGTCTTCCCTGAAGTTGTGAGTGCACACTATGATGTATGAGTTCCTGTCCTGATGCCCAAATGCCTGTCTTCTCTGAAGTTATGAGTGCACGCTATGATGTATGAGTGCCTGTCCTTATGCCCAAATGCCTGTCTTCCCTGAAGTTATGAGTGCACGCTATGATGTATGAGTGCCTGTCCTTATGGCCAAATGCCTGTCTTCTCTGAAGTTATGAGTACACGCTATGATGTATGAGTGCCTGTCCTGATGCCCAAATGCCTGTCTTCCCTGAAGTTATGAGTGCACGCTATGATGTATGAGTGCCTGTCCTGATGCCCAAATGCCTGTCTTCCCTGAAGTTATGAGTGCACGCTATGATGTATGAGTGCCTGTCCTTATGGCCAAATGCCTGTCTTCTCTGAAGTTATGTGTACACGCTAGGATGTATGAGTGCCTGTCCTGATGCCCAAATGCCTGTCTTCCCTGAAGTTATGAGTGCATGCTAAGATGTATGAGTGCCTGTCCTGATGCCCAAATGCCTGTATTCCCTGAAGTTATGAGTGCACGCTATGATGCATGAGTGCCTGTCCTGATGCCCAAATGCCTGTCTTCCCTGAAGTTATGAGTGCACGCTATGATGTATGAGTGCCTGTCCTGATGCCCAAATGCCTGTCTTCCCTGAAGTTATGAGTGCACGCTATGATGCATGAGTGCCTGTCCTGATGCCCAAATGCCTGTCTTCCCTGAAGTTATGAGTGCATGCTATGATGTATGAGTGCCTGTCCTGATGCCTGTCTTCCCTGAAGTTATGAGTGCACGCTATGATGTATCAGTGCCTGTCCTGATGCCCAAATGCCTGTCTTCCCTGAAGTTATGAGTGCACGCTATGATGCATGAGTGCCTGTCCTGATGCCCAAATGCCTGTCTTCCCTGAAGTTATGAGTGCAGGCTATGATGCATGAGTGCCTGTCCTGATGCCCAAATGCCTGTCTTCCCTGAAGTTATGAGTGCACGCTATGATGCATGAGTGCCTGTCCTGATGCCCAAATGCCTGTCTTCCCTGAAGTTATGAGTGCACGCTATGATGTATGAGTGCCTGTCCTTATGCCCAAATGCCTGTCTTCCCTGAAGTTATGAGTGCACGCTATGATGTATGAGTGCCTGTCCTGATGCCCAAATGCCTGTCTTCCCTGAAGTTATGAGTGCACGCTATGATGTATGAGTTCCTGTCCTGATGCCCAAATGGCTGTCTTCCCTGAAGTTATGAGTGCACGCTATGATGTATGAGTGCCTGTCCTGATGCCCAAATGCCTGTCTTCCCTGAAGTTATGAGTGCACGCTATGATGTATGAGTGCCTGTCCTGATGGCCAAATGCCTGTCTTCCCTGAAGTTATGAGTGCACGCTATGATGTATGAGTGCCTGTCCTGATGGCCAAATGCCTGTCTTCCCTGAAATTATGAGTGCACGCTATGATGTATGAGTGCCTGTCCTGATGCCCAAATGCCTGTCTTCCCTGAAGTTATGAGTGCACGCTATGATGTATGAGTGCCTGTCCTGATGCCCAAATGCCTGTCTTCCCTGAAGTTATGAGTGCACGCTATGATTCATGAGTGCCTGTCCTGATGCCCAAATGCCTGTCTTCCCTGAAGTTATGAGTGCACGCTATGATGTATGAGTGCCTGTCCTGATGCCCAAATCCCTGTCTTCCCTGAAGTTATGAGTGCACGCTATGATGTCTGACTGCCTGTCCTGATGCCCAAATGCCAGTCTTTCCTGAAGTTATGAGTGCACGCTATGATGCATGAGTGCCTGTCCTGATGCCCAAATGCCTGTCTTCCCTGAAGTTATGAGTGCGTGCTATGATGCATGAGTGCCTGTCCTGATGCCCAAATGCATGTCTTCCCTGAAGTTATGAGTGCGTGCTATGATGCATGAGTGCCTGTCCTGATGCCCAAATGCCTGTCTTCCCTGAAGTTATGAGTGCACGCTATGATGTATGAGTGCCTGTCCTGATGCCCAAATCCCTGTCTTCCCTGAAGTTATGAGTGCACGCTATGATGTCTGACTGCCTGTCCTGATGCCCAAATGCCAGTCTTTCCTGAAGTTATGAGTGCACGCTATGATGCATGAGTGCCTGTCCTGATGCCCAAATGCCTGTCTTCCCTGAAGTTATGAGTGCGTGCTATGATGCATGAGTGCCTGTCCTGATGCCCAAATGCCTGTCTTCCCTGAAGTTATGAGTGTGTGCTATGATGCATGAGTGCCTGTCCTGATGCCCAAATCCCTGTCTTCCCTGAAGTTATGAGTGCACGCTATGATGTCTGACTGCCTGTCCTGATGCCCAAATGCCAGTCTTTCCTGAAGTTATGAGTGCACGCTATGATGCATGAGTGCCTGTCCTGATGCCCAAATGCCTGTCTTCCCTGAAGTTATGAGTGCGTGCTATGATGCATGAGTGCCTGTCCTGATGCCCAAATGCATGTCTTCCCTGAAGTTATGAGTGTGTGCTATGATGCATGAGTGCCTGTCCTGATGCCCAAATGCATGTCTTCCCTGAAGTTATGAGTGCGTGCTATGATGCATGAGTGCCTGTCCTGATGCCCAAATGCCTGTCTTCCCTGAAGTTATGAGTGTGTGCTATGATGCATGAGTGCCTGTCCTGATGCCCAAATGTCTGTCTTCTCTGAAGTTATGAGTACAGGCTATGATGCATGAGTGCCTGTCCTGATGCCCAAATATCTGTCTTCTCTGAAGTTATGAGTGCACGCTATGATGCATGAGTGCCTGTCCTTATGCCCAAATGCCTGTCTTCCCTGAAGTTATGAGTGCACACTATGATGTATGAGTGCCTGTCCTTATGGCCAAATCCCTGTCTTCCCTGAAGTTATGAGTGCATGCTATGATGTATGAGTGCCTGTCCTGATGCCTGTCTTCCCTGAAGTTATGAGTGCACGCTATAATGTATCAGTGCCTGTCCTGATGCCCAAATGCCTGTCTTCCCTGAAGTTATGAGTGCACGCTATGATGTATGAGTGCCTGTCCTGATGCCCAAATGCCTGTCTTCCCTGAAGGTATGAGTGCACGCTATGATGTATGAGTGCCTGTCCTGATGCCCAAATGCCTGTCTTCCCTGAAGGTATGAGTGCACGCTATGATTTATGAGTGCCTGTCCTTATGGCCAAATGCCTGTCTTCCCTGAAGTTATGAGTGCACGCTATGATGTCTGAGTGCCTGTCCTGATGCCCAAATGCCAGTCTTCCCTGAAGTTATGAGTGCACGCTATGATGTATGAGTGCCTGTCCTGATGCCCAAATGCCTGTCTTCTCTGAAGTTATGAGTGCACGCTATGATGTATGAGTGCCTGTCCTTATGCCCAAATGCCTGTCTTCCCTGAAGTTATGAGTGCACGCTATGATGTATGAGTGCCTGTCCTTATGGCCAAATGCCTGTCTTCCCTGAAGTTATGAGTGCACGCTATGATGTATGAGTGCCTGTCCTTATGCCCAAATGCCTGTCTTCCCTGAAGTTATGAGTGCACGCTATGATGTATGAGTGCCTGTCCTTATGCCCAAATGCCTGTCTTCCCTGAAGTTATGAGTGCACGCTATGATGTATCAGTGCCTGTCCTGATGCCCAAATGCCTGTCTTCCCTGAAGTTATGAGTGCACGCTATGATGTATGAGTGCCTGTCCTTATGGCCAAACGCCTGTCTTCCCTGAAGTTATGAGTGCACGCTATGATGTATGAGTGCCTGTCCTGATGCCCAAACGCCTGTCTTCCCTGAAGTTATGAGTGCACGCTATGATGTATGAGTGCCTGTCCTGATGCCCAAACGCCTGTCTTCCCTGAAGGTATGAGTGCACGCTATGATGTATGAGTGCCTGTCCTGATGCCCAAACGCCTGTCTTCCCTGAAGTTATGAGTGCACGCTATGATGTATGAGTGCCTGTCCTGATGCCCAAATGCCTGTCTTCCCTGAAGGTATGAGTGCACGCTATGATGTATGAGTGCCTGTCCTTATGCCCAAATGCCTGTCTTCCCTGAAGTTATGAGTGCACGCTATGATGTATGAGTGCCTGTCCTGATGCCCAAATGCCTGTCTTCCCTGAAGTTATGAGTGCACGCTATGATGTATGAGTGCCTGTCCTGATGCCTGTCTTCCCTGAAGTTGTGAGTGCACACTATGATGTATGAGTGCCTGTCCTTATGGCCAAATGCCTGTCTTCCCTGAAGTTATGAGTGCACGCTATGATGTATGAGTGCCTGTCCTGATGCCCAAATGCCTGTCTTCCCTGAAGTTATGAGTGCACGCTATGATGTATGAGTGCCTGTCCTGATGCCCAAATGCCTGTCTTCCCTGAAGTTATGAGTGCACGCTATGATGTATGAGTGCCTGTCCTTATGGCCAAATGCCTGTCTTCCCTGAAGTTATGAGTGCATGCTATGATGTATGAGTGCCTGTCCTGATGCCTGTCTTCCCTGAAGTTATGAGTGCACGCTATGATGTATGAGTGCCTGTCCTTATGGCCAAATGCCTGTCTTCTCTGAAGTTATGAGTGCACGCTATGATGTATGAGTGCCTGTCCTGATGCCCAAATGCCTGTCTTCCCTGAAGTTATGAGTGCACGCTATGATGTATGAGTGCCTGTCCTTATGGCCAAATGCCTTTCTTCCCTGAAGTTATGAGTGCACGCTATGATTTATGAGTGCCTGTCCTGATGCCCAAATCCCTGTCTTCCCTGAAGTTATGAGTGCACGCTATGATGTATGAGTGCCTGTCCTTATGGCCAAATGCCTGTCTTCCCTGAAGTTATGAGTGCACGCTATGATGTATGAGTTCCTGTCCTGATGCCCAAATGCCTGTCTTCTCTGAAGTTATGAGTGCACGCTATGATGTATGAGTGCCTGTCCTTATGCCCAAATGCCTGTCTTCCCTGAAGTTATGAGTGCACGCTATGATTTATGAGTGCCTGTCCTCATGCCCAAATCCCTGTCTTCCCTGAAGTTATGAGTGCACGCTATGATGTATGAGTGCCTGTCCTGATGCCCAAATGCCTGTCTTCCCTGAAGTTATGAGTGCACGCTATGATGTATGAGTGCCTGTCCTTATGCCCAAATGCCTGTCTTCCCTGAAGTTATGAGTGCACGCTATGATTTATGAGTGCCTGTCCTCATGCCCAAATCCCTGTCTTCCCTGATGAGTGCACGCTATGATGTATGAGTGCCTGTCCTTATGGCCAAATGCCTGTCTTCCCTGAAGTTATGAGTGCACGCTATGATGTATGAGTTCCTGTCCTGATGCCCAAATGCCTGTCTTCTCTGAAGTTATGAGTGCACGCTATGATGTATGAGTGCCTGTCCTTATGCCCAAGTGCCTGTCTTCCCTGAAGTTATGAGTGCACGCTATGATGTATGAGTGCCTGTCCTGATGCCCAAATGCCTGTCTTCCCTGAAGTTATGAGTGCACGCTATGATGTATGAGTGCCTGTCCTGACGCCCAAATGCCTGTCTTCCCTGAAGTTATGAGTGCATGCTATGATGTATGAGTGCCTGTCCTGATGCCCAAATGCCTGTCTTCCCTGAAGTTATGAGTGCACGCTATGATGTATGAGTGCCTTTCCTTATGGCCAAATGCCTGTCTTCCCTGAAGTTATGAGTGCACGCTATGATGTATGAGTGCCTGTCCTGATGCCTGTCTTCCCTGAAGTTATGAGTGCACGCTATGATGTATGAGTGCCTGTCTTGATGCCCAAATGCCTGTCTTCTCTGAAGTTATGAGTGCACACTATGATGTATGAGTGCCTGTCCTTATGCCCAAATGCCTGTCTTCCCTGAAGTTATGAGTGCACGCTATGATGTATGAGTGCCTTTCCTTATGGCCAAATGCCTGTCTTCCCTGAAGTTATGAGTGCACGCTATGATGTATGAGTGCCTGTCCTGATGCCTGTCTTCCCTGAAGTTATGAGTGCACGCTATGATGTATGAGTGCCTGTCCTTATGCCCAAATGCCTATCTTCCCTGAAGTTATGATTGCACGCTATGATGTATGAGTGCCTGTCCTGATGCCCAAATGCCTGTCTTCCCTGAAGTTATGAGTGCATGCTATGATGTATGAGTGCCTGCCCTGATGCCCAAATGCCTGTCTTCCCTGAAGTTATGAGTGCACGCTATGATGTATGAGTGCCTGTCCTGATGCCCAAATGCCTGTCTTCCCTGAAGTTATGAGTGCACGCTATGATGTATGAGTGCCTGTCCTGATGCCCAAATGCCTGTCTTCTCTGAAGTTATGAGTGCACGCTATGATGTATGAGTGCCTGTCCTTATGCCCAAATGCCTGTCTTCCCTGAAGTTATGAGTGCACGCTATGATGTATGAGTGCCTGTCCTTATGGCCAAATGCCTGTCTTCCCTGAAGTTATGAGTGCAAGCTATGATGTATGAGTGCCTGTCCTGATGCCCAAATGCCTGTCTTCCCTGAAGTTATGAGTGCACGCTATGATGTATGAGTGCCTGTCCTGATGCCTGTCTTCCCTGAAGTTGTGAGTGCACACTATGATGTATGAGTGCCTGTCCTTATGGCCAAATGCCTGTCTTCCCTGAAGTTATGAGTGCACGCTATGATGTATGAGTGCCTGTCCTGATGCCCAAATGCCTGTCTTCCCTGAAGTTATGAGTGCACACTATGATGTATGAGTGCCTGTCCTGATGCCCAAATGCCTGTCTTCCCTGAAGTTATGAGTGCACGCTATGATGTATGAGTGCCTGTCCTTATGGCCAAATGCCTGTCTTCCCTGAAGTTATGAGTGCATGCTATGATGTATGAGTGCCTGTCCTGATGCCTGTCTTCCCTGAAGTTATGAGTGCACGCTATGATGTATGAGTGCCTGTCCTTATGGCCAAATGCCTGTCTTCTCTGAAGTTATGAGTGCACGCTATGATGTATGAGTGCCTGTCCTGATGCCCAAATGCCTGTCTTCCCTGAAGTTATGAGTGCACGCTATGATGTATGAGTGCCTGTCCTTATGGCCAAATGCCTTTCTTCCCTGAAGTTATGAGTGCACGCTATGATGTATGAGTGCCTGTCCTTATGGCCAAATGCCTGTCTTCCCTGAAGTTATGAGTGCACGCTATGATTTATGAGTGCCTGTCCTCATGCCCAAATCCCTGTCTTCCCTGAAGTTATGAGTGCACGCTATGATGTATGAGTGCCTGTCCTGATGCCCAAATGCCTGTCTTCCCTGAAGTTATGAGTGCACGCTATGATGTATGAGTGCCTGTCCTTATGCCCAAATGCCTGTCTTCCCTGAAGTTATGAGTGCACGCTATGATTTATGAGTACCTGTCCTCATGCCCAAATCCCTGTCTTCCCTGAAGTTATGAGTGCACGCTATAATGTATCAGTGCGTGTCCTGATGCCCAAGTGCCTGTCTTCCCTGAAGTTATGAGTGCATGCTATGATGTATGAGTGCCTGTCCTGATGCCCAAATGCCTGTCTTCCCTGAAGTTATGAGTGCACGCTATGATGTATGAGTGCCTGTCCTGACGCCCAAATGCCTGTCTTCCCTGAAGTTATGAGTGCACGCTATGATGTATGAGTGCCTGTCCTGATGCCTGTCTTCCCTGAAGTTGTGAGTGCACACTATGATGTATGAGTGCCTGTCCTTATGGCCAAATGCCTGTCTTCCCTGAAGTTATGAGTGCACGCTATGATGTATGAGTGCCTGTCCTGATGCCCAAATGCCTGTCTTCCCTGAAGTTATGAGTGCACACTATGATGTATGAGTGCCTGTCCTGATGCCCAAATGCCTGTCTTCCCTGAAGTTATGAGTGCACGCTATGATGTATGAGTGCCTGTCCTTATGGCCAAATGCCTGTCTTCCCTGAAGTTATGAGTGCATGCTATGATGTATGAGTGCCTGTCCTGATGCCTGTCTTCCCTGAAGTTATGAGTGCACGCTATGATGTATGAGTGCCTGTCCTTATGGCCAAATGCCTGTCTTCTCTGAAGTTATGAGTGCACGCTATGATGTATGAGTGCCTGTCCTGATGCCCAAATGCCTGTCTTCCCTGAAGTTATGAGTGCACGCTATGATGTATGAGTGCCTGTCCTTATGGCCAAATGCCTTTCTTCCCTGAAGTTATGAGTGCACGCTATGATGTATGAGTGCCTGTCCTTATGGCCAAATGCCTGTCTTCCCTAAAGTTATGAGTGCACGCTATGATGTATGAGTTCCTGTCCTGATGCCCAAATGCCTGTCTTCTCTGAAGTTATGAGTGCACGCTATGATGTATGAATGCCTGTCCTTATGCCCAAATGCCTGTCTTCCCTGAAGTTATGAGTGCACGCTATGATTTATGAGTGCCTGTCCTCATGCCCAAATCCCTGTCTTCCCTGAAGTTATGAGTGCACGCTATGATGTATGAGTGCCTGTCCTGATGCCCAAATGCCTGTCTTCCCTGAAGTTATGAGTGCACGCTATGATGTATGAGTGCCTGTCCTTATGCCCAAATGCCTGTCTTCCCTGAAGTTATGAGTGCACGCTATGATTTATGAGTGCCTGTCCTCATGCCCAAATCCCTGTCTTCCCTGAAGTTATGAGTGCACGCTATAATGTATCAGTGCGTGTCCTGATGCCCAAGTGCCTGTCTTCCCTGAAGTTATGAGTGCATGCTATGATGTATGAGTGCCTGTCCTGATGCCCAAATGCCTGTCTTCCCTGAAGTTATGAGTGCACGCTATGATGTATGAGTGCCTGTCCTGACGCCCAAATGCCTGACTTCTCTGAAGTTATGAGTGCACGCTATGATGTATGAGTGCCTGTCCTGACGCCCAAATGCCTGACTTCTCTGAAGTTATGAGTGCACGCTATGATGTATCAGTGCCTGTCCTGATGCCCAAATGCCTGTCTTCCCTGAAGTTATGAGTGCACGCTATGATGTATGAGTGCCTGTCCTTATGGCCAAACGCCTGTCTTCCCTGAAGTTATGAGTGCACGCTATGATGTATGAGTGCCTGTCCTGATGCCCAAACGCCTGTCTTCCCTGAAGTTATGAGTGCACGCTATGATGTATGAGTGCCTGTCCTGATGCCCAAACGCCTGTCTTCCCTGAAGGTATGAGTGCACGCTATGATGTATGAGTGCCTGTCCTGATGCCCAAACGCCTGTCTTCCCTGAAGTTATGAGTGCACGCTATGATGTATGAGTGCCTGTCCTGATGCCCAAATGCCTGTCTTCCCTGAAGGTATGAGTGCACGCTATGATGTATGAGTGCCTGTCCTTATGCCCAAATGCCTGTCTTCCCTGAAGTTATGAGTGCACGCTATGATGTATGAGTGCCTGTCCTGATGCCCAAATGCCTGTCTTCCCTGAAGTTATGAGTGCACGCTATGATGTATGAGTGCCTGTCCTGATGCCTGTCTTCCCTGAAGTTGTGAGTGCACACTATGATGTATGAGTGCCTGTCCTTATGGCCAAATGCCTGTCTTCCCTGAAGTTATGAGTGCACGCTATGATGTATGAGTGCCTGTCCTGATGCCCAAATGCCTGTCTTCCCTGAAGTTATGAGTGCACGCTATGATGTATGAGTGCCTGTCCTGATGCCCAAATGCCTGTCTTCCCTGAAGTTATGAGTGCACGCTATGATGTATGAGTGCCTGTCCTTATGGCCAAATGCCTGTCTTCCCTGAAGTTATGAGTGCATGCTATGATGTATGAGTGCCTGTCCTGATGCCTGTCTTCCCTGAAGTTATGAGTGCACGCTATGATGTATGAGTGCCTGTCCTTATGGCCAAATGCCTGTCTTCTCTGAAGTTATGAGTGCACGCTATGATGTATGAGTGCCTGTCCTGATGCCCAAATGCCTGTCTTCCCTGAAGTTATGAGTGCACGCTATGATGTATGAGTGCCTGTCCTTATGGCCAAATGCCTTTCTTCCCTGAAGTTATGAGTGCACGCTATGATTTATGAGTGCCTGTCCTGATGCCCAAATCCCTGTCTTCCCTGAAGTTATGAGTGCACGCTATGATGTATGAGTGCCTGTCCTTATGGCCAAATGCCTGTCTTCCCTGAAGTTATGAGTGCACGCTATGATGTATGAGTTCCTGTCCTGATGCCCAAATGCCTGTCTTCTCTGAAGTTATGAGTGCACGCTATGATGTATGAGTGCCTGTCCTTATGCCCAAATGCCTGTCTTCCCTGAAGTTATGAGTGCACGCTATGATTTATGAGTGCCTGTCCTCATGCCCAAATCCCTGTCTTCCCTGAAGTTATGAGTGCACGCTATGATGTATGAGTGCCTGTCCTGATGCCCAAATGCCTGTCTTCCCTGAAGTTATGAGTGCACGCTATGATGTATGAGTGCCTGTCCTTATGCCCAAATGCCTGTCTTCCCTGAAGTTATGAGTGCACGCTATGATTTATGAGTGCCTGTCCTCATGCCCAAATCCCTGTCTTCCCTGATGAGTGCACGCTATGATGTATGAGTGCCTGTCCTTATGGCCAAATGCCTGTCTTCCCTGAAGTTATGAGTGCACGCTATGATGTATGAGTTCCTGTCCTGATGCCCAAATGCCTGTCTTCTCTGAAGTTATGAGTGCACGCTATGATGTATGAGTGCCTGTCCTTATGCCCAAGTGCCTGTCTTCCCTGAAGTTATGAGTGCACGCTATGATGTATGAGTGCCTGTCCTGATGCCCAAATGCCTGTCTTCCCTGAAGTTATGAGTGCACGCTATGATGTATGAGTGCCTGTCCTGACGCCCAAATGCCTGTCTTCCCTGAAGTTATGAGTGCATGCTATGATGTATGAGTGCCTGTCCTGATGCCCAAATGCCTGTCTTCCCTGAAGTTATGAGTGCACGCTATGATGTATGAGTGCCTTTCCTTATGGCCAAATGCCTGTCTTCCCTGAAGTTATGAGTGCACGCTATGATGTATGAGTGCCTGTCCTGATGCCTGTCTTCCCTGAAGTTATGAGTGCACGCTATGATGTATGAGTGCCTGTCTTGATGCCCAAATGCCTGTCTTCTCTGAAGTTATGAGTGCACACTATGATGTATGAGTGCCTGTCCTTATGCCCAAATGCCTGTCTTCCCTGAAGTTATGAGTGCACGCTATGATGTATGAGTGCCTTTCCTTATGGCCAAATGCCTGTCTTCCCTGAAGTTATGAGTGCACGCTATGATGTATGAGTGCCTGTCCTGATGCCTGTCTTCCCTGAAGTTATGAGTGCACGCTATGATGTATGAGTGCCTGTCCTTATGCCCAAATGCCTATCTTCCCTGAAGTTATGATTGCACGCTATGATGTATGAGTGCCTGTCCTGATGCCCAAATGCCTGTCTTCCCTGAAGTTATGAGTGCATGCTATGATGTATGAGTGCCTGCCCTGATGCCCAAATGCCTGTCTTCCCTGAAGTTATGAGTGCACGCTATGATGTATGAGTGCCTGTCCTGATGCCCAAATGCCTGTCTTCCCTGAAGTTATGAGTGCACGCTATGATGTATGAGTGCCTGTCCTGATGCCCAAATGCCTGTCTTCTCTGAAGTTATGAGTGCACGCTATGATGTATGAGTGCCTGTCCTTATGCCCAAATGCCTGTCTTCCCTGAAGTTATGAGTGCACGCTATGATGTATGAGTGCCTGTCCTTATGGCCAAATGCCTGTCTTCCCTGAAGTTATGAGTGCAAGCTATGATGTATGAGTGCCTGTCCTGATGCCCAAATGCCTGTCTTCCCTGAAGTTATGAGTGCACGCTATGATGTATGAGTGCCTGTCCTGATGCCTGTCTTCCCTGAAGTTGTGAGTGCACACTATGATGTATGAGTGCCTGTCCTTATGGCCAAATGCCTGTCTTCCCTGAAGTTATGAGTGCACGCTATGATGTATGAGTGCCTGTCCTGATGCCCAAATGCCTGTCTTCCCTGAAGTTATGAGTGCACACTATGATGTATGAGTGCCTGTCCTGATGCCCAAATGCCTGTCTTCCCTGAAGTTATGAGTGCACGCTATGATGTATGAGTGCCTGTCCTTATGGCCAAATGCCTGTCTTCCCTGAAGTTATGAGTGCATGCTATGATGTATGAGTGCCTGTCCTGATGCCTGTCTTCCCTGAAGTTATGAGTGCACGCTATGATGTATGAGTGCCTGTCCTTATGGCCAAATGCCTGTCTTCTCTGAAGTTATGAGTGCACGCTATGATGTATGAGTGCCTGTCCTGATGCCCAAATGCCTGTCTTCCCTGAAGTTATGAGTGCACGCTATGATGTATGAGTGCCTGTCCTTATGGCCAAATGCCTTTCTTCCCTGAAGTTATGAGTGCACGCTATGATGTATGAGTGCCTGTCCTTATGGCCAAATGCCTGTCTTCCCTAAAGTTATGAGTGCACGCTATGATGTATGAGTTCCTGTCCTGATGCCCAAATGCCTGTCTTCTCTGAAGTTATGAGTGCACGCTATGATGTATGAATGCCTGTCCTTATGCCCAAATGCCTGTCTTCCCTGAAGTTATGAGTGCACGCTATGATTTATGAGTGCCTGTCCTCATGCCCAAATCCCTGTCTTCCCTGAAGTTATGAGTGCACGCTATGATGTATGAGTGCCTGTCCTGATGCCCAAATGCCTGTCTTCCCTGAAGTTATGAGTGCACGCTATGATGTATGAGTGCCTGTCCTTATGCCCAAATGCCTGTCTTCCCTGAAGTTATGAGTGCACGCTATGATTTATGAGTACCTGTCCTCATGCCCAAATCCCTGTCTTCCCTGAAGTTATGAGTGCACGCTATAATGTATCAGTGCGTGTCCTGATGCCCAAGTGCCTGTCTTCCCTGAAGTTATGAGTGCATGCTATGATGTATGAGTGCCTGTCCTGATGCCCAAATGCCTGTCTTCCCTGAAGTTATGAGTGCACGCTATGATGTATGAGTGCCTGTCCTGACGCCCAAATGCCTGTCTTCCCTGAAGTTATGAGTGCACGCTATGATGTATGAGTGCCTGTCCTGATGCCTGTCTTCCCTGAAGTTGTGAGTGCACACTATGATGTATGAGTGCCTGTCCTTATGGCCAAATGCCTGTCTTCCCTGAAGTTATGAGTGCACGCTATGATGTATGAGTGCCTGTCCTGATGCCCAAATGCCTGTCTTCCCTGAAGTTATGAGTGCACACTATGATGTATGAGTGCCTGTCCTGATGCCCAAATGCCTGTCTTCCCTGAAGTTATGAGTGCACGCTATGATGTATGAGTGCCTGTCCTTATGGCCAAATGCCTGTCTTCCCTGAAGTTATGAGTGCATGCTATGATGTATGAGTGCCTGTCCTGATGCCTGTCTTCCCTGAAGTTATGAGTGCACGCTATGATGTATGAGTGCCTGTCCTTATGGCCAAATGCCTGTCTTCTCTGAAGTTATGAGTGCACGCTATGATGTATGAGTGCCTGTCCTGATGCCCAAATGCCTGTCTTCCCTGAAGTTATGAGTGCACGCTATGATGTATGAGTGCCTGTCCTTATGGCCAAATGCCTTTCTTCCCTGAAGTTATGAGTGCACGCTATGATGTATGAGTGCCTGTCCTTATGGCCAAATGCCTGTCTTCCCTAAAGTTATGAGTGCACGCTATGATGTATGAGTTCCTGTCCTGATGCCCAAATGCCTGTCTTCTCTGAAGTTATGAGTGCACGCTATGATGTATGAATGCCTGTCCTTATGCCCAAATGCCTGTCTTCCCTGAAGTTATGAGTGCACGCTATGATTTATGAGTGCCTGTCCTCATGCCCAAATCCCTGTCTTCCCTGAAGTTATGAGTGCACGCTATGATGTATGAGTGCCTGTCCTGATGCCCAAATGCCTGTCTTCCCTGAAGTTATGAGTGCACGCTATGATGTATGAGTGCCTGTCCTTATGCCCAAATGCCTGTCTTCCCTGAAGTTATGAGTGCACGCTATGATTTATGAGTGCCTGTCCTCATGCCCAAATCCCTGTCTTCCCTGAAGTTATGAGTGCACGCTATAATGTATCAGTGCGTGTCCTGATGCCCAAGTGCCTGTCTTCCCTGAAGTTATGAGTGCATGCTATGATGTATGAGTGCCTGTCCTGATGCCCAAATGCCTGTCTTCCCTGAAGTTATGAGTGCACGCTATGATGTATGAGTGCCTGTCCTGACGCCCAAATGCCTGACTTCTCTGAAGTTATGAGTGCACGCTATGATGTATGAGTGCCTGTCCTTATGCCCAAATGCCTGTCTTCCCTGAAGTTATGAGTGCATGCTATGATGTATGAGTGCCTGTCCTGATGCCCAAATGCCTGTCTTCCCTGAAGTTATGAGTGCACGCTATGATGTATGAGTGCCTTTCCTTATGGCCAAATGCCTGTCTTCCCTGAAGTTATGAGTGCACGCTATGATGTATGAGTGCCTGTCCTGATGCCTGTCTTCCCTGAAGTTATGAGTGCACGCTATGATGTATGAGTGCCTGTCTTGATGCCCAAATGCCTGTCTTCTCTGAAGTTATGAGTGCACGCTATGATGTATGAGTGCCTGTCCTTATGCCCAAATGCCTGTCTTCCCTGAAGTTATGAGTGCACGCTATGATGTATGAGTGCCTTTCCTTATGGCCAAATGCCTGTCTTCCCTGAAGTTATGAGTGCACGCTATGATGTATGAGTGCCTGTCCTGATGCCCAAATGCCTGTCTTCCCTGAAGTTATGAGTGCACGCTATGATGTATGAGTGCCTGTCCTGATGCCCAAATGCCTGTCTTCCCTGAAGTTATGAGTGCACGCTATGATGTATGAGTGCCTGTCCTGATGCCCAAATGCCTGTCTTCCCTGAAGTTATGAGTGCACGCTATGATGTATGAGTGCCTGTCCTGATGCCCAAATGCCTGTCTTCCCTGAAGTTATGAGTGCACGCTATGATGTATGAGTGCCTGTCCTGATGCCCAAATGCCTGTCTTCTCTGAAGTTATGAGTGCACGCTATGATGTATGAGTGCCTGTCCTTATGCCCAAATGCCTGTCTTCCCTGAAGTTATGAGTGCACGCTATGATGTATGAGTGCCTGTCCTGATGCCCAAATGCCTGTCTTCCCTGAAGTTATGAGTGCACGCTATGATGTATGAGTGCCTGTCCTGATGCCCAAATGCCTGTCTTCCCTGAAGTTATGAGTGCACGCTATGATGTATGAGTGTCTGTCCTGATGCCCAAATGCCTGTCTTCCCTGAAGTTATGAGTGCACGCTATGATGTATGAGTGCCTGTCCTTATGGCCAAATGCCTTTCTTCCCTGAAGTTATGAGTGCACGCTATGATGTATGAGTGCCTGTCCTTATGGCCAAATGCCTGTCTTCCCTGAAGTTATGAGTGCACACTATGATTTATGAGTGCCTGTCCTGATGCCCAAATGCCTGTCTTCCCTGAAGTTATGAGTGCACGCTATGATGTCTGAGTGCCTGTCCTGATGTCCAAATGCCAGTCTTCCCTGAAGTTATGAGTGCACGCTATGATGCATGAGTGCCTGTCCTGATGCCCAAATGCCTGTCTTCCCTGAATTTATGAGTGCGTGCTATGATGCATGAGTGCCTGTCCTGATGCCCAAATGCCTGTCTTCCCTGAAGGTATGAGTGCGCGCTATGATGTATGAGTGCCTGTCCTGATGCCCAAATGCCTGTCTTCCCTGAAGTTATGAGTGCGTGCATGCTATGATGTATGAGTGCCTGCCCTGAGTTTATTGCATCTAAGCATCTCTATTATGTTTTACTGTTAATGTTAAAGGCGTCATTTGTGAAGAATGTGTCTGCTATCGATATGTCACAGCTAAGTGGCCAACACATGACTGACTGACAGGCTTTAATGTTAGTAAAGGTGAATATTAGGATAATCAAGTACTAAGTGATGAGGTCCTCGGTGTGACTTAACACAAATTAAGCTTCCTTTCAGTAGCAGAGTCCTCAGTGTGTCCCTCTCTCCACCTCTAGCAGTGAACAACCCATCACTCACCGTCTGTAGGGTAGGAAGTGCCCCGCACGTCTTTCTTGTCGGAATGTCAATCATCCTTTCTTGTCTCCATACACGCTGTGCTCCACCACCTCGTGACCACGCATTGTCAAGGGGGGACCAATTGACTGATATTTGAGTACCCTTCTCAGGGTCGTGTTGGGCCTTGGGAATAATAGGCGGCAGGGCTGACTGCGGATCTCTGCACTCTAAAATACCCCACCTCTCAAAAGTGAATACCTATTGTCATTAAACCAAGTTTATTTTACAACGGCTGCTGGGAGAGTGGTTAGACAACTCCTTGGAGATTGAAATAACCCCAGTCTCCCTGAAACACACAACAGATACAGTAGATATAGATTTCAAGGACACTTAACATGTTCCCTTACAAGTAATTCCCCAAAATACAAATGGGTCAGCCCCTATACAAGGAAATCTGTTCTCCTCAATCTCATTCGCTGCCTTCCGCTCTGCACCATTCCCTTGAATATACAATGTTCATGACATTGGAAGTACAAGTTACACCCTCTATTTTGGTTTCTTCCTGCACGGCACACAATCCTAACATTGCAAACAATACATTTTTAGTGCAGCTTCCGGGCATGGTTTATGTACGGACACTTTATGAGGCTAGAGAAATCTAACAAAAAAAAGCTCCTTTTTCGAGCACTAACTCGTTTCTCCAAGCACTCTGACACTCTAGATATGTATTCTTGCTGTTCTCTCGCCTTTTCACCATCCGTGATTACCAGTTCAATTCACCCGTCCTCTGGTCCCATTACAATCTTTTTCTTGCTAATAAATGTACCCTTCTCATAGACCCGCGGCTCCCAGTCACCCTTTTACGAATTTCTCCAACCTCTCGTTTAACAATTTCCAAGCTGAAAATGCTTGTCCATTCTATTTCAGCTCCAAATGCCATTCCCATGTGGTTTCAGCTGTCACCCTGCCAATTCCTTACGTGGCCAGCCAGTTTCCTCAAACAAGAATGTGTGCATGTTTATTTCTATGTACGCGTGTTCAAAAACTGCTGCATATGAAACTTGTAGGCTTTTAAATCTCATTGTTTGAAGTTACAGAATGTGCTCCCATATTATATTCACACAATTTAAGTCGCTACAGATATGCAAATCTAAAATGTATCACAATAGACACAAAATAACACTAAAAGTAACCTTTTAACAAAACTCAGTGATCTGTCCTAAATACGTGCAAAATTGCAACATTGTAGCAGTATCCCATTTATTTTTATCATTAATATTGTGCACCCAACATGAATTTATCATTTCTATTTGGATCAAATCGATCTACCACAACATAGGCCTTAACTCACCATAGTGCTGATGGGCAGCATCTGGGCTCAGTCCCCTCCTCCTGCCGCATATCTTTCTCAGATCCTCTGCGCTGAGCTTTTTCCTCTCTACCTTGTTCTCCTCAGCCCTTGTGTGTTTTTCCTCGTTTCCTTCTCAGCATTTTACCATTTTCTAGAATGCTCTTCTTCCCTCTATACCAAACCTCAAATTTCTCTTTTTCCTCCTTTTGTCTACCTCTTTTCTACTTTCTCCTTCCTCCTGGGTTTACCTACACTACCTCACTTGTCCCCCCCACCCTACTTCCTTTTCTGGTGCCCTTTTAAATATCTTTTATAGTCTCTACCCCACTATCTCGCCCGTGGTGCCTCCAGTTCCCTGTTCCCATACCTGTCCAGATCATCACCCCTCTTTTATATGATAGTGGATGAGTTACTGGCTAAAATAATGTACTTTTTAATGTCAGCTCCGGGTTCCGCGGGGCCTTGTGTTCTTGACTATGAGCGGTGATTCTCTACCCCATGTATGTTACATGACTGCCCCTCGCAAACTCTTTCTGGGTCAGATCACAGACCTCTGCATGTAAAAACCCAGCTTGCAAGCCTTGCTTTTGAGAAAAGCAAGTTCTTATCACTGTCTTTTGCATTTCACAAACGCAGTAGCGGCCTCACAGCGTCTTCTGTACTGATGCAAGAATATTGCTTTTTGGGTTCCCATCACTAACAGGGGGTTCTGGAAGTAAACTTATTTGGTTGGTTCCTTCCCTAACAAGATCCTACATTTCTGCTGGTCTAACAGTAGGTGACCGACAAGAGTTGGGGTTCTGATTCATGGATGACAGAGGGGTCTCTGGAGTTGTCCTGGTAGACTGTCAAAGTCCTGGGGTGCCAGCAGTGTCCTCATTCAGGCCTATTCCATGGAGAATGTAGAGGAGGAGCCAAGTACCCCCACTCCAACTTCCCCGCCTACATTACCTGAAAAATATGAACCAAAGTATGTGACATATACTGAACAATTAAACCAGCAAAAAGAAGAGTATGGACTTTGTGCAGTACCCATAAGAATACCTATACCTAAGAGAATATGGAAGGTAGAGTACCCATTGAGGAAACCATACCTGCATACAAGACAATAAGAAGGCCATCTGAACGAGATTCCTGAAGAAGCAGAGAAACTAATTGGCAAAGATGAATGGTGACATCATACAAATTTGAATGGACACCCACATAGAAAGATAACCAGACCAGAGAGGCAGACAATTTATAAAACACAAAGAAGAACCAAGAATAAGTGATATCTTGGGATCAAGATGAAGAGACTTATGACACAAACCTGATGAAAACAGTTAGTTTAAATGTGTACAGATGCAAGGAAACGCAAGCAGCAAAGCAATCTTGAAGCTAGCCGCATGCTTTTGAATAGTTAGACCACAGCACGCGCCGACATATACATATATAGAAACATATGGACAAGTAAAGGATGGATGTTTCCACTACGCACATAAATAGTACTGAGCAAGCAAGAAGGTCTCATTTCAGTTTCACAGTTAAGAAAAGCAAGTGAATTAAACAGAATAAAACCTCAGCTAAGAAGTTAACTGAGCCAAGAATGCCATGGTCTTATCAAACTGGAATTGGCTGACATTGGATGCAATTAACGTGAAAGAACAGAGGTTCCTTTTCAGAGAGGTCAAGCAAAAAAAGAAAGACGTCAGAGGACTATTGGAGAATCAAATCAAATACACGGAAAGGCTCAATTTCATGGTGTCCAGCCACATAGTAGAGGGAAGTTGGATGAACAAAATGATCACACCAAAGCACGACGGCCGGCTGGTGCCCATACTCCTTAAAAATTCTCAGAGAACAGTACAAACTCAAGGCCAACTTCAAAGCACTAATTGACACAGGACCATTGAGGTGATTATGGATGATATGCTTAATTGGTGGAAAGTTGGTGCTAAGACGAGCTCACCCTCACCTGGTTGCTCGGTCTACGTGCTGCTATCGTAGATGGAAAAATACTGACGGGGTTAGGAGCCAACCAATTGTAGGGAACCACTTAGTTGGGGGTCCTATAGCATGTGTAACCAATGGGACGGCGTACATTTAGTGGCGTTCATAGTGGGCATTTTAAGGGGAGGGCTTAGTTGCTCCACCTGATGTTCATTATCCTACCACCTTATTATTATTTTTCTTTATTTCCTTATTGCATTTGATTACACGGCCAAACCCTTAGGTGCCACAGCGTAGGTTACATACATCTTAGGCATCTTGAGCAGTTACATAGGTAGAAAAAGGACAGGTGGGTTCCACAAAAAAGCGCAAGGTACATGCAGGTTAGGAATCATACAGACTCAGGAGACATACTGAGTTGGACTTGTGCTGTTAGTATTTGTTAAACAGCCAGGTTTTCAGGAAGGATGTTTTGTTGCTAAGGTGCGTGGGAAGCGAGTTCCAGATATGAGGAGCTTCTGTGGGGAAGCTAGAGTTACCTGCTCTTGAGGTTGTGATACATGAGAAGTGGAGGTGTGTGTTGGCAGTGGATCTGAGTGTTCTGGCCGTGGTTTTGCGAGAAATGCTGCAAATGAAATAAACAGGGGTGTTATCAGAGATACTTTTATGGATGATGGTGAGAGTCTTGTGGAGAATTCCTGCTTGTACTGGAAGCCAGTGAGAATCTCTTCTGTCTTGAGAGATATGCTCTCTTCTGCTGATGCCTGGATGTGCTCTGAGGGCTTTGTTTTGGAGGAGTTACAGTTTGCTTAAATTCTTTTTTGAGGTACCTAACAGTAGAATGTTGCAGTAGTCATTCTTTGTTGGGATAAGGGCTCTGGCAAGTGTCAGGCAGTTTTCGACAGTGAGGAGAAGCCTGCTTAATGGAATTAGTATGGCTGAATATGCCGTGGTGGAGGCAAGTGCACTAATATGCTTATTCATGGTGAGACTATAGTCAAGGTAAACTCCAAGAGTTTTGACTTAGTGAGATATAGTGATGCGGTACCATCTATCACTAAGGATGTGTAGTCAAGGTGGAGTTTGCTGTGTCTGGCTGGGGATCCGTCTATGAGTATCTCCGTTTTTTTCTCAATTGAGACAGAGACTATTATTAGCCATCCAGTTTTGGATGATGGAGTAGATATTGTTAATGCATGTAATAGGTATAAGTATTTGTGTGTCATCGGCGAAGTTTGTATAAATTACTCCCATACAATATAGTGCTGCGAAGTGTAATTTTGTGTAGGCATTGTAAAGCGTAAGGGAGAGACAGGATCCTTGCGGTACTCCCAAACGTACTGGGATGGGATCAGCTGCTTTGTCTCCTAGGGTGATTCTTGAGGTGCAGTCAGAGAGGAAGTAGTGGCTTTCTTGGAGAAGTGAAAATTAATGGTTAGGGTTTGGCATCATTTGTCATGGTCGACTAAATTAAAGGCCTCAGAAAGGTCTAGAAGTAGTAAGATGCACAGTTTACCCTAATCCCTGATAGAGTTTTTTAGGTCTAGAAGGGCGGTCTCAGTACTGTGTCTGGGACGGAAACCTGATTGTCTGTCCCCTAGCAAGTGATTCTGATCTATGTGGGTTTGTACTTTGGTGTATGCTATTTTGTCGATGATTTTAAGGAGAAATGGCACCGTTGTGCATTCTTTCATCACTCCATACAGATATAGAGCTTATACTTAGAACTTCACTTAGACCATTCCCACCCTGCGTTAGGTTTGTGTAGTTTGCCACGTAGGATAACGTTGGTAATTAAGCAGGTCAAAAACATCAGTGATGACCAATTTTGGGTACAAAAGCCCAGTTTTTTAATGAAGTAAGTAGAGTCAGAGTATCGAGCGATTGCTGATGTTCGTTGTACTCCCTGTTTTAGATACTTGACATTAAAACAAACAAACTTTGCTAAGCTTTTTGTGTCGTCTTGATTATTGATGTATGAATATAATCTGCATCCCCATCCATCTCCAGGGTATTGCTACTCATCTTAAAGGGCTGTCTGAGAGCACCCAGCTCAAGTGGGTGGTGGTTGGCAGGCCGATTGGACTCCAGGGTTTGGACCGCAAGCATTAGATTTATTGGTGACTGTGCAGACATACAGTACACATCGCTGTACAATTCACAACATGAGCAGCATCACACAGCAGTACCTAGCATGGTACAACCACCTAGTATATAACAGCATTGTTAGGCTCACCTGGTCTCTGCGGAGGCGTTGGGGCACGGTTGCAGCCCTCCCGTGGGTGAGGTCGCTCAGGTCCGACTTCGGTCTCTGAGCTTATGTGGTGACTGGTGGTAATAGGTGATGCTGCTCGGGATTGCTCATGCGTGGAGAATAAGGGGCATGAGTATGCCAGCTTGTGAGCCTGATCCCCTTCCAGACCCCTTCTCTCAAACCGTGGTACCCGTGAGATGCGCTGACCCTGGAAAGCTCACCTGTTGATTAGTTTCGGCGAGGTATCCGTCCTGCTGCTTCTGGCAGGGGCGCTTGTATGATCTGGACCGAGTTTCTTCACTGGTCCCTTGCATGTGGTAGTCCAGTCCTGCTGCGACTAAGCCACTATACTTCAGGTAAGTGTTCCTGTTTGCCTTTGTCTTTCCTCGTCTGTTTTTGTTGTATTGTAAAGTACTGTTCTTGATCACATCTCTATATGAGCCTGGCACCAAAGGCACCAGGACTGAGTCCAGCCAGGGCCCCTGTGTTTATGGGCCTCAAAGGGACATAAATGAGTCAAGTGACCTATTGCCCCCATCACTAGATGGTGTGGTTTTTGTGTTCTGGAGCATGTGGCCATGACAGCACTCCCACTCAAAGCCACTCTCATGGTTGGTTTCCCCCCTGGCCCTGGTTTAGTGGGGTTATTGCGATGAAACTGCCTGATTAATCATGGAGCGTGGACATGCTCACTGGATTCCCAAGTCCCATTTTTGGGTCCATAACCTTTCCAGTTTATAAGGTAGTACAACTTGCACCAGACCATCTTAGAGCCTAGGATCATTTTAATTTGTATTCTGGTTCTCCTTCAACTATTTCGGGATCCGGTGGAGTATCGATCTGCGTAACTGGTCTCAATGGTTTTAGGAGGGAGACATAAAACACCGGGTGGATCCGCATGTGGGCCGGTAATTCTAATTTCATGGCCGCAGGATTGATCACAGCCGTGATATTGTAGGGTCCCAAATATCTGGGACGAAACACCATGGTCCTTCCAGGGGGATGTTTTTGGATGCTAAACAAACCTTGTCTCTGACTTGATAGTTGGGAGCTTCCCTTCAGTGTCGATCCGCAAACTGCTTGTTTCTCTTTGGCTCTGGCAAGATGCTCTGCTGCTTCCTTAAAAAGCTGGGTGATGGTTTAGTGTAAGGGCTTTACAGCGGCATTTCTAATGATTCGAGTGGGTCGAAAACGGATGTCTGTGGATGTCGACCGTACACTATGTAGAATGGGTTTTGTCCCGTACTGGTGTGAATGGAGTTGTTATATGCGTATTCTGCTAACCAAAGAATATCCTTCCAGGTATCCTCGGTTTGTTGCAGCATACACCTTATGTATTGCTCAAGGGTCTGGTTAGTCCGTTCGGTCTGGCTGTCGATTTGGGGGTGATGGCTTGTAGATAACCAGAGGTCGATTTTGTCAATTTTACAACACCTTTTCCAGAATGCAGAGACAAACTGAGTTCCTCGGTCTGATATTAACATTGATGGGAACCCGTGTAGCCGGACGATCTGTTTCAAAAACACGGTAGCCAGAGTAGAAGCATTTGAGAGACCTTTCAGGGGAATAAAGTGGGCCATTTTGGAAAATAGATCTATGACGACTAAGATGATATTGTATCTGTTACACGAGGGAAGGTCTGTAATAAAATCCATTGATAGTGTATGCCAAGGTGCTGGGGGTACTTCTAAAGGACGTAGCAGACCTGCAGGAATTTGTTTATGGGACTTGTGTTGTGCCCAGGTGCCACTGGTTGCGATGAACTGGACAATGTCCTTTCGCCAAGTTGGCCACCAGTAATTTTTCTTTATTTTAGCTTGGGTTTTGGCTATTCCCGGATGCCCTTCTACTAATGAATCATGATAGTTTGGGATGATTTGATTTCTTATCCAGGATGTACAATCATCCTTGGTAATATGGTAGGTGTCCACGACTGTATACCGGTCTCCCTTCCCTAGCTATTCCTGTTGCGCTGGTGGACTCATCAAGTGTTGCAGGTCAGATTTTAAGTTGTCTAGAGTGGTGGTTGCGGCAATCATGCCTTAGATTTGTCCTTCAGGGATGATGGCCACAGGGTCTGGTGTAGTGAATTCCTCTTCTCCCTCACTCATGCGAGACAGGGCGTCCGCTTTCCCATTGCTTACTCCGCGTCTATAGGTGATGACAAAGTCGTATTCCGCAAAGATGAGAGCCCAGCGGAGTTGATGGGATGATTGCGCTTTAGCGGTCTTCAGATATTGTAGATTGCGATGATCCGTGATGATGGTGACTGTATGTCTAGCTCCAAGAAGATAATATCTCCAGCCTTTGAACGCTGCCTTAATTGCTAGTAGTTCTTTATCAGTGATTGCATAATTCAATTGAGGGGCTGAAGAAAACTTGCGAGACCAGAATGCCATGGGATGCAACTGACCTGTTTCCGGGTCTCGTTGTGACAGGACTGCTCCCATTGCGATTTTGAAAGCATAAGGTTTGACTACATATGGTAGGTCTGGTCGAGGATGCCGTAGAATATGTGGTAAATGCTTGTTTTAGCTCCTGCAAGGCTTTCTCTGCCTCTGCGGACCAATTAAATTGTTTATTTTTCGGTAGTGAAGAGGTGATTGGGTGGACGATCTGTGAGAACCCTTGAATGAACCGGCGATAAAAGTTGGTGAACCTGAGTACACTTTGTACTACCTTTATGGATGTCAGTGAGGGCCAGTTAAGGATAGCGTCTACCTTGTGTGTGTCCATGCGTATGCCCCTTGGTGTGAGAATAAAGCCAAGGAATTCTACCTCTGTCACATGAAAGAAGCATTTCTCTGATTTGGCATATAGCCGGTGTTGCTGCAGTTTCTCCAAAACTGCCCAGACATGGTTGATGTGGTCCTCCTTGGTAGCGAATAGATAAGAATGTCATCAATATAGACAAGAGTGCAGACGTCCAACAGTTCACGGAGCACGTCATTCAGGGAAAATTGGAACTCCGCCAGGCATTACATAGTCCAAAGGGCATAACCTGATATTCATAAAGACCATATTTCGTGCGAAAGGCCATCTTCCACCCGTCTCCTTTTTTGACTTTACTAGATGGTAGGCCCCTCGTAAGTCTCGTTTTGTATATATCTGAGTGTTTTTGACTTGATCCAAGAGCTCAGGGATAAGCGGTAACTGGTACCGTTTTTTTACTGTGATCTTGTTAAGTGCTCTGTAGTCAATGCAAGTTCTCAGGTCTCCCTCCTTTTCAAGCACAAAAAAGAGGGGTGAGGATGCAGGGGACTTGGACGGTCGAATGAAGCCATTTGCCAGATACTGATCGAGGTAGGTTTTTAGATGCTGGTTTTCCTGTTCTGTTATGGCGTAAATGCGGCTGCAGGGAACTTGATCTCCAGGCACCAGACCAATTTGGCAGTCATATGGTCTGTGCGGAGGTAGGGTGTTAGCTTGCTCTTTTTGAAAGACATCTTGGTAATCCAGGTATTCAGGTGGTAGTGATCTGGTGAGGCCCAGTATATTTTATTTCTTCAATGAACCTGGGTTGGTAAGACCTTTTAATGAGAATCCCTTGTTATACCAGGTGTCGGCACAGTCTTGGGGAAAGGTCAGAACTCGTTTATGCCAGTCAATCTTGGGATTGTGGTCTCCAGCCAGGGCAATCCAATATCATTTGGAACTGAGGAGCGCTGATGAGATCGAAGGTGATGTCCTCTTGGTGACCGTCCTGACACAGAAATGTGAACTTCTCTGTGTAATGCGTCACTGGGCTGGATGATAGCTGAGATCCATCAACTGCTGTGATGTTTTCTGAAAACTGCTTTTGTCAGAGAGGAAGGCCTATCCGGGTAGCCAGATCTTGGTCCATGTAATTTCCCACAGTCCCACTGTCAATGTATGCCTCCAAGGCATTTTTTTTCGACAGTTGCTTCTGGTTTACAAGGAGCACATTGATGACTAGATGTGAGGTCTGTATAGATTCCTTTTCACCGCTCGACAAGTGGGACCCTACATTTGCCGGGCGTTGGAGTTTCCCGAGTCCTTTTCTTCTTTTTCATCTGTATCAGTTGCTCCAACTGCTTTCCTGGGTGGTTTCACTGGGCATTCTTGGAGATAGTGATCTGCCTCACCACAGTACAAACAAAGCTGCTGTTCTCCTTTTCTCCCTTTCTGCTTTGGTAAATGGGCTCCGCAACCCTTGATTTGCATTGGCTCGAACTGATCGTTTGATTTGTTTTGATTCTCACGGGGTCGCATGTAAAAGCGACCGCCCCTTGGCCTTGGCCCGATCCATCTTCCGATCCTGCAATCTGTGATCGAGCTGCACTGTCAGGTCGATGTATTCAGCACATCTTTCCAGGGGATATACTAATACGTCCTTACAAGCCTTGGTAAAAGAGTGTAGTTCTTTTCGGTTTGTAGTGATTAATTCAAATTAGATTATGTCGAAAGACAATGTTGAGATGTCGAAAGACATAATGTTGATTAAAATTTCGAATATCTTTTTTTGTTTGTTTTTTGTTTGAAATGGGGGGTTCCACCCCAAGCCCCCTTTTTTTTGGTTTTACCCCTTTTTTTAACGTACGGAATCCCAAAAAAAATATAAATAAAACATTTGAAAAAAAAGTCAACATTTTCTTTTCAACATTATTTTTGTTTTTGACTTTTTAACTGCACACCATTCTTTTCTCCTCTGGCCAGTTAGTTTGTGCTATCAGACAATTGAAGGAAGTGATATATGTTAGTAAGTCTTGATTACCCTGCTGTAATGATAACAGTTCCTTGTCCAGAGCCCGCCCTTGAGTATGCCGTGCAAATAGTTTCTCCATTTCACGCTGGAAACCTCCAAAGTCTCAAAGAAAATGATCATCCTGGTTTGCAAAGGGTATTGACCAGTCCGCTGCACTACCTCCCAAACATGAGAGTGCAAATGCCACTCTCGCTTGATCATTGGGGAATGCCCCAGGTCTGCACAAGAAATGTAGGTGACATTGATTCATAATATGGCATACTTATTCGGATCGCCCGTGAAGCGTTCAGGCGGGGCCTGGCAAACCCCCCCTGGAAGAATCACCTGTACTGGCGCGGCCTGTGGAGGTGAGGCAGGAGGGGCATACCCGGCAGTGGGACCTGGTCTGCCTGTGCCTGGAGCATTTGCCTTGCTAGTTCATCTGTCCGCTCCTGGTTTACAATTAGATCCCTCCTTAGGGCATTGGTTTCCTGTCTTGAGGCATGAACTTCAGCCCGTAACTCTCCCAGTAATCGGGCCAACTGGTCAGTTTCAGAAATGTCCATAATGCCCAGGCAGAGATACAAAGAGGCTTCACGTTCTGTTACGCTCACCTGGTCTCTGCGGAGGCATTGGGGCACAGTTGCAGCCCTCCCGTGGGTGAGGTCGCTCAGGTCTGACTTCTTCCTATGCGCTTATGTTGTGACTGGTGGTAATAGGTGATGCTGCTCCGGACTGCTCCTGCGTGGAGAATAGGGGGCGTGAGTTGCCAGCTTGTGCGCCTGAAACCCTTCCAGACCCCTTCTCCCAAACCGTGGTACCCGTGGGATGTGCTGTCCCTGGAAAGCTCACCTGTTGATTAATTTTGGCGTGCACTCTGTCGTGCTGCTATTGGCACGGGCGCTTGTATGATCTGGACCGAGTTCCTTCACTGGTCCCGTGCACATGGGAGTCCAGTCCTGCTGTGACTAAGCCACTATACTTCAGGTAAGTGTTCCTGTTTGCCTTTGTCTTTCCTCGTCTGTTTTTGTTGTATTGTAAAGTTTGTTGTCTTGTATTGTTGTCCGTTCCACTTTTGATGTTTGCTCTTTTGCTTTCTTCCCTTGCAGGTGATGTTGCCGGCCCAGCAGAAGCTGTGCAGCTCGAGGCGGCAGCTGGAGGGAATGAGGAATGAAGCTGCAGCAGTACAGGTGCTGGTAAATTGTTAACCAGGGGGCGCACAGGGTTCAAATGCGGCGTGGCCCTAGGACAGATGTTGTAACCTTGTCTTTCTTCTTCTTCACAGGGTCCGATTTTGTGGATGCGGAGTGCGGTGCTGCGGTGTTAGGATCAAGATCACTGGATGTCAAATGAGTCTGCAGATGAAGCGATGAATCTCCAGTTTCCTGGAGTTGATCATGCAGAAGAAAGCCTGTTTAAAATCGGCAGTGAGCGCCACGTTGCACGCAAGTGCACAGTAACGCAAAGCACCGGCCTTAAGGATGGAGCAGCTTATATAGCTGAGCTTCTGAAGCCACGCCCACCAGGTTCAGCCTGCCTGTCACACACTGCCACACCCGATGAGTCAGCACATGAAGACCAGGCCAAGGGAGCCACACCCAATGAGTCAGCACATGAGGATGTTCTCTGGAATAAATGCTTTCAGCTCCTGGAAAGTTCTTGTAAACTGCTGCACTGAAATAATGTAAAAGCACTCCTGCACTGAAATAAAGTGCTCCTGCTCACATCTCTATATGAGCCAGGGGCTCTGTGTTTATCGGTTCCAAAGGGACATACTTGAGTCACATGACCCATTTCCCCATCACTAGATGGTGTGGTTTTTGTGTTCTGGGGCCTGTGGCCATGACAAACATAGGATCGGAAATCATATCATAACATAGCACATGGCAGATATAGGGGACCACCTGTGAGCTGTACCACCCCTGAGCTTCTTTGCAGCCACAGCAGGTGTACCACTAGGACTGCAAATCACCAACCGACAGAAGATTGATCTCAAATATACTGCATTTGCAAGGTGTGTCTTATGAGTGTTGACCCAGCACCCTCTTCCTATTCTGACACCCATGTTTCGTCTACACACTTCACTAGAACTCTGCAAGGACCCTTTGTCTGACTATAACCTGTGGTAATCCCACAACTGCTTTGCCAAAGTTCTGTTTATCATGAGGATGGATAAATAGTACATTAATCTATCTCTTAGCTGGAGGTCATTCTGGCCACCCACTGGCAAACGTATACTTTGCCAATGCAGTAAACTGCTGATAAACAGAATTACTGCCATGTTATTACTGAACCGGAAAACTAATAATGACCTCCACTCAGGGCTCAAGTAGAGAGAACACACGGGTGGACGGAGTCCACCCACTTTTATCAGAGGGCAGTCGCCATCCTCACAGGTATTTTAAAGGCTCTGTGTAAAATGAGAAACATTGACTTTCTTCTTTGAATTCATGAACTAACCCCAACCTCGGTGGTCGTCAGTTTCACAGGCCTGACACTTCACCAGGGCACTATATAAACTGATGATAAATAACAAAGAACTAAAGGTGAAATCTCACATTTCAGTACTGCATGTTCCAGGGAAAACATTGGTATTGGTTCTTGGAGTTTAAAAACATGCACACATTTTCAAAACACTGTAGGAAGAAAATATCCTCTCTTGTTTTTTTGGGTTGATTTTTATGAGAGTTAAATGCCATTCATCCTGTGCAATTAGGGTGGTTATGCAAAGCCAATTGAATGAAATGTACATATTTGATATGATATGGCATTTATAACGCGCCTATACACAAGAGATTCAAGCGCGACGAGGCAGGGAGGGGGGGACAAAGGGAAGACAGACAACGATCTTACTAGGCCAGGTGTCATTCAGTTCGTGCAATTGGATGGGAAGAGGGGAAGACAAAGTGCGAGGAGCAAGGGAGAGGGGAAAGTGCACTACGTGGGGTAGTCGAATAGTAAGATAAATAACAAAGGGCCAGCTGGTGGCAAGTGCAAGGTAAGTGCAGACAAGTGCTGGGAGGGGGGCTGTCGGGATACAGAGACAGTCCCGCAGCGCAGGGGTTGCCAGGGAGGCAGTGCATGGGGCAAGTGGAAGGGCCATGGACCGGGATCAGTGAGAGTGGCCCAGTGCAGATTCAGTGCAGTTTCAATTAGTAATTTAGCAGGGGAGAGGGGGAGAGAAAGCAGAAGCAAAGAGGACGGTTTTGAGGTGCTTCCGGAACCAGAAATGGTTCTCCTCAAGTTTCAGGGAGTCAGGAAGGCTGTTCCATGCTAATTTCTAGTGACATCACATCCACTTGCATTTGTTAATGAGTCCCCCCCACTTTATTTTAGGACTTGACCCCTGTGAGCAATCAATGTTACACAAACAAGAAGCAGACAAGGGAGGGAAGACATAGGAAGGACAAAATAATGATCTTAGTAGGCCTTGTATCATTCAGATGGTGCAAGTGCAACAATGCAAAGTGCATGGGAAAGGGAGGAGGGAGAGTTCCAGGGAGAGGGAGCAGGAAGTGCAATCAGCACATCGTTGCTCAGAGGACGAGCAGCCAGGGTTTCCCGACTCTGGGTAAGTGCAAGGAGGCAGGGGACTGTAGGGTTCCAGAACCAGACCCTAAGTGCGCAGTAGGCCCAGAGGCAATGGAGGAGCGACTTGTCGTGGGGGAGCCTTGTACCCAGTGTGACTCTGAGAGTAGCCAAGTAAACATTTGGTGCAGCAGACAGGTCAGTCAGTAGGCCTAGCATTACTCTATTGTCACTGGTTGCATGTGAGCCATAGATCCGGCTGCAGTTTCCTGTGGATACCCAAGAAAGTAAAGTATATCCTGTAGAAATACTGCAGTGTGAAAACCATTAACGATGGTATTTATTACAAGCAATTACACAGCTCTGTAATATTACACAGCACACATGCTACCATCAGTGGTGGACTGGGAACCGAAATAGGCCCTGTACTACACATTTTCAGGAAGTCCAACCCTTTTCCTATGGGGAAATGTCCAGAGCTCCCTATATGCAAGTCCACCCCTGCCTGGGTGTATAGGCCTCCGGGAAGACTCCAGAGTCCCCTCTAGGCTATTCCACCCCTGTCCACAGTGCAGAAGCCTACGGAGCAATGTACAGAGTCCCCTAGAGGCCAGTCCACCCCTGACTACCATATACTGCAGTACCCCGGAGATGCAATTCAGAAGAACACTGTACGATGTACTGTAAACTCTCAGAAAAGTCTGCAGTACACTAGGGTCTGATGCATAATATATTGCAGTGTTTAACAGGCACACTTCATGTACGACAAACTCTACTAGGAATTGGTGCAGTTTAGCTGCATATACTGTACTAAAGCATGTATGCCAAACCAGTGTAGCATGGTATAGCTGTGTGCAGTGTACTGTGGGGCATATTGTAGTAAGAGTTAGGCAGGGAGTACAAAGTCAGTTACATTATTTGCTGCTACACACATGCAACTCCAGTGTGTGAAGATACAGGTTGTTGCACAAGGGCATGCAGTTGTCTGTTCTGCATGCATGTGCAGGGTGTCTGTAGTGTGTGTGTGCATAAAGATCTATTGAAAGAAAAAAGAAATATCAAGGCTGAGTACCACAAAGGAAATACACCAATAATGGGCTAAAAGGATTCTCAGATCTTTTATTACTGTACAGTCTACAAAGAAAAACAGAGAGCTATCTGGCTCCCAACACCTCGCAGTGTGTACCAGCCGACAAAGAGAGGTGAGAGAGTGCTGAACATCTAAACACTCGCATATTTATACATTTCATGCAATATTGTCCAGCCTCTCTTCATGTTAATAATTTGTGGTCCTGAGTTTGTGCCTAGTTCACATACAGATTTTACAATATCATGCGAAGGATTACATAGGTTTGTATTTCCATGAAGAAACAATAGTGATGTATGTTCTCAGATCCTGCGGTAAGCCTTATTCCAAGTTTCTTCACAATGTAGTTCAGCTAAAGCATATGCTCGAGGTTTGTTCTTTATTGTCCCAATGTTTATACAAGGATGAGGCTTGTGAGCGCAGACAACACTTGAATGACAGTTCATATGAAGCACAAGGTCTCTTTGCTCGGTCTAAACAGTTGGCTCTCGGACAACCTAAACATTAACAGAACTCAGAGGTCAGAAGGCTTGGCTGCAAGTCGAAAACATAGCCCATCATTTTAGAACGTAGAACACATGAGTGGAAAATAAAAATGGCGGATGGATCTTAAAATGGCAGCAAAGTTAACTCAGAAATCGGAACTTTGCAACGCGGTTTTCGGTGTAGCACAAATAGGCTTAGGCCAATATAAATACTAAGGAGGCACTATAGAATTACTGTTTAACAAACCCTTCTTTTAGCCTAAGCCAAGAGCCTTACTAAAAATATTCGCTTTACTCGTAACTCCACGTTTCAATGTCTGTACATCCTGAATCACATTCATCAGATAAATCGATTGCCATCAAATCCTTGACAGTAATATTCTCCATTACAAAAACATTGGTCATCCTCTCTGGTGTGTGCATTTTTGGTCCTAATGTTCCTATAGCTTGCGCACAACATTCTCCTAACATCGAACATATGACAGGAAGACATTGTATGAAACAACAACAGAACAACAGAATACCAAGGATTACCTTTAAGACTGAAAAGAGTTTCCAACCCCAAGACCGTAAAAAGCCCCCATAACCAAGTACTAAGACCCCAGTTTCCCTCAGGAACATGTACTTCTGTACTTACGACATGCAGATTTTGTATTGCCTTGAATATGGTAGGGGAGAAGTCAGGTATGAAAACGCAACAAGCATATCCCACCAATTTACATACCCTACCACGCTCCGCTTGATGACGCCTAACACTATCCAGTTCTGAAGAGCCACTAATCTAATTGCTTTCTGTTCTAACGTCATGTTGTAAAGTATATCGGTGGTCCGGTTGATGGTTCTCTCCAATACTCTTGCTAGTCTCCTAATATCCTCGGAATTCATGATCTGTCCCCAAGATGGCACAAAGGATTTCGCTACATCACCCATGACTTGTGAAGGAGTATCACCGTTCTCGTCCTGCCTCGGACGAGCCCTAGAGACCTCAGAGGTGCTAGCCACATATAACCCTGGTAGCAAGATACCCAAATAACAAGTACCCTGCCAATCCCTAGGTAGCCAAGGATAAGCTTCATTATCACAAATGAAATTAAATGAAATAAACAGGATCATCTACATACAAGGGTCTAGTGTAAGAAGGGGTTGTGGTATCCCAGTTGCCACAGGAGCCATCTTGAAAGAAATCAACGATTGGAAAGGTCTAGAAAGTCTATGGGAAGTCCTAATAGAAGCAACATTAAGCTTGCTCCTATTTGCGAAAAGGGAACATCCCAGGGGCGTCAGGACTCGCCTTTCAAACTCATTTAAATTAGTCACGTCAAAGTTCCCCGAGATGCTATCATTCTAATGACCAAAGAATAGTGCCCTTTGAGAGGCATAGCATGCAGTAGTTAGAGGCAAAGGATGAATATACCAGCCTAACCCTTTTTCCCTGTGTTGTGGCAGATGTGAACATATCAAGCAATTAGTCTTGTTTAAAATCACATGGGTCGCATTCATGATTAACAAAAGCGTATTGTTGTGATAACTCTGTCTGTGTTGGGAATCCCTAGGAGATAGAGTGTGCAGATGCACGAGAGGAGAAGAAATAGTGGGAACACTCTCAGTGGGTATCAAAGTTTCAAGTGGATGCACCCCCTCAATGTACCAAACCCCAAGAGCAATTACTACTGTCAGACCAGTTAACATAATTACAAGAAACAGTACGTCCTCACCCTTGGAAGGCTAGCACTACGTTCCGCCCTGAGACCATGGAAATTACCTTGGCGTCTCTCGTGCAGGCATTTCCGGTGGGGAACTACACTTCCCAGCAATACCAGAGCAGGGAGACTTCATTACGTTTCCCACGCAAGCAGGAAGCCAATGGTTAAAGCTTGCTCTTGGTAGCCGGGCAACGCTCCTTAACCATTGCGTTTGCCCGGCAAAATTGCTGTTGCACATTTCTGCTCCCTGTTACTACGGACTCTATATTGGATTTCCTGGTGTATTTTAGAACTTTTGCTAGTTTCACGGATTGCTTCACGTTTCTCTACGTTCCTGTTTTGACGACCCGGTTCCTACTTCCCCCGAACTGATTTCCCGGCTTAAACTGAACTTGGCTATTCTTTACGGACTGCTCATAAGCTTGGCATTTTGATTTTTGTTTGATTTTTGATTCCCGCGCTCTTGTGTTTTTGGGATCACCGTGGAATAGCACTTACCTTATTTTTCTTTCCTTCACTGGCTGCTGCTTTTCCACATTTGCTTGCCCTTCCTGGGTTTCCACGTTGCACGTTGGGAATTGTTACTTTCTCCCTGTCTACTTTGTTGACACTCACTCCTGAAAGAACTCCTACACTGACACTGCCCTATCCTTTGCTGACTAATCGTTGGATTATCACTTCATCACCTCAAGAAGCTCCATCTGATCTTCCTCGACACTTCACAGCGTGGCATTGGATTCTGGACACTGAGACTTTCTTTTGGGGAACTTTGGTGGAACTGGTGACTCTTTCTTCAGGATTGCTTTGGATTTGTTTTCAACCACCACCTTAGAGGATCAGCATTGACTTTGTTTGTTTTTAGTTGCGCCCTAGTTTCGCCCAGGATAGGCTTTGGTTCTTCCTGCACCACAAAAGACAATACTCACCTTTCACCTGGCATTTGGATTCATACAGGTATTGGTCCTGATACCCTAGGATCACAGGTAAGAATTGGGGAGTGTGGTATGTTACAGTGATACTTTGTATTTATACATTATTTATACATTGTGACCAGTGTACCTATGTGTTTCTTCCCTTTTTTAGGTTTGTTGCTGCCCGGCCTTTTCACCTGAGCCCCATGTCTGGCAGGTTGTTTCTATATTCTGCAGACCGCACTCTCTGGGGGAAAGACTCTCCCTGAAGGAGACCCCAAGTGTCTTAGGTCACTAGGGGACATCGTGGGACCTGTTTCCCAACTCGGACCATGTATTTTTCTGTCCAATGTGTTTGTTAGCCACACAATCAATTGGTTGCTCCGTACAAGTGGAGATAGTGACATACATTGTTCCTCAAAAGCTCTTTCCCGGAAAGATTCTGTGACAGACTCCGTAAATTTGTTTGCTGGTGATCTCCTGACCATGTGAATTATCTTGATTGAATATAGCTTTTGCTGGTACTAGCCACTTACTTATCTTTCAGCGCGAAAGTGGCAAAGGGTGAGCTCAACAGTCGTTTCCTGAAGGCACAACCATGCTGTGCTGTAAGTCTAGTGCTGTGGATGCAGATCGTACCTTAAGACTCCAGGCACTGCGTGATCTGCAAACAGTGTGTCATTGCTTCCTGATGGAAGTGGTAAAACAGAGGCAAGGTCGCTCAAGGGTGCAGAAAGATCTGAAGAAGAATTCAGAGAAAAAGAAGCAGTCTCCCCTGGCCCCAGGGGCTCAGGAAGAGTCTCTAAAATACCCTTGATGTTGTTCAAGACCGATTGATCACCATGAGCAGAGCAAGTGGTTTCCTTCTTTTCGTCTCCGTCGTGTGGCATCCTCTTGATGTGTGTAGCATGAATCCAGTGTCATCGGCCAGCTACTCGTACAGCAGACTGTGTGGCTAACAGGACCTGAAATAGTCCTCTCCAGTGCGGTGCGAGGCTGGATGCTCTCTCCAATGACTTCATGAGCACCCATTCACCGGATCAAATTCTGTGACCTGGCCCCTCATATTTAACTGGGAGGGCTTCTCACACCTGTTGATAAATCAAATACAAGTTTTGAGTTAACTGGTCACAGTATGCAGCAAGAAGCAAATGCTCCACATCTTTCATTACTTGGGGTTTTGGCAGGGTCCAAATATTAGCTGGCCTCCCCATCATGATTTCATATGGGGAGAGCCCAGTTCTAGTCTGTGGGGTCGTCCGCATGGAAATAAAACTACCGGTAAGGCATCTGGCCATTTCAAATTACTGCAAATGTAGACTTTAGCTAGGTTGTTCTTTAGAATACCATTATGGCGTTCTACAAGTCTAGCACTCTGAGTGTGTCTTGCCGAATGGAACCATTTATCGATCTGTAATCCCGCGCATAATTGCAGGATGACAGCAGCGATAAAATGTGGACCATTATCCGACCAGATGACCCTCGGCAACCCAAACCTAGGAAAATATTCCTTAAGCATGGTTTTGGCCATTGTCATTGCTGTATCATCTTTCACAGGGAAGGCTTCAACCCACTTGCTAAAGGCACAAATGACAACCAAGGCATATTTGTAGTTATAACAGCGCTCCATCCCGAGGAAGTTGAAATGAATCACTTCAAAAGGCACAGAAGGGGGACCAAAACTACCCCTCGGTGTCATCGTACCCTTCCCCGCATTATGCTGTAAGCAAACCATACAATTCTGGAAAAAACGATCAGCAGTTTTTGAGATGTTGACATTTACCAAGCCAGATTCTAGTAATTTACTGATTTTCCTAGCACATATGTGAGTGGGACCATGAGCCATTGTGACCATGGCGATGACATATGCATCGGGTAACATCCATCTTCCTTTTGAACTGTCTACCCAACACCCTTCCTCATCCAAACTTGCTAAACCCTCAGCCCAGTGCTTAAGTTCCACTGGAGTGGCATGAGCTTGAATATTCTTTATCGAGTCAATCCCTTCATCTACTGTACAAGTGTTTGTGGCTTCCTTCGTAACATACATTTCTGAATATAAATTAGTAACAGTGTGTTTAGCTATTCTGTCATTAAAAGCTTATCAGCTCCCTACATCATCTACTACCTTTTGATGTGCAGCGCCCTTCATGACTGCTAGTTGATTGGGAAGCACAAGTGCTGAGAGTAGCTCAACCAACATAGTGCCATGTTGGATTTTTGCTCCGTGTGAGGTCACAAAACCTTGTTCTGCCCATAGTCTACCGAAGTTGTGGACCACCCCAAAGGCATGCTGGCTGTCGGTAAATATATTCACTCTAAGCCCTTCAGAAAGTTCACAAGCTTGAGTCAGTGTGATAACCTCTGCGGCCTGCTCAGAGTTATGTAAAATTCTCTTGGATTCCACAATCGTGCATAGTGTAGTGATGGCATAAGCAGCAGTGGATGTACCATCCGGAAGTTTGAAGCAGGAGCCATCACAAAACAGCTCCCCTTGTGAATCATTCAGAGGTGTATCATTTAAATCAATCCTGCCTTTAGTTTCTTGCGCTGCAGTATAGAGGCAGTCATGTGACATTTCGTTATTACAAGCAATATCTTGCAGAAGAGGTAACAATTCAGCCAGATTCAATATGCAACACCTCTTAATTTGGATATGTGGTGCAAACAGGATCAGTTCATATCTGTTAATCGTGCGGAAGTAAGGTGTTGAGTTTGAGTTCTATTTAATAGAAAGTCTACAGAGTGAGGTACCATCACGGTTAAAGTATGGCCTAGAACCATGCCCCCACTTTGTTTTACAGACTCAGCAGCAGCAGCGACAGCTCTCAGACATCTCAGCAAAGCGCATGCAACAGGATCAAGTGTGGAGGAAAAATAACCGCACAGTCTATTCTCCCCCCATGTTCCTGCATTAACACAGCCAAAGCACATCCATCACATTCATGCACATACAACTCAAAGGACTTATCATAATTTGGTATGCCTAAAACCAGTGCTGAACACAGTGCAGTCTTGAGCAGATCAAAAGATTTCTGGTGTTCTAAGTGCCACGGTAGTGGCAAAGAAATGCCCTTCTTTGTCAATGACAACATTGATTTCATCACTAGTGAAAAGTTTGGGATCCACTGTCTACAGTAAGAAGCCATTCCTATCAAGGCTCTGACTTTCTTCTGTGTATTTGGGACAGACATGCTAGAAATGCTCTTAATTTGTTCAGGTGTCAATCTTCTTCCCTCCTTTGACAGGAGATAGCCTAAATAGGCGACCTCCTGTCGACAATACTGAAACTTTTTCAGTGAAGCTTTATGCCCATGCTTTGCTAGATGAATAAGCAATAACACAGTGCCTTCCTTGCAAGCACTTTCTGAGTCTGCAGCTAGGAGAAGGTTGTCGACGTATTGTAGCAATGAACAAGTAGAAGGCAACTCAAGTGTAGCGAGCTCCTCTTTCAAAGCCCTACTATAAATGCTTGGACTCTCGTGTACCCTTGTGGTGCACGGGTGAATGTAAACGAGCGTGCCCCTTGGGTGAACGCAAACAAATATCTACTATCCATGTGTATGGGATTGCTAAAGAAGGCATTCTTAAGATCCACCACACTGAAATGAGTAGCAGATTCTGGAATCATTGTTAATATCGTCGTTACATCAGGCAAAAATGGAAATTGTGGAGCGACAATCTTATTGATAGGACGTAAATCGATAATGAAATGGAACAGAATTTCATTATCCCCTTTCTTATACACTGGTAAAATCGGGCTATTGCACAAACTTCCTGCAATTTCTTCGATTACTCCACGATGTACAAAGTCGGAAACTATACTCTTCAAAGTTTGCTCACCATCAACTGAAATCTTATATTGTGGAATTTGTGGCAACTTAACTCCTGGTTTCAAAACAATTTTAACATGCTAATTTTGCAAAATACCAACATCATTGTTGTCAACCGCCTATTAACACGCCAGAAATTGTCATGCCGTTTACGAGGAGATCTCCCTGGCGGCTAGGGAATCAATGGCAACTACACCGTCATTGAAGTGTTCCATTGTGCATTCCTACTTCATGTTTCACCGCTCTAGTCTTTTTCCCTTTCTACTTCCTTGTTTCTGTACTTAACCACGCCTCCTTGGTTAGTTCGGCGCATTGCAACTTCTTGCATGTACGCTCCGTATACCGCTCTGTGCCTTTTTTGCCTTTGTTCACCTTGTAGCCTTACCGGTCCAGCCCGGTACCATTCTTCTCTATCTTTCTTTGTTTCATTTTTCCATTGCTGTAACGGCTCGACGTTCCGGCGTCCTCCGTTACTACCGTAGTTCTCCTACCTTGCTCTCTGTTTCTTCCTGCAAATCTTCCACTCGCTTCGGCTGCTCCGCCCCTCCTTCTTTTGCTTACCTGTCCGGTTCTTCGACCTACCCTTGGGTCTTCCTCCTCTTTCCTTTTTCTCTCCTTGCTAACTTCTTTTTTTCCTTTCCTTCTGCTTTCCCGGCATCTGTTGTCGCTCAGCCTTTGTTTCGGGGTTCTGCTTTTCTTCAGCACTCCGATCATGCAGTGTCCTTTTCCGCCTCATCCAGTGCCTTCCCACGTGATCCAGTGGTCACGTGTTTCTTCACTTACCTGGAGCCACTCGATTCTGAAATCAACAGCTTACCTGGTATCAACAATTGTCTGGAAACCTGCTAACCTGCAACAAGACTCTATCACTCAAAGAGAGGTTTTTTTAAGCACCCGCTTTTTTCCTCTCTTCGTGGCTTCTTCGTACCGGGCCTCTTGCACATCTGTTCCATCAGGGGGACAGGGTGGCTTCTAACCGCAGAACGCCATTCCTCTTCACAAAAAAAGGAAAACATCAAGGAGAAAGGGGCAAAGACACAAACTGTCTACAGAAGAATCAGGTGAGGAGGAGTGGGTTCAGGAAAAAGACAGTTCTGGTTCTGAGGATTCACAAGATATAGCTGACAACCTTGACAGAAATTCACTAAATTCTGGCGGCAAAGGTCTAGTCAAAAACTGTGAGGCAGAAGATTGCTGAGGTGAAATAGTCAAACACACTCCATCTGAAGAACAATGGATTATCACATTTAATTCCTTCAACAGATTCAACACCAACAAATTCTCTCCACAGTTCGTTGCCATAAGAAACAGACAGTGATCCGTAAATGGCCCCAGTGAAATCGGTACCGGCAGAGAAACCGGACTAACCACTGGTGTGCCAGAAAACCCTACAGAAACGTTAGTCTGCCCTGACAGTGGAATGTCTGGAATCTGTGAATGATCAATGGAACACTTCTATACTCCTTTGTCTATCAGAAATAGATTCTTCTTATTCCCACCATCACCTGACAGTAGGGACATTTCTGATTAACGGGAATAGGCGTTGGTTCCAGACCCTGCTTTGGCTGTCCTAACAAAACAATATATCGTCAAAGACAAGATCTTCAGAAAGTTAGTCAGTTGAAGGATTATCAAAAATATTTCTGCTATTTACACTAGGTTGCTGTTTATCTTGCAAGAATGACTGGGAATTTTGAGAAAACTGGCTTCTACCAGGACCCCCTACCCCAAGGCGGCCTCTGGATCATCTACCCATTAAACCATATGTGTTATTCAACCTATGCTGAAGGATCGGGCATTGTGCTTGCCAATGACCCTCTTGTCTGCAATAAGCACATTGGTTCGCGTGCACAGGACCCAATGGCGCATTGCTTTGTGGAACAAATTGACCTTGAAACTGTGTACTTCCAGCTCTAGGCCCTCTACCATCTGCTGCAATAATACCTTGGTTTTTAAATCTCCCCTTTTCTTTTCGATCCTTTCTTTCTCATTATTGACTCTATTCTCATAATACTGAACCATATGCAATAATTCAGACTGTGATTTAGCTTGCCAAGCACTCTCGGAAGTCATAATTTGTGACTGGGTATCAGGCAAAAATCGACGCACAAACTTATCCACAAACAATCTCTTTCCTGACTCAGTGCTTAAATCCTGTCCGCTAAAATCTGAGAACCGATTAAAGAATTTGGTAGCATCTTCAGATTTTCTTGGGTACAAGCACTGAGTTTGTCCGAAACAATCCTTCTCTCTGGAATCAAAGCCTTTTATCTCATTACTATTGGATTGATTGATGCTATAGCTCAACTATCATGCAGTGTTACTTATTACTGTCCAGGACCTGCTGGGGAGAACACCTGTTTTCTGTAAGTAGCAGCACAATTGGGTCACATGTCCCCAGCATGCTTAGTGACCTAAAATGCTTACCAGGGTTCTCAGTGCTTGCATTGAGGTCTGCCTGCGTATCCTGCATTAATTTGTTCACCATTGACGCCCATGGTCTACCTGTGAAATCCCCATGTAGTTCTGAACAGTTTGTATCCTGGTTTGTCAATAGTCCCTGCGCCCAGGAAATGGCCACCATGATGCCACCTGTTAGCAGAGTCTGGTGCCTCCGAGGCTCCTATTCATGGAGAGATGTTGAGCCTGGAAGTGAAGGACCTGTGTCATCAGCCGCTTGTGCCGGGTGGAGGGGGGTGCATGCTTGGAGGGGTGTAGGCGGTGGAGTTTGATCAGGAGCATGCTTATGGCATCGCACGTGCACAGTCGTCCCTTGAGGAGCGTGGGCATGAAATGAAGGACACTCACCACTGGTGCTGCTAAGGTATGATATGATATGATATGATAGGTTATTTAAAACACGCTTAATACCTGGAGGTTTCTAAGCGCGGACCCAGGGATCGAACCTGTGTCGCTCCATGTCATCTTGCTTCTAAGGCGAGCATGTTGCCCCTGAGCTATCCTCCCGGAGGGGGGCTTCCTCCACACACATGTGCCAGCACCAGTGCTGCTGATCTGAAGTCCACTAGAATGGAAGGGACTGGTTTCCTGTAGACAGTCGAGTGTCATGTGCTTTGGGATTAGGATTGGAATTGTGCCTAATGGTTGTCCTGGCAAGAGGTGGCATACCTTTACCACTGTGTGTTTTGGCTGGTGCCTGCTTCTACTTTTTTTCATTCTGTTCTCTCCCTGTGGACCCTGCTGCGTTGCTGCAGCCTGGGTCAAATATTTATGTATTTATTTATTTGCATTTGTTAAGTGCACTTGCGGCCCGTGGGCATCGAGGCGCTGTTACAAGAATATGTACAAACTTTTGATTAAGGTTACAGATGTCTATTAGTTATAGAAGGCATAGACAGTGTGTGATACAGAGAAAAACAAGGTTACCGGCAGAAGCATATAAACAGTGGTTAGGTATACAGCCTGCATGAAGAGAATAAGTCACTAGATAAAGAGTTTGGTTTTGATGACTTACTGGAAGGCTAGATGAGAGTCTATCATTCTTAGGTGAAAGGGAAGTGCATTCCAGTGGGTGGCTGCCAGGATGGGGAAGCTAGATTGTCCAGCGCAGCCTTTTCAGGTTTTGGGGCATGACGATCATGTTGGAATAGCACTTTCTGAGTGGTCTGGTGGCGGTGTGCTTTGTGATTCGCTGAGCAAGGTATGGAGGAGCAAGCTCTTGGAGGCACTTATGCATGATGGCTAGGGTTTTGAACACAATCCTCTCTTTGACAGGGAGCCAGTGGGCCTGCCTTCTAACGTTGAATATGTGATCTTTCCTGGAGGTTCCTGTGGCTGCCCTAAGGGTGTTATATTGGACAAGCTGGAGTTTGGTTAAATTTTTGCAAGATGTCCCTAGGAGAAGGGCATTGCAGTAATCAAGCCTTGAACCAATTATTGCCCTGGCAATTGTGAGGCAGTTCTGGCGTGAGAGGTAGGGCCTGGCTTAGTTAATGACTTTGGAGTAATAGGCAGATGAGCGTTAACCTGCGTGTCCATGGTAAGGTTGGAGTACATGTAGACTCTGAGTGTCTTTACATTATTGGAGACCTTGATGGGGATGTTATCAATAGTGAAGGATAGGTGCTGTTCCCCAAGGTTACCGAGTGTAGTGGCTAACCATATGAGCAGATGTTCTGTTTTTTCACTATTGAGGCAGAGCCAGTTGTCTGCCATCCACGATTGGATAGTGGAGTAAATGGTAGTGAGTGTTTTGGCGTCAGCCTCGTAGTTTCCAGTGAGTGGAATGAACATCTGCGTGTCATGTGCATAATTGGTGTACGAGATGAGCAGGGAGTCAAGAATGCTGAACAAAGGCCTCATGAAGAGGTTGTAGAGTGTGGGCGCAATGCAGGTGCCTTGCAGCATCCCACATTTAATGTGGCTAAGGGTGGCAGAGGCTGAGTCGGAGAAGAATCTCATGGCCCTTTCTTGGAGAAAGGAGGTAATCCAATTGCAGGCTTTGGGGGAGAAGTTGGCCACAGTTACCAGATGGTGGCCCAGCATGTTGTCATCCACTAGGTCAAAGGCAGCGGATAGGTCAAGGAGCAAAAGGTGCGCAGGTTTGCCTGTGTCTCTTAGATTGTCCATTTGATTCTTAAGGTCCAGGAGAGCTGTTTCTCTGCCGTGTCATGGGCGGAATCCAGATTGCTGCAGGCCGAGAAGCCGGTTGTCTTCCAAGAATTTTTGGACTTGCATGTAGGCTGCTTTGTCAAGGATTTTAAGTAGGAAGGGGATGGTGGTAATGGGCCGATAGTTCCCTGGGACCGATGGGTCTAGGGAAGGTTTTTTTAGAAGTGGGCGGACCCATGCTTACTTGAGTCTAGTTGGAACGTGGCCAGCCTGGAAGGATAATTGATGAAGGCGGTTAGGAAGGGTGCTAGTATGTGGGCCGAGTCTTTGATGAGTTCGGCAGGACAAGCGTCCCCCTTGCAGTTGGACGGTTTAATAGATTTGAGGAGGGAGATGACTTCCAGCTCAGTCATGTCCTTAAAGTCAAAGGGAGTGGAGGGCTCAGTTTTGGTGGTCGGGGGCGTTCTGGTGTGTGGGTTGGAGATGTGGCGGTTGAGGGCATTTTGATGTCCATGAATTTTGTTTTGAAGCAGGTCAAGTTTGTCTAGCATGGCCGTTTGAATGCTGTTGCACCATCTTTCATATCACTCCTCCACTCCTTCTCCTCCTATGCTCCTCCACAAATGAGGTCAACAGTGGAACATCGGCCACACGCCAGTGCTTTTCCATCAGCCTAAATTCAGTCATATTTACCACCACATTCCATGACTATATTCTATGCACGGGTAATGCGGCGTCCTCACTGTCGAGGCAGAGGCAGCGCAGCAGAGTATTACAAACTGTTGTGGTCATTGGTAGGAACAAGCTTTCCTTGGGAGATGGTGACATGCCACCACTGGGAGTTATTGTTGGTCCTCACGCTACCAGTAGACCTGCACATGGTAACTGGGGAGTATGTACTCGTCAAGTGAATGGTGATTGAACCATTATGAAATGTCCGACCCTGACCCGCAGTGCAACCTCATACACCCCCGCCCCAAACGATCAGACTTTTGTTGGACCTGCCCTTGAGCGCCCACCGCCCTATGCATATTTATTGTTCTTTTTGCTAGAAACAGAAAAGGTGTGTGTTCTATTTCTAGAGTGAGTGGGCATCCTACTTCGAGGGTGAAGGTCTCCACTCAGTTTAGAAATAGAAAAGAGTGTCCAGTGAAAGAGGGTGCCAACCATCGAAATTACATAGCCAATATCTAAAGGGGGCTCAAAGCACCAGGCAGGGAAGTGGGGTATGTGTAAGGGAAGATAGAAGCATGTGCCACAAATTATAAAAACTGTATTTTTGGGTAAGGGAACTCATGTTCAAACAGAAAGAGAATTTGGCTGAGAAGTGGTCTATCTCAGCTCTGTCCGAGTTATGGGTGAAGTGCAGTGAAGGACATTAACATGGTCTGTGCGACATTATTACCGGATGTGGCAGCACACCGTGCATGTTTTCTCGCCATCACTGATCGTTTTGATTATGGCAAACATGTTGAGAAAGGAATAAAAACCTCTTTGCTTAAATAAGTAAAGAAATACTAAAACAAATATGTCCACCTTAAATTAAAAAAAAAAGCAGATGATGCTCTTGTAGGAGCTCCCCTTCTTTTTTTATGAAGGCGGTTGTTTGTGGCATGAGTCGGGTCCGCAAGTACATGCTGGAAACAGCAAGGCAGCAGGTAAGTGCTCATTTAATTCACAGCAGTGTGAGAGAGAAGCAGGGCAACAGGGTACCAGGTGAGAGCCACCATCAGCCAGCTTGTAACATGGCATAGCTCTCAACTCACCCGCCTTGCAAGCAGCTGAATCACCCACCAAGTCCCTCATACGTCCATTACTTCTTTGGGATCTCACCCGACAAAAAGAAAATCGGCTGTTTTCACCCACCTTGGTGACACAAAAGGTTGGGGCTATGACATGGTCTTGCACCAGTAAATACTGCCTGAGTTCCAAGCTCGGTGACTGGATAACTGTCTGTCCTAACCATGAGCAGATCCAGTGCAGGAGCCAGCCAGTGCACAATTGTATTTGGGGGGAGCTAAATGATGCTATCAGCTCTAGAATGTTCTCCCACATCAGTACACACCCTGATTTACTGGACCTTATTCATGACACTGCCTGCCAAGGAAATCAAGGAGGACCTGCTCCCTGTGGTGCTGCCCCCTTAATGGACGTGCACGTGGCGGCGTGACGTTGCACGCCTATGCGTGCATTATAAATAAAGGGGGCATTCCCGGCCGCGACAGTGCCACAGGGGAGCCCGAGGTGACCAGACGTGTGTGTCTGAGTCTGTGAGGTTGGGGGCTCAAGGGAACTGCCTAATGGGTCACAGAGGGACCCCCAACAGTGGCAACGAGGTCGGTGCATTGCCCGGGCCCGGCGGTGAAGAGTTATTACATTTTTGATGCAGAACGGATAACTTTGTTAACTCATTCCATTCCGTGGGCCGAGTAAACGCAACGCAGCAAGCGGCCATTTTGGATTTTTGGCAGGGGATGCTCACGTGTCTCCGGTAGGGCCCATGTAGGGCATCCATGCCTAATTACTGGAAATATTGATAGCGGGCAGCTATACCTGCCCACACATGCCCGAATTTTGAATTTATTTTGATTTTTGGGTGAGATATGTCAAGTGAAGACGAGGAAAAGGGGGAAAGATGCTAGGGCATGCTTAACCACTACACCTCCCTGGCTCAATTTTTGAGACATTAATGCTGGATTACAGTTACTCCACAACATCCTGCAGCTGAGGATCTCTATCTTCACTGTCACCTTCATCATCATGCCCAGCTGCTGTGTGTAAAGGCACAAAGTGGACTGGAAACGTTCTGTGGCCTGCAGTCCCTGCTACCCATCATCATCATCATCAGGTCTGGACAAGTGAGTTCAGTGTGTGTCTGGACTGGTGCACTCCTCGGCCTCCGTTGGGCCTGTGCTGGTTGGGTGAGTTGTGGCCCCCAGTTCATTTTGGGAGTGCCTGTGTGCTCTGACCCATGAGTGTGCCTGGTAACCAGGACGGTGGGCAGCTTTTGGACAAGCAGCAGCCTCAGGTCCAGCCCCAGCCTGTGGCACCACCAGTCGTTCAGCCGGTTCCCCAAGTCATGGTGCAAATGGGGACCCCTGCGGCGCTACAGCCCATTCTAGAATTTGACATCTCAGGCCCCCCATCCAGCATGGGGACCAGTTGGAAACAGTGGGTAGACCGTTTGGACATGTACTTCAGGGATACCATGGAGACAAATGAGGACAGTAAGCTGGCGACCCTACTGTATGCTGCGGGCCTGCAGTGCAGGAAATTTTCGAGTCACTGCCCTGCATAACCATTTCTTGCCACTCGCCAATGCTGATTATGAGAGGTTTGTCATGCTGTCAGCCCGACAGAAGGAAGACGAGACGCTGGACACTTTTTATGGCCGTCTCAGATGCCTCTCCTTGGCGTGTGCGTGGGGTGACTTGGAGGACATGATCAGAACCATGCTAATACAGGCCTGTTCGTCGGGAAAACTGAGGTGACAGGTGCTGAGGGAACCGGGCACGACACTTGCCCGCATCCTTGAACTCAGGCGCTGCCACGAGGTGTCGGAGGCCAGGGCATCCAAGATGGAAGCTGGGGCGTACCCGATGAAGAATGAAGAGGTATGTGCCATGATTCGGGGTGGCAGAGGTTTCAGGAGGCCAAGTACCAGTGTCTGTGACAGGGAAGGGAGAGCTGATGATTCATGCCAGAAGTGTGGCTATGACATGCCCCACCCCGCTGAGTGCACAGCGGCGGGAAGAACTTGTGGGAGGTGCAAACTTGCGGATCACTATTCCCGAGTGAGCAAGGTGGCCCTGCCTGTGATGGTGCCCAGGGGCCCAGTTCGATCGGGCTTTCTGCGTCAAAATCGCCCAACGAACGTGGCACAGGTCGACCAAGGAGAAGATGGTGCCCCAGTAGAGGAGGAAGAGGAAGGGGGCTCTAAAATCAAAGAGCAGACATCAACCGAAATGTGTGGTAGCAGTGAACAAGTCGCCTCTCCCAGTGCTCGTGGACATGGGGGTGTTGGACAACGTGATGGCCCGTGGACACTATGATGCAATGGACACACCACCGAATTCCCGGTTGGACGGTGCATTTGTGGCAAAGGTGGAGCATGACAGATCAAAAATCACAGCCCGATTTTATGTTACACCGGTGAGCAGGAATACCTTCCTGAGCTGTGCTGTGGCAGAGGACTTCGGCATTGTGAGCTTTGCCTACTCTGTATATCTCGAGGACATACATGACCGTTTGGACAAATACTCTCCCCTATTTCAAGGAATTGGTCAGATGGCTGGTGACCCAGTGAGGCTGCACATTGATGAGTCTGTGCAGCCCATACCCCTGAAACATCGGAGGGTGCCGTTCCATCTGCAGGAGCAGGTAGACAAGGAGCTGGACAATCTAGTAAACCTAGACATTATTGAGAAGGTCGAGGGTGCCACACCATGGGTATCATCGATAGTGGTGGCGAGGAAACCGCAACAAACTGACTCTGTCTGGATATGTGTCAACATGAGGCTACCCAACAAGGCCCTCAAAAGGGAAAGACATTTGACCCCAACCATCGACGACATCATCGCGAAGGTACAAGGGGCTTGTTTCTTCTCAAAGTTAGACCTTCGGCCGGCTACCACCAGTCATCCTGCACCCAGAGTCAAGGTATATAATGACCTTTACAACCCACTGAGGCCTCTATAGATACAAGAGACTCAGTTTTGGCATATCATCGGCAGCAGAGGTGTTTCAAAACATCATCAGAGGTGCCCTCGCTGACCTGGATGGAGTCCTAAACATCAGTGACGACATCCTGGTGTTCGCCAAAACTGAGGTGGACCATTTACGCAAGCTGGCCAGGACTTTCGAGAGGCTGCAGTCACTAGGCATCACGCTCCACAAGGATAAGTGTGAGTTCCTGCGACCGACCATCAAATTCTTTGGGTTTGTGTTCAAGGAAGGAGGTGTGTCGTCAGATCCGAGAAAAGTGAAAAGAAATCAAAGAGGCCCGACTGCCCGAAACGGATGTGCAGAGTTTTCTTGGTATGGTGACATAATGTGGACGGTTCATCCAGAATTTAGCGTCCTGGTCGGAGCCCCTGAGCGCCATCCAAAAAAAAGAAACAGCATGGCACTGGGGCCCTCTCGAAAAGGCTGCATTCGAGGATATCAAGAGCACTCTCACGGCCGAAGACACTATGACGTTCTTCGACCCCACCCTCCCGTCAGAGATCATCGTTGACGCCAGCCCGTTCGGCCTGGGAGCGTAGTGACACAAATTGGCCAGGATGATAGTGTCCGCCCAGTAGCATACGCCAGCAAGGCGCTGTCTGACACCGAGCAGTGCTACTCCCAGACTGAACGGGAGGCTCTTTTAGTACTGTGGCGGTGCAAGCATTTCAGATTCTACGTCCTGGGCGGGCCAGTAATGGTCGTGATGGACCACAAGCCCCGGCTGCCCATACTGGCAGGGTCTTCGTCCAAGCCGCCGGCGAGGATTTAACGGTGGATGCTCGCTCTCCTGGAGTACGTTGTCACCCTAGTATACAGGCCTGGCACGAACAATACGGCGGACTACTTATCCAGGCATCCAGAGATGGCAGCAAGGAGGAACTGGACGCATGTGCCGAGGAGGCGGATGATCACGTTCGGATGGTGGTGGAAGCGGCCACCCCGAATGCCATGCCCCTCGAGGACCTGGAGGCGGCAGCAGCCCAGGACAAATGTTTTCAGATCCTGAAGACCACAATGCAACACAGATCATGGAAGACCGTGCTTGAGTCACTGGCCGGATGCACTCAAGAAGCCAAGGTGGGGCTTGAACAACTGTGGAAGGTGAGGGAGGAACTATCATTCTCAGCGACCGGTCTCCTGTGAAGGGGTGACCGGATAGTCATGCTGCAAGCCAAGATCAAAGATCTGATAAGTCTGGCCCATCACGGACACCAAGGGGCCATGAAGACCAAGGCCCGACTATGCCTCAAAGTGTGGTTCCCTGAGCTGGAACGGAGGGTCGATGACTTTGTAGCCGCTTGTGTCTGGTGCCAGGCGGCATCCCCGATACAACGAGAGCCGGCGATTGAAACCATGCCCCGGGAGACGCGGCCGTGGGAGGTGGTGCATGCAGACTTTGGGTCCACCACACTAGTTACACACTTCCTGGTGGTGGTGGACGAATACTCCCACTACCCGGAGGTAGAGTTTGTCGACTCAGTGGCTTTTGAACACGTGGTGGTCGCCATCGAGAAAGTCTTTGCCTCCCATGGTTTCCCTCATACTCTGTGCTCGGACAATGGGGCGTTGTTTTAGAGCGAGCGTTTCTCAGAACTGATGCAGGGGTATGGGGTTCAACATCAAAAGATCACTGCGCTCTAGCACAGAGCCAACAGTGAGGCGGAAAGGCTGATGAGAACTCTGAATGAGACATTTTGGATAGCGCAAGGCCAAGGACGCTGCCTGCAGAGGGCACTATATCAATTCCTGTGAGTCTACCGCACCACTCCCCATGCATCTACCCCCAAGGGCTGCTGCCCGATGTTGGGGATAAGGAGCCCGGAGTGATCAATGACCAGCAGGTGGAACTGGACCGCAGGCTGCGGACGGAGCAGGAAAACGTGAGGAGAGGACTCCGCCCGCAATGCCTCAAACCTGGAAATGAAGTGCTCATAAGGAATAGACACCCCAACGGGAAGCTCTCCCCCCATACGAACCCGAACCACTAGATGTGGTGGCTGTCAAGGAGTCCATGGTGACGGGCTCAGGCGGGAGGTCGGCCGTCACCTGGAACGTGAGTTTCTTCAAGAAACTGGGGGACTCAAGAACTGAAACCCCTCACTAACAAGACAGTATGGAAGTACCCGTTGAGGGTGGGGGTCCAGCCCCCGAGCCCGCATCCCCAACCCAGGGATTGCCGCCGGATGGACTGCCCGTGCTGGAGGTCAGCAGGAGGTACCCCCAGAGGGCTGGGTGAGGGAAACCCGCTTACTCAATGATTACGCGCTGGGACAAGTTTCCTGAAATGGCCCCTGGGCCAAGAGTAGCAGTCACGGGGATCCTGGGTGGTTGTGAATAAAGGGGAGCCGTGGGACATTTTGCTAATTGCACTTTTTGATGTTGTTTTTATTGTTGTTTGGAACTGTTGATACACGTTTGTTTGTCCTCATGGAAAAGGAGGATTGTGGTGCTGCCCCCTTAAGGCACGGGCACGCGGCGGTGTGACGTTGCATGCCGCTGCGTGCATTATAAATAAAGGGGGCATTCCCGGCCGCGACAGTGCAACCACGGAGCTCAAGCTGAACAGACATGTGTGACTGAGTCTGTGGGGTTGGGGGCTCACAGGAACCGCCTGATGGATCACAGAGGGACCCCCCAACACTCCCGAGTGTCACTCTCGCATAAGAATGGTGGCCATATTGGATTGGTGTGTGCTTCAGTTTCATAAAAGGAAAACACACACAATGCATTGCTTCCTAATAAGAAACGTGTTTAGGGCCTACAACATACCATGTGCCCTATGCCGTGTTTCTAAAATTATTTCGCCCCATGCATGTGGACATGGCAGGTAATATATGTCCAGGCAGGAAGAGAAGGATGGTGGCTCGCAGAGTTGGACCTGTTCAGTTGTAAAACACGAGCCCTAACAGAACTGTCTTAGATTCCAAGCAGGGCGAGAGGGTTGGCTTTGGCCGACCCCAAAGAAGGGTTGACATCAACTGTGGCAAGCACATGCCCAAGTGTTGTTCAAGCACACATACCACGTCCATGACGTATGACGCCAGGAAGTCAAAGATCGCCGGACGATCATGTGACCTCGCCTTGAAGCAGCCTCGGCCAAACTGGCGCCTCACTGAGGAAACTCGGAGAACGAAAGAGCTGTTTCAAGGCATTCTGCCGGAGGAAATGAGTAATTCGAAATATGCAAAGTGCATAGATAAATCAGGATCTCCGGCGAGTGCACGCAGTCAATGCCCAACAAGCGCGGGACAAGGTAATTAGACACCGCCATTCTCAGCAGACAGCTGGCAAATTGCACCAGAAAAGATCAAAGAATAATTGACTGTGTGTAAAGTCTTACTTAATTTAATCAGAAGGTATCAGAAATATGGAAAAAGGTGAATTAAAATGCTAATGGCATTTTCTGCTTCCACTGAGACTGTGCGAGTCTCCGGCAGTGACAGGAGCGCGCGGGTCACTGCGCTGATAGAAGTGACGCGGGCTGAAAATGGCAATCATAAACACTGCCAACGCGCCCAGGAATTCACAAGTGGGCATGATTTCCTGTTCATTTATGCTTTTCCTGGTGATTATTGTACATTGAAAATGGAGACTAACTGCACGGAGCCCTCTAAAACAATTCCAAAGTCCAGGACTCGCTGCAAGCTCCTATTAGTTGCTAATCAACAATAATGGTGGTAGAGGCCCGGTGCTCCCAGGATCAAAACTTGCAAACAAATACAAGTGGATGGAACATTTTGTATCCAAATGCTGTAAACTGGTGAATGTCAGCAATAAAGTTGGGATTCCTTCTCGCTGAGTAAGATGTCGCTCACTCAGGGGCCGGGACTTCCCATGGCTGACTTCCTGACAGCCCTTCTCCTGAAGCCGCTGGGAAAATCAATGGCCGAAGTCACCGGCCCGCATTGGCAGCTTTTTACAGATGTGTTTTGCAGTGACTTTTCCAGAAAGTGAGACATCAGGGACCTAGAAAAGATTGCCCGCGCGTCATTGACAAAGCGCAAAGGCGCGCGCTCCATCAACCTGCCTAAGGGGATAATTGTACTTTGAGGGCCTATCTCATTTAGGAGCACGCCCCCTTGGAAAGGTTCTCCTGCATCACACGTAGAGCTAAGGAGCAGACTCTTGTAATGGCGGCTGCCAGCAATAAAACACTGAGTTATTCTGAACATGAGATGGGTCTGTGTAGCTGCCATGCTCGGATGAAGGAATCACATGTAGATGACATTAGTGAGGCAGGAATCACCTGTCAGTTACTCAGATGAAGTGGGTGTACGTCTATATCATCTGTGCATGACACATATAAAGTATGTATGTGTACATACCATCTCTAACTCCTAAATCCACCCCTCTGCCACCCCAAACCCAACCTGAGACTAATGATCTTGTGACAAATCAAATTCCGGGGCGCCGGTGGTCCAGGAATGAATATCAGTTTCAAAACCATCAATCAGCCCCACACCTCTAGTACACCACAAAGGAATCGAACAGATTGGAAACACAAGCACATTATAAATCTCCTTATCCAATTTTGGTGACGTGGACAGAACAGCAGGTTTATCTCCGCAAGGTCGTGGATCATTGGCTAGTTGCAACACAGCAAAAATACAATTATTACCCAATGATAAAAGGGACTGTCCAGTCAAGGTTGTATACAAATATCTACTTTATTATTACTACAACAGACAGTTCTAGCACACTACAAAACACACCCACCCTGTAAAGGAACACCAAGGACAGACAGTTTCACGAAGGAAATGGTTACACTCTGGATACTGACAGGAGGATAGTTGGTAAAGCAATCAGTCTTGCTGTTCAAGGTTATTTGGTTTCAACACCAAAGGGGCAAAGGGTTGTAACTGTCTCAAGGGCCTTCGGAGAAGGACCAGGGGGGCAGAACCACAATGTACCTAGTACTGAAGATGTTTTTGGTGCTCGACAGCGTTGAGGCGGTTCCAGGGTGCTTCACTGCCCACGAGACATAGTTAGAGGTGGGAGACAGCTGCGGGTGCCGGGCAATAGGAAGTTCGGCAAGTGAGGCTAAACGTACGTCTGCAGGCTGTCCGGCACGGTGGCTCAAGGCCAACAATTGTTGTATCCGTGCTAATTGGTGGATCTGGAATGCTGGTTGAGGTGTCATGGGTGGCTCTGCTGACCGCGGTGTGATAACAGTCAGCGGTGCAGCTGATGTGGTTCGAGGATTCGATGGTCTCGAAATTGTCCTTTAAAAGATGGATGCTGGATGATGCTTGTGTGGCACTCCTCTTAGCTTCTTCGCAGGACGTGTGTCCTTTCAAGGCAGACGGCCCAAAACTCAGGAGGTTGTTAGCAGGCAACAGCCTTATCCTTTGTCCATACCTTTCCGACAATTCCCACCTAGGAAGCTTGCTGTCAGAACCTAGCAGGACCCCCTGTTTGCTAGCTGGGTACCGGTTCTGGTGCTGATGGACGGGTCCTCTGAGTCCGGTATCTCCCTCTGTTCCCTGGGAAATGTTTAGGGGAGGGATCTTGCTTACCTCTTGGAAATCCTGGTCTTCATTCACTGGCGGAAGATGTAGGGGTATCAGGTAATAAAATCGCGGCACAAATGCCACGGCAAAAAAAAATCGCTGTGGTTTGACCCGGTAAAGGTGTTCCCCATTATACCATTTAAGGGAAGCAGGGGTTGCGGAGGTGTCCCCCGCCCCCCTTAAATGGTATAATGGGTCGGGAGTTGCGGGGGTGTTCCCCGCATCCTTTACATGGATTGCGGCGCAAAAAGCACAGCATTTATGCCGCGATATTTCGTAACCACAGCAATCTGTGGTGCGATTTTATCACATGGAACCGATGAAGGCAGACTGTACCTTCAGCCAGGGTCCAAAAGCCTAACTTATGTGAGCCAATCCTGGATCTCCACCAACAATCTTCAGTTATGCTTCATGTCTGAACTAGGGCGCTTGGCAACAGACAGGGGAAGGATGACAAAATATACTTCTGAGTCCCACCCATCTTCCTGTCAGCTGTACATCAAAGTGTCTCCCTAATTAACTGAGCCCTATGAGGTGCTTCATCACAGCATAGACCTCCCTTGAAGTAGTGGGTTGCAAGCTGACCTTCGTCCCCTACAATTCACATACTTCTCTGCTCTGAAAGCAGTTGTTCCAGACACGACATTCAATGCCCTTTCATACCAAGCAGGGGTTTTCGTACCAAGTTGACACATTTCATTACAAAGAGGTGTTGGTGTCTGGTCTCCATTGTCACTTCCTGCACCCCGGCCTTCCCTGGGTCTGCTAATTAAAATTCTTCAGTATTCGCCGCCACCAGCAAGGTTTGACAATGGAGATGCAAATCACGGTCCCTTGAAATTCTAATCAGGGTGCTCATGGCCAAAGTCTTTTGATGTACCCACGGCTGTCAGATCTCAACAACACATGTCAGGGGACGGTGGTGCTGATGAGCTGTGTCCTACCAGAGTACATGACTATTTTTCTGCTGAGCGGTGAGCGTGGAAAATGTGCGCGGGAATGACCCCATTCATTCGTTCTTTTAAACAAACAAAAAACGGCATGTTAGCGCACTCTTCCTGTGCACATGGTCGAATTCCTCACAGATCTGCTCCCCTGTTTCCTCTCATGGGTGCTTGTAGGTCAGTTGCTATCAAATTGTGCGCCCTCTGGCTTTCCCTTTGTTAGCTCCCCCCTCACTGGTTTCTTTGCTTACCCCACAGTTCCTTCCCCCTATAATTTGAAGTGTGCTCCTTTGCTTCCTGAAGCAGGGTGAGTGCTCAATAAATACTATCATAATAATAATGATAATAATAATAATAATACTCTCTTGATGAGATCAGTCTAGTGAGCATATACCTTCATTCGATGTGGATGACACCAATACAGAGACATATGCCTTAATCTGGGCTTATGTCCTCATCACATGTAAATGACAACAGCATAGCTGATTCTTATGTATCAAACATAGATGACATCAATCAAGGGGGAGGGGGGGGTCACATCTATATCATCTCTAGATGCCAGTAATATAGTGGCCGTATGACTTTATCTACCGCAGATGATGTCACTGAAATGGGCGCAAGTCTATTTCACATTTAGATGACGTTGATAGGGGCTTAGGTATTTACCATCTTTAGATGGTGTTAATGAAATGGGCATTTGTCTATTTCGTTTTAAATTGGCATCGATATAGTTGCCTTATATCTTTGTCATATGTAGACAAGGTCACTGATGGTAATTTAAGTCTATTGTCACATCTGTGGCGGGGATCAAATGACCAGACAAAATATAGAACTCAAATTTGACATGTGTGATAAGGGAAATGTCACAGGGTTGGATGAAATAGTAAACATGGTTAGAATAAACTCAACTAACCGGTCAGGGATCAACTGAGTGCACAAGGTGAACTAACCGACCCAGCTGAGGTATCAAAATACAAAGTGAATTAAAAGTCCAGGATGGCTACTCCTTTGAATGTGCAAGTTTCTGCGTTCCCATCCCAGACAAGCTTTGACCGAAGTCCTCGGCCAAAGTCTGTCACTACTCCTCATAGTCCTGTATGCGCCCTAAAGGTCACCTGTTTATTCTTTGCAGCAGAGCAGGACACAGCATGCAGCATACTGGAGAACAATCTGCAACTCCCAACTTTCCCTGGACTCTCACCCCCTTTTATACAATCTAGAAAGGTGAGGTAATGCAATGATCAATGGACAACCCCTTTTCCTGCCTGTGATTAGTTGGCCTACCTGCCACTTAGAAGTAGTCTGAACAGGTTTCATCTAACTCATTCTACACCAGTGGCCTCTTCATGAACGTCTATGAAAAAGTTATCCACTGACCTCATCATGACTAGCAGAAATTGACCATTGTGTATTCTCAGGCATCCATTTTAGAGTTGCCTGCCTTGGTTTATCAAAAATAGCCGACCAAATTATGAATTGCCTGACCAACTTAATTTTACTCAACACTTGGTCCCTGCTCAATTTCAAATCTAGTTTGTTTGATAATTTATGATAAACATGTACTACTTAACATATTCTCTACTGTGCTACTGTGCACGACATTCTGACCCCACAAAATAGATCACCTTTAAAGCGCTTTTCTGAAAGGCGCTATAGTTCTGATTTTCGTAGTATTAGAGTTGTTGATCAGCAAGATAAGTTATCTACACTGAGGAGGATGGGGTATGTTTCCTATATATTCAGTTTGAGGTGGAGGGGGGCTTCGTCCCTGTACAATCCACCTCTGGATCTACTCAATGCATACCACTACACCCATGTCCACCCTCCTCGATTTTCAATGTACCTACACATCTCTGTCCTACTCACCTTTTTCTGTAAAACAATTTATTTTAATCTAAGAGGTATCCTAAAAACATTTCTACAACATCAGTACTCACCTATTATATTCTCCTAGTCTAGACATGGATGTTTCCCTAAGGAATACCTTTGTTTACTTTTATCTGAGTCCCACATCCATTACACAGTTTATATTTATACTAATTGTACATTAGGTAATTTACGGCCACTATGAGAAACAAAAGTTGGTTTCTCATTTGAGGAAACCCACCAGCCAATTTTCATAAGTTTGATCAGGTGTGATTTTACTGCACACTTCTGTATCACTCCCACCTGATAACGACATTCAGTGCCTTCTTTCTTCATTGTCCCCCATACACATTCTTATTTTTTCTCTTCATCAGTACAGTTTCCACTTCCATGTATTCCACCCGATTCATCTTATTTTGGAATCTTCCATGTCCACAGATCTTTTTCCTGATCTGATCATTGTTGTCCTTTGGGCTCCTTTGCAGCAAGTCTCCCAGGTCCTTTCAATGAATGGGCCAAATTGTCTTTATTTGGCAGGCATTTGTTTGATTTTCGTCACCAATGAACAGTCGATCGGAACAGCAATTAATCTTTTTTTTTTTTTTCTGGGAGAAAAAAGGATTGGGGATCCTTTGCAGAAACAGCTCTTTCCAACATAGGTAAATTCTAAGTGGGCATTTTTTGGTTGGGTTCCTCAACCAGTCTTTTTGCTCATAGGGTCGAGTGCCATCAATCTCCCAATGTATACACCTCCTCTTTCATCCACCTGTGATAAAAAAATTGAATGAGTTTCCTTTGAAAAATAAATATATCTTTATCATCAATGATTTTTTCTTCTTTATCCAACCCTTAGAGAAAATCTACTTTTGTGTGTCTGTCACCCCCTCCTGCCTTCTAAACAAACTCCATTATATCACCTTTTGAACATCCCAGCCTCCTAGAAAAAACGTCAACATTTATTTTGTTTCTTTATATACCAAGATCAGTGATTATCTTGGATACATCGCAATTAGTTTGTTGTTTTAAAAAAAATGATGGATTTTCCAAACTGTTTATGGCTAGTGTTTAGTGCAAGAATGTTTGAATAGTCATCAATTGGTTTGTGTGGACTTATGGACCCAATTGTGAGTCCACACAAACCAATTGATGACTATTAAAAAACGATGCATTCCCAAAACAAAACACACTTTCCCTTAATCACCTTAACAAAATCATCATGTTTAGGCTTGTATCATCCAATATCTTTCTTAAAACATTGACAGGTGCCTGTGACAAATGTAACAGAAATTTGTCATAACACACTCTCCTCCATGGACTAATAATTAATCACTAAGCAAGAAGACTGTCAGGCCGATTCATGGAATTAATGTGCGCCGAAAATTCCGGCGCAGAGATGCCAAAACGTGCGATTCGCAGTAAAAGTGCGAAATTCGCAGTGCAACTGCGAAAATCGCAGGGAAACCAGTGCACATCGATTCATGGAAGTCCGTGCGTGAGAAAAAAGTTGGATGTGCGCTGAAAAAGTGTGCGGCGCACAGGTCATCCAACGGCGTGCGCCACGGCCACTGCGAAATCGCACATAGCGCGGCGCACATCACAAAAGTAGGCGGAACACAGGGCGTAACACTCGGAATGGGGAACAACGCGTGAAAATATGGGCGTCACGGGGGAAGTACAGGAGGCAAGTGCGCGGAACACCCAAACGCTCGCCTACAACTCGTATTCATGGAATCGAATAGGGCAAACCAGCGCACAGTGAAAGACACGCACAGGGCCAAACAAGTACGCCACAAGAAAGCAGGTGGTAGCGTCCCTGCGCCTGAAATAAATGTGCGCCTAAATGTGCGCTAACAAAAAGCACCCATATACAGCTATGATGAATGGTCCATACAGTGGCCCTCTAGGACAAATGAGGTGCAAAGGGGTACCGACAAACACGGACACCCGCTGTGTGAAAAATAGCGTGTGCGTGTATTACGGGGTTCGTGGGAAGTTCCACACGCGATTGGCCTGGGCACGTGTATTCCGGGGTGTGCGTGAAGTTTCCCACGCGAATTAGCAGGGTACGTGTATTACGGAGTTCGCAGGAAGTTCCACACGCGATTGCCCTGGGTCAGTGTATTTCGGGGTGCGTGGGAAGTTTCACACGCGAATTAGCAGGGTACGTGTATGTTGGTGTGCGAGGGAACTTTCACATGCGAATTAGCAGGGTACTTGTATTTCAGTGTGCGCGGCAAATTCCACATGCGAATCCAGCAGCCTACGTGTATTTCGGGGCTGCTGGGGAGTCCCACACGTGAATTGGCCATGTGGGTCCTCCCAGCTGTTCCCTCTACACACTCCATGGCCCCTGCAGGCGGCCCACACTACAGGGGACTACCCTGCACCCCTGCACATGTCCCGCAGGGAGCCCATCCGCCATGACCCCCAGCCAACCCACATGTCACCTTGCACTACTGCCCACCAACACATGTCTCCCAGCACCCCCACCCCCCAGCATCCAGAGGCACCCTCCACCAGGCCCCCACTCATGTCAACCTGCACCCCCACCTCCCCCAGCACTGTAGGGCACCCTCCACCAGGACCCCACTCCTGTCTCCCTGCACCCCCCAGCACTGTAGGGCACCCTCCACCAGGACACCAATCCTGTCTCCCTGCACCCCCACCCCCCAGCACTGTAGGGCACCCTCCACCAGGCCCCCACTCATGTCTCCCTGCACCCCCACCCCCCAGCACTGTAGGGCACCCTCCACCAGGCCCCCACTCATGTCTCCCTGCATCCCCACCCCCAGCACTGTGGGGCACCCTCCACCAGGCCCCCACTCATGTCCCCCTGCATCCCCACCCCCCACCAGTCAGGGGCACCCTCCAACAGGCCCCCACTCATGTCCCCCTGCACCCCCACCCCCACCAGTCAGGGGCACCCTCCACCAGGCCCCCACTCATGTCCCCCTGCAACCCCCACCCCCCAGCAGAGCAGGGCACCCTCCACCAGGCCCCCACTCATGTCCCCCTGCACCCCCACCCCCCAGCACTATGGGGCACCTGCCAGCAGGCCCCCACTCATGTCCCACGCATGTCTCCCGGCACCGCCACCCCCCAGCAGTGCAGGGCACCCTCCACCAGGCCCCCACACATGTCTCCCTGCACCCCCACCCCCCAGCACTATGGGGCACCTGCCAGCAGGCCCCCACTCATGTCCCACTCATGTCTCCCTGCACCCCCACCCCCCCAGCAGTGCAGGGCACCCTCCACCAGGCCCCCACTCCTGTCTCCCTGCACCCCCACCCCCCACCCGTCAGGGGCACCTGCCAGCAGGCCCCCACTCCTGTCTCCCTGCACCCCCACCCCCCAGCAGTGCAGGGCACCCTCCACTAGGCCCCCACTCATGTCCAACTCATGTCCCCCTGCACCCCCACCCCCCACCAGTCAGGGGCACCCTCCACCAGGCCCCCACACATGTCTCCCTGCACCCCCACCCCAGCAGTGCAGGGCACCCTCCACCAGGCCCCCACTCATGTCCCCCTGCACCCCCACCCCCCAGCAGTGCAGGGCACCCTCCACCAGGCTCCCACTCCTGTCTCCCAGCACCCCCACCCCCCAGCCGTGCGATTTGCCTGGGTACATGTATTCCAGGGGTGCGCTGGTAGTCTCACACGCGATACCATCAGGGTACGTGTATTTTGGGTCCGCGTGAACTTCCACACGCGATACCAGCAGGCTACGTGTATTACCGGGATCGCGGGAAGTTCCACACGCGATTGCCCTGGGTACGTGTATTTCGGGGTGCACGTGAAGTTTCACTCGCAAATTTGCAGGGTACGTGTATTTCGGTGTGCGCGTGAAGTTCCACACGCGACTGGGCCTGTGAGAGTGGGGTACGTGTATTCCAGGGGTGGGCGGGAATATTTACTTACGACTGGGCCTGGGAGAGCGTGTTACATGTATTCCTGGGGTGGGCGGGAAGATTCACACGGTCGCCTACAACATGCAAAAAAATAAATCGTCCAATCCTGAAACACGTACGCCAGCATGAAGCAGGCGCACGTCCCGCGCAACATAAAAGAGTGCGCAAACAACAAACAAGCTCTGACGCCAGGATGAATATACCGTTCCTAGCAGCAGTGGCCGTCGGATACCGCAGGAGGAGGAGAAGGATAGTCAGGGCCAGAATCTTCACACCCAGAACCAGCCTATTTGGTATGCCTGATGACCAGGTGTATGGGAGGTACAGGTTTCCACCACACATAATACTCGACCTGGTCAGTGAATGGGAGGATGACCTCACATAACCCACCCTGTGCTCCCAAGCACTCAGCCCCCTGGAGAAGGTCCTCAATGTACTGCACTTCTTGGCTGCCGGATCATTTCAGCGGACAAGTGCCATAGTGGGGGGGTGTCACAGGCCACGCAGTCACGGTGCCTACACCAGGTTTTGGCCATTATCACTGCACGGCCATCTGTCCGCAGGCACATATATCTGCCCAGAACACCTGCAGTAAGGCAGGCTGTCAGCCAGGATTTCTACAGGGTGGCACAATTCCCCAAAGTGCTAAGTGCCATTGATTGCACCCATGTGGCTCTACGTCCCCCAGGGCATCTGAGCACATCTATAGAAACCGCAAGCCTTGGCATTCCATCAACGTCCAGGTAGTATGTGATGCCAAGGGAATCATCACCTCAGTATATGCCAACTATCCAGTGTCCACCCACGACAGCTTCATTTACAGGATGTCAACCCTAAACCGAGACATGGAAGCTGGGCGGCATGGCGATGCATGGCTGCCTGTGAGTAGAAATGCCACAGCACACGCATGCATGACAGATACAGAGTAATGACAATAACCCACTAATGATCCCCATCACCACCTCCCCAGGGGAAAGTGCCTACCCTCTGAGCACACACATGATGACGCCAATTCGGAACCCCATCATGCCTCCCGAGGTAAGATACAACACAGCCCATATTGCAACACGGGGCATAGTGGAGCGCACATTCGGAGTGCTCAAGTCACGCTTTTGCTCCCTTGACCGTTCTGGTGGGCAGCTGTTATACGCTCCCCCAGTAGTGTGCAGGATCATAGTGGCAGCATGTGTCCTGCACAATGTTGCAACACGCTGGGGCCTGGCTGTGGACATGGTGGTGCCCCCACATCCCCAACCACATGCACGCCCACTGCGCATGGGAGGGGAAAGGGCACGGGGTGAGGCAGCCCCTACGCAGATGGTGGCTAATTACTTCACATAGAAATCACACCCCTGTGGAGTGCACACAGCCCTGGCACATACCATCTGACAATCAATGATGACTCAATCTGACAATTCTGATGAATCAAGGGACAGTCAACTGTCAGAACCATAGAAGCCTGAGATTGTTCACCTGGAAGTGTCACAATGTGTGCATCCCTACCTACACATACACCACCAATGCAGTGTCATCAAAAGACACACTTCCATGCAGCAAAAATGAATACCCACTTGCAAAATACAACATGAGAACAGTGCCATGTCTCCCAACCCCTCCCCGTCACAGACACACAACACACCATGGCATGTCATGCAATGTGAGAGCAAACAAATTAATCCCCACAACATGACCCAAGTGTCACCAACTAAAGTGTCCCTAACGGAAACTGGTCACACATGAAATGCTCACAGTAATGCAGGACCAACAACACACATTAGCAAATACTTACCAATAATACCAATCACCTACACAACCTCCAATCTACCGTAAACATGACAGTACAGACTTAAAAAATGGGTAGCCTCACTACCTGATAATGCTAGCACTTCAAACACTTCCAACTATACAGTGTTAGCGCCAGGCAAGAGTGTAGGTGCACTGCTTACAACATGGACTCCAGTTCCAAAGTAGACCGCCTTGTGAAGACATGAGAAATGGACCTGCAAATTAGGAGGATGAGAAGGATGCAGAGGCACATATCAATACACCATGCAGTGTACAATACAACAACAATATGCACTAGGAATGTATACACAGTATTGACTACAGACTGCCCACACATCAAATGGGAGTCCAACGTCACCGTGTAAATCAATGTCACTTGGGCACACCCTTTGCAAGCCCATGGAAACGGGAAGCAGGAGGGGTGTGTGTCACACAAACCCAAGCATCTGACCCAAATTCAGGACAAGCCTGCATGTGCCCAGCCACAATACAGTGTATGCCCACGGGAGCCACACAAGGCAACAGAATGTCCAAAAAAAAAATTTTTTTTAAAAAAAAGAAAAATCAAAAATGGCCATTAATGGGCCCGGGGGCGGAGGGGGAGGCCACCCAGGAGGTCTGAGGACAGGGTGCACACCAAAACCCACCTGTGTGGATCTTGTGGAAAAAAAAAACACCTCCATGGGCTCATGGCCTGCACGGCTACCCTATTGTGGGAGAATCGCTGCTGTCGCTCTCCTCACCCTCTGCAGCTGCATCAGGATGTGGTGGCACTATGGGAGGCAGCCCACGCAAAGCCCTAGTCTATTCCTCCATGGCAGCAAGCATGCGGGTGTGGAAGGTCTGGTTCTGGAGGATAATTGTGTGTAGGTCCCCATGCAACAACTCACGGGATGCCCGGACCTCCGCCCTAGTTGCCTGCATCTCAGCTGAGAGCGTACGTGTGAGCCGCTCCAGCTGCTGTTCTGTCCTCGTGTTAGCTGAAGCCTCAAGCTCAACCAGAGTTGCCCTGAGCTGGCAGAGTTCCACCCTCAGGGCTTCCCTGTGGCTCTGGGACTCAATGGAAATGGCTTCCCGCAGAGTCTCCAGTGCCGCCCGCCTGTCCCTGTTGGGCGCCAACATGTCCTCCCTGTGTGACTGGCTAATGGACTCTGTTGCCTGCTGTAGTTGTTCAATTAGCCTTTCTTGGGGGACAATGGAAGTGGCCACCCTATCCATGGTCTGAGCCATCATCTCAGTTGATGCTGCCTGTTGGTTTGCCATACCGTATATGGATTGCTCCCATGTGGTATTGCCAGGTGGCATACGGCCACCGCGTCGGTGGGCACCACACCTGTCTGGGGCAAGGCGACTGCGCCTTGCTGTGCCGGCAGCGCCTGAGGCTGCAGGACTGCATTCCCCCTCTCATCTGCTGGCCCAGGAACAGGATCAGATATAGCGGTGTGTGACCCTGCATCCGTAACCACCAAAGGCTGACCTACCAACACTGACATTCCCATTGAGGGTTCTACCCCTGGTGCAGGTGGGTTGGACAGTACAGAATCCCTCCCAGAAACACTTACCTACGACGGCACATAGGTCTCATCATCCGAATCGACACCTGAATACAGCTCGGGGGAGGTGCACCCAGAGACACCCCTTGAGATGAGGGCCTGCAGCAAGTGTGGGTTCTCACCCACCACCACACCACGTCCCTCACTGGTGCCCGGTCGTGCCTGAGACCCCTCCTTGGTCTGCACCATCTCCACAACCCCAGCAGTATCAAGTGTGTCATCCCCTGCAAAGACATGAAAGAAAAGAAATGGGAAAAAGCATTAGCAACATGGAACACAATTCGGACTGAGAAGCAACAGAAACAGTACTTCATTGACACATGTACCACATGACTACAACCCTACCATGCATGCACTGTCACTGCGTATGAAGGGGAGGCAAATGGCACACATTGATGACACCAAGATGGAAGACCAACAAATTTGCTGCATGCTGCCTAGCAGTGCCATCACACATGATTGGCATGTCCAATACACATACATGACACATGCCATCACACAGATGGCATGTACCCTAGCCATGTCACACATGTGACAATAGGACTGAGAAATGCCTAGTGAAAGTGGTGGAATGCAGACAATCAGCCTGAATGAACACAGAATAACATGCAACTATGTTGTGGCAAGATGACAATTCAAGGGCAACTGGCGTGAGGTTGGGCTGAATGTCTACTGTTGCCAGAAGGGATACTGCAACACCCAAATCCTGGTGCGCAGAATGTATTGGATGAAGCACATGGGTGACCCAAACCACTCAGGCACACACCCCCTCACCTGGCACTCAATCAGAAGCACTCACACACATGCCATGCACATGAATGACACACACATGCATGTGCACTCACCGGACAATGCCTCGTAATCTGGCAGGTCTCCCACGCCTTGGATCTGTTCCTCCGTGATGTATGTCCCAGCAACATACTCATGTGGATTGAGTTCTATGTCCTCTGCCGGAGACCCACCTCCAGTCACTAGAGTTGCGGCATGACTTGAGGCCAGCTTTTTCTGTGCTCTGCGCTTAAGGTCATTCAAGAGCTTTTAGCAATCATTAGCTGTGTGCCTCACGAATCCAAGGGCACTTATGAGTTCCGCAATGGTCTGCCAGTGTGCCTGACGTTGTGCAGGTGTGGTCTTGCATCCTGCAGTAATCACCATTTCGCTGTCATGTGTGGTTACACACTCCACAAGTGCATCTAGTACAACCCAATTGAAGCTGGGCTTCCTTGGTGGGCCGGACTGTGTTGCCGTGTCTGGGGCATCAGCCTGTACTGGACGAGCACTCTTCCTCTTCCGCTTGGAAGGTGGTGGTGATATTGAGTGTCCTACGCCGCTCTGGACACTAGGGGCCGGAGCCCCTGGTGGACTGTGGACTAGGAGTGTGGGAATGAACACTCACCATGGGACTTGGTGCAGGCGTTAGCTGAAGTGTGATGTAGTCAGGGGGAACGTCAGCAGGATGGACTAGGACCGACACTGTCCTGGCTGGGACACTCAGAGCTGGGGTGGATGGAGCTGCAGCTGCCCCTGCAGCCTCCCCACCCTGCCTACTCGGGGCAGCAGATGACATAGCTGCCCCTGATCCACGTGGGCTGGTGACACCAATGTGCACCGCCACACGTGGCTTAGACCTACTGACCTGGAAGTTAGCCATGGAGTCACCCAGTGCCAGGTCTTGTGCCACAATGGCTGGTCCAACAAGGGCTGAGCAGGGATGGTGTCAGCTACGTTACCCTCAACCAGGGGGGTGGGGGGCATGGGTGTCCCTGACTGGTCACCCACACATGGGGGGCTAGGGGCACCCTGCAAGTCCTGGCCACATCCCCTACCGTATCCACCACGGCCACCTCTTGTGGCTCACCCACCTTTGCCACCCTTACCGCGTGCTCGCCACCCAACCATGGCACTGATGTAGTTGTGCGTATGGGAGTTGCAGTCAACTATTGTCCTGGGCAATTGGGGGTCAAAGGGGTAGGGTACTAGATGGAATTCATACCCTAGTGCTCTAGCAAGGCTGTATGTGACCCCTGGGGGAAGATGACGGGTCACGCAACGCACAGGCACCCCGAAAAAGGGAGATAATGTGCATGCAACCCCTCCTAGACCACCTGCGTGGAAAAAAAAACCTGCACTCTGTTGTGGCACCCAGAAACACAAAAATGAATGTATGCATGTCACACGCAGCCTAGACCGACCTATGAAGGGGTAGGCAACACACGGGGCAAGCACAGAGGTCAAATACGTGCGCAACTCACCGTCTGCCAGGAAAAATTGCGTGTAAAATACACGCGTGTGCTCGTTGGCAACACCCCCGCCAAAATAATAATTGTACTCTGTCTGAGGAGACAGGACAACAGGAGAAGTGAACACTGTTTGAGGAAACAGGCCCAGGAAAAAGACAAAAAGAGAAAAAGCTGACAGAGGTTACAGGGAGTACGGACTTGGAACGCCGTGAAGTAAATCGCGTGTGAACCGACAAGAAGTACAGATTTCACCCACTCGCTCTCCACGAAAAGCACGTACAAGGAAATGGCGTTCTACACGTACCTTTTGAACATGCCCACACGTCCAGCGTCACTTCCGCCTGTACGCGCTAAGGCCCCATCCTCCAATTACACACGCTGACACTCTGACGTGCAGTCAATGGACGTGTTACATGGACCCGTGTACAGGGAAACGCCCGCGCACGCACGTCACAGATGCGCAAACGTGCTGTTGGCCTTTGGGCCAATGAATTTGCGTACGTGTGCTGACGCGCTTACGCACTAAGGCCCTTTCCTCGAATTACACGCAGACGTGCTGGATTTTCACGTGCCAAATCACTTTGTATCAAGCTGGCCACGCGTAAGCACACGGAAGACCATGCTCCTGCCTAGAAGGCCGAATTACTGCCCCCCAGAGTCCCGAGCACGCTCCCACCTGCCATCTGCTGCTGCCTGATTGCCTGCTGCCCACGTGCCCTGCCATTTGCTGCCTGCAAATCAGCCAGGGGTGCTGTTGCTGTGACCACCCCTGCTGGAACCGAAGACTCCCGACTGGGATTCCATCGCTCCACAGCCCAGCCCCAGGACCCAGTTGCCCACCCACTCCTGCCTCTGGGGTTGTCATGTCGGGCACTGCAACATCTGGCACCACTGACAACATCCGGCCAGAGAGGCAGCAACGGGGAAGAACCACAGCACGTGCAAACCAGATCCATGACAAGGAAGAAGGGCACATGACCAGCAAAACAAAGACAAATAACTTTTGTGCAAAGTTGTGGCTTAATTTTGGACATTTCCTCTGAGCAAAAAAGGGGATGAGAACATAAAACACGGACACTCTGTGCATCCTAGTTTCAGGTGAAGAAGAAAATTACACGTATAAGCCACAAAATAGTCTGTTGACTTTGAACTTTGGACTGAGGCATACTGAAGCCTTGATAAGAATAGGATATGCCAAATGTTGATTGAGGACACACAAATTGGAAGAAAATACAGTATCCAGACACTTTTCATACAGAAGCCTCATTCGGACTGACTTATGGTGTCACACAGTAGTGATGTCACTCAGGACATTTTTGATCTACTTCGAGTTAGTTCTGAGGTCATACCCGTCGCTGATGGGAAGGCTCACGAACATTGCAGAATTTCTTCAAGACCCTGAAAACAAAAAGACAATAAGGAGGCTGCACACCGTGATTGCAGAGCAGTTCCTTTTGCTTCCAGAATTCAGCAAGGACAAGACAAATGTCCCTGTCACCAGAAGATAGCAGACTAGCAAGCAATGTGTTTTTCCGCTGATTGAGGACTTTCCAGAACTTGTGGGGAGGCCTGCCGATTATGACGTCCTTTTTTTCATCAGAGACCCAGCGAATTCTACACAGATGAGCATGTTCCTGCATAGTATTGTAATGCAGGCTGAACTTTCTAATCATCATCAGAAATTCAAGAAAAGATTGTAAGACTTTCCGCCAAGGGACAGATCGAGAAAGCATTGCCAGAAACTTCACTCCTGTTTATGCTGACAAGGACACGACATGTCATCCGGAGTGAAACAGATAAGAGGCATTGACTGGTAGATTGTTTATTTTGAACACCCAAACTAGAGACTTGCTGAACTCATTACCTTATTTTGACATTTTCATATACAGAAAAGAGAACTGTTTCCAGAGACAAGAGACAATCTATTATTCAGGAAAAGAAGGACAATTGTTCCAATATCTGCAACCTACGAGCAGAGACAGCAGAATCCAGAGATAATATTACCTAGAATGTATTAAAGAGGATGTTTTCTTTCCTTAAATGATCGAGATGGGCAACCAAAGTAGTAATGTTGTCATCCCTCAGGAGGAGAGACGCACGCATTGTCCCGGAACTAAGTGTTGTAGGTTAACATATAGAGGAATCATGTACCTATGCATTGTATTCATCATTGTTTTACTGTCACTAACGATTCAAACTGCATTTTTTATTGTTGCATAAAGCATTCCAATTCCAGTATACCCACCTATTGATGTACACATGAAACCCACAAAGGCACCCAGACCTTACATAGTCATTCCAGTCCCTAGAAGGCCTGACAGAGGAGTGAGTGAACTTGAAATGGATGTGATTAGCAATGACACACTCACATCTGGTAACAAGTAAATTGAACCACTGGAGACAGGGTCGGCAGAGTAAGCATGAGAAGGGGTTAATGAAAAACACACACACGCAAATGAGGAGTGCCCATGCACCAGGTCTAGTGTCAACAACTACAGAACCACAATCAAAAGCAGGGGAGAATTTTGAACAACCTGCTATGAGAAGTTCCACGCCAAGCAAAGTAAAAAGACAAATGGAGAAAGCTGAACTTTTAAGGAGACAAAAGGAGTTGGAAAATAAACAAACAGAGACAGCATTGACAATCACACCTAATCCAATGAAGAGAACAAATACAAGTACTGCAAAACTATCATGTGCAAAGATGATAGCAGAATCAATGTGGCTGTTTATAACCAGAGCCAGGAAAAGACAAGAGGACAAGGAAAGAATTGCCACACTTTCTCCTACTCAAATGGTACAGATGAAGATGCCTGGACCATGGATGGAGATGCCTGAGATTTCTCCGGTGAGAAGAAGCTACATCGATGCTATTAAAGATGTGATGATAGCAAACTACTTAAAAACCTTGAGGATCAGAAGAAGCACCCAAGAAGACAATAACAAATTAACCGACTACCTGGACAGCACCGCACACTTGGGAAATAACATCTGGTACCACCATATGAAAGAAGTTGGACTATTAAATTCCGAGGAAGAATGATTTGTTTGTGCACTCCTATATTACAGCATGGGGAAGTCAAAGATCTTTGTAGCGGTGGAAATAGATGTGCAGATGGCTCACTGTCTATCACACGTAGCAATGTGCAAAACCAGGGGCCAGTTCATGGGAAGTGATGCTTCACTCAAATGGACAACTGAAGCAATGGATCCAAATGAAGAAGATTATGTCCAGGACAAAAAGACAAGAAACAATGGAAAAACAAAGAACATTGTAATCAGATATGAAAAGCCTGGAGTTAAAGGTGCAGAGATCAGAAGAGAGACAAATCAAAAACTGAACATTCAAGGAAAAACTCCAGAAGAAACTCGAAGTTGGAAGAACAGAGGCCAAATGCAAATTTGGGGAACACTGCTTTCACCAGACGGATGGGAGAAAGGAGTAGGTATTTACAGAGCATGGATGGTCATAGGTTGTTACCAGCCTACCATTAACATAGTACAAAATGGATGCAAGCCATTATGGCCAAGACTTGCTAAACTATTGACATGAGTCGAGGACAGAGGAGAACGCTTGCAGATAGTACCATTGGAGAGTCCAAAATTCTGCTTCAGGAATAATGGCACAAGAAAAATGGGAAAGAATCATAATTGTGGCCGAGTATACATGGTACTGCAATGATCATGGATCAGTGTTGGGCATGTGGATCCAAAGCATATATCAGGCTGCTGAAGAACTGGGGAGGTATATGCACACTGGTGAATGTCCATGTTCCAGCATTGGTGATTCTAAAAAGTGGTCTGAATATTGACAGTTTCTCGAAAGCAGATGCTCACCTGAGAAAGAAGAGATCTGTGGAACTGATGAACCGAATGAAGAGAGGGAATTACTTTTCTGCCAAATCAGAAGAAGCCTTTCATGCGAACCCGTATGAACACAGGTTGTTCAGCCTGTTGGGTATTTTGTGTAGATTTGGGGCCTGGCGGTATTTTCTTACCGCCAAAAATAATAATTTAGTAACGATCACTCCCTACATTCAGATTGGGCCATGTACAACAATAACACAGTGGATATGAATTATTTCAGCACACAGACCTATTTAGATGGTATGCGCGGTTGGTATGCGTGGTTGGTTTGCGTGGTTGGTTGGTACGGTGTTGAGCATAATTCCTTTGGTTTATTTGTGGCCCCAATATCCAGAACCCCTTGTTTTTGTTTAGATTGTTCTTGTGATCACTAGAGAGACCTCAGGCCTTCATTTCAGAAATACCACATTTTCATTTTTAGTGTGCCACCATGGGCAATTTCTCGCTGTCTTATCTACTGCAGTGAGCTATCATGTGGTATTTTTCACTAACTTATATACGGTAGTGAACTATGTCCCGGGCCTCCCTTTCTGCCGACTCATAGACCTCCGCAGACTACAACACACACAGTTAGTTATAATTGCTCATACTGAATGACATTGTGCACACAGCTGCAGCCAAATCTTATTTTTAGCTACCTTAAAAATGACAATTGCACTGTCTAAACATCTCCCCACATCATCAGCACTGTATTGGTAAATATAAAACACACCACCCCTCTGCTGTCAGATATTTTTGTGTATTATAAAATTTGCATTTAAACACGATCTCACTCTTTACAGAAATAAATGAAATAGCACAGTAACAGCATTATCTGTGATACACTGAAAAGAGAGTGGCGGAGACAAGAATTCAATTTGCAACATTAAGCACGTGGGTAAAGCACAGGAATCTCCTTTCCTACACTGACTGAATATTTCCGTACACTCAGCCCCCACACTTCAGCGAGATAATTACCAGGCTTATTCAGTAAGTAACTTCTTTGGCTGGTCGCCTTCTGGAAGGGTTCACCCAGCAAGGACAAGCATCTGCTGTCACTCAAACTGGGACTTGTTGACTGGAAATCCCAGTCTCTGAAACCAAGTTGAATCTGCTTTAGGAATCAGGCATCCCCAGCTATCAACCCAGTCATTCTTCGAGCTGTGTCAAGATGTCTCTCCCTATCTCCTTCGTCGAGATTATACAAGAAAACTGTGGTTACCTCCTACCAAAGGATCCTAACCAATAAAATTATATCATGCCCTAACCACCCTCTGCACACAATGGCTTGGCTTATACAGTTGCAACTGTAACCAAACTGATTTCCTGCTTATTCAAGGTCTTTGCTTCCTGCAGTTACTGTGGACAGAACAGCAGAGCAAAAAGAAAAAAAAAACTGAATGTGCATTTAAATAATGACTTTCAGAGCCTGTCATTTTCCATTCATGTTGCACTGAAGAACACATTATTATTATTGGGTTATGATCAGGTTAGTTGTTAATGAGGTTAGTTTATTAATTTTCAAATGTGTCTTTGCAACATAGGCATTTCAGGTGAAAATAGTGCGCATTTTGAATGTACAAATGTGTGCTTTTAACTGTGAACAAAAAATATGATTTGCTTTTTATATGTAAAAACCGTTTTTGACTGAATAACCTGCCCTCACTTATATGTCCATGTTACACTGGCAACACATAGCTTGAAACAATTGCATCATAGCAATGCACCAAACCCATGCAGTGGTACTGCATAAAAAAAAAATACATGCTACACATTGATCCTGTGCAGTAGTGCTGTACTCTGTGATGTAACACGCTAAATAACCTTACATACCCTCCTTTTTTTTAGAACTTGGCTACGATCCAAGCCAATTTTTAAAAAAACAAGCTTGCCCCCATCCTTCTTTTAAAATGCATGTGTATTGGGATATCTTTCTCTTCCTGACGTAGCTACCAGAATCAGCAACATTTTTATTTTTACTGATAGCACAATCACCCAACCACCCATGATTAGCACCAGGACAGCCAAACCCACTATTGAGCGTCCCCCCCAGGTTCCCCAATTCAATCTTTCCACTTCTATTATCCCCAGGTTACTAACTGTAATATTGTTTTTTCTCAGATTCATTTTTATAACATGTTTTTCTTTGTGATTCAATAAAAACTCCACATCCGGATCTATTGGAAAAGTGTCCCTTTGAAAAAAATCGATATTTTCTACTTGTTTTTCCAAAATATCGTTTGTTACATGAAACAATGTTAACCCTCTAATTGACACAACTGTATCCTTTGGAACCTGTAAATAAAAAACATTATATTTCACCTGTTTAACCACGTATGTTCCATGGTTCAAATGTACTACTGTCATGTTCTTTAAGCAGGTGCTGACCAACCATTTACCTCTGACCATCTTAGCCTGTGCCAGTTCTTCACTCCCCATATTGCTAATAATCACTTCACATCCCTCTGATATACTTGGGTCAGATTTCAAACCACAAATAGCATCTGTGGCATCAGGAACAAACGGTTTACCTGGACACATATAATTTTGTTCTTTAAATTTGACACCTGTTTCCAAATTTGGTATTAAATAAACTTCAGGCTCCCATGACTGAAATGCCACCACTTCTGGAGTCTTAATCTTAATAAATGTGTCCTCTTGCCAAAATCCCACATTGTGTACCCACTGCATTTGATAAATAAGTTCAGGAGCTACATATGGTATGCATAGTAGAAATCCAATTTCCAACCTTTCCAGGTCCACATATAATGGCATCGCATTACCCATTTCAAATGCAATGTTTACCTGTACTACATCAATTTCCCTCCTGGTCAGTCTTTCTATCATTTGACGAATAATATCCTGCGAAACAAAATACAAGGGGATATTTCCTTGAATCAATTGTGAAACTGCAGTTTGAACTTCTCTCATATAATTCGTTAATAGTCTATCAACAGGACTCATTATGTTCAATATTTCATTTAAAGTTCTGTCATGCTTAATAATTAGCTTTGTTGCCCGTTGCATCACATCCGCTTGTTCATTTAGAATGATTGCAGTTTCATTTATGAATCTTACTTGTTCATCCAGTCCCCCTCTAATCCCATCTAATGTTTTTTGTATTATTTCTAGGTCAATACTCAGTTGTTGCGCTTTAGTACTCAGTGTTCCTACCGAAATAGCATTGGCTGTTGATATTGTGGTACCTTTTATGGCTCCAACTATAGACATTACCAATGATATTGCGAGCATTACCGCACCTCTCTTTCCTCTCCTCTTCTTAATGTCTGCTGAATTCACAAATGTTTTCTCCATTTGCATCAATATATCTCTTATCGACTGCTTAGCGTCCTCTTTTCTTATTTCCAGCCACTCTTAAGTCTGTTCAATTTTAATGCCGGTATTGTTCAAATGTTTTTCAATCAAAATCTCAGGATTCAATGGTATGTAGATATTTTGGAAAATCATCCTTCTATCGCTCATGATGAATCCTGGTGCCTCTTCCACCGCGATACCAGATGCTGGTCCAGGTTCAATGACAACCTGTGCTTCTGAATTCTTGAAGATCCCTCCAAATATCATCATCATTAACCATATCATCGGTATCATCTTCAATGCTGATCGCTTTGCAGCCTTGGTCTTCACCCCTCCCTCGGGGCTTTCCCGGAATCCGTCCACGTGGGCTCCAGGACTCCATCGTCTCCCGAGACCTCCGGTATAAATAGTTAATGTTCTAAACCAGTGGTATTCAAACTGTGGGTCGCGACCCCCTAGGGGTCCGCGGGTGCATCCCAGAGGGGTCCTGAGAGCTGAGCATGAAAAAAGATTTTTTTTTTTTTTTTTTTTTTTTTTAGATTGGAAGAAATGGGCAGGGGTGGCCCACATGGGCGGGCTGAAGCATGAAACTGTCTCAGGCAACAATGAAAAAGTGGCCCACAGTTGTAAATGGATATTCATTCCTTTAGTCACAGACTGGGCCTCATTACTACTATGGCGGACCAGTAACAACGGTGCTGGTAAGCTACCGGCACCGTTGCTACTGTTCCACCATAGTAAGAGTTGTGCTCGTGGGTGCTTGACAGCCCCCGCCAGGTCTGACCTCAGCTCGTCGGATGCACCAGCACCGTTATTAACGGTGCCGGTGCATCCAAGCTCCCCATTCCCATTTGAGCCATATGGGGCTCAAATGGGAATTGGGATCTACCGGCACCTTCGAAAGGGCAATTATCATGTCCGCCTAACTCGGCATGACCTAGTAATTGCCCATTCGCGGGTGCCAGACCTGGATGCAACTCCAGTGGCAGCCGTGCCGGTTTTACCGGCACAGCTACCGCCAGAGTAGTTATGAAGCCCACTGTTTCAATAGTACCCAAAGGGGTGCTTTGTGTTAAAATGTAAGTAAATTGTGATATATTCAGCAACAATGGTCAACATTACTAACTGCATAGTTAAGTAACTCATCAAAATGGTCCACATTGGCCAAAATGGTGGCCCATTTTGATTGGCCCAAGCTAGCATTTTACATTTTTGGTACAGGCATTGCCCTATAGGCCTGTCCGAGCCTGGCGGCTCATCCATAATGGCAAGAGGCGCCCACCCAGTGGCCCTTCACCCATTATGGAGGAGCTAAGGAGCCAGCCCAGTGAAACAGTGAGCACTCCCTCAGCTGCTTTATCCAGCTAATGGAGTGCTCCTGGGCTGGCTGAACTGTCAAAGGGAAACACTGTTTCCCTTTGACAGTTCAGTTTAGTTCCCCAGCCGCACATGCTCACTGAGCCATGCAAGTGCTGGGGCGTTTTGCTTCGCCAGCATTGCATAGCTCATTGGAAATGCTGGCTGGGGCACTGCATGTCTGTATGTCCGAGGGGGAGCTCCTGCGCCTCCTCGCACATACGGACAGAGCAGCTGGAGCAGGCCGTTTCAGCACCCACACACAGGCCAATGCAGAAGGTACGTTTATGTTCATTGTTTTTATTTAAACATGTATATGGATGCGTTATGAGTGAGTGTATGGTGATGGATGCTCATGTGAATGATAGAGTGATTGCTGTATGAATGTGCAGCGCCTTGCATATACACATAATCATGTTCATTGTGTTAGGACCAGTGGGGCCCAGGGGACAGGGATGGTATCTTTTTACCGGACATCTATCATTCAAAACCCTCTGCCTTGTCCACAAGGCTTTCTGGGGCCTGGGTCCAAAATACCTTCAGCTATTCCTCCGCAAATACCTCCCCTCTCGAGCTCTTCACTCCTCTACCTCCAACTCCCTCAGGGTCAGTCGTTTATCAAACAAACGAGCTGGGGCTAGATCTCCGTCTTCGGCTGGGGCCTCCCTCTGGAACAGCGCCCTGCCACTCTAAAACTTGAGGAGAACCATCTTTCTTCCTGCACTTATCAGACCTACCCTGTCTGCTGCCTTAAACGTAGCACTTGCAAATTGCTGGCTGCACTACCACTGTTTGCTGCCTTTATTATTTATTTATTGTTATTTATCTGTTTCTCCTCTGCTTCGCACTTTCCACTTCTCCCCCCTTCCATGCACTTTTCCCCTCACACTTGCGCGTTCTCAATGTCACTGGGCCTAGTAAGATCGCTGTTTTATTCTCCTCTGTTCCCCTCCCTTGCCTTGTCACGCTCTGAAACACTTGTGTACGAGCGCGATAGAAATAAAATATCAATGCCTGCCCCCTGGACTCCCAGCAACAATTGCAAACTGTTTGGCTATTTACCCATTTTTTGTTAAAAGTATGCTCTACAATGCAACATTTTAACCTATTATTTAAAAAAAAATTCACAGGGGGAAACCCCCCCGAACCTCCCCTTAATGCCCCTCCACTTAAAAAAGATTCACCAGCCGCCACTGGCCCTCAGACTGTGTTGGGAACGGGATGGGGGAACCGAGGGACTATGGTGGGAGCACAATGGGCGGGAACCATGGGATAGTGATGGGAGCAGAGTGGGGAGAGCCCTGGGTGTGTGATGGGGTGGGGAGAGACCAGCGACTGGGTAGGAGTGGGATGAGGGAGCCCAGTGACTTTGATGGGAGCAGGTGACGGCGCGCAATATATACTGTCCATTTGGCATTTCTGGGGGGTCCCGACCTGCCCAAATTTTGCTCAGGGGGGCCCTGGCCAAAAAAGTTTGAAGACCACTGTTCTAAACCAAAATAGAAAAGAAACAGATTAAGTATATAGCACAATACTAACTTCACCCTTTTACCAAAAATACAACTTTTTTAAAAATTTTATTTTAATTTATTTTTCTGAAATTAAACACAGGTTAAAAAGAAAATAAGCATACATGAAACAACATTTTAAATTCTATGCATTTTTATTCTGCATACCAATCCCATAAGCTTCCATTATATGTTTTATTTATTTATTTATTTATTTATTTTCTTTTTTTTTTACATTTTATATATATTTACATATATTACAGTGTTTATCTGCCATTACAATAATCAACTTTTTAACTTCTCTGTCACTGCCTCCTGACTGTACCCATTTATTTTATCTTTTTGTGTTCAAGGGACTTTCTGTTTTATTGTGTGCATCAGTGGGCAGTAGCCCCAGGGCTTTCTGTTTCTACATGCTCAAGCTGCCTGATCTCGTGTCTGGGATGGCATGGCTTGATCCGATTTACATGGACAAACTGCTCTATCGCTGTTTCACCTTCATTCTTCAAAATTTTATAAACTACAGGAGAGATCTTATCTATAATTCGAAATGGCCCCTGCCAGGCTGCTAGAAATTTAGAATTTTTCTGTTTACTTTTTCCAAAATGAAACTTGTACACCTGATCCCCTAGACTGTATTCTCTCACTGATGTTCTTTTATCATAGTATGTCTTAGCACTGTCAGCAGCCCTTTCTAATTTCTCTGCACAAAAGCAAATACATGTTGCAAATGCTTCCTCAGTTCATCAATGTACTCATGAACTGTGGATGCACTCACAAGTGTCTGCTCATGTGTTCTGTATAACAGGTGTTGTGGTAACACCATTTTCCTACCTGTCAAGACCTCATGGGTGCTAACACCTGTTGCTTTGGCAGGAGTTGATCTGATTGCCATCAAAACCAACGGTAAACGTAAATCCCAGCTGGAACCTGCTTCTGCCACGAATTTCTTTAAAATATCCACAACAGACCTATTGCTCCGTTCAACTCCACCTGAAGAGGCTGCCCGATATGCAATATGTAGTTTCCTTTTCACACCCAGTATTTGCCATACCTTACTCATTAGAGTACTTGTGAAATGACTTCCTCTGTCTGACTCAATTCTTTGTGGCAACCCAAACCTTGAGAACACATGGTTCACCAGCAATGTGGCTGCTGTTTGCGCACTACAATCTGGTGCAGGAATACATTCAATCCACTTCGACATCAAACATATCACACTTAAAATGTAACAGTGTCCTCTGCTTGACCTTTTTAAAGGGCCTACATAGTCTATTTGCAAACCTGACCATGGGAGAGTTAGGCCTCTTTTCATCAATGGGGCTCTATGCATTGGTGAAGCAGGTTTAAATTGGGCGCATACTAGACACCCTCTAGTATATAATTCCACATCTTGGGACATATGTGGCCAGCAAGCATAATCTTTTAGTATTTCCAATGTTTTTTGTGAACCTCTGTGGCCTGCAGTTATTGCATCATGTGCATGTTGCAGCATTAGCCCTCTGAATGAAAGGGGTACCGCTGTCATGATGTCTACCCCCGGAGGGCCAGGCCCAGCACCCCTGGAAGCAGGCATCATGCCCTCGGGAAAAAGCCCAGTGGCCCCTTATAGGGGCTCTTTGGACTCAGTCCTGGCGCATTTTGGCGCCAGGCTCATGTTGGACATCAGTCCTGGCACCATAGGTGCCAGGCTCATAAAGGGAGGTGTTTTGTGCACTTACCTGATGCAGACCATGCTGCATGCTTCAGGCCTCCCTGAGACCTGAAAGGGACTATTTTTTCATAGGGACTATTTTTTCACTCGGGCGTGGCCAGGGAAGGATACATACCTAGTTGGGGAAGGATACATACCTGGGACTTCTTTGGAGGCTATTTAAGCCACGCCCAGACAGCAGCTCATGCTTTGTGTTGTTCTGCTTCCTGCAGCTTAACGCTCACCGTGTCTGCTCCTGCTCCTGGACTCCAGCCACGCCCGCCTCGAACCTGGAAGACCTGCAAGGAAGGAAGAGAAGAGAAAGGTGAAAACCAAGGACTATTTCAAACTTCTCACCTGCATCCGGAATCTTCTCGCCAGCATCCCTGAAGAAAGACTTCCATTTAAAAGCATTGCGTTGCTTGCTGCAGTGCCACGCTTCACTCACCTGTCCTCGAGACATCTCCCGGCTCCATCGCGGCTGTCAGCATCGGACGCCACATCTCTGCACCTAGGGGAGAGAGGAAGAAACAAAAGGTGAGCAGAAGGAACACAGAAGGAAAGCCTGATTAACAGCCATAATACTTACCGGCTTTTCTTCCACATTTCGGGTCGGCGCCGCCCCGTTGGCAGGTACCGTACCTCGGCCCCTATGGGGAAAGGACAAGAGACATTTCTGGGGAATGATAAGGACATTTGCAGGATTGGATCAAAAGGGGGTCTAACTTTTCAGTCAAGGATGGCTTACCTTACTTCCAAGGACGCTTATTTTTGCCAGAAAAGGAATTGCAAGAACTGGTTATTTCCCGTCATCATGATACCCTGATGGAAGGACATCCTGGCATTGCCAAAACAGAGGAAAAGGTTAATTGACAATTCTGGTGGCCTTCCTGGCGAAAGGATATTAAATCTTTCGTGATGTCCTGTGGAGTTTGTGCCCAAAACAAAGGTCAAAAGACAAGACCCGCCGGTCTTCTTCAGCCCTTAGACATTCCACCAGCACCTTGGCACACCCTGTCACTAGATTTTATCACAGACCTGCCCTCTTGTAATGGTTACAATACTATTCTGGTCGTGGTGGATTTATTTTCCAAAATGGCCCACTTTATTACGTTGAAAGGATTACCTTCAGCCTTTGTTCTTGCCAAAGAATTCCTCGAAAATATCACCCGTTTGCATGGATTCCCGTCCATACTAGTCTCCGATCGGGGAAGCCAGTTTATTTCTCATTTTTGGAAAAAGTGTTGTCAACTGGCACAAATCGACGTAAGACTCTCGACCAGCCACCACCCACAGACCGATGGTCAGACGGAGAGAACAAACCAGACCCTTGAACACTATCTACGATGTATGTTGCACCAATCGGAGGGTAATTGGAAGGACATTTTATGGGTGGCAGAATATGCATACAATAACTTGATACTCTCTGGAACTGGTCAGAGCCCCTTTTATTGCCTATGTGGACATCACCCTCGTACTTCAGACTTGGACTCACCTCTGAGCCTTGAAATGCCCGCAGTGGACCATTTGCATTCTAAGATTACTCAAGCCTTCAAGGATGCAACTGCACATTTGCAACATGCGAAAGGGAAATACAAAAAGAATGCGGATCTGCATCGAAGAGAGGCGCCTCCATACCAAATAGGGGATCAAGTATGGTTGACTACCAAACACCTATCACTCAAGGGGCCTCGAACTTTTAATCCAAGGTATTTAGGCCCTTACTCGATCAAAGCTATAATCAACCCAGTGGCAGTCAAGCTCGATCTACCAGCTAACATGCGGATTCACCCCGTTTTTCATGTGTCACTTTTGAAACCAGTACACCCAGGAACCAGATTAACAAAGCCACCAGAACCGATTCAGATAGATGGGGAGCCTGAATTCGAGGTGAAGAACATTTTGGATTCTAAGATCTCAAAATCAAAACTTTTCTATCTAATTGATTGGAAAGGGTACGGGCCTCAGGAAAGGTCTTGGGAACCCAGTGATCACGTACATGCACCTCGGCTGGTAAAAAGGTTCCATCGGAATTTCCCAAACAAACCGAAACCTCCAGAAGGAACGATCTTGGGAGGGGCCTTGGGGGGGAGTGCTGTCATGATGCCTACCCCCGGAGCACCAGGCCAGGCCCAGCACCCCGGGAAGCAGGCATCATGCCCTCAGGTAAAAGCCCAGCGGCCCCTTATAGGGGCTCTTTGGTCTCAGTCCTGGCGCCTTTGGCGCCAGGCTTATGTTGGACATCAGTCCTGGCGCATAGCCGCCAGGCTCATAAAGGAAGGTGTTTTGTGCACTTACCTGATGCAGACCATGCTGCACGCTTCAGGCCTCCCTGAGACCTGAAAGGGACTATTTTTTCATAGGAACTTTTTTTTCACTCGGGCGTGGCCAGGGAAGGATACATACCTAGTTGGGGAAGGATACATACCTGGGACTTCTTTGGAGGCTATTTAAGCCACGCCCAGACAGCAGCTCATGCTTCGCGTTGTTCTGCTTCCTGCAGCTTAACGCTCACCTTGCCTGCTCCTGCTCCTGGACTCCAGCCACGCCCGCCTCGAACCTGGAAGACCTGCAAGGAAGGAAGAGAAGAGAAAGGTGAAAACCAAGGACTATTTCAAACTTCTTACCTGCATCCGGAATCTTCTCGCCAGCATCCCTGAAGAAAGACTTCCATTTAAAAGCATTGCGTTGCTCGCTGCAGCGCCACGCTTCACTCACCTGTCCTCAAGACATCTCCCGGCTCCATCGCGGCTGTCAGCATCGGACGCCACATCTCTGCACCTAGGGGAGAGAGGAAGAAACAAAAGGTGAGCAGAAGGAACACAGAAGGAAAGCCTGATTAACAGCCATAATACTTACCGGCTTTTCTTCCACATTTCGGGTCGGCGCCGCCCCGTTGGCAGGTATCGTACCCCGGCCCCTATGGGGAAAGGACAGGAGACATTTCTGGGGAATGATAAGGACATTTAGAGGGATTGCCCTCATCCTACTCACCTCGGCAGTTTAACCCCTCGACGCATCGCCTTCATTCTGCACCTGAAATAAAGGACAGATCACAGGTTAGAAAGACAACATAAAGGGGGCCTCACTTGAACTTTGAACTTTCATACTTACGGCGCATCGCTCAGGAAAGTCAAGTGGATTTTGCCAGCGCCATTCTTAAAACCAGTGAAGTAACTGGACGAACACGCACCCCTGCACCAGAAGCAGGATGGAGAGTTCATCCTTCCAAACCATAAGGTGAGCTTAAACCGGGGTTTGGAGGAAGTTAGAGAGGAACGGAGGGGGAAGGGGAAAGGGGGGAGCTAGCACACTATTCTGCAGACTGTTAATCCCCTTTCTCATTTGCAGAAGGATATTCCTACGGGCCAGGCAAGCACGATTTGGAGGTCCTGTCCAATCGGTGTTCCGGGTCCTGCGCATCACGCTAGAAGACGCCACAGCAATCCAGACTAGACCAGCGCCCCCGTGGGAACCAGGTGAGCGTTACAACCACCCACTGTATCTGTCCTGTTATGGACTCTCTAATCATGAGTCCATCTTGTAATCTAATTCGTTTTTTATTCTTTAATAGTACCCTCAACTCTTCTTTTCCCATACAATAATTTTCTGTTAAAGGGTTTTGTTCAGGATCTATCAAATGATTATAATAGATTCCCAAAATTCGATCATTCTTTTGTGCCTCAATCAAATCTTGGTCTGCTGTGTCATGGCCCAATTGCACCACTGGTTGATCTACCTCCTTTGGTGCTTTAGAACGTGTTACTGCATCAATTTGTATTTCACCCAGTAAATCATCAATAGGTAGCAATTCTCCCATCACAGCCCCAATTTTAGCCAGGTGGTCTGCCTTATCATTTCCCTCCTTATTCTCTCCTGGTGTTTTTAAATGTCCACAAATTTTTCTCCAGTATATTGTCAAATCATGTTAGGACACCAATTTGTCTATGGCTTGTATCATGTTTCCATGTTTAAGTGGCTTTTTGTTGTATGTAACCATGACTCTCGCTTTCCAGCCAGGTAAATACTCCACAAAGCTATTTCGTGCATAGTCAGAATCAGTCACCAGGACAATTTCACTGAATTTATTATCAACTGCAGTAGCAATTGCTTTATAAATGGCCGCCAATTCCGCCACTTGACTGTTTCTAGCTCCAATCCTCATCCCTACACTGGGGACGCCTTCACATTTCAACCAGACATTCCCTATTCCTGATACTAATTGTTTATTACTGTCATTTTCAATGTGAAAAGCACAACCATCCACATATACAGTTGGCAGATCCTTGCATGTTTTTTATCAAAAGCTTTGTGTGGTGATTGTTCAAATTCCTGCAAACTAGGTTCCACTTCCATTTCGTTTGATACTTGTTCAGCTGCACAGTCATGTAAGTCAGCTAACCCTTGAGCAATTGGGCTCTTTTTATTTTGTCCATATCTCACTTCTACAGGAAAACCTTGTAATGCCAGCGTCCATGAAGTGATTCTGGACTGCGCTAGATTACCTGACCTAATTCTTTTACTCTCTAAAAACTGCAAAGGTTGATGATTTGTTTCAATAATCACCTTTTCTCCCTGAACAATAGGGCGGAAATGTTGTAGCGCCCACACAGTGGTTAATAGGGCCTTTTCACATTCATTGAATTTCATTTCAACTTGGGAAAATGCTTTACTTGCATAGGCAATCGTTTTGTGATTCACATCATGTTTTTGTGATAACACTGCTGACATACAATGTTCAGAGAACCCTATTTCTACAAAGAAATCCCTACCCTTTATGGGATATGCTAAACATGATGCCTTTACAAGACATTCCTTCAATTTAACTACTGCCTCAGACTGCTCTTTTTCCCATATCCAGGGTGTATTCAGTTTAAGCAGTTTAGTCAATGGTTGAGTAATTTCAGCATAATTTTCAATGAACTTTCTGTTATAGCCTGTCATCCCTAATAAACTTTTTACCTCTTTTACATTTTTAGGATCCTTTAGTTTTTGTATGGCCTCTATTTTTTTCTGTTGTGGATTTAGCCCATGTTCAGTCACTTCATGGCCTAGAAAGTTCACTTTTTTCTTGCACCATTGTGCTTTTTGTAAAGACACTTTGGCGCCTGCTTTCTGCAATTGGCCAAGCACATGTCTTATTTAATTAAAATGGCTTTTCAAATTTTTATCAGGACATCATCCACGTAAACTATGGTTCCTCTTTCCGCTGCATCTGGCATTGCCTTTCTCAAAAATATGCCAAATTCTCTCCCACTATTTAGTACCCGAATGGAGCTCTAAGCCAGGCGTATTGAGTCCTGTCAAATTTAAAGGAAAATAAATTCTGTATCTCCTCTGCCAATGGCACGCACCAATATCCAGAGGTGAGATCTAATGTGGTAAACACTTTTGAACCATGTACCTGAGCTAAACCCTGATCAATGAATGGTAGTGGCCATCTGGATACTGGCACTCTTTTATTTAACTCCCTCAAGTCTGCAATAGCCGCCATTGACCATTTGGCTTTAACACACCTAAAATAGGCGTATTGGATGTGCTATGAATGGGCCTGATGATTCCCCGAGCTTCCAAATTCTTAATAATCTCTGCCAATGATTCTAAACATGCCAGCGGTAGTCTATACTGGCGTACAAACACTGGATTTCTGCTACACCCTTCTGGTAGTGTGGCCACATGTAAATCAGTTAAACCACAATCATAAGCATATTTTGCAAATACATCCTTAAACTCCATAAATATCTCCCTCAGATTGTCCCTCTCTTCATTGCTTTCACATGCATCCGCTAAGGAGATCTGCTCTTCTACCATTTTGGAAAATTCTGGAAAATCTTCTGGTAAGGGAATCTCGGCGCTTTCCTCTAACTGTGTGGCTGTGTCTTTTTGTAAAGCTGCCACTTTTAAATATTTTGGCATATCTGCTTCCACTTCAATGGGCTGATTTTCTGTTTCATTTTCATTTATATTAAATATTATGCAATCCTCTTGATGGCAGCACACTGTCTCATTTGATTCATAAGGATACACAGAATGAATTTTAAATATTCCTTTGGGCTGAGAGTCCAGGTGTTCTGGCAACTCACCCTTGGCGTCTACATACTTTTCAGGGATATTTCCAATCACCATGTTATTTAAATCTGCCGTATAATGTGATTTTTGTATGGCCATTCCTAATGGGGAGTTTTCCTCTAAATGAATATCCTGAAAACCTTTATTATTTACCATAATTTTCACAGATCCTTCACCAATATCTACCAATGGAATGTATTCATAATCCAGGCCTTGCTGTTTTATGGATTCATTCAGGCATACAAATGCATCAGAGTCTTTCATCTGCTGTCCATTTTTGCATTTCAGTGTTATTGCAAACTGTTTTGTAAATGCAGGAATAATAGTATCTTTCCTCATTTGTAATTCGATTGCATAAGGAACCAGTTGTGCACACTGATAAGCCCTTCTTTTGTATTCAAATTCAGGTGCCGGCCAACCTAGGCATGACCATATTTTTTGATTAAGGAAATCCAACACCATACACATTCTGTGCATGATGTCATTGCCCATGTAAAAGTCATTTTGTGCTCCACTCACTATCCATACATTATGGTAAATTGGTTTCTGCCCAATGCTAATTTTAAGCATGCATCTGCCTGCAATTCGGTTTTCAAAGTCCGGACTGTCCAACCCAGAAATATATTGGTTTTTAATCCTAAATTTTGGGATTTCCTCCCTCTCCATTATTTTTTGCAATAATTTCTCATTAATGAAGCTCCTCTCCTGTTCAAGCGCTAAAGTGGCTTTTATTGTTTTAAAACAGTCATTTATACCAACATGAACCCATGGTTGCTTATCTTCCATGTGTATTTCAGCAAGAGTGGTAATGTGTTTTTCTGAATCTGTTTTAGGAACAATATTCTGTTTGATTGTTTTCTCTTTTAAATAAAAACGTAATGTGTGCTTTTAACTGTGAAAAAAAATGATTTGCTTTTTATATGTAAAAATCGTTTTTGACTGAATAACCTGCCCTCACTTATATGTCCATGTTACACTGGCAACACATAGCTTGAAACAATTGCATCATAGCAATGCACCAAACCCATGCAGTGGTACTGCATAAATTTTTTTTTTAAAAAATGCTACACATTGATCCTGTGCAGTAGTGCTGTACTCTGTGTTGTAACACGCTAAATAACCTTACAAGCCTAACCTCATAAGTGTTCACAACAATTCTGATGCCAAGAGTTCAGGTTGCAGCAAATACTAAATGTTTGCAGATAACCAGATGGGAGTTACTGCAGACCATCAACACAACAATAAAAGGATTCAATGCAATCAAGGAAGAATTAAGGGTGATTCGACTAATGACTCTCCAGAACAGATAAGTCCTTGACATGATCACAGCTATGGATGGAGGTGTTTGTGCAAAAATCAGAGAATCATGTTACACATTTATACCATCTCACGATGATGACAATGGAACTTTAACAGAGGCCAAAGGTATGCTGATGAAAATTCAGAATAAAATGATTGATGAAAGTGACAAAGTGGACAACGGCAGTTGGTTTGGACTATTTTCATGGGTTCCACAGTGAATGGCAGACGCATTCAAATTACTAGTAGCCCTGCTGATGATACTGCTCGGATTCTGTCTTATCAAGATAATAATCTCTCAGTGCCAGAAAACTGCAAACAAAGCCATAGGGATGAAGATCATGATTGATGTCGAGTCAGGATGGAGGCCCAAGGACCTGACTGATGAAGAAATAAGAGACTTATTGAAAGCCATAATTTATGCACCAGAAGGAACAAAGTTTCGATATCCAAGGAAACATAGAAATTATGAGGGAAAATTGATCTATTGTAGTCCAAGTGGACAAAGTCAACTAATGACTTGGAACAAAGATGAGCTAGTAGGAACAGCAGGGAGCTTGAAGGGAGTCATAAAGATATGGACCCCAAAGATATATTTCTTAAAACCTCTATGTGTGGATCCTGAGGATGAAGTAAAAGTGGATCCATAGGATGAAGTAAAGGTGGATACCAAAGAAGAAGTGAAAGTGGTCGATGAATCGCCCAGAGTGGGGGTTGATGCCAACCCAATCATAGTGGACCAAGTAATCTAGGTTCCTATAGTTAGTAGAACCAATGAGACATCATACATTTAATGACGTCTACAGTAGCCATTTTGAAGGAAGGGCTTAGATGCCCCACCTGACAGTGTGTATCCAATCCCCACTCCCCTTTACCATATACAGATATAGGACCTATATTAAGGTTACCTTCCTAGAACCAATCAAGTGCATGCTAAAGTTTTAAGAGTTACACATCAGTGATGACGAGTTTTTGTTATAAATACTATGTTTTTTCTGAAATTAGATGGAGTTGAAGCGAGAAGGAAGATCGAGCGATTGCTGATATTCATGAACTCCCCGTTTTCTGCACTTGTCATTTAACGGACTCCCTTTGCCAAACTATTGAGTAGGCATTATTGATTTGATGCGAGAGTATTAATCTGCATCCCCATCCATCTCAAGGGTGCTGCTGCTCATCTTAAACTGCTGTTAGGAAACCCCCAGTTCTATGGCTCGGCTGGGGTCCTACTGCACACCAGCAATAACGGTGCCAGTGCTTCCATGAAAGTCTGTGGGCGGGTGCCGGTCCGTCCGGCAAGTCAGACCTGCGGGGTGGCAGTGCACCCGCCCACCAGACTTGTACTTTACCGGTCTGGAAACTATGGTGCTGGTAAGCTTACCGGCACCGTTCTTCCCGGTCCAGCAACGTTGTAAGGGGGCCCCTATATTGAGCCAGTTTGTCGATGATCTCTATAGTATGACAATCAAATCCTTTAAGCAACTTTCTGGCATTGTTAGAGGGTGGGGAGTGGGAAATGTAACTAATAATTCTGTAGGTAATTCCCTGGAAATGCCTTCCCATGAATGAGTCAAAATTGGCACAAAACACAAGGGCCTAACATTCATTGTACATACCAACGGGATTGCGAAAAGTATTACAAAAAGATCACTCCATGAGACGGGTAAGAAGGGTCTAATTTTGGTGCAAGTGCCAGGTGTAGGTAGTGCTACGGAACTTTCATCTGGAAAAAAGAAAAAGAATCTGAGTACAGTCCTACATTGGCAAAGGCCAGTAAGTGCCAAGCCAAGTGCTGCATGTAGGCAGTGGCTGGGGTGATTGGGTGTGGCAGGCCAAGGCCCCAAAGGACACATAAGGGCCCTGGTACCAAATCAACAGCAACTGTGAGATTAGACCAGGAGGGATGTAGGGAATGAGGAGGTGAAAAGGAAAGTCTTGAGGAGCTTCCGGAATTTGAGAAGTTACAGCTCAAGACGAAGAGGACGGGGGAGGCTGTTCCTTAAGAGGGAGCCAGCTAAGGAAAGAGATTAACCACTAGTCCTCTGTTTTGTGAAACGCTTCACACACAGGGAGTTGGTACCAGAGGAAGATAGATGTCTAGAGGGAGAGTATTGAGTAAGAGAACATTTCAGATAGCATGGTTCCTGGCACCAGAAAGCCTTATGGATGATGCAGAGGGATTTGAACTTGATCCTTGCATCAACCGGGAGCCAATTGAGAGATTTTAGGGCAAGAGAGATGCAGTCCCTCGGCTTGAGGCCAAGGATAAAATTGCAGCCCTATTATGGATTAGCTGGAGGGGGCGGGGAGAGGAAGGAGGTAGATTCAAGAGAAGGCTATTGCAAAAGGCAAGCCTAGAGAACAGCAGAGCTCTGGTAACATTGAGCTTTTAAGGGAAAGTGAGAAAAGGGTGAATTTCTTTCAGAAATGGAAAAGTTGAAAGTTGGACTTCTTGGCAATGTCCGGAATGTGAGGGATGAAGGTAAAAGAGGAGTTGAAGATGACTCCAAGGTTTCTGGCTTCAGGTGAAGGAGAGGTGGGGGAGCCCATAGAGCATGGCCAGAGTGAGGGGAAGAAAGAGACGGCAGGGGTGCCAATAGGAAAGATCTCAGTATTGCTGGCTTTGAAGCACAGATCGTTGGCAGTGCACCAGAACTGGATGACAGATAGATGATTGAAGTTGTAAGACGGTAAGCAGTAAGTTTAAAAAGGAGTTGTGTGTCATCTGCCTAACACCAGACATTGCGGTAGAAGGAGGAAATGAGGAGTGCGAGCTGAGCAAGGTAAGTTTTAAAGAGCCAGGGAGAGAGGTTGGAGTCCTCGAGACCCCACAGGTGGTAGGTGAGGAGTAGGTGCCCAGGATAACCTAGGGCGAATGGTCAGTAAGTCAGGTGGTCAGCCAGTCCAGTACCCGCTCTGAGATACCCAGGGTATTATGGAGCCGTTTAATGAAGATGGAGTAGTTAACCTTGCTATTCTTAGATAAAGTGGCAGTGGCAACAGGGACATTCTTTGTTGTTGTGTTTTTACACAAGTTTTACATGTTCGCTCTGTTTTTAGGTTTCCCTGGCATTCCCCGACTGAGGTAATGACCTCCTCATTACCTCAGCCCCCAGGGTAGCCCCTCTGCCCATGCAGCCCCCTCGGTGAAGGTAAGCTCCTCTGGGAACTACTCCAGATGCTGTCTGCCAGCGTCCGCAGGAGACGCAGGGAGCAGACAGCCATCAACCCGCAGCTACTGACAAGGTTGGTGGGGTGCGGAGAGGTGGGGCAGAAATCACTGCAACCCACAAAACTGTCCCACTTCTCCTCATACTCCTACCTTCTGACTTTGCCATGCATTGACCAGGCTCTGACACATGTACCCACAGTCATATGCCATCCCCACCCCTAACATAGACCAACTGCGTTAGCCTCCCACATCCAGGTTACCCGCATCACCTAGTCATGTCTCAAATGTAGGCACATTGTGTTGCTAAGTCATGTGTCATATCTGGGATACCTTCTTATTACCAACTTTATATTCTCATACAGCTACGTACTTCTAGCATAACGTGTTCATGATAGTTATCTCCATATACAGCACCTTAACTTCAGCTTGACTTTAGCCGGTTAAACTAACGATAACTCCCACTAGTTATCGGCTCTGCTCAACCCATCATGCACTCAAACACTTAACCTAGTACATAAGCACTAAACACGCTGGGATTACCTGATTTATCACACGCACCCGTCTTCACACACTTGACTAGATTTCATGATGGGAATTGTGGCACACTTGGAGTGAAGTTCAGGGGTGAGAAATGTAATGCATCTAAATTGGATACTGAGGAGTGTGAATTGTGATGCACTTGGATGGAATTCGGGGGTAGAAAATCAGACACACCAAAAGAGAATTCCGGGACAGTATTTGCTAGTCTAAATGTCTCCAACCAAGGTTTCCATCTTATGCTATATCCTGTCTCGATGTCTAACATTTCATCCATTCAACATAGCCAAATGATCGCCCACATTCTGGGCATAGACTACAGGTATCACATTAGCTCTACCAGTTAATTGGGACAACGTGCAGGCCATGGAAGACGTTAGAATGACTATACATCAACCTGCGCATGATAATCAATATCACACATGAGACTAACTTCGGAGACAAGTAGCTCACTACTAGAAAACCAGCACTCTGCAACGTGCCTGCCAACTAGGCGGCCCAACAACAATACCTAACACACAGGATGATCATAGATGTTGAGCGCAGAAACACAAACATAAGAGGTAAGAAAAAACCTGCTAACCCAACTCTAAAACTTAGATTTTCCGCATATACTTCTAATAAAGAAACTCACACAACCACTTCTCTGCACAGAAATCTGCACGTTCTTCACCACACTACAACAACATACATACAGCACATAACCTGGCGCAACAGCACATGGGAATTCACAACGACCCGAAAGCATTTCTTTCTGTCTAGAAATGTAGTGCAATGATAGCCGAAGGCAAGTAAATCGTACCATTACTCACAATATTCATTGCATGCTGAAGACCAGATATTATATTTAGTCTAGAATCTACACTAGTCTAGATTCTAGACTAAAAAAGAAATTGCATTGTAAAAAAAATCAGACTTTGTGTGTGCGACCCCTTGGACATGAGGCCACGGCCCACCAGGAGGTCACGCCCCACAGTTTCTATACCGCTGCCTTAGTCTGTAGCAAAAGGCAAGTAAGGAATTATTATTGTCTAGGGTCCCCATAGAAAAATCAGATGTATTAACATTGGGAGCGTCTGTCTCCTTAGCCAGCATAGCACCTTCAGATGAAGTATTAGAAAATACTCTGATTGCTGTGCTTGCATCCATGGTGAAGAAGGCATAGATTGATCCCAGCTTTCCTTGTTTAGATCTCTGAGCTCGAGGAGAACTAGTAGCTCGATTATTAACCTTGCTATTTTTAGAGCGAGTGGCAGTTGCAATAGGGACCTTCTTAGGGCCCGATTCATGGAAATGTGTGCAGAAATCCTACAAGGGCCAAGCGCCCAGCACGACACTGTGCGAGCCTGCGCGCAGAATAAAAAATGCACGCCCGCATATTCATGGAATTGTTGTTCGTGCAAAGTAACCATATTTGCAAGTCGCAGCGAGAACACCCCCAACACGCCCACACGCAAAGCATAAACAGCCAGATCAGCTACCTTTGCACGCTCCCCCAGGTTCGAATACATGCACCCTTGAAACAGCCTGTGGGGTCCCCCGAGAGCAGGCCTGCATCTAAGGGACCCTGCGCAGTGTCCCCTGTAATTGTTCCCGGCACCCTGACAACATGCGTATGAAAATTCCTAACTCAGTTTTAACTCAGAAAATCTGCATGCAAACTCTCGTAAACCATTCTTTCATCCTACTGCACTGCTTACGCACACCCCAAAGTTACATAGGAACCCCGGTTGCATACACACACCCCTGATCCAACATGCAAACCCACCTTTGTGCTGAAAATCCTATGTGCAACTGTACTTATGCCTGCCTTCAGGTAGCAGATAGTATTGTGGGGTGAAATACAGCCCCAGAGGGACAGAGATGGAGAGGCCATGCTACACCCTGTTGTGTGAGTGAAACTGGCTAATGTGGAGTTCCTTTGAAATATAAAAGCCAGTACAAAACAGTAATTTTCGACATAAGGCCTAGTGAAAGGGAAAGAAATGGGCCTAGCCAACTCCACTGAAATGGAGAGGTGTGCAAGTGAAGGGAAATCGACTTAAGAGCTTAAAACTGATGGATTGGCCCATTGAATGGGACATAACATTTGGTGCTGCATATGCTGACTTCATGTGCACTGGGAAAGGGCACATTTTGACAGATTCAAAACTACAGCAGTACACAAGGGACAACATACATGGAAAGGATAGGCATTTGAACAATACCAAGGAGGAATGATGCCTTAAATTAAAAAAGTGGAGCCAAGTGACATATTTTGGAGAAAGACACTTACTTTTCACAAATAAACTGACATTCAAATGGAAAGGCCCATTTGTTGAATTTTTCAATGTAACCGTGGCCTATGTGTGAATAATACCTAAAGTGAACTTTTATCTGCCCAAATATAATGCTAAACTGTTACATGTAAGCACATCTTGAGGATTTAAAGCTGGATTTTCTGAAGTGTGGATGTAGCTGGTGTTTTTCCCACTGAACTGAAAGGTCTGTGCCCATTAAACGTTGACCTCAAGACCTGTGGGATAGGTCCACTAGAAAAGCAGGCCTGGTTCAGTTATAAATACAAAGAATTAACAGAGAATTTGATCAAAATTGGGGGAATTGCAGATTACACAGCCAGCTTGGTGCTTAGTGGTCAACAGAAATTACCTTTTCCATCTAACTCAACCTCAAGAACTGGCTTCAGAGCCACTAATGGATTATCAAACATTTTGTATGAAACAGATTGCTGATAAGGTGATGTTCAGATCTGGTGACGATGGAGAAATGCAACTGAGGGTCCCAAGCGATGCGTTGCCATATGAATAACATTGGGCTACCATTTCTTTAATTAAAGGTATTGTATGTCTCATTGAGCCCATCTTGGACTCATATTAAAGGGTATATAAAGTATTTCTGTACCATGTAAATATGAATCCTGTGTGACATATACAATTTAAGTGAAAGACAATTATGATTCCAGCCTTCTCATAATTCCAAGGGAATCGAAAGTTGTTGTGATGATAGGTTATGGAAGTCATGTTTGAATCAGGAAGGGACAGATTTGTGACTAATTCGAGTCAGGAGTAAACAGATTAAAATGGCAGCTCCGTCCAGGAAGGGTGTGCCGAGATATGATTAGTATTTTCCGACTCGCCATAAAATATAGAACTAAAAAAAAAAAAAAAAAAAAAATATATATATATATATATATATATATATATATACAATTATCTGAAAAATGAGGGTAGCTGCCATGTTGTTAGATTTTAAGGACACTGAAGAAGTTAAACCCACTCGTCATTTTGGGACGATGAATCTTTCTCCTCCCTCAGCCTCCATCATTCACACCACCCAACTCTTTATCGTATTAGCAGGCAGTGAGCATATTGGGGGGAGGAAGAGGGATAGAGCTGGCCAATCTGTAGCGTGGGAAATATGATAATAATGGAGTTTCACCAGCCCTATAAGAGATCAATCTGGGAGGGATATTTCTTTGACTTTTTGACTCTTGGGACCTTTCTTTTGATTTTCCCCTTGATTCTCCCACTATTACTGGAGTTAATCTGCTTCTGGACTCTTGCAAAGAACTTGCAAAGAGACAGGAAGAGCTATAAAGGCCTTAAACATTTCAGGGGAGACGGAGACTGGGAAACCTAGAAGCTAGCTGGGCCTGCCATTTGAGGAGCCAGAGGAAGTCTGGGCGCTAGGGACTACTCGACTGAAGTCTGTGACCAAATCTGTGCTGTCCTCAGAGGAGCCCTGCTGTTTCCCTGGATACGCATGACCAAGGATTACCATGTAAGTAGAGTAATCCAAATGCCAACACAAGTGTGGGGAGGAATCTGGCAGCCTTCATCTCCATCTTGCATAGCGGGTAGGGGGCTGGAACTGGGGAGACCCTTGGCACATTTTTTTTAAATCCAACTCAAATTAATTCCACTATAGAAAATCACACTATCTGTTTAAATTGAATTATGTTGGGAACTGCCTGCCTTAATACTTTCCATTAAATTGTGAGGAGAGGGGAAGCTGTGCAGATCTTTAGCGCATTGAATAGAAGTTAAATCAATGAATTACTATATAGAACATTACAGGATGAGTGTTGTTAGAGTTTGAAACTAACAAAGTTCATGCCCAGTGTGTTAGAGCCGGTATAGACAATAAAGTACTTGGATGACTCTACTTTTCTGAAACCCCTGTCTTCTGTACATAAGGGGAGGGTGCCCATAATCCCAAAATAAGTAACCCTAAAACGCTGCCATTGAAGTGAATGTAGAGTGTGCAAAACGAAATTTCCCATTTATTCACTTGCATCCGAAAACGATTTTCCCAAGGCCCTGCATTTCATGCAAATAGAAAGCCCAAAACAACTTTCCCATTGAGTTCCTTTCCGGACTTTGCTTTCAATTGAAAAAACATGTTTTTTTTTCATTCTGTCTCTTTGTTAAACCATGCCTTTTAATACAAATCTAAAATCATGTTGCTACTGTATACCCACTCCCTGTACTTTGCCTTCAAATTAAGGGGTCATATGTAACTGATGCCTGGGGGTGGGGGCTGCTGTGAGAGAGGAAGAACACGGTGATAACCCAAGCAATCACTAGGGGTTGTTACAATTTCATAATTCTTAATGTGCAATAAATCCTCTGTGTTTTATTTTTAATGTACAGTCTCTACATTTTACCTGTGGGGTGTAGTATCTGTAGGTTTATTAGAAATACAAGTCAGCCAATCGCTGGAAGTAATTTGAAATTGTGACATTGTGTTGTGCCACAGCTTTGGTGGCTGATGTTTTGTTTTCTATTATTCTTTGTCAAACCTTAAATAAATATATATTCTTACTATACACCGGCCTGGTTCCTAGCTCTTTGGTGGTACATAGGGTATTTGCTGGGGTGTTCCGAAATAGGTTGGAGGCCTCACTAAAGTTAAATCTGTATAAGCCTAATAAATTCTGACAGTATGAAGGACTTGCATGGCCATTTCCCGGCCAAGAGGTTGCGCGCTCAAATCGATGAATTCGTCTCGTGCCGTTCAATTGTGGGTGTGCGAAGGACTGCCTGCAGGCCGTCCCACGGAAAGCCCACTTTTGAGCAAGTTCTTCCCCATTTTTGGTGTTCCACCCGCTTCCCGGCCCTCTGGATGTGTTGAGCCTGCGCAAACTCCTTTAAAGTCCAGGTATTGTACCGTGCATTCGATTCCATGAATCGACGAACACAGATTTGTTTGGTGCGTAAGTACAATTTTTTCACGCAAATTATTCCACGAATCTGGCCCTTAGTTGTCGTGGTTTTGCACAAGTGATAGATGTTCACTCTATTTTTAGGTTTCCCCGGCATGTCGCAGGGGGTGCAGCAGATTACAAGTTATACACAAAACTTGCACGAAGGAGAAAACTTTGCTCACTTAGGTGCATAGTTGCCAACATGGCGCATTCCAATCTGTAGGGGCTAATCCAGTCCTGATTTTTCCTTTGCATTCTGGGATTTGTAGTCTGACTTTTATAATGGGAAAAGCAGAACTTCATAACCCACAATGTGAAGAAAAAACAGGACTGGATCAGCACCTACAGATTGGAATGCGCCATGTTGGGAACTATTCATAGGTGGGCGCAAAAAACAAAAACAGCCAAAACTAATCCAAATGGTTGTGACGTGCAGACAAAACAGAGGACTGGGGGTTTCACGGCCAGTATTAATTAGACCCGAGCTAATGCGCTGGGGCTATGCTGAGAGAGCATGCAGCTGCCTTACCGTGGTATCGTCTCACTGTACGCTAGATGAGGAAGCACCCGATAGTTGCCCAACGCTGTGGCCGGCACCGAACAGATCCACCGGAACACCCGGTACACTCAGAAGCACTCTGCACTCCGCGCTATAATGTGTTTTATTGTGAATTAATGTATACAAGCTTACAGAAACATGTGTCGACCTTAGGCAAAGTCACATGAATTGCCCCGTGTCTTGGTATCCCCCCTAGTCCCTTGGTAATGAGCCATATATGGGGTGTTTAGCTGCACTAACCCGTGCTGTAGCTGCCATTGCTTGCATGAGTGCCGGACGGACCACACTGGGGATCAACACAGAGAGCTAGACACAGAGTGATGGACACAGAGTAATAGACACAGAGTGATAGACACAGAGTGATAGACACAGAGTGATGGAAACAGAGTGATAGACACAGGGTGATAGACACAGAGTGATAGACACAGAGTGATAGACACAGAGTGATGGAAACAGAGTGATAGACACAGGGTGATAGACACAGAGTGATAGGCCCAGAGTGATAGACACATAGTGATGGACACAGAGTGATAGACACAGAGTGATAGACCCAGAGTGATGGACACAGAGTGATAGACCCAGAGTGAAAGACCCAGAGTGATGGACACAGAGTGAAAGAAACAGAGTGATGGACACAGAGTGATAGACCCAGAGTGATAGACCCAGAGTGATGGACACAGAGTGATAGACACAGAGTGATGGACAAAGAGTGATAGACCCAGAGTGATAGACCCAGAGTGATAGACACAGGGTGATGGACACAGAGTGATAGACACAGAGTGATAGACACCCATTAGTGAGACATGTAATGACTTCCTGAACGTTTCTAGTGAAAATTTAGAGTGCCCCCCAACAAGCTTAAGGTGGGGCCATGAACCTATGATTCCAGCAAAGGGGCACACCAAAACTCCACGGTTTCCTGATCCTTTGCCCTGGCTGCTTGGTCCTGAGGAAGGGGGACTGGTGGTCTCACAGAGCAAACCACACCCGTCATCTTCAGTCCCCCGGTACTTGTGCTTGTGACTTTTAGGGCATACCCCCCACCCCCGCCTCCGCCTCCTCCCAGACTCAGTCTTCGAACCAACCCATGGCAGGAGGCCGGGAAGAGGTGGCCTGGTCAATTGAAAATTGGGGTCTTTCCCACCATGCCGACACGGGCGGATCTGTGCCAGTCTTATCCTGGTGGCACCTAACGAGGCACTCCCCCAACGGTGAACACCTTTGAAAGGAACCTGCTTTGAGGGCGTCTCCTTAATTCCCTGGAGTCCAGGACGTGAGTGAATACATACAAAATAAATAATAAAAAGGATTCTTGTTTTAATGACCTTTGCATACTGCATACACGTGCACAATGCACGTGCGTCCTTCCCGTCAGAGAGGGAATGACTTTCGTTAAAGGACTGGCTCCTTTTCTGTGAATTTCCGACATGGCCACTACAGCTGTCAGCAGCTGCTCGGCCAATCGATCGGAAAAGGCATACCTTCTCGTGAGATGCCGCCTCCCTTGCAGATTGGAAGCCCGGCATTAATAAAACATGGAATCTAAGTGCAGGAATTAATTCAGTTCAAGAGCTATTTGGAGATGTCAGCTAATTAGTAACCCTCCTTTTCAACTCCCCCGATTTAACTCCATTTCCTATCGATAGCTTCTGGCAGCATCAGACGATCGATATCCCGGGCGCGTTTCTGTGGTGAGCAAAGACCCCACTGTGTTCTGGGTCCTGGGGGAGAGGGGCTGGCTGTGATGATCTGCTTGTTTACATGGGGAGTCAGGGGAGTGGAGAAGATGGTCTGTGCCCGAGGGGTTAAATGTTGGCTGGGAGTGTGGGGGGGAGCAGGGTGTAACAGACTGCACCTGTATAGCAGTAGGAGTCAATACAGGGAGATCCTTTGCAAACACGGACGGTGCAGGAGTTATTCATACTCCCCAAGGGGTTCGTCTGGTGTGTGGCACGCCCACCGTTGCCATCTGTTGCCATGTACCTGGCAAAGGCTGAGGGGCTGCACGGGGGCAGGCAATGCATGCAAGTGTCCAGTCCTCTGCACATTCTTCTAAGCATGCACAGCAGTGTGTTGCAGAAACATTCACAAAGCATGGTGCATGGGGCGCAGGAGAAGCATGGTGCATGGGGCGCAGGAGAAGCATGGGGCTCGGGGCACAGGAGAAGCATGGGGCATCGGGCGCAGGAGAAGCATGGGGCTCAGGGCGCAGGAGAAGCATGGTGCATGGGGTGCAGGAGAAGCATGGGGCTCGGGGCGCAGGAGAAGCATGGTGCATGGGGCACAGGAGAAGCATGGTGCATGGGGCGCAGGAGAAGCATGGTGCATGGGGCGCAGGAGAAGCATGGTGCATGGGGCGGAGGAGAAGCATGGTGCATGGGGCGCAGGAGAAGCATGGTGCACGGGGTGCAGGAGAAGCATGGTGCACAGGGCGCAGGAGAAGCATGGTGCACAGGGCGCAGGAGAAGCATGGTGCATGGGGTGCAGGAGAAGCATGGTGCATGGGGCGCAGGAGAAGCATGGTGCATGGGGTGCAGGAGAAGCATGGGGCTCGGGGCGCTGGAGAAGCATGGTGCATGGGGTGCAGGAGAAGCATGGGGCTCAGGGCGCAGGGGAAGCATGGTGCATGGGGTGCAGGAGAAGCATGTTGCATGGGGTGCAGGAGAAGCATGGGGCTCGGGGCGCAGGAGAAGCATGGTGCATGGGGCGCAGGAGAAGCATGGTGCATGGGGCGCAGGAGAAGCATGGTGCATGGGGTGCAGGAGAAGCATGGGGCTCAGGGCACAGGAGAAGCATGGTGCATGGGGCGCAGGAGAAGCATGGTGCATGGGGTGCAGGAGAAGCATGGGGCTCGGGGCGCTGGAGAAGCATGGTGCATGGGGCGCAGGAGAAGCATGGGGCTCGGGCCGCAGGAGAAGCATGGTGCATGGGGCGCAGGAGAAGCATGGTGCATGGGGCGCAGGAGAAGCATGGTGCATGGGGTGCAGGAGAAGCATGGGGCTCGGGGCGCTGGAGAAGCATGGTGCATGGGGCGCAGGAGAAGCATGGGGCTCAGGGCGCAGGAGAAGCATGGTGCATGGGGTGCAGGAGAAGCATGGTGCATGGGGTGCAGGAGAAGCATGGGGCTCGGGGCGCAGGAGAAGCATGGTGCTCGGGGCGCAGGAGAAGCATGGTGCATGGGGCGCAGGAGAAGCATGGTGCATGGGGCGCAGGAGAAGCATGGGGGCGCAGGAGAAGCATGGTGCATGGGGCGCTGGAGAAGCATGGTGCATGGGGCGCAGGAGAAGCATGGTGCATGGGGCGCAGGAGAAGCATGGTGCATGGGGCGCAGGAGAAGCATGGTGCATGGGGCGCAGGAGAAGCATGGGGCTCGGGGCGCTGGAGAAGCATGGTGCATGGGGCGCAGGAGAAGCATGGGGCTCGGGGCGCTGGAGAAGCATGGTGCACAGGGCGCAGGAGAAGCATGGGGCTCGGGGCGCTGGAGAATCATCGTGCGCAGGAGAAGCATGGTGCATGGGGCGCAGGAGAAGCATGGGGCTCGGGGCGCAGGAGAAGCATGGTGCATGGGGCGCAGGAGAAGCATGGTGCATGGGGCGCAGGAGAAGCATGGTGCAAGGGGCGCAGGAGAAGCATGGGGCTCGGGGCGCTGGAGAAGCATGGTGCATGGGGTGCAGGAGAAGCATGGGGCTCGGGGCGCTGGAGAAGCATGGTGCATGGGGCGCAGGAGAAGCATGGGGCTCAGGGCGCAGGAGAAGCATGGGGCATGGGGCGCAGGAGAAGCATGGGGCTCGGGGCGCTGGAGAATCATGGTGTGCAGGAGAAGCATGGGGCTCGGGGCGCTGGAGAAGCATGGTGCATGGGGCGCTGGAGAAGCATGGTGCATGGGGCGCAGGAGAAGCATGGGTCATGGGGCGCAGGAGAAGCATGGGGCTCGGGGCGCAGGAGAAGCATGGGGCTCGGGGCGCTGGAGAAGTATGGGGCTCGGGGCGCAGGAGAAGCATGGTGCAAGGGGCGCAGGAGAAGCATGGGGCTCGGGGCGCAGGAGAAGCATGGTGCCTGGGGCGCAGGAGAAGCATGGTGCATGGGGCGCAGGAGAAGCATGGGGCTCGGGACGCAGGAGAAGCATGGTGCATGGGGCGCAGGAGAAGCATGGGGCTCGGGGCGCAGGAGAAGCATGGGGCTCGGGGCGCTGGAGAAGCATGGTGCATGGGGCGCAGGAGAAGCATGGTGCGCAGGAGAAGCATGGGGCTCGGGGCGCAGGAGAAGCATGGGGATCGAGGCGCAGGAGAAGCATGGGGCTCGGGGCGCTGGAGAAGCATGGTGCATGGGGCGCAGGAGAAGCATGGGGCTCGGGGCGCAGGAGAAGCAAGGGGCTCGTGGTGCTGGAGAAGCATGGTGCATGGGGCGCAGGAGAAGCATGGGGCTCTGGGCGCAGGAGAAGCATGGGGCTCGGGCGCTGGAGAAGCATGGTGCATGGGGCGCAGGAGAAGCATGGTGCTCGGGGCGCAGGAGAAGCATGGGGCTCGGGGCGCAGGAGAAGCATGGGGCATGGGGCGCAGGAGAAGCATGGTGCATGGGGCGCAGGAGAAGCATGGGGCTTGGGGCGAAGGAGAAGCATGGTGTATGGGGCGCAGGAGAAGCATGGGGCACAGGGCGCAGGAGAAGCATGGGGCTCAGGGCGCAGGAGAAGCATGGGGCTCGGGGCGCAGGAGAAGCATGGTGCATGGGGCGCAGGAGAAGCATGGTGCATGGGGCGCAGGAGAAGCATGGGGCTCGGGGCGCTGGAGAAGCATGGTGCATGGGGCGCTGGAGAAGCATGGGGCTCGGGGCGCTGGAGAATCATGGTGCGCAGGAGAAGCATGGGGCTCGGGGCGCTGGAGAAGCATGGTGCATGGGGCGCTGGAGAAGCATGGGGCTCGGGGCGCTGGAGGAGCATGGGGCTCGGGGTGCTGGAGAAGCATGGGGCTCGGGGCGCAGGAGAAGCATGGTGCAAGGGGCGCAGGAGAAGCATGGGGCTCGGGGCGCAGGAGAAGCCTGGTTCCTGGGGCGCAGGAGAAGCATGGTGCATGGGGCGCAGGAGAAGCATGGTGCATGGGGCACAGGAGAAGCATGGGGCTCGGGGCGCAGGAGAAGCATGGGGCTCGGGTGCTGGAGAAGCATGGTGCATGGGGCGCAGAAGAAGCATGGGGCTCGGGGCGCAGGAGAAGCATGGTGCATGGGGCGCAGGAGAAGCATGGGGCACAGGGCGCAGGAGAAGCATGGGGCTCGGGGCGCAGGAGAAGCATGGGGCACAGGGCGCAGGAGAAGCATGGGGCTCAGGGCGCAGGAGAAGCATGGTGCTCGGGGCGCAGGAGAAGCATGGTGCATGGGGCGCAGGAGAAGCATGGTGCATGGGGCGCAGGAGAAGCATGGGGGCGCAGGAGAAGCATGGTGCATGGGGCGCTGGAGAAGCATGGTGCATGGGGCGCAGGAGAAGCATGGTGCATGGGGCGCAGGAGAAGCATGGTGCATGGGGCGCAGGAGAAGCATGGTGCATGGGGCGCAGGAGAAGCATGGGGCTCGGGGCGCTGGAGAAGCATGGTGCATGGGGCGCAGGAGAAGCATGGGGCTCGGGGCGCTGGAGAAGCATGGTGCACAGGGCGCAGGAGAAGCATGGGGCTCGGGGCGCTGGAGAATCATCGTGCGCAGGAGAAGCATGGTGCATGGGGCGCAGGAGAAGCATGGTGCATGGGGTGCAGGAGAAGCATGGGGCTCGGGGCGCTGGAGAAGCATGGTGCATGGGGCGCAGGAGAAGCATGGGGCTCAGGGCGCAGGAGAAGCATGGGGCATGGGGCGCAGGAGAAGCATGGGGCTCGGGGCGCTGGAGAATCATGGTGTGCAGGAGAAGCATGGGGCTCGGGGCGCTGGAGAAGCATGGTGCATGGGGCGCTGGAGAAGCATGGTGCATGGGGCGCAGGAGAAGCATGGGTCATGGGGCGCAGGAGAAGCATGGGGCTCGGGGCGCAGGAGAAGCATGGGGCTCGGGGCGCTGGAGAAGTATGGGGCTCGGGGCGCAGGAGAAGCATGGTGCAAGGGGCGCAGGAGAAGCATGGGGCTCGGGGCGCAGGAGAAGCATGGTGCCTGGGGCGCAGGAGAAGCATGGTGCATGGGGCGCAGGAGAAGCATGGGGCTCGGGACGCAGGAGAAGCATGGTGCATGGGGCGCAGGAGAAGCATGGGGCTCGGGGCGCAGGAGAAGCATGGGGCTCGGGGCGCTGGAGAAGCATGGTGCATGGGGCGCAGGAGAAGCATGGTGCGCAGGAGAAGCATGGGGCTCGGGGCGCAGGAGAAGCATGGGGATCGAGGCGCAGGAGAAGCATGGGGCTCGGGGCGCTGGAGAAGCATGGTGCATGGGGCGCAGGAGAAGCATGGGGCTCGGGGCGCAGGAGAAGCATGGGGCTCGTGGTGCTGGAGAAGCATGGTGCATGGGGCGCAGGAGAAGCATGGGGCTCTGGGCGCAGGAGAAGCATGGGGCTCGGGCGCTGGAGAAGCATGGTGCATGGGGCGCAGGAGAAGCATGGTGCTCGGGGCGCAGGAGAAGCATGGGGCTCGGGGCGCAGGAGAAGCATGGGGCATGGGGCGCAGGAGAAGCATGGTGCATGGGGCGCAGGAGAAGCATGGGGCTTGGGGCGAAGGAGAAGCATGGTGTATGGGGCGCAGGAGAAGCATGGGGCACAGGGCGCAGGAGAAGCATGGGGCTCAGGGCGCAGGAGAAGCATGGGGCTCGGGGCGCAGGAGAAGCATGGTGCATGGGGCGCAGGAGAAGCATGGTGCATGGGGCGCAGGAGAAGCATGGGGCTCGGGGCGCTGGAGAAGCATGGTGCATGGGGCGCTGGAGAAGCATGGGGCTCGGGGCGCTGGAGAATCATGGTGCGCAGGAGAAGCATGGGGCTCGGGGCGCTGGAGAAGCATGGTGCATGGGGCGCTGGAGAAGCATGGGGCTCGGGGCGCTGGAGGAGCATGGGGCTCGGGGTGCTGGAGAAGCATGGGGCTCGGGGCGCAGGAGAAGCATGGTGCAAGGGGCGCAGGAGAAGCATGGGGCTCGGGGCGCAGGAGAAGCCTGGTTCCTGGGGCGCAGGAGAAGCATGGTGCATGGGGCGCAGGAGAAGCATGGTGCATGGGGCACAGGAGAAGCATGGGGCTCGGGGCGCAGGAGAAGCATGGGGCTCGGGTGCTGGAGAAGCATGGTGCATGGGGCGCAGAAGAAGCATGGGGCTCGGGGCGCAGGAGAAGCATGGTGCATGGGGCGCAGGAGAAGCATGGGGCACAGGGCGCAGGAGAAGCATGGGGCTCAGGGCGCAGGAGAAGCATGGGGCATGGGGCGCAGGAGAAGCATGGGGCTCAGGGCGCAGGAGAAGCATGGGGCTCAGGGCGCAGGAGAAGCATGGTGCATGGGGCGCAGGAGAAGCATGGTGCATGGGGCGCAGGAGAAGCATGGGGCTCGGGGCGCAGGAGAAGCATGGTGCATGGGGCGCAGGAGAAGCATGGGGCTCGGGGCGCTGGAGAATCATGGTGCGCAGGAGAAGCATGGGGCTCGGGGCGCTGGAGAAGCATGGTGCATGGGGCGCAGGTGAAGCATGGGGCTCGGGGCGCTGGAGAAGCATGGTGCATGGGGCGCAGGAGAAGCATGGGTCATGGGGCGCAGGAGAAGCATGGGGCTCGGGGCGCAGGAGAAGCATGGGGCTCGGGGCGCTGGAGAAGCATGGGGCTCGGGGCGCAGGAGAAGCATGGTGCAAGGGGCGCAGGAGAAGCATGGGGCTCGGGGCGCAGGAGAAGCATGGTGCCTGGGGCGCAGGAGAAGCATGGTGCATGGGGCGCAGGAGAAGCATGGGGCTCGGGACGCAGGAGAAGCATGGTGCATGGGGCGCAGGAGAAGCATGGGGCTCGGGGCACAGGAGAAGCATGGTGCATGGGGCGCAGGAGAAGCATGGTGCGCAGGAGAAGCATGGGGCTCGGGGCGCAGGAGAAGCATGGGGCTCGGGGCGCTGGAGAAGCATGGTGCATGGGGCGCAGGAGAAGCATGGTGCGCAGGAGAAGCATGGGGCTCGGGGCGCAGGAGAAGCATGGGGCTCGGGGCGCAGGAGAAGCATGGGGCTCGGGGCGCTGGAGAAGCATGGTGCATGGGGCGCAGGAGAAGCATGGGGCTCGGGGCGCAGGAGAAGCATGGGGCTCGTGGTGCTGGAGAAGCATGGTGCATGGGGCGCAGGAGAAGCATGGGGCTCTGGGCGCAGGAGAAGCATGGTGTATGGGGCGCAGGAGAAGCATGGGGCTCGGGGCGCAGGAGAAGCATGGGGCTCGGGGCGCAGGAGAAGCATGGGGCTCGGGGCGCTGGAGAAGCATGGGGCATGGGGCGCAGGAGAAGCATGGTGCATGGGGCGCAGGAGAAGCATGGGGCTTGGGGCGCAGGAGAAGCATGGTGTTTGGGGCGCAGGAGAAGCATGGGGCTCGCGGCGCAGGAGAATCATGGGGCTCGGGGCGCAGGAGAAGCATGGGGCTCGGGGCGCTGGAGAAGCATGGGGCATGGGGCACAGGAGAAGCATGGTGCCTGGGGCGCAGGAGAAGCATGGGGCTCGGGGCGCAGGAGAAGCATGGGGCACGGGGCGCTGGAGAAGCATGGTGCACGGGGCACAGGAGAAGCATGGGGCTCGGGGCGCAGGAGACGCATGGGGCTCGGAGCGCAGGAGAAGCATGGGGCATGGGGCGCAGGAGAAGCATGGTGCATGGGGCGCAGGAGAAGCATGGGGCTCGGGGCGCAGGAGAAGCATGGGGCACGGGGCGCTGGAGAAGCATGGTGCACGGGGCACAGGAGAAGCATGGGGCTCGGGGCGCAGGAGACGCATGGGGCTCGGAGCGCAGGAGAAGCATGGGGCATGGGGCGCAGGAGAAGCATGGTGCATGGGGCGCAGGAGAAGCATGGGGCTCGGGGCGCAGGAGAAGCATGGGGCTCGGGGCGCTGGAGAAGCATGGTGCATGGGGCACAGGAGAAGCATGGGGCTCGGGGCGCAGGAGAAGCATGGGGCTCAGGTGCTGGAGAAGCATGGTGCATGGGGCGCAGGAGAAGCATGGGGCTCGGGGCGCAGGAGAAGCATGGGGCTCGGGGCACTGGAGAAGCATGGGGCTCGGGTGCTGGAGAAGCATGGTGCATGGGGCGCAGGAGAAGCATGGTGCATGGGGCGCAGGAGAAGCATGGGGCTCGGGTGCTGGAGAAGCATGGTGCATGGGGCGCAGGAGAAGCATGGGGCTCGGGTGCTGGAGAAGCATGGTGCATGGGGCGCAGGAGAAGCATGGGGCTCGGGTGCTGGAGAAGCATGGTGCATGGGGCGCAGGAGAAGCATGGGGCTCGGAGTGCAGGAGAAGCATGGGGCTCGGGGCGCTGGAGAAGCATGGGGCTCGGGGCGCAGGAGAAGCATGGGGCTCGGGGCGCTGGAGAAGCATGGTGCATGGGGCGCAGGAGAAGCATGGTGCATGGGGCGTAGGAGAAGCATGGGGCTCGGGGCGCAGGAGAAGCATGGTGCATGGGGCGCAGGAGAAGCATGGGGCTCGGGGCGCAGGAGAAGCATGGTGCATGGGGCGCAGGAGAAGCATGGGGCTCGGGGCGCAGGAGAAGCATGGGGCTTGGGGCGCAGGAGAAGCATGGGGCTCGGGGCGCTGGAGAAGCATGGGGCTCGGGGCGCTGGAGAAGCATGGTACATGGGGCGCAGGAGAAGCATGGTGCATGGGGCGCAGGAGAAGCATGGGGCTCGGGGCGCTGGAGAAGCATGGTGCATGGGGCACAGGAGAAGCATGGGGCTCTGGGCCCTGGAGAAGCATGGTGCATGGGGTGCAGGAGAAGCATGGGGCTCAGGGCGCAGGAGAAGCATGGGGCTCGGGGTGCAGGAGAAGCATGGGGCTCGGGGCGCAGGAGAAGCATGGGGCTCAGGGCGCTGGAGCAGCATGGGGCTCGGGGAGCAGGAGAAGCATGGGACTCAGGGCGCAGGAGAAGCATGGTGCATGGGGCGCAGGAGAAGCATGGGGCTTGGGGCGCAGGAGAAGCATGGGGCTAGGGACGCAGGAGAAGCATGGGGCTCGGGACGCTGGAGAAGCATGGGGCACGGGGCACAGGAGAAGCATGGTGCATGGGGCGCAGGAGAAGCATGGTGCGCAGGAGAAGCATGGGGCTCGGGGCGCAGGAGAATCATGGGGCTCGGGGCGCAGGAGAAGCATGGGGCTCGGGGCGCTGGAGAAGCATGGTGCATGGGGCGCAGGAGAAGCATGGGGCTCGGGGCGCAGGAGAAGCATGGGGCTCGTGGTGCTGGAGAAGCATGGTGCATGGGGCGCAGGAGAAGCATGGGGCTCTGGGCGCAGGAGAAGCATGGGGCTCGGGGCGCTGGAGAAGCTTGGTGTATGGGGCGCAGGAGAAGCATGGGGCTCGGGGCGCAGGAGAAGCATGGGGCTCGGGGCGCAGGAGAAGCATGGGGCTCGGGGCGCTGGAGAAGCATGGGGCATGGGGCGCAGGAGAAGCATGGTGCATGGGGCGCAGGAGAAGCATGGGGCTTGGGGCGCAGGAGAAGCATGGGGCTCGGGGTGCAGGAGAATCATGGGGCTCGGGGCGCAGGAGAAGCATGGGGCTCGGGGCGCTGGAGAAGCATGGGGCATGGGGCACAGGAGAAGCATGGTGCCTGTGGCGCAGGAGAAGCATGGGGCTCGGGGCGCAGGAGAAGCATGGGGCTCGGGGCGCAGGAGAATCATGGGGCTCGGGCGCAGGAGAAGCATGGGGCTCGGGGCGCTGGAGAAGCATGGGGCATGGGGCACAGGAGAAGCATGGTGCCTGTGGCGCAGGAGAAGCATGGGGCTCGGGGCGCAGGAGAAGCATGGGGCACGGGGCGCTGGAGAAGCATGGTGCACGGGGCACAGGAGAAGCATGGGGCTCGGGGCGCAGGAGACGCATGGGGCTCGGAGCGCAGGAGAAGCATGGGGCATGGGGCGCAGGAGAAGCATGGTGCATGGGGCGCAGGAGAAGCATGGGGCTCGGGGCGCAGGAGAAGCATGGGGCTCTGGGCGCTGTAGAAGCATGGTGCATGGGGCACAGGAGAAGCATGGGGCTCGGGGCGCAGGAGAAGCATGGGGCTCGGGTGCTGGAGAAGCATGGTGCATGGGGCGCAGGAGAAGCATGGGGCTCGGGTGCAGGAGAAGCATGGTGCATGGGGCGCAGGAGAAGCATGGGGCTCGGAGCGCAGGAGAAGCATGGGGCTTGGGGCGCAGGAGAAGCATGGGGCTAGGGACGCAGGAGAAGCATGGGGCTCGGGACGCTGGAGAAGCATGGGGCACGGGGCACAGGAGAAGCATGGTGCATGGGGCGCAGGAGAAGCATGGTGCGCAGGAGAAGCATGGGGCTCGGGGCGCAGGAGAAGCATGGGGCTTGGGGCGCTGGAGAAGCATGGTGCATGGGGCGCAGGAGAAGCATGGTGCGCAGGAGAAGCATGGGGCTCGGGGCGCAGGAGAATCATGGGGCTCGGGGCGCAGGAGAAGCATGGGGCTCGGGGCGCTGGAGAAGCATGGTGCATGGGGCGCAGGAGAAGCATGGGGCTCGGGGCGCAGGAGAAGCATGGGGCTCGTGGTGCTGGAGAAGCATGGTGCATGGGGCGCAGGAGAAGCATGGGGCTCTGGGCGCAGGAGAAGCATGGGGCTCGGGGCGCTGGAGAAGCATGGTGTATGGGGCGCAGGAGAAGCATGGGGCTCGGGGCGCAGGAGAAGCATGGGGCTCGGGGCGCAGGAGAAGCATGGGGCTCGGGGCGCTGGAGAAGCATGGGGCATGGGGCGCAGGAGAAGCATGGTGCATGGGGCGCAGGAGAAGCATGGGGCTTGGGGCGCAGGAGAAGCATGGGGCTCGGGGTGCAGGAGAATCATGGGGCTCGGGGCGCAGGAGAAGCATGGGGCTCGGGGCGCTGGAGAAGCATGGGGCATGAGGCACAGGAGAAGCATGGTGCCTGTGGCGCAGGAGAAGCATGGGGCTCGGGGCGCAGGAGAAGCATGGGGCTCGGGGCGCAGGAGAATCATGGGGCTCGGGGCGCAGGAGAAGCATGGGGCTCGGGGCGCTGGAGAAGCATGGGGCATGGGGCACAGGAGAAGCATGGTGCCTGTGGCGCAGGAGAAGCATGGGGCTCGGGGCGCAGGAGAAGCATGGGGCACGGGGCGCTGGAGAAGCATGGTGCACGGGGCACAGGAGAAGCATGGGGCTCGGGGCGCAGGAGACGCATGGGGCTCGGAGCGCAGGAGAAGCATGGGGCATGGGGCGCAGGAGAAGCATGGTGCATGGGGCGCAGGAGAAGCATGGGGCTCGGGGCGCAGGAGAAGCATGGGGCTCGGGGCGCTGTAGAAGCATGGTGCATGGGGCACAGGAGAAGCATGGGGCTCGGGGCGCAGGAGAAGCATGGGGCTCGGGTGCTGGAGAAGCATGGTGCATGGGGCGCAGGAGAAGCATGGGGCTCGGGCGCAGGAGAAGCATGGGGCTCGGGGCGCTGGAGAAGCATGGGGCTCGGGTGCTGGAGAAGCATGGTGCATGGGGCGCAGGAGAAGCATGGTGCATGGGGCGCAGGAGAAGCATGGGGCTCGGGTGCTGGAGAAGCATGGTGCATGGGGCGCAGGAGAAGCATGGGGCTCGGGCGCTGGAGAAGCATGGGGCTCGGGCGCAGGAGAAGCATGGGGCTCGGGCGCAGGAGAAGCATGGGGCTCGGGGCGCTGGAGAAGCATGGGGCTCGGGTGCTGGAGAAGCATGGTGCATGGGGCGCAGGAGAAGCATGGTGCATGGGGCGCAGGAGAAGCATGGGGCTCGGGGCGCAGGAGAAGCATGGGGCTCGGAGCGCAGGAGAAGCATGGGGCTCGGGGCGCTGGAGAAGCATGGGGCTCGGGGCGCAGGAGAAGCATGGGGCTCGGGGCGCTGGAGAAGCATGGTGCATGGGGCGCAGGAGAAGCATGGGGCTCGGGGCGCTGGAGAAGCATGGGGCTCGGGTGCTGGAGAAGCATGGTGCATGGGGTGCAGGAGAAGCATGGTGCATGGGGCGCAGGAGAAGCATGGTGCATGGGGCGCAGGAGAAGCATGGGGCTCGGGGCGCAGGAGAAGCATGGGGCTCGGAGCGCAGGAGAAGCATGGGGCTCGGGGCGCTGGAGAAGCATGGGGCTCGGGGCGCAGGAGAAGCATGGGGCTCGGGGCGCTGGAGAAGCATGGTGCATGGGGCGCAGGAGAAGCATGGTGCATGGGGCGTAGGAGAAGCATGGGGCTCGGGGCGCAGGAGAAGCATGGTGCATGGGGCGCAGGAGAAGCATGGGGCTCGGGGCGCAGGAGAAGCATGGGGCTCGGGGCGCAGGAGAAGCATGGGGCTCGGAGCGCAGGAGAAGCATGGGGCTCGGGGCGCTGGAGAAGCATGGGGCTCGGGGCGCAGGAGAAGCATGGGGCTCGGGGCGCTGGAGAAGCATGGTGCATGGGGCGCAGGAGAAGCATGGGGCTCGGGGCGCTGGAGAAGCATGGGGCTCGGGTGCTGGAGAAGCATGGTGCATGGGGTGCAGGAGAAGCATGGTGCATGGGGCGCAGGAGAAGCATGGTGCATGGGGCGCAGGAGAAGCATGGGGCTCGGGGCGCAGGAGAAGCATGGGGCTCGGAGCGCAGGAGAAGCATGGGGCTCGGGGCGCTGGAGAAGCATGGGGCTCGGGGCGCAGGAGAAGCATGGGGCTCGGGGCGCTGGAGAAGCATGGTGCATGGGGCGCAGGAGAAGCATGGTGCATGGGGCGTAGGAGAAGCATGGGGCTCGGGGCGCAGGAGAAGCATGGTGCATGGGGCGCAGGAGAAGCATGGGGCTCGGGGCGCAGGAGAAGCATGGGGCTCGGGGCGCAGGAGAAGCATGGGGCTCGGAGCGCAGGAGAAGCATGGGGCTCGGGGCGCTGGAGAAGCATGGGGCTCGGGGCGCAGGAGAAGCATGGGGCTCGGGGCGCTGGAGAAGCATGGGGCTCGGGGCGCTGGAGAAGCATGGTACATGGGGCGCAGGAGAAGCATGGTGCATGGGGCGCAGGAGAAGCATGGGGCTCGGGGCGCTGGAGAAGCATGGTGCATGGGGCACAGGAGAAGCATGGGGCTCTGGGCCCTGGAGAAGCATGGTGCATGGGGTGCAGGAGAAGCATGGGGCTCGGGACGCTGGAGAAGCATGGGGCACGGGGCGCAGGAGAAGCATGGGGCTCGGGGCGCAGGAGAAGCATGGGGCTTGGGGCGCTGGAGAAGCATGGGCCTCAGGGCGCAGGAGAAGCATGGGGCTCGGGCGCAGGAGAAGCATGGGGCTCGGGGAGCAGGAGAAGCATGGGGCTCGGGGCACTGGAGAAGCATTTGGCTCGGGGCGCTGGAGAAGCATGGTGCATGGGGCGCAGGAGAAGCATGGTGCATGGGGCGCAGGATAAGCATGGGGCTCGGGGCGCAGGAGAAGCATGGGGCTCAGGGCGCAGGAGAAGCATGGTGTATGGGGCGCAGGAGAAGCATGGGGCTCGGGGCGCAGGAGAAGCATGGGGCTCAGGGCGCAGGAGAAGCATGGGGCATGGGGCGCAGGAGAAGCATGGTGCATGGGGCGCAGGAGAAGCATGGGGCTTGGGGCAAAGGAGAAGCATGGTGTATGGGGCGCAGGAGAAGCATGGGGCTCGGGGCGCAGGAGAAGCATGGGGCTCGGGGCGCTGGAGCAGCATGGGGCTCGGGGCGCTGGAGAAGCATGGGGCTCGGGGCGCTGGAGAAGCATGGTGCATGGGGCGCAGGAGAAGCATGGGGCTTGGGGCGCAGGAGAAGCATGGGGCTCGTGGTGCTGGAGAAGCATGGTGCGCAGGAGAAGCATGGGGCTCTGGGCGCAGGAGAAGCATGGGGCTCGGGGCGCTGGAGAAGCATGGTGTATGGGGCGCAGGAGAAGCATGGGGCTCGGGGCGCAGGAGAAGCATGGGGCTCGGGGCGCAGGAGAAGCATGGGGCTCGGGGCGCTGGAGAAGCATGGGGCATGGGGCGCAGGAGAAGCATGGTGCATGGGGCGCAGGAGAAGCATGGGGCTTGGGGCGCAGGAGAAGCATGGTGTATGGGGCGCAGGAGAAGCATGGGGCTCGGGGCGCAGGAGAATCATGGGGCTCGGGGCGCAGGAGAAGCATGGGGCTCGGGGCGCTGGAGAAGCATGGGGCATGGGGCACAGGAGAAGCATGGTGCCTGTGGCGCAGGAGAAGCATGGGGCTCGGGGCGCAGGAGAAGCATGGGGCACGGGGCGCTGGAGAAGCATGGTGCACGGGGCACAGGAGAAGCATGGGGCTCGGGGCGCAGGAGACGCATGGGGCTCGGAGCGCAGGAGAAGCATGGGGCATGGGGCGCAGGAGAAGCATGATGCATGGGGCGCAGGAGAAGCATGGGGCTCGGGGCGCAGGAGAAGCATGGGGCTCGGGGCGCTGGAGAAGCATGGTGCATGGGGCGCAGGAGAAGCATGGGGCTCGGGTGCTGGAGAAGCATGGTGCATGGGGCGCAGGAGAAGCATGGGGCTCGGGCGCAGGAGAAGCATGGGGCTCGGGGCGCTGGAGAAGCATGGGGCTCGGGTGCTGGAGAAGCATGGTGCATGGGGCGCAGGAGAAGCATGGTGCATGGGGCGCAGGAGAAGCATGGGGCTCGGGTGCTGGAGAAGCATGGTGCATGGGGCGCAGGAGAAGCATGGGGCTCGGGGCGCAGGAGAAGCATGGGGCTCAGGGCGCTGGAGCAGCATGGGGCTCGGGGCGCAGGAGAAGCATGGGGCTCAGGGCGCAGGAGAAGCATGGTGCATGGGGCGCAGGAGAAGCATGGGGCTTGGGGCGCAGGAGAAGCATGGGGCTAGGGACGCAGGAGAAGCATGGGGCTCGGGACGCTGGAGAAGCATGGGGCACGGGGCACAGGAGAAGCATGGTGCATGGGGCGCAGGAGAAGCATGGTGCGCAGGAGAAGCATGGGGCTCGGGGCGCAGGAGAATCATGGGGCTCGGGGCGCAGGAGAAGCATGGGGCTCGGGGCGCTGGAGAAGCATGGTGCATGGGGCGCAGGAGAAGCATGGGGCTCGGGGCGCAGGAGAAGCATGGGGCTCGTGGTGCTGGAGAAGCATGGTGCATGGGGCGCAGGAGAAGCATGGGGCTCTGGGCGCAGGAGAAGCATGGGGCTCGGGGCGCTGGAGAAGCTTGGTGTATGGGGCGCAGGAGAAGCATGGGGCTCGGGGCGCAGGAGAAGCATGGGGCTCGGGGCGCAGGAGAAGCATGGGGCTCGGGGCGCTGGAGAAGCATGGGGCATGGGGCGCAGGAGAAGCATGGTGCATGGGGCGCAGGAGAAGCATGGGGCTTGGGGCGCAGGAGAAGCATGGGGCTCGGGGTGCAGGAGAATCATGGGGCTCGGGGCGCAGGAGAAGCATGGGGCTCGGGGCGCTGGAGAAGCATGGGGCATGGGGCACAGGAGAAGCATGGTGCATGGGGCGCAGGAGAAGCATGGGGCTCGGGGCGCAGGAGAAGCATGGGGCTCGGAGCGCAGGAGAAGCATGGGGCTTGGGGCGCAGGAGAAGCATGGGGCTAGGGACGCAGGAGAAGCATGGGGCTCGGGACGCTGGAGAAGCATGGGGCACGGGGCACAGGAGAAGCATGGTGCATGGGGCGCAGGAGAAGCATGGTGCGCAGGAGAAGCATGGGGCTCGGGGCGCAGGAGAAGCATGGGGCTTGGGGCGCTGGAGAAGCATGGTGCATGGGGCGCAGGAGAAGCATGGTGCGCAGGAGAAGCATGGGGCTCGGGGCGCAGGAGAATCATGGGGCTCGGGGCGCAGGAGAAGCATGGGGCTCGGGGCGCTGGAGAAGCATGGTGCATGGGGCGCAGGAGAAGCATGGGGCTCGGGGCGCAGGAGAAGCATGGGGCTCGTGGTGCTGGAGAAGCATGGTGCATGGGGCGCAGGAGAAGCATGGGGCTCTGGGCGCAGGAGAAGCATGGGGCTCGGGGCGCTGGAGAAGCATGGTGTATGGGGCGCAGGAGAAGCATGGGGCTCGGGGCGCAGGAGAAGCATGGGGCTCGGGGCGCAGGAGAAGCATGGGGCTCGGGGCGCTGGAGAAGCATGGGGCATGGGGCGCAGGAGAAGCATGGTGCATGGGGCGCAGGAGAAGCATGGGGCTTGGGGCGCAGGAGAAGCATGGGGCTCGGGGTGCAGGAGAATCATGGGGCTCGGGGCGCAGGAGAAGCATGGGGCTCGGGGCGCTGGAGAAGCATGGGGCATGAGGCACAGGAGAAGCATGGTGCCTGTGGCGCAGGAGAAGCATGGGGCTCGGGGCGCAGGAGAAGCATGGGGCTCGGGGCGCAGGAGAATCATGGGGCTCGGGGCGCAGGAGAAGCATGGGGCTCGGGGCGCTGGAGAAGCATGGGGCATGGGGCACAGGAGAAGCATGGTGCCTGTGGCGCAGGAGAAGCATGGGGCTCGGGGCGCAGGAGAAGCATGGGGCACGGGGCGCTGGAGAATCATGGGGCTCGGGGCGCAGGAGAAGCATGGGGCTCGGGGCGCTGGAGAAGCATGGGGCATGGGGCACAGGAGAAGCATGGTGCCTGTGGCGCAGGAGAAGCATGGGGCTCGGGGCGCAGGAGAAGCATGGGGCACGGGGCGCTGGAGAAGCATGGTGCACGGGGCACAGGAGAAGCATGGGGCTCGGGGCGCAGGAGACGCATGGGGCTCGGAGCGCAGGAGAAGCATGGGGCATGGGGCGCAGGAGAAGCATGATGCATGGGGCGCAGGAGAAGCATGGGGCTCGGGGCGCAGGAGAAGCATGGGGCTCGGGGCGCTGGAGAAGCATGGTGCATGGGGCGCAGGAGAAGCATGGGGCTCGGGTGCTGGAGAAGCATGGTGCATGGGGCGCAGGAGAAGCATGGGGCTCGGGCGCAGGAGAAGCATGGGGCTCGGGGCGCTGGAGAAGCATGGGGCTCGGGTGCTGGAGAAGCATGGTGCATGGGGCGCAGGAGAAGCATGGTGCATGGGGCGCAGGAGAAGCATGGGGCTCGGGTGCTGGAGAAGCATGGTGCATGGGGCGCAGGAGAAGCATGGGGCTCGGGGCGCAGGAGAAGCATGGGGCTCAGGGCGCTGGAGCAGCATGGGGCTCGGGGCGCAGGAGAAGCATGGGGCTCAGGGCGCAGGAGAAGCATGGTGCATGGGGCGCAGGAGAAGCATGGGGCTTGGGGCGCAGGAGAAGCATGGGGCTAGGGACGCAGGAGAAGCATGGGGCTCGGGACGCTGGAGAAGCATGGGGCACGGGGCACAGGAGAAGCATGGTGCATGGGGCGCAGGAGAAGCATGGTGCGCAGGAGAAGCATGGGGCTCGGGGCGCAGGAGAATCATGGGGCTCGGGGCGCAGGAGAAGCATGGGGCTCGGGGCGCTGGAGAAGCATGGTGCATGGGGCGCAGGAGAAGCATGGGGCTCGGGGCGCAGGAGAAGCATGGGGCTCGTGGTGCTGGAGAAGCATGGTGCATGGGGCGCAGGAGAAGCATGGGGCTCTGGGCGCAGGAGAAGCATGGGGCTCGGGGCGCTGGAGAAGCTTGGTGTATGGGGCGCAGGAGAAGCATGGGGCTCGGGGCGCAGGAGAAGCATGGGGCTCGGGGCGCAGGAGAAGCATGGGGCTCGGGGCGCTGGAGAAGCATGGGGCATGGGGCGCAGGAGAAGCATGGTGCATGGGGCGCAGGAGAAGCATGGGGCTTGGGGCGCAGGAGAAGCATGGGGCTCGGGGTGCAGGAGAATCATGGGGCTCGGGGCGCAGGAGAAGCATGGGGCTCGGGGCGCTGGAGAAGCATGGGGCATGGGGCACAGGAGAAGCATGGTGCATGGGGCGCAGGAGAAGCATGGGGCTCGGGGCGCAGGAGAAGCATGGGGCTCGGAGCGCAGGAGAAGCATGGGGCTTGGGGCGCAGGAGAAGCATGGGGCTAGGGACGCAGGAGAAGCATGGGGCTCGGGACGCTGGAGAAGCATGGGGCACGGGGCACAGGAGAAGCATGGTGCATGGGGCGCAGGAGAAGCATGGTGCGCAGGAGAAGCATGGGGCTCGGGGCGCAGGAGAAGCATGGGGCTTGGGGCGCTGGAGAAGCATGGTGCATGGGGCGCAGGAGAAGCATGGTGCGCAGGAGAAGCATGGGGCTCGGGGCGCAGGAGAATCATGGGGCTCGGGGCGCAGGAGAAGCATGGGGCTCGGGGCGCTGGAGAAGCATGGTGCATGGGGCGCAGGAGAAGCATGGGGCTCGGGGCGCAGGAGAAGCATGGGGCTCGTGGTGCTGGAGAAGCATGGTGCATGGGGCGCAGGAGAAGCATGGGGCTCTGGGCGCAGGAGAAGCATGGGGCTCGGGGCGCTGGAGAAGCATGGTGTATGGGGCGCAGGAGAAGCATGGGGCTCGGGGCGCAGGAGAAGCATGGGGCTCGGGGCGCAGGAGAAGCATGGGGCTCGGGGCGCTGGAGAAGCATGGGGCATGGGGCGCAGGAGAAGCATGGTGCATGGGGCGCAGGAGAAGCATGGGGCTTGGGGCGCAGGAGAAGCATGGGGCTCGGGGTGCAGGAGAATCATGGGGCTCGGGGCGCAGGAGAAGCATGGGGCTCGGGGCGCTGGAGAAGCATGGGGCATGAGGCACAGGAGAAGCATGGTGCCTGTGGCGCAGGAGAAGCATGGGGCTCGGGGCGCAGGAGAAGCATGGGGCTCGGGGCGCAGGAGAATCATGGGGCTCGGGGCGCAGGAGAAGCATGGGGCTCGGGGCGCTGGAGAAGCATGGGGCATGGGGCACAGGAGAAGCATGGTGCCTGTGGCGCAGGAGAAGCATGGGGCTCGGGGCGCAGGAGAAGCATGGGGCACGGGGCGCTGGAGAAGCATGGTGCACGGGGCACAGGAGAAGCATGGGGCTCGGGGCGCAGGAGACGCATGGGGCTCGGAGCGCAGGAGAAGCATGGGGCATGGGGCGCAGGAGAAGCATGGTGCATGGGGCGCAGGAGAAGCATGGGGCTCGGGGCGCAGGAGAAGCATGGGGCTCGGGGCGCTGTAGAAGCATGGTGCATGGGGCACAGGAGAAGCATGGGGCTCGGGGCGCAGGAGAAGCATGGGGCTCGGGTGCTGGAGAAGCATGGTGCATGGGGCGCAGGAGAAGCATGGGGCTCGGGCGCAGGAGAAGCATGGGGCTCGGGGCGCTGGAGAAGCATGGGGCTCGGGTGCTGGAGAAGCATGGTGCATGGGGCGCAGGAGAAGCATGGTGCATGGGGCGCAGGAGAAGCATGGGGCTCGGGTGCTGGAGAAGCATGGTGCATGGGGCGCAGGAGAAGCATGGGGCTCGGGCGCTGGAGAAGCATGGGGCTCGGGCGCAGGAGAAGCATGGGGCTCGGGCGCAGGAGAAGCATGGGGCTCGGGGCGCTGGAGAAGCATGGGGCTCGGGTGCTGGAGAAGCATGGTGCATGGGGCGCAGGAGAAGCATGGTGCATGGGGCGCAGGAGAAGCATGGGGCTCGGGGCGCAGGAGAAGCATGGGGCTCGGAGCGCAGGAGAAGCATGGGGCTCGGGGCGCTGGAGAAGCATGGGGCTCGGGGCGCAGGAGAAGCATGGGGCTCGGGGCGCTGGAGAAGCATGGTGCATGGGGCGCAGGAGAAGCATGGGGCTCGGGGCGCTGGAGAAGCATGGGGCTCGGGTGCTGGAGAAGCATGGTGCATGGGGTGCAGGAGAAGCATGGTGCATGGGGCGCAGGAGAAGCATGGTGCATGGGGCGCAGGAGAAGCATGGGGCTCGGGGCGCAGGAGAAGCATGGGGCTCGGAGCGCAGGAGAAGCATGGGGCTCGGGGCGCTGGAGAAGCATGGGGCTCGGGGCGCAGGAGAAGCATGGGGCTCGGGGCGCTGGAGAAGCATGGTGCATGGGGCGCAGGAGAAGCATGGTGCATGGGGCGTAGGAGAAGCATGGGGCTCGGGGCGCAGGAGAAGCATGGTGCATGGGGCGCAGGAGAAGCATGGGGCTCGGGGCGCAGGAGAAGCATGGGGCTCGGGGCGCAGGAGAAGCATGGGGCTCGGAGCGCAGGAGAAGCATGGGGCTCGGGGCGCTGGAGAAGCATGGGGCTCGGGGCGCAGGAGAAGCATGGGGCTCGGGGCGCTGGAGAAGCATGGTGCATGGGGCGCAGGAGAAGCATGGGGCTCGGGGCGCTGGAGAAGCATGGGGCTCGGGTGCTGGAGAAGCATGGTGCATGGGGCGCAGGAGAAGCATGGTGCATGGGGCGTAGGAGAAGCATGGGGCTCGGGGCGCAGGAGAAGCATGGTGCATGGGGCGCAGGAGAAGCATGGGGCTCGGGCGCAGGAGAAGCATGGGGCTCGGGGCGCAGGAGAAGCATGGGGCTCGGAGCGCAGGAGAAGCATGGGGCTCGGGGCGCTGGAGAAGCATGGGGCTCGGGGCGCAGGAGAAGCATGGGGCTCGGGGCGCTGGAGAAGCATGGGGCTCGGGGCGCTGGAGAAGCATGGTACATGGGGCGCAGGAGAAGCATGGTGCATGGGGCGCAGGAGAAGCATGGGGCTCGGGGCGCTGGAGAAGCATGGTGCATGGGGCACAGGAGAAGCATGGGGCTCTGGGCCCTGGAGAAGCATGGTGCATGGGGTGCAGGAGAAGCATGGGGCTCGGGACGCTGGAGAAGCATGGGGCACGGGGCGCAGGAGAAGCATGGGGCTCGGGGCGCAGGAGAAGCATGGGGCTTGGGGCGCTGGAGAAGCATGGTGCATGGGGCGCAGGATAAGCATGGGGCTCGGGGCGCAGGAGAAGCATGGGGCTCAGGGCGCAGGAGAAGCATGGTGTATGGGGCGCAGGAGAAGCATGGGGCTCGGGGCGCAGGAGAAGCATGGGGCTCAGGGCGCAGGAGAAGCATGGGGCATGGGGCGCAGGAGAAGCATGGTGCATGGGGCGCAGGAGAAGCATGGGGCTTGGGGCAAAGGAGAAGCATGGTGTATGGGGCGCAGGAGAAGCATGGGGCTCGGGGCGCAGGAGAAGCATGGGGCTCGGGGCGCTGGAGCAGCATGGGGCTCGGGGCGCTGGAGAAGCATGGGGCTCGGGGCGCTGGAGAAGCATGGTGCATGGGGCGCAGGAGAAGCATGGGGCTTGGGGCGCAGGAGAAGCATGGGGCTCGTGGTGCTGGAGAAGCATGGTGCGCAGGAGAAGCATGGGGCTCTGGGCGCAGGAGAAGCATGGGGCTCGGGGCGCTGGAGAAGCATGGTGTATGGGGCGCAGGAGAAGCATGGGGCTCGGGGCGCAGGAGAAGCATGGGGCTCGGGGCGCAGGAGAAGCATGGGGCTCGGGGCGCTGGAGAAGCATGGGGCATGGGGCGCAGGAGAAGCATGGTGCATGGGGCGCAGGAGAAGCATGGGGCTTGGGGCGCAGGAGAAGCATGGTGTATGGGGCGCAGGAGAAGCATGGGGCTCGGGGCGCAGGAGAATCATGGGGCTCGGGGCGCAGGAGAAGCATGGGGCTCGGGGCGCTGGAGAAGCATGGGGCATGGGGCACAGGAGAAGCATGGTGCCTGTGGCGCAGGAGAAGCATGGGGCTCGGGGCGCAGGAGAAGCATGGGGCACGGGGCGCTGGAGAAGCATGGTGCACGGGGCACAGGAGAAGCATGGGGCTCGGGGCGCAGGAGACGCATGGGGCTCGGAGCGCAGGAGAAGCATGGGGCATGGGGCGCAGGAGAAGCATGGTGCATGGGGCGCAGGAGAAGCATGGGGCTCGGGGCGCAGGAGAAGCATGGGGCTCGGGGCGCTGGAGAAGCATGGTGCATGGGGCGCAGGAGAAGCATGGGGCTCGGGTGCTGGAGAAGCATGGTGCATGGGGCGCAGGAGAAGCATGGGGCTCGGGCGCAGGAGAAGCATGGGGCTCAGGGCGCTGGAGCAGCATGGGGCTCGGGGCGCAGGAGAAGCATGGGGCTCAGGGCGCAGGAGAAGCATGGTGCATGGGGCGCAGGAGAAGCATGGGGCTTGGGGCGCAGGAGAAGCATGGGGCTAGGGACGCAGGAGAAGCATGGGGCTCGGGACGCTGGAGAAGCATGGGGCACGGGGCACAGGAGAAGCATGGTGCATGGGGCGCAGGAGAAGCATGGTGCGCAGGAGAAGCATGGGGCTCGGGGCGCAGGAGAATCATGGGGCTCGGGGCGCAGGAGAAGCATGGGGCTCGGGGCGCTGGAGAAGCATGGTGCATGGGGCGCAGGAGAAGCATGGGGCTCGGGGCGCAGGAGAAGCATGGGGCTCGTGGTGCTGGAGAAGCATGGTGCATGGGGCGCAGGAGAAGCATGGGGCTCTGGGCGCAGGAGAAGCATGGGGCTCGGGGCGCTGGAGAAGCTTGGTGTATGGGGCGCAGGAGAAGCATGGGGCTCGGGGCGCAGGAGAAGCATGGGGCTCGGGGCGCAGGAGAAGCATGGGGCTCGGGGCGCTGGAGAAGCATGGGGCATGGGGCGCAGGAGAAGCATGGTGCATGGGGCGCAGGAGAAGCATGGGGCTTGGGGCGCAGGAGAAGCATGGGGCTCGGGGTGCAGGAGAATCATGGGGCTCGGGGCGCAGGAGAAGCATGGGGCTCGGGGCGCTGGAGAAGCATGGTGCCTGTGGCGCAGGAGAAGCATGGGGCTCGGGGCGCAGGAGAAGCATGGGGCTCGGGGCGCAGGAGAATCATGGGGCTCGGGCGCAGGAGAAGCATGGGGCTCGGGGCGCTGGAGAAGCATGGGGCATGGGGCACAGGAGAAGCATGGTGCCTGTGGCGCAGGAGAAGCATGGGGCTCGGGGCGCAGGAGAAGCATGGGGCACGGGGCGCTGGAGAAGCATGGTGCACGGGGCACAGGAGAAGCATGGGGCTCGGGGCGCAGGAGACGCATGGGGCTCGGAGCGCAGGAGAAGCATGGGGCATGGGGCGCAGGAGAAGCATGGTGCATGGGGCGCAGGAGAAGCATGGGGCTCGGGGCGCAGGAGAAGCATGGGGCTCGGGGCGCTGTAGAAGCATGGTGCATGGGGCACAGGAGAAGCATGGGGCTCGGGGCGCAGGAGAAGCATGGGGCTCGGGTGCTGGAGAAGCATGGTGCATGGGGCGCAGGAGAAGCATGGGGCTCGGGTGCAGGAGAAGCATGGGGCTCGGGGCGCTGGAGAAGCATGGGGCTCGGGTGCTGGAGAAGCATGGTGCATGGGGCGCAGGAGAAGCATGGTGCATGGGGCGCAGGAGAAGCATGGGGCTCGGGTGCTGGAGAAGCATGGTGCATGGGGCGCAGGAGAAGCATGGGGCTCGGGCGCTGGAGAAGCATGGGGCTCGGGCGCAGGAGAAGCATGGGGCTCGGGCGCAGGAGAAGCATGGGGCTCGGGGCGCTGGAGAAGCATGGGGCTCGGGTGCTGGAGAAGCATGGTGCATGGGGCGCAGGAGAAGCATGGTGCATGGGGCGCAGGAGAAGCATGGGGCTCGGGGCGCAGGAGAAGCATGGGGCTCGGAGCGCAGGAGAAGCATGGGGCTTGGGGCGCAGGAGAAGCATGGGGCTAGGGACGCAGGAGAAGCATGGGGCTCGGGACGCTGGAGAAGCATGGGGCACGGGGCACAGGAGAAGCATGGTGCATGGGGCGCAGGAGAAGCATGGTGCGCAGGAGAAGCATGGGGCTCGGGGCGCAGGAGAAGCATGGGGCTTGGGGCGCTGGAGAAGCATGGTGCATGGGGCGCAGGAGAAGCATGGTGCGCAGGAGAAGCATGGGGCTCGGGGCGCAGGAGAATCATGGGGCTCGGGGCGCAGGAGAAGCATGGGGCTCGGGGCGCTGGAGAAGCATGGTGCATGGGGCGCAGGAGAAGCATGGGGCTCGGGGCGCAGGAGAAGCATGGGGCTCGTGGTGCTGGAGAAGCATGGTGCATGGGGCGCAGGAGAAGCATGGGGCTCTGGGCGCAGGAGAAGCATGGGGCTCGGGGCGCTGGAGAAGCATGGTGTATGGGGCGCAGGAGAAGCATGGGGCTCGGGGCGCAGGAGAAGCATGGGGCTCGGGGCGCAGGAGAAGCATGGGGCTCGGGGCGCTGGAGAAGCATGGGGCATGGGGCACAGGAGAAGCATGGTGCATGGGGCGCAGGAGAAGCATGGGGCTTGGGGCGCAGGAGAAGCATGGGGCTCGGGGTGCAGGAGAATCATGGGGCTCGGGGCGCAGGAGAAGCATGGGGCTCGGGGCGCTGGAGAAGCATGGGGCATGAGGCACAGGAGAAGCATGGTGCCTGTGGCGCAGGAGAAGCATGGGGCTCGGGGCGCAGGAGAAGCATGGGGCTCGGGGCGCAGGAGAATCATGGGGCTCGGGGCGCAGGAGAAGCATGGGGCTCGGGGCGCTGGAGAAGCATGGGGCATGGGGCACAGGAGAAGCATGGTGCCTGTGGCGCAGGAGAAGCATGGGGCTCGGGGCGCAGGAGAAGCATGGGGCACGGGGCGCTGGAGAAGCATGGTGCACGGGGCACAGGAGAAGCATGGGGCTCGGGGCGCAGGAGACGCATGGGGCTCGGAGCGCAGGAGAAGCATGGGGCATGGGGCGCAGGAGAAGCATGGTGCATGGGGCGCAGGAGAAGCATGGGGCTCGGGGCGCAGGAGAAGCATGGGGCTCGGGGCGCTGTAGAAGCATGGTGCATGGGGCACAGGAGAAGCATGGGGCTCGGGGCGCAGGAGAAGCATGGGGCTCGGGTGCTGGAGAAGCATGGTGCATGGGGCGCAGGAGAAGCATGGGGCTCGGGCGCAGGAGAAGCATGGGGCTCGGGGCGCTGGAGAAGCATGGGGCTCGGGTGCTGGAGAAGCATGGTGCATGGGGCGCAGGAGAAGCATGGTGCATGGGGCGCAGGAGAAGCATGGGGCTCGGGTGCTGGAGAAGCATGGTGCATGGGGCGCAGGAGAAGCATGGGGCTCGGGCGCTGGAGAAGCATGGGGCTCGGGCGCAGGAGAAGCATGGGGCTCGGGCGCAGGAGAAGCATGGGGCTCGGGGCGCTGGAGAAGCATGGGGCTCGGGTGCTGGAGAAGCATGGTGCATGGGGCGCAGGAGAAGCATGGTGCATGGGGCGCAGGAGAAGCATGGGGCTCGGGGCGCAGGAGAAGCATGGGGCTCGGAGCGCAGGAGAAGCATGGGGCTCGGGGCGCTGGAGAAGCATGGGGCTCGGGGCGCAGGAGAAGCATGGGGCTCGGGGCGCTGGAGAAGCATGGTGCATGGGGCGCAGGAGAAGCATGGGGCTCGGGGCGCTGGAGAAGCATGGGGCTCGGGTGCTGGAGAAGCATGGTGCATGGGGTGCAGGAGAAGCATGGTGCATGGGGCGCAGGAGAAGCATGGTGCATGGGGCGCAGGAGAAGCATGGGGCTCGGGGCGCAGGAGAAGCATGGGGCTCGGAGCGCAGGAGAAGCATGGGGCTTGGGGCGCTGGAGAAGCATGGGGCTCGGGGCGCAGGAGAAGCATGGGGCTCGGGGCGCTGGAGAAGCATGGTGCATGGGGCGCAGGAGAAGCATGGTGCATGGGGCGTAGGAGAAGCATGGGGCTCGGGGCGCAGGAGAAGCATGGTGCATGGGGCGCAGGAGAAGCATGGGGCTCGGGGCGCAGGAGAAGCATGGGGCTCGGGGCGCAGGAGAAGCATGGGGCTCGGAGCGCAGGAGAAGCATGGGGCTCGGGGCGCTGGAGAAGCATGGGGCTCGGGGCGCAGGAGAAGCATGGGGCTCGGGGCGCTGGAGAAGCATGGTGCATGGGGCGCAGGAGAAGCATGGTGCATGGGGCGTAGGAGAAGCATGGGGCTCGGGGCGCAGGAGAAGCATGGTGCATGGGGCGCAGGAGAAGCATGGGGCTCGGGGCGCAGGAGAAGCATGGTGCATGGGGCGCAGGAGAAGCATGGGGCTCGGGGCGCAGGAGAAACATGGGGCTTGGGGCGCAGGAGAAGCATGGGGCTCGGGGCGCTGGAGAAGCATGGGGCTCGGGGCGCTGGAGAAGCATGGTACATGGGGCGCAGGAGAAGCATGGTGCATGGGGCGCAGGAGAAGCATGGGGCTCGGGGCGCTGGAGAAGCATGGTGCATGGGGCACAGGAGAAGCATGGGGCTCTGGGCCCTGGAGAAGCATGGTGCATGGGGTGCAGGAGAAGCATGGGGCTCGGGACGCTGGAGAAGCATGGGGCACGGGGCGCAGGAGAAGCATGGGGCTCGGGGCGCAGGAGAAGCATGGGGCTTGGGGCGCTGGAGAAGCATGGGCCTCAGGGCGCAGGAGAAGCATGGGGCTCGGGCGCAGGAGAAGCATGGGGCTCGGGGAGCAGGAGAAGCATGGGGCTCGGGGCACTGGAGAAGCATTTGGCTCGGGGCGCTGGAGAAGCATGGTGCATGGGGCGCAGGAGAAGCATGGTGCATGGGGCGCAGGATAAGCATGGGGCTCGGGGCGCAGGAGAAGCATGGGGCTCAGGGCGCAGGAGAAGCATGGTGTATGGGGCGCAGGAGAAGCATGGGGCTCGGGGCGCAGGAGAAGCATGGGGCTCAGGGCGCAGGAGAAGCATGGGGCATGGGGCGCAGGAGAAGCATGGTGCATGGGGCGCAGGAGAAGCATGGGGCTTGGGGCAAAGGAGAAGCATGGTGTATGGGGCGCAGGAGAAGCATGGGGCTCGGGGCGCAGGAGAAGCATGGGGCTCGGGGCGCTGGAGCAGCATGGGGCTCGGGGCGCTGGAGAAGCATGGGGCTCGGGGCGCTGGAGAAGCATGGTGCATGGGGCGCAGGAGAAGCATGGGGCTTGGGGCGCAGGAGAAGCATGGGGCTCGTGGTGCTGGAGAAGCATGGTGCGCAGGAGAAGCATGGGGCTCTGGGCGCAGGAGAAGCATGGGGCTCGGGGCGCTGGAGAAGCATGGTGTATGGGGCGCAGGAGAAGCATGGGGCTCGGGGCGCAGGAGAAGCATGGGGCTCGGGGCGCAGGAGAAGCATGGGGCACGGGGCGCTGGAGAAGCATGGTGCACGGGGCACAGGAGAAGCATGGGGCTCGGGGCGCAGGAGACGCATGGGGCTCGGAGCGCAGGAGAAGCATGGGGCATGGGGCGCAGGAGAAGCATGGTGCATGGGGCGCAGGAGAAGCATGGGGCTCGGGGCGCAGGAGAAGCATGGGGCTCGGGGCGCTGGAGAAGCATGGTGCATGGGGCGCAGGAGAAGCATGGGGCTCGGGTGCTGGAGAAGCATGGTGCATGGGGCGCAGGAGAAGCATGGGGCTCGGGCGCAGGAGAAGCATGGGGCTCGGGGCGCTGGAGAAGCATGGGGCTCGGGTGCTGGAGAAGCATGGTGCATGGGGCGCAGGAGAAGCATGGGGCTCGGGCGCTGGAGAAGCATGGGGCTCGGGCGCAGGAGAAGCATGGGGCTCGGGCGCAGGAGAAGCATGGGGCTCGGGGCGCTGGAGAAGCATGGGGCTCGGGGCGCTGGAGAAGCATGGTGCACAGGGCGCAGGAGAAGCATGGGGCTCGGGGCGCTGGAGAATCATCGTGCGCAGGAGAAGCATGGTGCATGGGGCGCAGGAGAAGCATGGGGCTCGGGGCGCAGGAGAAGCATGGTGCATGGGGCGCAGGAGAAGCATGGTGCATGGGGCGCAGGAGAAGCATGGTGCAAGGGGCGCAGGAGAAGCATGGGGCTCGGGGCGCTGGAGAAGCATGGTGCATGGGGTGCAGGAGAAGCATGGGGCTCGGGGCGCTGGAGAAGCATGGTGCATGGGGCGCAGGAGAAGCATGGGACTCAGGGCGCAGGAGAAGCATGGGGCATGGGGCGCAGGAGAAGCATGGGGCTCGGGGCGCTGGAGAATCATGGTGTGCAGGAGAAGCATGGGGCTCGGGGCGCTGGAGAAGCATGGTGCATGGGGCGCTGGAGAAGCATGGTGCATGGGGCGCAGGAGAAGCATGGGTCATGGGGCGCAGGAGAAGCATGGGGCTCGGGGCGCAGGAGAAGCATGGGGCTCGGGGCGCTGGAGAAGTATGGGGCTCGGGGCGCAGGAGAAGCATGGTGCAAGGGGCGCAGGAGAAGCATGGGGCTCGGGGCGCAGGAGAAGCATGGTGCCTGGGGCGCAGGAGAAGCATGGTGCATGGGGCGCAGGAGAAGCATGGGGCTCGGGACGCAGGAGAAGCATGGTGCATGGGGCGCAGGAGAAGCATGGGGCTCGGGGCGCAGGAGAAGCATGGGGCTCGGGGCGCTGGAGAAGCATGGTGCATGGGGCGCAGGAGAAGCATGGTGCGCAGGAGAAGCATGGGGCTCGGGGCGCAGGAGAAGCATGGGGATCGAGGCGCAGGAGAAGCATGGGGCTCGGGGCGCTGGAGAAGCATGGTGCATGGGGCGCAGGAGAAGCATGGGGCTCGGGGCGCAGGAGAAGCATGGGGCTCGTGGTGCTGGAGAAGCATGGTGCATGGGGCGCAGGAGAAGCATGGGGCTCTGGGCGCAGGAGAAGCATGGGGCTCGGGCGCTGGAGAAGCATGGTGCATGGGGCGCAGGAGAAGCATGGTGCTCAGGGCGCAGGAGAAGCATGGGGCTCGGGGCGCAGGAGAAGCATGGGGCATGGGGCGCAGGAGAAGCATGGTGCATGGGGCGCAGGAGAAGCATGGGGCTTGGGGCGAAGGAGAAGCATGGTGTATGGGGCGCAGGAGAAGCATGGGGCACAGGGCGCAGGAGAAGCATGGGGCTCAGGGCGCAGGAGAAGCATGGGGCTCGGGGCGCAGGAGAAGCATGGTGCATGGGGCGCAGGAGAAGCATGGTGCATGGGGCGCAGGAGAAGCATGGGGCTCGGGGCGCTGGAGAAGCATGGTGCACATGGCGCAGGAGAAGCATGGGGCTCGGGGCGCTGGAGAATCATGGTGCGCAGGAGAAGCATGGGGCTCGGGGCGCTGGAGAAGCATGGTGCATGGGGCGCAGGAGAAGCATGGGGCTCGGGGCGCTGGAGAAGCATGGGGCTCGGGGCGCTGGAGAAGCATGGGGCTCGGGGCGCAGGAGAAGCATGGTGCAAGGGGCGCAGGAGAAGCATGGGGCTCGGGGCGCAGGAGAAGCCTGGTTCCTGGGGCGCAGGAGAAGCATGGTGCATGGGGCGCAGGAGAAGCATGGTGCATGGGGCACAGGAGAAGCATGGGGCTCGGGGCGCAGGAGAAGCATGGGGCTCGGGTGCTGGAGAAGCATGGTGCATGGGGCGCAGAAGAAGCATGGGGCTCGGGGCGCAGGAGAAGCATGGTGCATGGGGCGCAGGAGAAGCATGGGGCACAGGGCGCAGGAGAAGCATGGGGCTCAGGGCGCAGGAGAAGCATGGGGCATGGGGCGCAGGAGAAGCATGGGGCTCAGGGCGCAGGAGAAGCATGGGGCTCAGGGCGCAGGAGAAGCATGGTGCATGGGGCGCAGGAGAAGCATGGTGCATGGGGCGCAGGAGAAGCATGGGGCTCGGGGCGCAGGAGAAGCATGGTGCATGGGGCGCAGGAGAAGCATGGGGCTCGGGGCGCTGGAGAATCATGGTGCGCAGGAGAAGCATGGGGCTCGGGGCGCTGGAGAAGCATGGTGCAAGGGGCGCAGGTGAAGCATGGGGCTCGGGGCGCTGGAGAAGCATGGTGCATGGGGCGCAGGAGAAGCATGGGTCATGGGGCGCAGGAGAAGCATGGGGCTCGGGGCGCAGGAGAAGCATGGGGCTCGGGGCGCTGGAGAAGCATGGGGCTCGGGGCGCAGGAGAAGCATGGTGCAAGGGGCGCAGGAGAAGCATGGGGCTCGGGGCGCAGGAGAAGCATGGTGCCTGGGGCGCAGGAGAAGCATGGTGCATGGGGCGCAGGAGAAGCATGGGGCTCGGGACGCAGGAGAAGCATGGTGCATGGGGCGCAGGAGAAGCATGGGGCTCGGGGCACAGGAGAAGCATGGTGCATGGGGCGCAGGAGAAGCATGGTGCGCAGGAGATGCATGGGGCTCGGGGCGCAGGAGAAGCATGGGGCTCGGGGCGCAGGAGAAGCATGGGGCTCGGGGCGCTGGAGAAGCATGGTGCATGGGGCGCAGGAGAAGCATGGGGCTCGGGGCGCAGGAGAAGCATGGGGCTCGTGGTGCTGGAGAAGCATGGTGCATGGGGCGCAGGAGAAGCATGGGGCTCTGGGCGCAGGAGAAGCATGGTGTATGGGGCGCAGGAGAAGCATGGGGCTCGGGGCGCAGGAGAAGCATGGGGCTCGGGGCGCAGGAGAAGCATGGAGCTCGGGGCGCTGGAGAAGCAGTGGGCATGGGGCGCAGGAGAAGCATGGTGCATGGGGCGCAGGAGAAGCATGGGGCTTGGGGCGCAGGAGAAGCATGGTGTTTGGGGCGCAGGAGAAGCATGGGGCTCGCGGCGCAGGAGAATCATGGGGCTCGGGGCGCAGGAGAAGCATGGGGCTCGGGGCGCTGGAGAAGCATGGGGCATGGGGCACAGGAGAAGCATGGTGCCTGGGGCGCAGGAGAAGCATGGGGCTCGGGGCGCAGGAGAAGCATGGGGCTCAGGTGCTGGAGAAGCATGGTGCACGGGGCACAGGAGAAGCATGGGGCTCGGGGCGCAGGAGACGCATGGGGCTCGGAGCGCAGGAGAAGCATGGGGCATGGGGTGCAGGAGAAGCATGGTGCATGGGGCGCAGGAGAAGCATGGGGCTCGGGGCGCAGGAGAAGCATGGGGCACGGGGCGCTGGAGAAGCATGGTGCACGGGGCACAGGAGAAGCATGGGGCTCGGGGCGCAGGAGACGCATGGGGCTCGGAGCGCAGGAGAAGCATGGGGCATGGGGCGCAGGAGAAGCATGGTGCATGGGGCGCAGGAGAAGCATGGGGCTCGGGGCGCAGGAGAAGCATGGGGCTCGGGGCGCTGGAGAAGCATGGTGCATGGGGCACAGGAGAAGCATGGGGCTCGGGGCGCAGGAGAAGCATGGGGCTCAGGTGCTGGAGAAGCATGGTGCATGGGGCGCAGGAGAAGCATGGGGCTCGGGGCGCAGGAGAAGCATGGGGCTCGGGGCACTGGAGAAGCATGGGGCTCGGGTGCTGGAGAAGCATGGTGCATGGGGCGCAGGAGAAGCATGGGGCTCGGGTGCTGGAGAAGCATGGTGCATGGGGCGCAGGAGAAGCATGGTGCATGGGGCGTAGGAGAAGCATGGGGCTCGGGTGCTGGAGAAGCATGGTGCATGGGGCGCAGGAGAAGCATGGGGCTCGGGTGCTGGAGAAGCATGGTGCATGGGGCGCAGGAGAAGCATGGTGCATGGGGCGCAGGAGAAGCATGGGGCTCGGGGCGCAGGAGAAGCATGGTGCATGGGGCGCAGGAGAAGCATGGGGCTCGGGGCGCAGGAGAAGCATGGGGCTTGGGGCGCAGGAGAAGCATGGGGCTCGGGGCGCTGGAGAAGCATGGGGCTCGGGGCGCTGGAGAAGCATGGTACATGGGGCGCAGGAGAAGCATGGTGCATGGGGCGCAGGAGAAGCATGGGGCTCGGGGCGCTGGAGAAGCATGGTGCATGGGGCACAGGAGAAGCATGGGGCTCTGGGCCCTGGAGAAGCATGGTGCATGGGGTGCAGGAGAAGCATGGGGCTCAGGGCGCAGGAGAAGCATGGGGCTCGGGGTGCAGGAGAAGCATGGGGCTCGGGGCGCAGGAGAAGCATGGGGCTCAGGGCGCTGGAGCAGCATGGGGCTCGGGGCGCAGGAGAAGCATGGGGCTCAGGGCGCAGGAGAAGCATGGTGCATGGGGCGCAGGAGAAGCATGGGGCTTGGGGCGCAGGAGAAGCATGGGGCTAGGGACGCAGGAGAAGCATGGGGCTCGGGACGCTGGAGAAGCATGGGGCACGGGGCACAGGAGAAGCATGGTGCATGGGGCGCAGGAGAAGCATGGTGCGCAGGAGAAGCATGGGGCTCGGGGCGCAGGAGAATCATGGGGCTCGGGGCGCAGGAGAAGCATGGGGCTCGGGGCGCTGGAGAAGCATGGTGCATGGGGCGCAGGAGAAGCATGGGGCTCGGGGCGCAGGAGAAGCATGGGGCTCGTGGTGCTGGAGAAGCATGGTGCATGGGGCGCAGGAGAAGCATGGGGCTCTGGGCGCAGGAGAAGCATGGGGCTCGGGGCGCTGGAGAAGCTTGGTGTATGGGGCGCAGGAGAAGCATGGGGCTCGGGGCGCAGGAGAAGCATGGGGCTCGGGGCGCAGGAGAAGCATGGGGCTTGGGGCGCAGGAGAAGCATGGGGCTCGGGGTGCAGGAGAATCATGGGGCTCGGGGCGCAGGAGAAGCATGGGGCTCGGGGCGCTGGAGAAGCATGGGGCATGGGGCACAGGAGAAGCATGGTGCCTGTGGCGCAGGAGAAGCATGGGGCTCGGGGCGCAGGAGAAGCATGGGGCTCGGGGCGCAGGAGAATCATGGGGCTCGGGCGCAGGAGAAGCATGGGGCTCGGGGCACTGGAGAAGCATGGGGCATGGGGCACAGGAGAAGCATGGTGCCTGTGGCGCAGGAGAAGCATGGGGCTCGGGGCGCAGGAGAAGCATGGGGCACGGGGCGCTGGAGAAGCATGGTGCACGGGGCACAGGAGAAGCATGGGGCTCGGGGCGCAGGAGACGCATGGGGCTCGGAGCGCAGGAGAAGCATGGGGCATGGGGCGCAGGAGAAGCATGGTGCATGGGGCGCAGGAGAAGCATGGGGCTCGGGGCGCAGGAGAAGCATGGGGCTCGGGGCGCAGGAGAAGCATGGGGCTCGGGTGCTGGAGAAGCATGGTGCATGGGGCGCAGGAGAAGCATGGGGCTCGGGCGCAGGAGAAGCATGGGGCTCGGGGCGCTGGAGAAGCATGGGGCTCGGGTGCTGGAGAAGCATGGTGCATGGGGCGCAGGAGAAGCATGGTGCATGGGGCGCAGGAGAAGCATGGGGCTCGGGTGCTGGAGAAGCATGGTGCATGGGGCGCAGGAGAAGCATGGGGCTCGGGCGCTGGAGAAGCATGGGGCTCGGGCGCAGGAGAAGCATGGGGCTCGGGCGCAGGAGAAGCATGGGGCTCGGGGCGCTGGAGAAGCATGGGGCTCGGGTGCTGGAGAAGCATGGTGCATGGGGCGCAGGAGAAGCATGGTGCATGGGGCGCAGGAGAAGCATGGGGCTCGGGGCGCAGGAGAAGCATGGGGCTCGGAGCGCAGGAGAAGCATGGGGCTTGGGGCGCAGGAGAAGCATGGGGCTAGGGACGCAGGAGAAGCATGGGGCTCGGGACGCTGGAGAAGCATGGGGCACGGGGCACAGGAGAAGCATGGTGCATGGGGCGCAGGAGAAGCATGGTGCGCAGGAGAAGCATGGGGCTCGGGGCGCAGGAGAAGCATGGGGCTTGGGGCGCTGGAGAAGCATGGTGCATGGGGCGCAGGAGAAGCATGCTGCGCAGGAGAAGCATGGGGCTCGGGGCGCAGGAGAATCATGGGGCTCGGGGCGCAGGAGAAGCATGGGGCTCGGGGCGCTGGAGAAGCATGGTGCATGGGGCGCAGGAGAAGCATGGGGCTCGGGGCGCAGGAGAAGCATGGGGCTTGTGGTGCTGGAGAAGCATGGTGCATGGGGCGCAGGAGAAGCATGGGGCTCTGGGCGCAGGAGAAGCATGGGGCTCGGGGCGCTGGAGAAGCATGGTGTATGGGGCACAGGAGAAGCATGGGGCTCGGGGCGCAGGAGAAGCATGGGGCTCGGGGCGCAGGAGAAGCATGGGGCTCGGGGCGCTGGAGAAGCATGGGGCATGGGGCGCAGGAGAAGCATGGTGCATGGGGCGCAGGAGAAGCATGGGGCTTGGGGCGCAGGAGAAGCATGGGGCTCGGGGTGCAGGAGAATCATGGGGCTCGGGGCGCAGGAGAAGCATGGGGCTCGGGGCGCTGGAGAAGCATGGGGCATGGGGCACAGGAGAAGCATGGTGCCTGTGGCGCAGGAGAAGCATGGGGCTCGGGGCGCAGGAGAAGCATGGGGCTCGGGGCGCAGGAGAATCATGGGGCTCGGGGCGCAGGAGAAGCATGGGGCTCGGGGCGCTGGAGAAGCATGGGGCATGGGGCACAGGAGAAGCATGGTGCCTGTGGCGCAGGAGAAGCATGGGGCTCGGGGCGCAGGAGAAGCATGGGGCACGGGGCGCTGGAGAAGCATGGTGCACGGGGCACAGGAGAAGCATGGGGCTCGGGGCGCAGGAGACGCATGGGGCTCGGAGCGCAGGAGAAGCATGGGGCATGGGGCGCAGGAGAAGCATGGTGCATGGGGCGCAGGAGAAGCATGGGGCTCGGGGCGCAGGAGAAGCATGGGGCTCGGGTGCTGGAGAAGCATGGTGCATGGGGCGCAGGAGAAGCATGGTGCATGGGGCGCAGGAGAAGCATGGGGCTCGGGTGCTGGAGAAGCATGGTGCATGGGGCGCAGGAGAAGCATGGGGCTCGGGCGCTGGAGAAGCATGGGGCTCGGGCGCAGGAGAAGCATGGGGCTCGGGCGCAGGAGAAGCATGGGGCTCGGGGCGCTGGAGAAGCATGGGGCTCGGGTGCTGGAGAAGCATGGTGCATGGGGCGCAGGAGAAGCATGGTGCATGGGGCGCAGGAGAAGCATGGGGCTCGGGGCGCAGGAGAAGCATGGGGCTCGGAGCGCAGGAGAAGCATGGGGCTCGGGGCGCTGGAGAAGCATGGGGCTCGGGGCGCAGGAGAAGCATGGGGCTCGGGGCGCTGGAGAAGCATGGTGCATGGGGCGCAGGAGAAGCATGGGGCTCGGGGCGCTGGAGAAGCATGGGGCTCGGGTGCTGGAGAAGCATGGTACATGGGGTGCAGGAGAAGCATGGTGCATGGGGCGCAGGAGAAGCATGGTGCATGGGGCGCAGGAGAAGCATGGGGCTCGGGGCGCAGGAGAAGCATGGGGCTCGGAGCGCAGGAGAAGCATGGGGCTCGGGGCGCTGGAGAAGCATGGGGCTCGGGGTGCAGGAGAAGCATGGGGCTCGGGGCGCTGGAGAAGCATGGTGCATGGGGCGCAGGAGAAGCATGGTGCATGGGGCGTAGGAGAAGCATGGGGCTCGGGGCGCAGGAGAAGCATGGTGCATGGGGCGCAGGAGAAGCATGGGGCTCGGGGCGCAGGAGAAGCATGGGGCTCGGGGCGCAGGAGAAGCATGGGGCTCGTAGCGCAGGAGAAGCATGGGGCTCGGGGCGCTGGAGAAGCATGGGGCTCGGGGCGCAGGAGAAGCATGGGGCTCGGGGCGCTGGAGAAGCATGGTGCATGGGGCGCAGGAGAAGCATGGTGCATGGGGCGTAGGAGAAGCATGGGGCTCGGGGCGCAGGAGAAGCATGGTGCATGGGGCGCAGGAGAAGCATGGGGCTCGGGGCGCAGGAGAAGCATGGTGCATGGGGCGCAGGAGAAGCATGGGGCTCGGGGCGCAGGAGAAACATGGGGCTTGGGGCGCAGGAGAAGCATGGGGCTCGGGGCGCTGGAGAAGCATGGGGCTCGGGGCGCTGGAGAAGCATGGTACATGGGGCGCAGGAGAAGCATGGTGCATGGGGCGCAGGAGAAGCATGGGGCTCGGGGCGCTGGAGAAGCATGGTGCATGGGGCACAGGAGAAGCATGGGGCTCTGGGCCCTGGAGAAGCATGGTGCATGGGGTGCAGGAGAAGCATGGGGCTCGGGACGCTGGAGAAGCATGGGGCACGGGGCGCAGGAGAAGCATGGGGCTCGGGGCGCAGGAGAAGCATGGGGCTTGGGGCGCTGGAGAAGCATGGGCCTCAGGGCGCAGGAGAAGCATGGGGCTCGGGCGCAGGAGAAGCATGGGGCTCGGGGAGCAGGAGAAGCATGGGGCTCGGGGCACTGGAGAAGCATTTGGCTCGGGGCGCTGGAGAAGCATGGTGCATGGGGCGCAGGAGAAGCATGGTGCATGGGGCGCAGGATAAGCATGGGGCTCGGGGCGCAGGAGAAGCATGGGGCTCAGGGCGCAGGAGAAGCATGGTGTATGGGGCGCAGGAGAAGCATGGGGCTCGGGGCGCAGGAGAAGCATGGGGCTCAGGGCGCAGGAGAAGCATGGGGCATGGGGCGCAGGAGAAGCATGGTGCATGGGGCGCAGGAGAAGCATGGGGCTTGGGGCGAAGGAGAAGCATGGTGTATGGGGCGCAGGAGAAGCATGGGGCTCGGGGCGCAGGAGAAGCATGGGGCTCGGGGCGCTGGAGCAGCATGGGGCTCGGGGCGCTGGAGAAGCATGGGGCTCGGGGCGCTGGAGAAGCATGGTGCATGGGGCGCAGGAGAAGCATGGGGCTTGGGGCGCAGGAGAAGCATGGGGCTCGGGGCGCTGGAGAAGCATGGGGCTCGGGGCGCTGGAGAAGCATGGGGCTCGGGGCGCTGGAGAAGCATGGTGCACGGGGCACAGGAGAAGCATGGGGCTCGGGGCGCAGGAGACGCATGGGGCTCGGAGCGCAGGAGAAGCATGGGGCATGGGGCGCAGGAGAAGCATGGTGCATGGGGCGCAGGAGAAGCATGGGGCTCGGGCGCAGGAGAAGCATGGGGCTCGGGGCGCTGGAGAAGCATGGTGCATGGGGCGCAGGAGAAGCATGGGGCTCGGGTGCTGGAGAAGCATGGTGCATGGGGCGCAGGAGAAGCATGGGGCTCGGGCGCAGGAGAAGCATGGGGCTCGGGGCGCTGGAGAAGCATGGGGCTCGGGTGCTGGAGAAGCATGGTGCATGGGGCGCAGGAGAAGCATGGTGCATGGGGCGCAGGAGAAGCATGGGGCTCGGGTGCTGGAGAAGCATGGTGCATGGGGCGCAGGAGAAGCATGGGGCTCGGGCGCTGGAGAAGCATGGGGCTCGGGCGCAGGAGAAGCATGGGGCTCGGGCGCAGGAGAAGCATGGGGCTCGGGGCGCTGGAGAAGCATGGGGCTCGGGTGCTGGAGAAGCATGGTGCATGGGGTGCAGGAGAAGCATGGTGCATGGGGCGCAGGAGAAGCATGGTGCATGGGGCGCAGGAGAAGCATGGGGCTCGGGGCGCAGGAGAAGCATGGGGCTCGGAGCGCAGGAGAAGCATGGGGCTCGGGGCGCTGGAGAAGCATGGGGCTCGGGGCGCAGGAGAAGCATGGGGCTCGGGGCGCTGGAGAAGCATGGTGCATGGGGCGCAGGAGAAGCATGGGGCTCGGGTGCTGGAGAAGCATGGTGCATGGGGTGCAGGAGAAGCATGGTGCATGGGGCGCAGGAGAAGCATGGTGCATGGGGCGCAGGAGAAGCATGGGGCTCGGGGCGCAGGAGAAGCATGGGGCTCGGAGCGCAGGAGAAGCTTGGGGCTCGGGGCGCTGGAGAAGCATGGGGCTCGGGGCGCAGGAGAAGCATGGGGCTCGGGGCGCTGGAGAAGCATGGTGCATGGGGCGCAGGAGAAGCATGGTGCATGGGGCGTAGGAGAAGCATGGGGCTCAGGGCGCAGGAGAAGCATGGTGCATGGGGCGCAGGAGAAGCATGGGGCTCGGGGCGCAGGAGAAGCATTGTGCATGGGGCGCAGGAGAAGCATGGGGCTCGGGGCGCAGGAGAAGCATGGGGCTTGTGGCGCAGGAGAAGCATGGGGCTCGGGGCGCTGGAGAAGCATGGGGCTCGGGGCGCTGGAGAAGCATGGTACATGGGGCGCAGGAGAAGCATGGTGCATGGGGCGCAGGAGAAGCATGGGGCTCGGGGCGCTGGAGAAGCATGGTGCATGGGGCACAGGAGAAGCATGGGGCTCTGGGCCCTGGAGAAGCATGGTGCATGGGGTGCAGGAGAAGCATGGGGCTCGGGACGCTGGAGAAGCATGGGGCACGGGGCGCAGGAGAAGCATGGGGCTCGGGGCGCAGGAGAAGCATGGGGCTTGGGGCGCTGGAGAAGCATGGGCCTCGGGGCGCAGGAGAAGCATGGGGCTCGGGCGCAGGAGAAGCATGGGGCTCGGGGAGCAGGAGAAGCATGGGGCACGGGGCGCAGGAGAAGCATGGGGCTCGGGGCGCAGGAGAAGCATGGTGCTTGGGGCGCAGGAGAAGCATGGGGCTCGGGGCACAGGAGAAGCATGGGGCTCGGGGCACTGGAGAAGCATTTGGCTCGGGGCGCTGGAGAAGCATGGTGCATGGGGCGCAGGAGAAGCATGGTGCATGGGGCGCAGGATAAGCATGGGGCTCGGGGCGCAGGAGAAGCATGGGGCTCGGGGCGCAGGAGAAGCATGGTGTATGGGGCGCAGGAGAAGCATGGGGCTCGGGGCGCAGGAGAAGCATGGGGCTCGGGGCGCAGGAGAAGCATGGGGCATGGGGCGCAGGAGAAGCATGGTGCATGGGGCACAGGAGAAGCATGGGGCTCGGGGCGCAGGAGAAGCATGGGGCTCGGGGCGCTGGAGAAGCATGGTGCATGGGGCGCAGGAGAAGCATGGGGCTCGGGGCGCAGGAGAAGCATGGGGCACGTTGCGCTGGAGAAGCATGGGGCTCGGGTGCTGGAGAAGCATGGCGCATGGGGCGCAGGAGAAGCATGGTGCATGGGGCGCAGGAGAAGCATGGGGCTCGGGTGCTGGAGAAGCATGGTGCATGGGGCGCAGGAGAAGCATGGGGCTCGGGCGCTGGAGAAGCATGGGGCTCGGGCGCAGGAGAAGCATGGGGCTCGGGCGCAGGAGAAGCATGGGGCTCGGGGCGCTGGAGAAGCATGGGGCTCGGGTGCTGGAGAAGCATGGTGCATGGGGCGCAGGAGAAGCATGGGGCTCGGGGCGCAGGAGAAGCATGGGGCTCGGAGCGCAGGAGAAGCATGGGGCTCGGTGCGCTGGAGAAGCATGGGGCATGGGGCGCAGGAGAAGCATGGTGCATGGGGCGCAGGAGAAGCATGGGGCTCGGGGCGCAGGAGAAGCATGGGGCTCGGGGCGCTGGAGAAGCATGGGGCTCGGGGCGCAGGAGAAGCATGGGGCTCGGGTGCTGGAGAAGCATGGTGCATGGGGCACAGGAGAAGCATGGTGCATGGGGCGCAGGAGAAGCATGGTGCATGGGGCGCAGGAGAAGCATGGGGCTCGGGGCGCAGGAGAAGCATGGGGCTCGGGTGCTGGAGAAGCATGGTGCATGGGGCGCAGGAGAAGCATGGGGCTCGGGGCGCTGGAGAAGCATGGGGCTCGGGTGCTGGAGAAGCATGGTGCATGGGGCGCAGGAGAAGCATGGTGCATGGGGCGCAGGAGAAGCATGGGGCTCGGGTGCTGGAGAAGCATGGTGCATGGGGCGCAGGAGAAGCATGGGGCTCGGGCGCTGGAGAAGCATGGGGCTCGGGCGCAGGAGAAGCATGGGGCTCGGGCGCAGGAGAAGCATGGGGCTCGGGGCGCTGGAGAAGCATGGGGCTCGGGTGCTGGAGAAGCATGGTGCATGGGGTGCAGGAGAAGCATGGTGCATGGGGCGTAGGAGAAGCATGGGCCTCGGGGCGCAGGAGAAGCATGGGGCTTGGGGCGCTGGAGAAGCATGGGCCTCGGGGCGCAGGAGAAGCATGGGGCTCGGGCGCAGGAGAAGCATGGGGCTCGGGGAGCAGGAGAAGCATGGGGCACGGGGCGCAGGAGAAGCATGGGGCTCGGGGCGCAGGAGAAGCATGGTGCTTGGGGCGCAGGAGAAGCATGGGGCTCGGGGCACAGGAGAAGCATGGGGCTCGGGGCACTGGAGAAGCATTTGGCTCGGGGCGCTGGAGAAGCATGGTGCATGGGGCGCAGGAGAAGCATGGTGCATGGGGCGCAGGATAAGCATGGGGCTCGGGGCGCAGGAGAAGCATGGGGCTCGGGGCGCAGGAGAAGCATGGTGTATGGGCCGCAGGAGAAGCATGGGGCTCGGGGCGCAGGAGAAGCATGGGGCATGGGGCGCAGGAGAAGCATGGTGCATGGGGCGCAGGAGAAGCATGGGGCTTGGGGCGAAGGAGAAGCATGGTGTATGGGGCGCAGGAGAAGCATGGGGCTCGGGGCGCAGGAGAATCATGGGGCTCGGGGCGCAGGAGAAGCATGGGGCTCGGGGCGCTGGAGAAGCATGGGGCATGGGGCACAGGAGAAGCATGGTGCCTGGGGCGCAGGAGAAGCATGGGGCTCGGGGCGCAGGAGAAGCATGGGGCACGGGGCGCTGGAGAAGCATGGTGCACGGGGCACAGGAGAAGCATGGGGCTCGGGGCGCAGGAGACGCATGGGGCTCAGAGCGCAGGAGAAGCATGGGGCATGGGGCGCAGGAGAAGCATGGTGCATGGGGCGCAGGAGAAGCATGGGGCTCGGGGCGCAGGAGAAGCATGGGGCTCGGGGCGCTGGAGAAGCATGGTGCATGGGGCACAGGAGAAGCATGGGGCTCGGGCGCAGGAGAAGCATGGGGCTCGGGTGCTGGAGAAGCATGGTGCATGGGGCGCAGGAGAAGCATGGGGCTCGGGGCGCAGGAGAAGCATGGGGCTCGGGGCGCTGGAGAAGCATGGGGCTCGGGTGCTGGAGAAGCATGGTGCATGGGGCGCAGGAGAAGCATGGTGCATGGGGCGCAGGAGAAGCATGGGGCTCGGGTGCTGGAGAAGCATGGTGCATGGGGCGCAGGAGAAGCATGGGGCTCGGGCGCTGGAGAAGCATGGGGCTCGGGCGCAGGAGAAGCATGGGGCTCGGGCGCAGGAGAAGCATGGGGCTCGGGGCGCTGGAGAAGCATGGGGCTCGGGTGCTGGAGAAGCATGGTGCATGGGGTGCAGGAGAAGCATGGTGCATGGGGCGCAGGAGAAGCATGGTGCATGGGGCGCAGGAGAAGCATGGGGCTCGGGGCGCAGGAGAAGCATGGGGCTCGGAGCGCAGGAGAAGCATGGGGCTCGGTGCGCTGGAGAAGCATGGGGCATGGGGCGCAGGAGAAGCATGGTGCATGGGGCGCAGGAGAAGCATGGGGCTTGGGGCGCAGGAGAAGCATGGGGCTCGGGGCGCTGGAGAAGCATAGGGCTCGGGTGCTGGAGAAGCACGGTGCATGGGGCGCAGGAGAAGCATGGGGCTTGGGGCGCAGGAGAAGCATGGGGCTCGGGGCGCAGGAGAAGCATGGGGCTCGGGGCGCTGGAGAAGCATGGTGCATGGGGCACAGGAGAAGCATGGGGCTCGGGGCGCAGGAGAAGCATGGGGCTCGGGTGCTGGAGAAGCATGGTGCATGGGGCGCAGGAGAAGCATGGGGCTCGGGGCGCAGGAGAAGCATGGGGCTCGGGGCGCTGGAGAAGCATGGGGCTCAGGTGCTGGAGAAGCATGGTGCATGGGGCGCAGGAGAAGCATGATGCATGGGGCGCAGGAGAAGCATGGGGCTCGGGTGCTGGAGAAGCATGGTGCATGGGGCGCAGGAGAAGCATGGGGCTCGGGGCGCTGGAGAAGCATGGGGCTCGGGCACAGGAGAAGCATGGGGCTCGGGCGCAGGAGAAGCATGGGGCTCGGGGCGCTGGAGAAGCATGGGGCTCGGAGCGCAGGAGAAGCATGGGGCTCGGGGCGCTGGAGAAGCATGGGGCTCGGGGCGCAGGAGAAGCATGGGGCTCGGGCGCAGGAGAAGCATAGGGCTCGGGGCACAGGAGAAGCATGGGTCTCGGGGCGCAGGAGAAGCATGGGGCTCGGGGTGCAGGAGAAGCATGGTGCATGGGGCGCAGGAGAAGCATGGGGCTCGGGGCGCAGGAGAAGCATGGGGCTTGGGGCGCAGGAGAAGCATGGGGCTCGAGGCGCTGGAGAAGCATGGGGCTCGGGGCGCTGGAGAAGCATGGTACATGGGGCGCAGGAGAAGCATGGTGCATGGGGCGCAGGAGAAGCATGGGGCTCGGGGCGCTGGAGAAGCATGGTGCATGGGGCACAGGAGAAGCATGGGGCTCTGGGCCCTGGAGAAGCATGGTGCATGGGGTGCAGGAGAAGCATGGGGCTCAGGGCGCAGGAGAAGCATGGGGCTCGGGGCTCTGGAGAAGCATGGGGCTCGGGGTGCAGGAGAAGCATGGGGCTCGGGGCGCAGGAGAAGCATGGGGCTCAGGGCGCTGGAGCAGCATGGGGCTCGGGCGCAGGAGAAGCATGGTGCATGGGGCGCAGGAGAAGCATGGTGCATGGGGCGCAGGAGAAGCATGGGGCTCGGGGCGCAGGAGAAGCATGGTGCATGGGGCGCAGGAGAAGCATGGGGCTCGGGGCGCAGGAGAAGCATGGGGCTAGGGACACAGGAGAAGCATGGGGCTCGGGACGCTGGAGAAGCATGGGGCACAGGGCGCAGGAGAAGCATGGGGCTCGGGGCGCAGGAGAAGCATGGGGCTTGGGGCGCTGGAGAAGCATGGGCCTCGGGGCGCACGAGAAGCATGGGGCTCGGGCGCAGGAGAAGCATGGGGCTCGGGGCGCAGGAGAAGCATGGGGCTCGGGGCGCAGGAGAAGCATGGGGCTTGGGGCGCTGGAGAAGCATGGGCCTCTGGGCGCAGGAGAAGCATGGTGCATGGGGTGCAGGAGAAGCATGGGGCTCGGGGCACAGGAGAAGCATGGGGCTCGGGGCACTGGAGAAGCATTTTGCTCGGGGCGCTGGAGAAGCATGGTGCATGGGGCGCAGGAGAAGCATGGTGCATGGGGCGCAGGAGAAGCATGGGGCTCGGGGCGCAGGAGAAGCATGGGGCTCGGGGCGCAGGAGAAGCATGGGGCTCGGGGCGCAGGAGAAGCATGGGGCTCGGGGTGCAGGAGAAGCATGGGGCTCAGGGCGCAGGAGAAGCATGGGGCTCGGGGCGCTGGAGAAGCATGGGGCTCGGGGTGCAGGAGAAGCATGGGGCTCGGGGCGCATGAGAAGCATGGGGCTCAGGGCGCTGGAGCAGCATGGGGCTCGGGGCGCAGGAGAAGCATGGGGCTCGGGGCGCAGAAGAAGCATGGTGCATGGGGCGCAGGAGAAGCATGGTGCATGGGGCGCAGGAGAAGCATGGGGCTCGGGGCGCAGGAGAAGCATGGTGCATGGGGCGCAGGAGAAGCATGGGGCTCGGGGCGCAGGAGAAGCATGGGGCTTGGGGCGCAGGAGAAGCATGGGGCTCGGGGCGCTGGAGAAGCATGGGGCTCGGGGCGCTGGAGAAGCATGGTACATGGGGCGCAGGAGAAGCATGGTGCATGGGGCGCAGGAGAAGCATGGGGCTCGGGGCACAGGAGAAGCATGGGGCACGGGGCGCAGGAGAAGCATGGGGCTCGGGGCGCAGGAGAAGCATGGGGCTCGGGGCGCAGGAGAAGCATGGTGCTTGGGGCGCAGGAGAAGCATGGTGCATGGGGTGCAGGAGAAGCATGGTGCATGGGGCGCAGGAGAAGCATGGGGCTCGGGGCGCTGGAGAAGCATGGGGCTCGGGGCGCAGGAGAAGCATGGGGCTCGGGGCACAGGAGAAGCATGGGGCTCGGGGCGCTGGAGAAGCATTTGGCTCGGGGCGCTGGAGAAGCATGGTGCATGGGGCGCAGGAGAAGCATGGTGCATGGGGCGCAGGAGAAGCATGGGGCTCGGGGCGCAGGAGAAGCATGGGGCTCGGGGCGCAGGAGAAGCATGGGGCTCGGGGCGCAGGAGAAGCATGGGGCTCGGGGCGCTGGAGAAGCATGGTGCACGGGGTGCAGGAGAAGCATGGGGCTCGGGGCGCAGGAGAAGCATGGGGCTCGGGGCACAGGAGAAGCATGGGGCTCGGGCGCTGGAGAAGCATGGGCCTCGGGGCGCAGGAGAAGCATGGGGCTCGGGCGCAGGAGAAGCCAGGGGCTCAGGGAGCAGGAGAAGCATGGGGCACGGGGCGCAGGAGAAGCATGGGGCTCGGGGCGCTGGAGAAGCATGGGCCTCGGGGCGCAGGAGAAGCATGGGGCTCGGGCGCAGGAGAAGCATGGGGCTCGGGGCGCAGGAGAAGCATGGGGCTCGGGGCGCTGGAGAAGCATGGGCCTCGGGGCGCAGGAGAAGCATGGGGCTCGGGCGCAGGAGAAGCATGGGGCTCGGGGAGCAGGAGAAGCATGGGGCTCGGGGCACAGGAGAAGCATGGGGCTCGGGGCGCTGGAGAAGCATTTGGCTCGGGGCGCTGGAGAAGCATGGTGCATGGGGCGCAGGAGAAGCATGGTGCATGGGGCGCAGGAGAAGCATGGGGCTCGGGGCGCAGGAGAAGCATTGGGCTCGGGGCGCAGGAGAAGCATGGGGCTCGGGGCGCAGGAGAAGCATGGGGCTCGGGGCGCAGGAGAAGCATGGGGCTCGGGGCACTGGAGAAGCATGGTGTATGGGGCGCAGGAGAAGCATGGTGCATGGGGCGCAGGAGAAGCATGGGGCTCGGGGCGCAGGAGAAGCATGGGGCTCGGGTGCTGGAGAAGCATGGTGCATGGGGCGCAGGAGAAGCATGGGGCTCGGGTGCTGGAGAAGCATGGTGCATGGGGCGCAGGAGAAGCATGGGGCTCGGGTGCTGGAGAAGCATGGTGCATGGGGCGCAGGAGAAGCATGGGGCTCGGAGTGCAGGAGAAGCATGGGGCTCGGGGCGCTGGAGAAGCATGGGGCTCGGGGCGCAGGAGAAGCATGGGGCTCGGGGCGCTGGAGAAGCATGGTGCATGGGGCGCAGGAGAAGCATGGTGCATGGGGCGTAGGAGAAGCATGGGGCTCGGGGCGCAGGAGAAGCATGGTGCATGGGGCGCAGGAGAAGCATGGGGCTCGGGGCGCAGGAGAAGCATGGTGCATGGGGCGCAGGAGAAGCATGGGGCTCGGGGCGCAGGAGAAGCATGGGGCTTGGGGCGCAGGAGAAGCATGGGGCTCGGGGCGCTGGAGAAGCATGGTGCATGGGGCACAGGAGAAGCATGGGGCTCTGGGCCCTGGAGAAGCATGGTGCATGGGGTGCAGGAGAAGCATGGGGCTCAGGGCGCAGGAGAAGCATGGGGCTCGGGGTGCAGGAGAAGCATGGGGCTCGGGGCGCAGGAGAAGCATGGGGCTCAGGGCGCTGGAGCAGCATGGGGCTCGGGGCGCAGGAGAAGCATGGGGCTCAGGGCGCAGGAGAAGCATGGTGCATGGGGCGCAGGAGAAGCATGGGGCTTGGGGCGCAGGAGAAGCATGGGGCTAGGGACGCAGGAGAAGCATGGGGCTCGGGACGCTGGAGAAGCATGGGGCACGGGGCACAGGAGAAGCATGGTGCATGGGGCGCAGGAGAAGCATGGTGCGCAGGAGAAGCATGGGGCTCGGGGCGCAGGAGAAGCATGGGGCTTGGGGCGCTGGAGAAGCATGGTGCATGGGGCGCAGGAGAAGCATGGTGCGCAGGAGAAGCATGGGGCTCGGGGCGCAGGAGAATCATGGGGCTCGGGGCGCAGGAGAAGCATGGGGCTCGGGGCGCTGGAGAAGCATGGTGCATGGGGCGCAGGAGAAGCATGGGGCTCGGGGCGCAGGAGAAGCATGGGGCTCGTGGTGCTGGAGAAGCATGGTGCATGGGGCGCAGGAGAAGCATGGGGCTCTGGGCGCAGGAGAAGCATGGGGCTCGGGGCGCTGGAGAAGCTTGGTGTATGGGGCGCAGGAGAAGCATGGGGCTCGGGGCGCAGGAGAAGCATGGGGCTCGGGGCGCAGGAGAAGCATGGGGCTCGGGGCGCTGGAGAAGCATGGGGCATGGGGCGCAGGAGAAGCATGGGGCTCGGGCGCTGGAGAAGCATGGGGCTCGGGCGCAGGAGAAGCATGGGGCTCGGGCGCAGGAGAAGCATGGGGCTCGGGGCGCTGGAGAAGCATGGGGCTCGGGTGCTGGAGAAGCATGGTGCATGGGGCGCAGGAGAAGCATGGTGCATGGGGCGCAGGAGAAGCATGGGGCTCGGGGCGCAGGAGAAGCATGGGGCTCGGAGCGCAGGAGAAGCATGGGGCTTGGGGCGCAGGAGAAGCATGGGGCTAGGGACGCAGGAGAAGCATGGGGCTCGGGACGCTGGAGAAGCATGGGGCACGGGGCACAGGAGAAGCATGGTGCATGGGGCGCAGGAGAAGCAAGGTGCGCAGGAGAAGCATGGGGCTCGGGGCGCAGGAGAAGCATGGGGCTTGGGGCGCTGGAGAAGCATGGTGCATGGGGCGCAGGAGAAGCATGGTGCGCAGGAGAAGCATGGGGCTCGGGGCGCAGGAGAATCATGGGGCTCGGGGCGCAGGAGAAGCATGGGGCTCGGGGCGCTGGAGAAGCATGGTGCATGGGGCGCAGGAGAAGCATGGGGCTCGGGGCGCAGGAGAAGCATGGGGCTCGTGGTGCTGGAGAAGCATGGTGCATGGGGCGCAGGAGAAGCATGGGGCTCTGGGCGCAGGAGAAGCATGGGGCTCGGGGCGCTGGAGAAGCATGGTGTATGGGGCGCAGGAGAAGCATGGGGCTCGGGGCGCAGGAGAAGCATGGGGCTCGGGGCGCAGGAGAAGCATGGGGCTCGGGGCGCTGGAGAAGCATGGGGCATGGGGCGCAGGAGAAGCATGGTGCATGGGGCGCAGGAGAAGCATGGGGCTTGGGGCGCAGGAGAAGCATGGGGCTCGGGGTGCAGGAGAATCATGGGGCTCGGGGCGCAGGAGAAGCATGGGGCTCGGGGCGCTGGAGAAGCATGGGGCATGAGGCACAGGAGAAGCATGGTGCCTGTGGCGCAGGAGAAGCATGGGGCTCGGGGCGCAGGAGAAGCATGGGGCTCGGGGCGCAGGAGAATCATGGGGCTCGGGGCGCAGGAGAAGCATGGGGCTCGGGGCGCTGGAGAAGCATGGGGCATGGGGCACAGGAGAAGCATGGTGCCTGTGGCGCAGGAGAAGCATGGGGCTCGGGGCGCAGGAGAAGCATGGGGCACGGGGCGCTGGAGAAGCATGGTGCACGGGGCACAGGAGAAGCATGGGGCTCGGGGCGCAGGAGACGCATGGGGCTCGGAGCGCAGGAGAAGCATGGGGCATGGGGCGCAGGAGAAGCATGGTGCATGGGGCGCAGGAGAAGCATGGGGCTCGGGGCGCAGGAGAAGCATGGGGCTCGGGGCGCTGTAGAAGCATGGTGCATGGGGCACAGGAGAAGCATGGGGCTCGGGGCGCAGGAGAAGCATGGGGCTCGGGTGCTGGAGAAGCATGGTGCATGGGGCGCAGGAGAAGCATGGGGCTCGGGCGCAGGAGAAGCATGGGGCTCGGGGCGCTGGAGAAGCATGGGGCTCGGGTGCTGGAGAAGCATGGTGCATGGGGCGCAGGAGAAGCATGGTGCATGGGGCGCAGGAGAAGCATGGGGCTCGGGTGCTGGAGAAGCATGGTGCATGGGGCGCAGGAGAAGCATGGGGCTCGGGCGCTGGAGAAGCATGGGGCTCGGGCGCAGGAGAAGCATGGGGCTCGGGCGCAGGAGAAGCATGGGGCTCGGGGCGCTGGAGAAGCATGGGGCTCGGGTGCTGGAGAAGCATGGTGCATGGGGCGCAGGAGAAGCATGGTGCATGGGGCGCAGGAGAAGCATGGGGCTCGGGGCGCAGGAGAAGCATGGGGCTCGGAGCGCAGGAGAAGCATGGGGCTCGGGGCGCTGGAGAAGCATGGGGCTCGGGGCGCAGGAGAAGCATGGGGCTCGGGGCGCTGGAGAAGCATGGTGCATGGGGCGCAGGAGAAGCATGGGGCTCGGGGCGCTGGAGAAGCATGGGGCTCGGGTGCTGGAGAAGCATGGTGCATGGGGTGCAGGAGAAGCATGGTGCATGGGGCGCAGGAGAAGCATGGTGCATGGGGCGCAGGAGAAGCATGGGGCTCGGGGCGCAGGAGAAGCATGGGGCTCGGAGCGCAGGAGAAGCATGGGGCTTGGGGCGCTGGAGAAGCATGGGGCTCGGGGCGCAGGAGAAGCATGGGGCTCGGGGCGCTGGAGAAGCATGGTGCATGGGGCGCAGGAGAAGCATGGTGCATGGGGCGTAGGAGAAGCATGGTGCATGGGGCGCAGGAGAAGCATGGGGCTCGGGGCGCAGGAGAAGCATGGGGCTCGGGGCGCAGGAGAAGCATGGGGCTCGGAGCGCAGGAGAAGCATGGGGCTCGGGGCGCTGGAGAAGCATGGGGCTCGGGGCGCAGGAGAAGCATGGGGCTCGGGGCGCTGGAGAAGCATGGTGCATGGGGCGCAGGAGAAGCATGGTGCATGGGGCGTAGGAGAAGCATGGGGCTCGGGGCGCAGGAGAAGCATGGTGCATGGGGCGCAGGAGAAGCATGGGGCTCGGGGCGCAGGAGAAGCATGGTGCATGGGGCGCAGGAGAAGCATGGGGCTCGGGGCGCAGGAGAAACATGGGGCTTGGGGCGCAGGAGAAGCATGGGGCTCGGGGCGCTGGAGAAGCATGGGGCTCGGGGCGCTGGAGAAGCATGGTACATGGGGCGCAGGAGAAGCATGGTGCATGGGGCGCAGGAGAAGCATGGGGCTCGGGGCGCTGGAGAAGCATGGTGCATGGGGCACAGGAGAAGCATGGGGCTCTGGGCCCTGGAGAAGCATGGTGCATGGGGTGCAGGAGAAGCATGGGGCTCGGGACGCTGGAGAAGCATGGGGCACGGGGCGCAGGAGAAGCATGGGGCTCGGGGCGCAGGAGAAGCATGGGGCTTGGGGCGCTGGAGAAGCATGGGCCTCAGGGCGCAGGAGAAGCATGGGGCTCGGGCGCAGGAGAAGCATGGGGCTCGGGGAGCAGGAGAAGCATGGGGCTCGGGGCACTGGAGAAGCATTTGGCTCGGGGCGCTGGAGAAGCATGGTGCATGGGGCGCAGGAGAAGCATGGTGCATGGGGCGCAGGATAAGCATGGGGCTCGGGGCGCAGGAGAAGCATGGGGCTCAGGGCGCAGGAGAAGCATGGTGTATGGGGCGCAGGAGAAGCATGGGGCTCGGGGCGCAGGAGAAGCATGGGGCTCAGGGCGCAGGAGAAGCATGGGGCATGGGGCGCAGGAGAAGCATGGTGCATGGGGCGCAGGAGAAGCATGGGGCTTGGGGCAAAGGAGAAGCATGGTGTATGGGGCGCAGGAGAAGCATGGGGCTCGGGGCGCAGGAGAAGCATGGGGCTCGGGGCGCTGGAGCAGCATGGGGCTCGGGGCGCTGGAGAAGCATGGGGCTCGGGGCGCTGGAGAAGCATGGTGCATGGGGCGCAGGAGAAGCATGGGGCTTGGGGCGCAGGAGAAGCATGGGGCTCGTGGTGCTGGAGAAGCATGGTGCGCAGGAGAAGCATGGGGCTCTGGGCGCAGGAGAAGCATGGGGCTCGGGGCGCTGGAGAAGCATGGTGTATGGGGCGCAGGAGAAGCATGGGGCTCGGGGCGCAGGAGAAGCATGGGGCTCGGGGCGCAGGAGAAGCATGGGGCTCGGGGCGCTGGAGAAGCATGGGGCATGGGGCGCAGGAGAAGCATGGTGCATGGGGCGCAGGAGAAGCATGGGGCTTGGGGCGCAGGAGAAGCATGGTGTATGGGGCGCAGGAGAAGCATGGGGCTCGGGGCGCAGGAGAATCATGGGGCTCGGGGCGCAGGAGAAGCATGGGGCTCGGGGCGCTGGAGAAGCATGGGGCATGGGGCACAGGAGAAGCATGGTGCCTGTGGCGCAGGAGAAGCATGGGGCTCGGGGCGCAGGAGAAGCATGGGGCACGGGGCGCTGGAGAAGCATGGTGCACGGGGCACAGGAGAAGCATGGGGCTCGGGGCGCAGGAGACGCATGGGGCTCGGAGCGCAGGAGAAGCATGGGGCATGGGGCGCAGGAGAAGCATGGTGCATGGGGCGCAGGAGAAGCATGGGGCTCGGGGCGCAGGAGAAGCATGGGGCTCGGGGCGCTGGAGAAGCATGGTGCATGGGGCGCAGGAGAAGCATGGGGCTCGGGTGCTGGAGAAGCATGGTGCATGGGGCGCAGGAGAAGCATGGGGCTCGGGCGCAGGAGAAGCATGGGGCTCGGGGCGCTGGAGAAGCATGGGGCTCGGGTGCTGGAGAAGCATGGTGCATGGGGCGCAGGAGAAGCATGGGGCTCGGGCGCTGGAGAAGCATGGGGCTCGGGCGCAGGAGAAGCATGGGGCTCGGGCGCAGGAGAAGCATGGGGCTCGGGGCGCTGGAGAAGCATGGGGCTCGGGGCGCTGGAGAAGCATGGTGCACAGGGCGCAGGAGAAGCATGGGGCTCGGGGCGCTGGAGAATCATCGTGCGCAGGAGAAGCATGGTGCATGGGGCGCAGGAGAAGCATGGGGCTCGGGGCGCAGGAGAAGCATGGTGCATGGGGCGCAGGAGAAGCATGGTGCATGGGGCGCAGGAGAAGCATGGGGCTCGGGGCGCTGGAGAAGCATGGTGCATGGGGTGCAGGAGAAGCATGGGGCTCGGGGCGCTGGAGAAGCATGGTGCATGGGGCGCAGGAGAAGCATGGGACTCAGGGCGCAGGAGAAGCATGGGGCATGGGGCGCAGGAGAAGCATGGGGCTCGGGGCGCTGGAGAATCATGGTGTGCAGGAGAAGCATGGGGCTCGGGGCGCTGGAGAAGCATGGTGCATGGGGCGCTGGAGAAGCATGGTGCATGGGGCGCAGGAGAAGCATGGGTCATGGGGCGCAGGAGAAGCATGGGGCTCGGGGCGCAGGAGAAGCATGGGGCTCGGGGCGCTGGAGAAGTATGGGGCTCGGGGCGCAGGAGAAGCATGGTGCAAGGGGCGCAGGAGAAGCATGGGGCTCGGGGCGCAGGAGAAGCATGGTGCCTGGGGCGCAGGAGAAGCATGGTGCATGGGGCGCAGGAGAAGCATGGGGCTCGGGACGCAGGAGAAGCATGGTGCATGGGGCGCAGGAGAAGCATGGGGCTCGGGGCGCAGGAGAAGCATGGGGCTCGGGGCGCTGGAGAAGCATGGTGCATGGGGCGCAGGAGAAGCATGGTGCGCAGGAGAAGCATGGGGCTCGGGGCGCAGGAGAAGCATGGGGATCGAGGCGCAGGAGAAGCATGGGGCTCGGGGCGCTGGAGAAGCATGGTGCATGGGGCGCAGGAGAAGCATGGGGCTCGGGGCGCAGGAGAAGCATGGGGCTCGTGGTGCTGGAGAAGCATGGTGCATGGGGCGCAGGAGAAGCATGGGGCTCTGGGCGCAGGAGAAGCATGGGGCTCGGGCGCTGGAGAAGCATGGTGCATGGGGCGCAGGAGAAGCATGGTGCTCGGGGCGCAGGAGAAGCATGGGGCTCGGGGCGCAGGAGAAGCATGGGGCATGGGGCGCAGGAGAAGCATGGTGCATGGGGCGCAGGAGAAGCATGGGGCTTGGGGCGAAGGAGAAGCATGGTGTATGGGGCGCAGGAGAAGCATGGGGCACAGGGCGCAGGAGAAGCATGGGGCTCAGGGCGCAGGAGAAGCATGGGGCTCGGGGCGCAGGAGAAGCATGGTGCATGGGGCGCAGGAGAAGCATGGTGCATGGGGCGCAGGAGAAGCATGGGGCTCGGGGCGCTGGAGAAGCATGGTGCACATGGCGCAGGAGAAGCATGGGGCTCGGGGCGCTGGAGAATCATGGTGCGCAGGAGAAGCATGGGGCTCGGGGCGCTGGAGAAGCATGGTGCATGGGGCGCAGGAGAAGCATGGGGCTCGGGGCGCTGGAGAAGCATGGGGCTCGGGGCGCTGGAGAAGCATGGGGCTCGGGGCGCAGGAGAAGCATGGTGCAAGGGGCGCAGGAGAAGCATGGGGCTCGGGGCGCAGGAGAAGCCTGGTTCCTGGGGCGCAGGAGAAGCATGGTGCATGGGGCGCAGGAGAAGCATGGTGCATGGGGCACAGGAGAAGCATGGGGCTCGGGGCGCAGGAGAAGCATGGGGCTCGGGTGCTGGAGAAGCATGGTGCATGGGGCGCAGAAGAAGCATGGGGCTCGGGGCGCTGGAGAAGCATAGTGCATGGGGCGCAGGAGAAGCATGGGTCATGGGGCGCAGGAGAAGCATGGGGCTCGGGGCGCAGGAGAAGCATGGGGCTCGGGGCGCTGGAGAAGCATGGGGCTCGGGGCGCAGGAGAAGCATGGTGCAAGGGGCGCAGGAGAAGCATGGGGCTCGGGGCGCAGGAGAAGCATGGTGCCTGGGGCGCAGGAGAAGCATGGTGCATGGGGCGCAGGAGAAGCATGGGGCTCGGGACGCAGGAGAAGCATGGTGCATGGGGCGCAGGAGAAGCATGGGGCTCGGGGCACAGGAGAAGCATGGTGCATGGGGCGCAGGAGAAGCATGGTGCGCAGGAGAAGCATGGGGCTCGGGGCGCAGGAGAAGCATGGGGCTCGGGGCGCTGGAGAAGCATGGTGCATGGGGCGCAGGAGAAGCATGGTGCGCAGGAGAAGCATGGGGCTCGGGGCGCAGGAGAAGCATGGGGCTCGGGGCGCAGGAGAAGCATGGGGCTCGGGGCGCTGGAGAAGCATGGTGCATGGGGCGCAGGAGAAGCATGGGGCTCGGGGCGCAGGAGAAGCATGGGGCTCGTGGTGCTGGAGAAGCATGGTGCATGGGGCGCAGGAGAAGCATGGGGCTCTGGGCGCAGGAGAAGCATGGTGTATGGGGCGCAGGAGAAGCATGGGGCTCGGGGCGCAGGAGAAGCATGGGGCTCGGGGCGCAGGAGAAGCATGGAGCTTGGGGCGCTGGAGAAGCAGTGGGCATGGGGCGCAGGAGAAGCATGGTGCATGGGGCGCAGGAGAAGCATGGGGCTTGGGGCGCAGGAGAAGCATGGTGTTTGGGGCGCAGGAGAAGCATGGGGCTCGCGGCGCAGGAGAATCATGGGGCTCGGGGCGCAGGAGAAGCATGGGGCTCGGGGCGCTGGAGAAGCATGGGGCATGGGGCACAGGAGAAGCATGGTGCCTGGGGCGCAGGAGAAGCATGGGGCTCGGGGCGCAGGAGAAGCATGGGGCTCAGGTGCTGGAGAAGCATGGTGCACGGGGCACAGGAGAAGCATGGGGCTCGGGGCGCAGGAGACGCATGGGGCTCGGAGCGCAGGAGAAGCATGGGGCATGGGGCGCAGGAGAAGCATGGTGCATGGGGCGCAGGAGAAGCATGGGGCTCGGGGCGCAGGAGAAGCATGGGGCACGGGGCGCTGGAGAAGCATGGTGCACGGGGCACAGGAGAAGCATGGGGCTCGGGGCGCAGGAGACGCATGGGGCTCGGAGCGCAGGAGAAGCATGGGGCATGGGGCGCAGGAGAAGCATGGTGCATGGGGCGCAGGAGAAGCATGGGGCTCGGGGCGCAGGAGAAGCATGGGGCTCGGGGCGCTGGAGAAGCATGGTGCATGGGGCACAGGAGAAGCATGGGGCTCGGGGCGCAGGAGAAGCATGGGGCTCAGGTGCTGGAGAAGCATGGTGCATGGGGCGCAGGAGAAGCATGGGGCTCGGGGCGCAGGAGAAGCATGGGGCTCGGGGCACTGGAGAAGCATGGGGCTCGGGTGCTGGAGAAGCATGGTGCATGGGGCGCAGGAGAAGCATGGTGCATGGGGCGCAGGAGAAGCATGGGGCTCGGGTGCTGGAGAAGCATGGTGCATGGGGCGCAGGAGAAGCATGGGGCTCGGGTGCTGGAGAAGCATGGTGCATGGGGCGCAGGAGAAGCATGGGGCTCGGGTGCTGGAGAAGCATGGTGCATGGGGCGCAGGAGAAGCATGGGGCTCGGAGTGCAGGAGAAGCATGGGGCTCGGGGCGCTGGAGAAGCATGGGGCTCGGGGCGCAGGAGAAGCATGGGGCTCGGGGCGCTGGAGAAGCATGGTGCATGGGGCGCAGGAGAAGCATGGTGCATGGGGCGTAGGAGAAGCATGGGGCTCGGGGCGCAGGAGAAGCATGGTGCATGGGGCGCAGGAGAAGCATGGGGCTCGGGGCGCAGGAGAAGCATGGTGCATGGGGCGCAGGAGAAGCATGGGGCTCGGGGCGCAGGAGAAGCATGGGGCTTGGGGCGCAGGAGAAGCATGGGGCTCGGGGCGCTGGAGAAGCATGGGGCTCGGGGCGCTGGAGAAGCATGGTACATGGGGCGCAGGAGAAGCATGGTGCATGGGGCGCAGGAGAAGCATGGGGCTCGGGGCGCTGGAGAAGCATGGTGCATGGGGCACAGGAGAAGCATGGGGCTCTGGGCCCTGGAGAAGCATGGTGCATGGGGTGCAGGAGAAGCATGGGGCTCAGGGCGCAGGAGAAGCATGGGGCTCGGGGTGCAGGAGAAGCATGGGGCTCGGGGCGCAGGAGAAGCATGGGGCTCAGGGCGCTGGAGCAGCATGGGGCTCGGGGCGCAGGAGAAGCATGGGGCTCAGGGCGCAGGAGAAGCATGGTGCATGGGGCGCAGGAGAAGCATGGGGCTTGGGGCGCAGGAGAAGCATGGGGCTAGGGACGCAGGAGAAGCATGGGGCTCGGGACGCTGGAGAAGCATGGGGCACGGGGCACAGGAGAAGCATGGTGCATGGGGCGCAGGAGAAGCATGGTGCGCAGGAGAAGCATGGGGCTCGGGGCGCAGGAGAATCATGGGGCTCGGGGCGCAGGAGAAGCATGGGGCTCGGGGCGCTGGAGAAGCATGGTGCATGGGGCGCAGGAGAAGCATGGGGCTCGGGGCGCAGGAGAAGCATGGGGCTCGTGGTGCTGGAGAAGCATGGTGCATGGGGCGCAGGAGAAGCATGGGGCTCTGGGCGCAGGAGAAGCATGGGGCTCGGGGCGCTGGAGAAGCTTGGTGTATGGGGCGCAGGAGAAGCATGGGGCTCGGGGCGCAGGAGAAGCATGGGGCTCGGGGCGCAGGAGAAGCATGGGGCTTGGGGCGCAGGAGAAGCATGGGGCTCGGGGTGCAGGAGAATCATGGGGCTCGGGGCGCAGGAGAAGCATGGGGCTCGGGGCGCTGGAGAAGCATGGGGCATGGGGCACAGGAGAAGCATGGTGCCTGTGGCGCAGGAGAAGCATGGGGCTCGGGGCGCAGGAGAAGCATGGGGCTCGGGGCGCAGGAGAATCATGGGGCTCGGGCGCAGGAGAAGCATGGGGCTCGGGGCACTGGAGAAGCATGGGGCATGGGGCACAGGAGAAGCATGGTGCCTGTGGCGCAGGAGAAGCATGGGGCTCGGGGCGCAGGAGAAGCATGGGGCACGGGGCGCTGGAGAAGCATGGTGCACGGGGCACAGGAGAAGCATGGGGCTCGGGGCGCAGGAGACGCATGGGGCTCGGAGCGCAGGAGAAGCATGGGGCATGGGGCGCAGGAGAAGCATGGTGCATGGGGCTCAGGAGAAGCATGGGGCTCGGGGCGCAGGAGAAGCATGGGGCTCGGGGCGCTGTAGAAGCATGGTGCATGGGGCACAGGAGAAGCATGGGGCTCGGGGCGCAGGAGAAGCATGGGGCTCGGGTGCTGGAGAAGCATGGTGCATGGGGCGCAGGAGAAGCATGGGGCTCGGGCGCAGGAGAAGCATGGGGCTCGGGGCGCTGGAGAAGCATGGGGCTCGGGTGCTGGAGAAGCATGGTGCATGGGGCGCAGGAGAAGCATGGTGCATGGGGCGCAGGAGAAGCATGGGGCTCGGGTGCTGGAGAAGCATGGTGCATGGGGCGCAGGAGAAGCATGGGGCTCGGGCGCTGGAGAAGCATGGGGCTCGGGCGCAGGAGAAGCATGGGGCTCGGGCGCAGGAGAAGCATGGGGCTCGGGGCGCTGGAGAAGCATGGGGCTCGGGTGCTGGAGAAGCATGGTGCATGGGGCGCAGGAGAAGCATGGTGCATGGGGCGCAGGAGAAGCATGGGGCTCGGGGCGCAGGAGAAGCATGGGGCTCGGAGCGCAGGAGAAGCATGGGGCTTGGGGCGCAGGAGAAGCATGGGGCTAGGGACGCAGGAGAAGCATGGGGCTCGGGACGCTGGAGAAGCATGGGGCACGGGGCACAGGAGAAGCATGGTGCATGGGGCGCAGGAGAAGCATGGTGCGCAGGAGAAGCATGGGGCTCGGGGCGCAGGAGAAGCATGGGGCTTGGGGCGCTGGAGAAGCATGGTGCATGGGGCGCAGGAGAAGCATGCTGCGCAGGAGAAGCATGGGGCTCGGGGCGCAGGAGAATCATGGGGCTCGGGGCGCAGGAGAAGCATGGGGCTCGGGGCGCTGGAGAAGCATGGTGCATGGGGCGCAGGAGAAGCATGGGGCTCGGGGCGCAGGAGAAGCATGGGGCTTGTGGTGCTGGAGAAGCATGGTGCATGGGGCGCAGGAGAAGCATGGGGCTCTGGGCGCAGGAGAAGCATGGGGCTCGGGGCGCTGGAGAAGCATGGTGTATGGGGCGCAGGAGAAGCATGGGGCTCGGGGCGCAGGAGAAGCATGGGGCTCGGGGCGCAGGAGAAGCATGGGGCTCGGGGCGCTGGAGAAGCATGGGGCATGGGGCGCAGGAGAAGCATGGTGCATGGGGCGCAGGAGAAGCATGGGGCTTGGGGCGCAGGAGAAGCATGGGGCTCGGGGTGCAGGAGAATCATGGGGCTCGGGGCGCAGGAGAAGCATGGGGCTCGGGGCGCTGGAGAAGCATGGGGCATGGGGCACAGGAGAAGCATGGTGCCTGTGGCGCAGGAGAAGCATGGGGCTCGGGGCGCAGGAGAAGCATGGGGCTCGGGGCGCAGGAGAATCATGGGGCTCGGGGCGCAGGAGAAGCATGGGGCTCGGGGCGCTGGAGAAGCATGGGGCATGGGGCACAGGAGAAGCATGGTGCCTGTGGCGCAGGAGAAGCATGGGGCTCGGGGCGCAGGAGAAGCATGGGGCACGGGGCGCTGGAGAAGCATGGTGCACGGGGCACAGGAGAAGCATGGGGCTCGGGGCGCAGGAGACGCATGGGGCTCGGAGCGCAGGAGAAGCATGGGGCATGGGGCGCAGGAGAAGCATGGTGCATGGGGCGCAGGAGAAGCATGGGGCTCGGGGCGCAGGAGAAGCATGGGGCTCGGGTGCTGGAGAAGCATGGTGCATGGGGCGCAGGAGAAGCATGGTGCATGGGGCGCAGGAGAAGCATGGGGCTCGGGTGCTGGAGAAGCATGGTGCATGGGGCGCAGGAGAAGCATGGGGCTCGGGCGCTGGAGAAGCATGGGGCTCGGGCGCAGGAGAAGCATGGGGCTCGGGCGCAGGAGAAGCATGGGGCTCGGGGCGCTGGAGAAGCATGGGGCTCGGGTGCTGGAGAAGCATGGTGCATGGGGCGCAGGAGAAGCATGGTGCATGGGGCGCAGGAGAAGCATGGGGCTCGGGGCGCAGGAGAAGCATGGGGCTCGGAGCGCAGGAGAAGCATGGGGCTCGGGGCGCTGGAGAAGCATGGGGCTCGGGGCGCAGGAGAAGCATGGGGCTCGGGGCGCTGGAGAAGCATGGTGCATGGGGCGCAGGAGAAGCATGGGGCTCGGGGCGCTGGAGAAGCATGGGGCTCGGGTGCTGGAGAAGCATGGTACATGGGGTGCAGGAGAAGCATGGTGCATGGGGCGCAGGAGAAGCATGGTGCATGGGGCGCAGGAGAAGCATGGGGCTCGGGGCGCAGGAGAAGCATGGGGCTCGGAGCGCAGGAGAAGCATGGGGCTCGGGGCGCTGGAGAAGCATGGGGCTCGGGGTGCAGGAGAAGCATGGGGCTCGGGGCGCTGGAGAAGCATGGTGCATGGGGCGCAGGAGAAGCATGGTGCATGGGGCGTAGGAGAAGCATGGGGCTCGGGGCGCAGGAGAAGCATGGTGCATGGGGCGCAGGAGAAGCATGGGGCTCGGGGCGCAGGAGAAGCATGGGGCTCGGGGCGCAGGAGAAGCATGGGGCTCGTAGCGCAGGAGAAGCATGGGGCTCGGGGCGCTGGAGAAGCATGGGGCTCGGGGCGCAGGAGAAGCATGGGGCTCGGGGCGCTGGAGAAGCATGGTGCATGGGGCGTAGGAGAAGCATGGGGCTCGGGGCGCAGGAGAAGCATGGTGCATGGGGCGCAGGAGAAGCATGGGGCTCGGGGCGCAGGAGAAGCATGGTGCATGGGGCGCAGGAGAAGCATGGGGCTCGGGGCGCAGGAGAAACATGGGGCTTGGGGCGCAGGAGAAGCATGGGGCTCGGGGCGCTGGAGAAGCATGGGGCTCGGGGCGCTGGAGAAGCATGGTACATGGGGCGCAGGAGAAGCATGGTGCATGGGGCGCAGGAGAAGCATGGGGCTCGGGGCGCTGGAGAAGCATGGTGCATGGGGCACAGGAGAAGCATGGGGCTCTGGGCCCTGGAGAAGCATGGTGCATGGGGTGCAGGAGAAGCATGGGGCTCGGGACGCTGGAGAAGCATGGGGCACGGGGCGCAGGAGAAGCATGGGGCTCGGGGCGCAGGAGAAGCATGGGGCTTGGGGCGCTGGAGAAGCATGGGCCTCAGGGCGCAGGAGAAGCATGGGGCTCGGGCGCAGGAGAAGCATGGGGCTCGGGGAGCAGGAGAAGCATGGGGCTCGGGGCACTGGAGAAGCATTTGGCTCGGGGCGCTGGAGAAGCATGGTGCATGGGGCGCAGGAGAAGCATGGTGCATGGGGCGCAGGATAAGCATGGGGCTCGGGGCGCAGGAGAAGCATGGGGCTCAGGGCGCAGGAGAAGCATGGTGTATGGGGCGCAGGAGAAGCATGGGGCTCGGGGCGCAGGAGAAGCATGGGGCTCAGGGCGCAGGAGAAGCATGGGGCATGGGGCGCAGGAGAAGCATGGTGCATGGGGCGCAGGAGAAGCATGGGGCTTGGGGCGAAGGAGAAGCATGGTGTATGGGGCGCAGGAGAAGCATGGGGCTCGGGGCGCAGGAGAAGCATGGGGCTCGGGGCGCTGGAGCAGCATGGGGCTCGGGGCGCTGGAGAAGCATGGGGCTCGGGGCGCTGGAGAAGCATGGTGCATGGGGCGCAGGAGAAGCATGGGGCTTGGGGCGCAGGAGAAGCATGGGGCTCGGGGCGCTGGAGAAGCATGGGGCTCGGGGCGCTGGAGAAGCATGGGGCTCGGGGCGCTGGAGAAGCATGGTGCACGGGGCACAGGAGAAGCATGGGGCTCGGGGCGCAGGAGACGCATGGGGCTCGGAGCGCAGGAGAAGCATGGGGCATGGGGCGCAGGAGAAGCATGGTGCATGGGGCGCAGGAGAAGCATGGGGCTCGGGCGCAGGAGAAGCATGGGGCTCGGGGCGCTGGAGAAGCATGGTGCATGGGGCGCAGGAGAAGCATGGGGCTCGGGTGCTGGAGAAGCATGGTGCATGGGGCGCAGGAGAAGCATGGGGCTCGGGCGCAGGAGAAGCATGGGGCTCGGGGCGCTGGAGAAGCATGGGGCTCGGGTGCTGGAGAAGCATGGTGCATGGGGCGCAGGAGAAGCATGGTGCATGGGGCGCAGGAGAAGCATGGGGCTCGGGTGCTGGAGAAGCATGGTGCATGGGGCGCAGGAGAAGCATGGGGCTCGGGCGCTGGAGAAGCATGGGGCTCGGGCGCAGGAGAAGCATGGGGCTCGGGCGCAGGAGAAGCATGGGGCTCGGGGCGCTGGAGAAGCATGGGGCTCGGGTGCTGGAGAAGCATGGTGCATGGGGTGCAGGAGAAGCATGGTGCATGGGGCGTAGGAGAAGCATGGGGCTCAGGGCGCAGGAGAAGCATGGTGCATGGGGCGCAGGAGAAGCATGGGGCTCGGGGCGCAGGAGAAGCATTGTGCATGGGGCGCAGGAGAAGCATGGGGCTCGGGGCGCAGGAGAAGCATGGGGCTTGTGGCGCAGGAGAAGCATGGGGCTCGGGGCGCTGGAGAAGCATGGGGCTCGGGGCGCTGGAGAAGCATGGTACATGGGGCGCAGGAGAAGCATGGTGCATGGGGCGCAGGAGAAGCATGGGGCTCGGGGCGCTGGAGAAGCATGGTGCATGGGGCACAGGAGAAGCATGGGGCTCTGGGCCCTGGAGAAGCATGGTGCATGGGGTGCAGGAGAAGCATGGGGCTCGGGACGCTGGAGAAGCATGGGGCACGGGGCGCAGGAGAAGCATGGGGCTCGGGGCGCAGGAGAAGCATGGGGCTTGGGGCGCTGGAGAAGCATGGGCCTCGGGGCGCAGGAGAAGCATGGGGCTCGGGCGCAGGAGAAGCATGGGGCTCGGGGAGCAGGAGAAGCATGGGGCACGGGGCGCAGGAGAAGCATGGGGCTCGGGGCGCAGGAGAAGCATGGTGCTTGGGGCGCAGGAGAAGCATGGGGCTCGGGGCACAGGAGAAGCATGGGGCTCGGGGCACTGGAGAAGCATTTGGCTCGGGGCGCTGGAGAAGCATGGTGCATGGGGCGCAGGAGAAGCATGGTGCATGGGGCGCAGGATAAGCATGGGGCTCGGGGCGCAGGAGAAGCATGGGGCTCGGGGCGCAGGAGAAGCATGGTGTATGGGGCGCAGGAGAAGCATGGGGCTCGGGGCGCAGGAGAAGCATGGGGCTCGGGGCGCAGGAGAAGCATGGGGCATGGGGCGCAGGAGAAGCATGGTGCATGGGGCACAGGAGAAGCATGGGGCTCGGGGCGCAGGAGAAGCATGGGGCTCGGGGCGCTGGAGAAGCATGGTGCATGGGGCGCAGGAGAAGCATGGGGCTCGGGGCGCAGGAGAAGCATGGGGCACGTTGCGCTGGAGAAGCATGGGGCTCGGGTGCTGGAGAAGCATGGCGCATGGGGCGCAGGAGAAGCATGGTGCATGGGGCGCAGGAGAAGCATGGGGCTCGGGTGCTGGAGAAGCATGGTGCATGGGGCGCAGGAGAAGCATGGGGCTCGGGCGCTGGAGAAGCATGGGGCTCGGGCGCAGGAGAAGCATGGGGCTCGGGCGCAGGAGAAGCATGGGGCTCGGGGCGCTGGAGAAGCATGGGGCTCGGGTGCTGGAGAAGCATGGTGCATGGGGCGCAGGAGAAGCATGGGGCTCGGGGCGCAGGAGAAGCATGGGGCTCGGAGCGCAGGAGAAGCATGGGGCTCGGTGCGCTGGAGAAGCATGGGGCATGGGGCGCAGGAGAAGCATGGTGCATGGGGCGCAGGAGAAGCATGGGGCTCGGGGCGCAGGAGAAGCATGGGGCTCGGGGCGCTGGAGAAGCATGGGGCTCGGGGCGCAGGAGAAGCATGGGGCTCGGGTGCTGGAGAAGCATGGTGCATGGGGCACAGGAGAAGCATGGTGCATGGGGCGCAGGAGAAGCATGGTGCATGGGGCGCAGGAGAAGCATGGGGCTCGGGGCGCAGGAGAAGCATGGGGCTCGGGTGCTGGAGAAGCATGGTGCATGGGGCGCAGGAGAAGCATGGGGCTCGGGGCGCTGGAGAAGCATGGGGCTCGGGTGCTGGAGAAGCATGGTGCATGGGGCGCAGGAGAAGCATGGTGCATGGGGCGCAGGAGAAGCATGGGGCTCGGGTGCTGGAGAAGCATGGTGCATGGGGCGCAGGAGAAGCATGGGGCTCGGGCGCTGGAGAAGCATGGGGCTCGGGCGCAGGAGAAGCATGGGGCTCGGGCGCAGGAGAAGCATGGGGCTCGGGGCGCTGGAGAAGCATGGGGCTCGGGTGCTGGAGAAGCATGGTGCATGGGGTGCAGGAGAAGCATGGTGCATGGGGCGTAGGAGAAGCATGGGCCTCGGGGCGCAGGAGAAGCATGGGGCTTGGGGCGCTGGAGAAGCATGGGCCTCGGGGCGCAGGAGAAGCATGGGGCTCGGGCGCAGGAGAAGCATGGGGCTCGGGGAGCAGGAGAAGCATGGGGCACGGGGCGCAGGAGAAGCATGGGGCTCGGGGCGCAGGAGAAGCATGGTGCTTGGGGCGCAGGAGAAGCATGGGGCTCGGGGCACAGGAGAAGCATGGGGCTCGGGGCACTGGAGAAGCATTTGGCTCGGGGCGCTGGAGAAGCATGGTGCATGGGGCGCAGGAGAAGCATGGTGCATGGGGCGCAGGATAAGCATGGGGCTCGGGGCGCAGGAGAAGCATGGGGCTCGGGGCGCAGGAGAAGCATGGTGTATGGGCCGCAGGAGAAGCATGGGGCTCGGGGCGCAGGAGAAGCATGGGGCATGGGGCGCAGGAGAAGCATGGTGCATGGGGCGCAGGAGAAGCATGGGGCTTGGGGCGAAGGAGAAGCATGGTGTATGGGGCGCAGGAGAAGCATGGTGTATGGGCCGCAGGAGAAGCATGGGGCTCGGGGCGCAGGAGAAGCATGGGGCATGGGGCGCAGGAGAAGCATGGTGCATGGGGCGCAGGAGAAGCATGGGGCTTGGGGCGAAGGAGAAGCATGGTGTATGGGGCGCAGGAGAAGCATGGGGCTCGGGGCGCAGGAGAATCATGGGGCTCGGGGCGCAGGAGAAGCATGGGGCTCGGGGCGCTGGAGAAGCATGGGGCATGGGGCACAGGAGAAGCATGGTGCCTGGGGCGCAGGAGAAGCATGGGGCTCGGGGCGCAGGAGAAGCATGGGGCACGGGGCGCTGGAGAAGCATGGTGCACGGGGCACAGGAGAAGCATGGGGCTCGGGGCGCAGGAGACGCATGGGGCTCAGAGCGCAGGAGAAGCATGGGGCATGGGGCGCAGGAGAAGCATGGTGCATGGGGCGCAGGAGAAGCATGGGGCTCGGGGCGCAGGAGAAGCATGGGGCTCGGGGCGCTGGAGAAGCATGGTGCATGGGGCACAGGAGAAGCATGGGGCTCGGGCGCAGGAGAAGCATGGGGCTCGGGTGCTGGAGAAGCATGGTGCATGGGGCGCAGGAGAAGCATGGGGCTCGGGGCGCAGGAGAAGCATGGGGCTCGGGGCGCTGGAGAAGCATGGGGCTCGGGTGCTGGAGAAGCATGGTGCATGGGGCGCAGGAGAAGCATGGTGCATGGGGCGCAGGAGAAGCATGGGGCTCGGGTGCTGGAGAAGCATGGTGCATGGGGCGCAGGAGAAGCATGGGGCTCGGGCGCTGGAGAAGCATGGGGCTCGGGCGCAGGAGAAGCATGGGGCTCGGGCGCAGGAGAAGCATGGGGCTCGGGGCGCTGGAGAAGCATGGGGCTCGGGTGCTGGAGAAGCATGGTGCATGGGGTGCAGGAGAAGCATGGTGCATGGGGCGCAGGAGAAGCATGGTGCATGGGGCGCAGGAGAAGCATGGGGCTCGGGGCGCAGGAGAAGCATGGGGCTCGGAGCGCAGGAGAAGCATGGGGCTCGGTGCGCTGGAGAAGCATGGGGCATGGGGCGCAGGAGAAGCATGGTGCATGGGGCGCAGGAGAAGCATGGGGCTTGGGGCGCAGGAGAAGCATGGGGCTCGGGGCGCTGGAGAAGCATAGGGCTCGGGTGCTGGAGAAGCACGGTGCATGGGGCGCAGGAGAAGCATGGGGCTTGGGGCGCAGGAGAAGCATGGGGCTCGGGGCGCAGGAGAAGCATGGGGCTCGGGGCGCTGGAGAAGCATGGTGCATGGGGCACAGGAGAAGCATGGGGCTCGGGGCGCAGGAGAAGCATGGGGCTCGGGTGCTGGAGAAGCATGGTGCATGGGGCGCAGGAGAAGCATGGGGCTCGGGGCGCAGGAGAAGCATGGGGCTCGGGGCGCAGGAGAAGCATGGGGCTCGGGTGCTGGAGAAGCATGGTGCATGGGGCGCAGGAGAAGCATGGGGCTCGGGGCGCAGGAGAAGCATGGGGCTCGGGGCGCTGGAGAAGCATGGGGCTCAGGTGCTGGAGAAGCATGGTGCATGGGGCGCAGGAGAAGCATGATGCATGGGGCGCAGGAGAAGCATGGGGCTCGGGTGCTGGAGAAGCATGGTGCATGGGGCGCAGGAGAAGCATGGGGCTCGGGGCGCTGGAGAAGCATGGGGCTCGGGCACAGAAGAAGCATGGGGCTCGGGCGCAGGAGAAGCATGGGGCTCGGGGCGCTGGAGAAGCATGGGGCTCGGAGCGCAGGAGAAGCATGGGGCTCGGGGCGCTGGAGAAGCATGGGGCTCGGGGCGCAGGAGAAGCATGGGGCTCGGGCGCAGGAGAAGCATAGGGCTCGGGGCACAGGAGAAGCATGGGTCTCGGGGCGCAGGAGAAGCATGGGGCTCGGGGTGCAGGAGAAGCATGGTGCATGGGGCGCAGGAGAAGCATGGGGCTCGGGGCGCAGGAGAAGCATGGGGCTTGGGGCGCAGGAGAAGCATGGGGCTCGGGGCGCTGGAGAAGCATGGGGCTCGGGGCGCTGGAGAAGCATGGTACATGGGGCGCAGGAGAAGCATGGTGCATGGGGCGCAGGAGAAGCATGGGGCTCGGGGCGCTGGAGAAGCATGGTGCATGGGGCACAGGAGAAGCATGGGGCTCTGGGCCCTGGAGAAGCATGGTGCATGGGGTGCAGGAGAAGCATGGGGCTCAGGGCGCAGGAGAAGCATGGGGCTCGGGGCTCTGGAGAAGCATGGGGCTCGGGGTGCAGGAGAAGCATGGGGCTCGGGGCGCAGGAGAAGCATGGGGCTCAGGGCGCTGGAGCAGCATGGGGCTCGGGCGCAGGAGAAGCATGGTGCATGGGGCGCAGGAGAAGCATGGTGCATGGGGCGCAGGAGAAGCATGGGGCTCGGGGCGCAGGAGAAGCATGGTGCATGGGGCGCAGGAGAAGCATGGGGCTCGGGGCGCAGGAGAAGCATGGGGCTAGGGACACAGGAGAAGCATGGGGCTCGGGACGCTGGAGAAGCATGGGGCACAGGGCGCAGGAGAAGCATGGGGCTCGGGGCGCAGGAGAAGCATGGGGCTTGGGGCGCTGGAGAAGCATGGGCCTCGGGGCGCACGAGAAGCATGGGGCTCGGGCGCAGGAGAAGCATGGGGCTCGGGGCGCAGGAGAAGCATGGGGCTCGGGGCGCAGGAGAAGCATGGGGCTTGGGGCGCTGGAGAAGCATGGGCCTCTGGGCGCAGGAGAAGCATGGTGCATGGGGTGCAGGAGAAGCATGGGGCTCGGGGCACAGGAGAAGCATGGGGCTCGGGGCACTGGAGAAGCATTTTGCTCGGGGCGCTGGAGAAGCATGGTGCATGGGGCGCAGGAGAAGCATGGTGCGCAGGAGAAGCATGGGGCTCGGGGCGCAGGAGAAGCATGGGGCTCGGGGCGCAGGAGAAGCATGGGGCTCGGGGCGCAGGAGAAGCATGGGGCTCGGGGTGCAGGAGAAGCATGGGGCTCAGGGCGCAGGAGAAGCATGGGGCTCGGGGCGCTGGAGAAGCATGGGGCTCGGGGTGCAGGAGAAGCATGGGGCTCGGGGCGCATGAGAAGCATGGGGCTCAGGGCGCTGGAGCAGCATGGGGCTCGGGGCGCAGGAGAAGCATGGGGCTCGGGGCGCAGGAGAAGCATGGTGCATGGGGCGCAGGAGAAGCATGGTGCATGGGGCGCAGGAGAAGCATGGGGCTCGGGGCGCAGGAGAAGCATGGTGCATGGGGCGCAGGAGAAGCATGGGGCTCGGGGCGCAGGAGAAGCATGGGGCTTGGGGCGCAGGAGAAGCATGGGGCTCGGGGCGCTGGAGAAGCATGGGGCTCGGGGCGCTGGAGAAGCATGGTACATGGGGCGCAGGAGAAGCATGGTGCATGGGGCGCAGGAGAAGCATGGGGCTCGGGGCACAGGAGAAGCATGGGGCACGGGGCGCAGGAGAAGCATGGGGCTCGGGGCGCAGGAGAAGCATGGGGCTCGGGGCGCAGGAGAAGCATGGTGCTTGGGGCGCAGGAGAAGCATGGTGCATGGGGTGCAGGAGAAGCATGGTGCATGGGGCGCAGGAGAAGCATGGGGCTCGGGGCGCTGGAGAAGCATGGGGCTCGGGGCGCAGGAGAAGCATGGGGCTCGGGGCACAGGAGAAGCATGGGGCTCGGGGCGCTGGAGAAGCATTTGGCTCGGGGCGCTGGAGAAGCATGGTGCATGGGGCGCAGGAGAAGCATGGTGCATGGGGCGCAGGAGAAGCATGGGGCTCGGGCGCAGGAGAAGCATGGGGCTCGGGCGCAGGAGAAGCATGGGGCTCGGGGCGCAGGAGAAGCATGGGGCTCGGGGCGCTGGAGAAGCATGGTGCACGGGGTGCAGGAGAAGCATGGGGCTCGGGGCGCAGGAGAAGCATGGGGCTCGGGGCACAGGAGAAGCATGGGGCTCGGGCGCTGGAGAAGCATGGGCCTCGGGGCGCAGGAGAAGCATGGGGCTCGGGCGCAGGAGAAGCCAGGGGCTCAGGGAGCAGGAGAAGCATGGGGCACGGGGCGCAGGAGAAGCATGGGGCTCGGGGCGCTGGAGAAGCATGGGCCTCGGGGCGCAGGAGAAGCATGGGGCTCGGGCGCAGGAGAAGCATGGGGCTCGGGGCGCAGGAGAAGCATGGGGCTCGGGGCGCTGGAGAAGCATGGGCCTCGGGGCGCAGGAGAAGCATGGGGCTCGGGCGCAGGAGAAGCATGGGGCTCGGGGAGCAGGAGAAGCATGGGGCTCGGGGCACAGGAGAAGCATGGGGCTCGGGGCGCTGGAGAAGCATTTGGCTCGGGGCGCTGGAGAAGCATGGTGCATGGGGCGCAGGAGAAGCATGGTGCATGGGGCGCAGGAGAAGCATGGGGCTCGGGGCGCAGGAGAAGCATTGGGCTCGGGGCGCAGGAGAAGCATGGGGCTCGGGGCGCAGGAGAAGCATGGGGCTCGGGGCGCAGGAGAAGCATGGGGCTCGGGGCACTGGAGAAGCATGGTGTATGGGGCGCAGGAGAAGCATGGTGCATGGGGCGCAGGAGAAGCATGGGGCTCGGGGCGCAGGAGAAGCATGGGGCTCGGGTGCTGGAGAAGCATGGTGCATGGGGCGCAGGAGAAGCATGGGGCTCGGGTGCTGGAGAAGCATGGTGCATGGGGCGCAGGAGAAGCATGGGGCTCGGGTGCTGGAGAAGCATGGTGCATGGGGCGCAGGAGAAGCATGGGGCTCGGAGTGCAGGAGAAGCATGGGGCTCGGGGCGCTGGAGAAGCATGGGGCTCGGGGCGCAGGAGAAGCATGGGGCTCGGGGCGCTGGAGAAGCATGGTGCATGGGGCGCAGGAGAAGCATGGTGCATGGGGCGTAGGAGAAGCATGGGGCTCGGGGCGCAGGAGAAGCATGGTGCATGGGGCGCAGGAGAAGCATGGGGCTCGGGCGCAGGAGAAGCATGGGGCTCGGGCGCAGGAGAAGCATGGGGCTTGGGGCGCAGGAGAAGCATGGGGCTCGGGGCGCTGGAGAAGCATGGTGCATGGGGCACAGGAGAAGCATGGGGCTCTGGGCCCTGGAGAAGCATGGTGCATGGGGTGCAGGAGAAGCATGGGGCTCAGGGCGCAGGAGAAGCATGGGGCTCGGGGTGCAGGAGAAGCATGGGGCTCGGGGCGCAGGAGAAGCATGGGGCTCAGGGCGCTGGAGCAGCATGGGGCTCGGGGCGCAGGAGAAGCATGGGGCTCAGGGCGCAGGAGAAGCATGGTGCATGGGGCGCAGGAGAAGCATGGGGCTTGGGGCGCAGGAGAAGCATGGGGCTAGGGACGCAGGAGAAGCATGGGGCTCGGGACGCTGGAGAAGCATGGGGCACGGGGCACAGGAGAAGCATGGTGCATGGGGCGCAGGAGAAGCATGGTGCGCAGGAGAAGCATGGGGCTCGGGGCGCAGGAGAAGCATGGGGCTTGGGGCGCTGGAGAAGCATGGTGCATGGGGCGCAGGAGAAGCATGGTGCGCAGGAGAAGCATGGGGCTCGGGGCGCAGGAGAATCATGGGGCTCGGGGCGCAGGAGAAGCATGGGGCTCGGGGCGCTGGAGAAGCATGGTGCATGGGGCGCAGGAGAAGCATGGGGCTCGGGGCGCAGGAGAAGCATGGGGCTCGTGGTGCTGGAGAAGCATGGTGCATGGGGCGCAGGAGAAGCATGGGGCTCTGGGCGCAGGAGAAGCATGGGGCTCGGGGCGCTGGAGAAGCTTGGTGTATGGGGCGCAGGAGAAGCATGGGGCTCGGGGCGCAGGAGAAGCATGGGGCTCGGGGCGCAGGAGAAGCATGGGGCTCGGGGCGCTGGAGAAGCATGGGGCATGGGGCGCAGGAGAAGCATGGTGCATGGGGCGCAGGAGAAGCATGGGGCTTGGGGCGCAGGAGAAGCATGGGGCTCGGGGTGCAGGAGAATCATGGGGCTCGGGGCGCAGGAGAAGCATGGGGCTTGGGGCGCTGGAGAAGCATGGGGCATGGGGCACAGGAGAAGCATGGTGCCTGTGGCGCAGGAGAAGCATGGGGCTCGGGGCGCAGGAGAAGCATGGGGCTCGGGGCGCAGGAGAATCATGGGGCTCGGGCGCAGGAGAAGCATGGGGCTCGGGGCGCTGGAGAAGCATGGGGCATGGGGCACAGGAGAAGCATGGTGCCTGTGGCGCAGGAGAAGCATGGGGCTCGGGGCGCAGGAGAAGCATGGGGCACGGGGCGCTGGAGAAGCATGGTGCACGGGGCACAGGAGAAGCATGGGGCTCGGGGCGCAGGAGACGCATGGGGCTCGGAGCGCAGGAGAAGCATGGGGCATGGGGCGCAGGAGAAGCATGGTGCATGGGGCGCAGGAGAAGCATGGGGCTCGGGGCGCAGGAGAAGCATGGGGCTCGGGGCGCTGTAGAAGCATGGTGCATGGGGCACAGGAGAAGCATGGGGCTCGGGGCGCAGGAGAAGCATGGGGCTCGGGTGCTGGAGAAGCATGGTGCATGGGGCGCAGGAGAAGCATGGGGCTCGGGCGCAGGAGAAGCATGGGGCTCGGGGCGCTGGAGAAGCATGGGGCTCGGGTGCTGGAGAAGCATGGTGCATGGGGCGCAGGAGAAGCATGGTGCATGGGGCGCAGGAGAAGCATGGGGCTCGGGTGCTGGAGAAGCATGGTGCATGGGGCGCAGGAGAAGCATGGGGCTCGGGCGCTGGAGAAGCATGGGGCTCGGGCGCAGGAGAAGCATGGGGCTCGGGCGCAGGAGAAGCATGGGGCTCGGGGCGCTGGAGAAGCATGGGGCTCGGGTGCTGGAGAAGCATGGTGCATGGGGCGCAGGAGAAGCATGGTGCATGGGGCGCAGGAGAAGCATGGGGCTCGGGGCGCAGGAGAAGCATGGGGCTCGGAGCGCAGGAGAAGCATGGGGCTTGGGGCGCAGGAGAAGCATGGGGCTAGGGACGCAGGAGAAGCATGGGGCTCGGGACGCTGGAGAAGCATGGGGCACGGGGCACAGGAGAAGCATGGTGCATGGGGCGCAGGAGAAGCATGGTGCGCAGGAGAAGCATGGGGCTCGGGGCGCAGGAGAAGCATGGGGCTTGGGGCGCTGGAGAAGCATGGTGCATGGGGCGCAGGAGAAGCATGCTGCGCAGGAGAAGCATGGGGCTCGGGGCGCAGGAGAATCATGGGGCTCGGGGCGCAGGAGAAGCATGGGGCTCGGGGCGCTGGAGAAGCATGGTGCATGGGGCGCAGGAGAAGCATGGGGCTCGGGGCGCAGGAGAAGCATGGGGCTCGTGGTGCTGGAGAAGCATGGTGCATGGGGCGCAGGAGAAGCATGGGGCTCTGGGCGCAGGAGAAGCATGGGGCTCGGGGCGCTGGAGAAGCATGGTGTATGGGGCGCAGGAGAAGCATGGGGCTCGGGGCGCAGGAGAAGCATGGGGCTCGGGGCGCAGGAGAAGCATGGGGCTCGGGGCGCTGGAGAAGCATGGGGCATGGGGCGCAGGAGAAGCATGGTGCATGGGGCGCAGGAGAAGCATGGGGCTTGGGGCGCAGGAGAAGCATGGTGCATGGGGCGCAGGAGAAGCATGGGGCTCGGGGCGCAGGAGAAGCATGGGGCTCGGGGCGCTGTAGAAGCATGGTGCATGGGGCACAGGAGAAGCATGGGGCTCGGGGCGCAGGAGAAGCATGGGGCTTGGGTGCTGGAGAAGCATGGTGCATGGGGCGCAGGAGAAGCATGGGGCTCGGGCGCAGGAGAAGCATGGGGCTCGGGGCGCTGGAGAAGCATGGGGCTCGGGTGCTGGAGAAGCATGGTGCATGGGGCGCAGGAGAAGCATGGTGCATGGGGCGCAGGAGAAGCATGGGGCTCGGGTGCTGGAGAAGCATGGTGCATGGGGCGCAGGAGAAGCATGGGGCTCGGGCGCTGGAGAAGCATGGGGCTCGGGCGCAGGAGAAGCATGGGGCTCGGGCGCAGGAGAAGCATGGGGCTCGGGGCGCTGGAGAAGCATGGGGCTCGGGTGCTGGAGAAGCATGGTGCAAGGGGCGCAGGAGAAGCATGGTGCATGGGGCGCAGGAGAAGCATGGGGCTCGGGTGCTGGAGAAGCATGGTGCATGGGGCGCAGGAGAAGCATGGGGCTCGGGCGCTGGAGAAGCATGGGGCTCGGGCGCAGGAGAAGCATGGGGCTCGGGCGCAGGAGAAGCATGGGGCTCGGGGCGCTGGAGAAGCATGGGGCTCGGGTGCTGGAGAAGCATGGTGCATGGGGCGCAGGAGAAGCATGGTGCATGGGGCGCAGGAGAAGCATGGGGCTCGGGGCGCAGGAGAAGCATGGGGCTCGGAGCGCAGGAGAAGCATGGGGCTTGGGGCGCAGGAGAAGCATGGGGCTAGGGACGCAGGAGAAGCATGGGGCTCGGGACGCTGGAGAAGCATGGGGCACGGGGCACAGGAGAAGCATGGTGCATGGGGCGCAGGAGAAGCATGGTGCGCAGGAGAAGCATGGGGCTTGGGGCGCAGGAGAAGCATGGGGCTTGGGGCGCTGGAGAAGCATGGTGCATGGGGCGCAGGAGAAGCATGCTGCGCAGGAGAAGCATGGGGCTCGGGGCGCAGGAGAATCATGGGGCTCGGGGCGCAGGAGAAGCATGGGGCTCGGGGCGCTGGAGAAGCATGGTGCATGGGGCGCAGGAGAAGCATGGGGCTCGGGGCGCAGGAGAAGCATGGGGCTCGTGGTGCTGGAGAAGCATGGTGCATGGGGCGCAGGAGAAGCATGGGGCTCTGGGCGCAGGAGAAGCATGGGGCTCGGGGCGCTGGAGAAGCATGGTGTATGGGGCGCAGGAGAAGCATGGGGCTCGGGGCGCAGGAGAAGCATGGGGCTCGGGGCGCTGGAGAAGCATGGGGCATGGGGCGCAGGAGAAGCATGGTGCATGGGGCGCAGGAGAAGCATGGGGCTTGGGGCGCAGGAGAAGCATGGTGCATGGGGCGCAGGAGAAGCATGGGGCTCGGGGCGCAGGAGAAGCATGGGGCTCGGGGCGCTGTAGAAGCATGGTGCATGGGGCACAGGAGAAGCATGGGGCTCGGGGCGCAGGAGAAGCATGGGGCTCGGGTGCTGGAGAAGCATGGTGCATGGGGCGCAGGAGAAGCATGGGGCTCGGGCGCAGGAGAAGCATGGGGCTCGGGGCGCTGGAGAAGCATGGGGCTCGGGTGCTGGAGAAGCATGGTGCATGGGGCGCAGGAGAAGCATGGGGCTCGGGTGCTGGAGAAGCATGGGGCTTGGGGCGCTGGAGAAGCATGGTGCATGGGGCGCAGGAGAAGCATGGTGCGCAGGAGAAGCATGGGGCTCGGGGCGCAGGAGAAGCATGGTGCGCAGGAGAAGCATGGGGCTCGGGGCGCAGGAGAAGCATGGGGCTTGGGGCGCTGGAGAAGCATGGGGCTCGGGGCGCTGGAGAAGCATGGTACATGGGGCGCAGGAGAAGCATGGTGCATGGGGCGCAGGAGAAGCATGGGGCTCGGGGCGCTGGAGAAGCATGGTGCATGGGGCACAGGAGAAGCATGGGGCTCAGGAGAAGCATGGGGCTCGGGGCTCTGGAGAAGCATGGGGCTCGGGGTGCAGGAGAAGCATGGGGCTCGGGGCGCAGGAGAAGCATGGGGCTCAGGGCGCTGGAGCAGCATGGGGCTCGGGGCGCAGGAGAAGCATGGTGCATGGGGCGCAGGAGAAGCATGGTGCATGGGGCGCAGGAGAAGCATGGGGCTCGGGGCGCAGGAGAAGCATGGGGCTCGGGGCGCTGGAGAAGCATGGGGCATGGGGCGCAGGAGAAGCATGGTGCATGGGGCGCAGGAGAAGCATGGGGCTTGGGGCGCAGGAGAAGCATGGTGCATGGGGCGCAGGAGAAGCATGGGGCTCGGGGCGCAGGAGAAGCATGGGGCTCGGGGCGCTGTAGAAGCATGGTGCATGGGGCACAGGAGAAGCATGGGGCTCGGGGCGCAGGAGAAGCATGGGGCTTGGGTGCTGGAGAAGCATGGTGCATGGGGCGCAGGAGAAGCATGGGGCTCGGGCGCAGGAGAAGCATGGGGCTCGGGGCGCTGGAGAAGCATGGGGCTCGGGTGCTGGAGAAGCATGGTGCATGGGGCGCAGGAGAAGCATGGTGCATGGGGCGCAGGAGAAGCATGGGGCTCGGGTGCTGGAGAAGCATGGGGCTTGGGGCGCTGGAGAAGCATGGTGCATGGGGCGCAGGAGAAGCATGGTGCGCAGGAGAAGCATGGGGCTCGGGGCGCAGGAGAAGCATGGTGCGCAGGAGAAGCATGGGGCTCGGGGCGCAGGAGAAGCATGGGGCTTGGGGCGCTGGAGAAGCATGGGGCTCGGGGCGCTGGAGAAGCATGGTACATGGGGCGCAGGAGAAGCATGGTGCATGGGGCGCAGGAGAAGCATGGGGCTCGGGGCGCTGGAGAAGCATGGTGCATGGGGCACAGGAGAAGCATGGGGCTCTGGGCCCTGGAGAAGCATGGTGCATGGGGTGCAGGAGAAGCATGGGGCTCAGGAGAAGCATGGGGCTCGGGGCTCTGGAGAAGCATGGGGCTCGGGGTGCAGGAGAAGCATGGGGCTCGGGGCGCAGGAGAAGCATGGGGCTCAGGGCGCTGGAGCAGCATGGGGCTCGGGGCGCAGGAGAAGCATGGTGCATGGGGCGCAGGAGAAGCATGGTGCATGGGGCGCAGGAGAAGCATGGGGCTCGGGGCGCAGGAGAAGCATGGTGCATGGGGCGCAGGAGAAGCATGGGGCTCGGGGCGCAGGAGAAGCATGGGGCTAGGGACACAGGAGAAGCATGGGGCTCGGGACGCTGGAGAAGCATGGGGCACAGGGCGCAGGAGAAGCATGGGGCTCGGGGCGCAGGAGAAGCATGGGGCTTGGGGCGCTGGAGAAGCATGGGCCTCGGGGCGCACGAGAAGCATGGGGCTCGGGCGCAGGAGAAGCATGGGGCTCGGGGCGCAGGAGAAGCATGGGGCTCGGGGCGCAGGAGAAGCATGGGGCTTGGGGCGCTGGAGAAGCATGGGCCTCTGGGCGCAGGAGAAGCATGGTGCATGGGGTGCAGGAGAAGCATGGGGCTCGGGGCACAGGAGAAGCATGGGGCTCGGGGCACTGGAGAAGCATTTTGCTCGGGGCGCTGGAGAAGCATGGTGCATGGGGCGCAGGAGAAGCATGGTGCATGGGGCGCAGGAGAAGCATGGGGCTCGGGGCGCAGGAGAAGCATGGGGCTCGGGGCGCAGGAGAAGCATGGGGCTCGGGGTGCAGGAGAAGCATGGGGCTCAGGGCGCAGGAGAAGCATGGGGCTCGGGGCGCAGGAGAAGCATGGGGCTCGGGGCGCAGGAGAAGCATGGGGCTTGGGGCGCTGGAGAAGCATGGGCCTCTGGGCGCAGGAGAAGCATGGTGCATGGGGTGCAGGAGAAGCATGGGGCTCGGGGCACAGGAGAAGCATGGGGCTCGGGGCACTGGAGAAGCATTTTGCTCGGGGCGCTGGAGAAGCATGGTGCATGGGGCGCAGGAGAAGCATGGTGCATGGGGCGCAGGAGAAGCATGGGGCTCGGGGCGCAGGAGAAGCATGGGGCTCGGGGCGCAGGAGAAGCATGGGGCTCGGGGTGCAGGAGAAGCATGGGGCTCAGGGCGCAGGAGAAGCATGGGGCTCGGGGCGCTGGAGAAGCATGGGGCTCGGGGTGCAGGAGAAGCATGGGGCTCGGGGCGCATGAGAAGCATGGGGCTCAGGGCGCTGGAGCAGCATGGGGCTCGGGGCGCAGGAGAAGCATGGGGCTCGGGGCGCAGGAGAAGCATGGTGCATGGGGCGCAGGAGAAGCATGGTGCATGGGGCGCAGGAGAAGCATGGGGCTCGGGGCGCAGGAGAAGCATGGTGCATGGGGCGCAGGAGAAGCATGGGGCTCGGGGCGCAGGAGAAGCATGGGGCTTGGGGCGCAGGAGAAGCATGGGGCTCGGGGCGCAGGAGAATCATGGGGCTTGGGGCGCAGGAGAAGCATGGTACATGGGGCGCAGGAGAAGCATGGGGCTCGGGGCGCAGGAGAAGCATGGGGCTCGGGGCGCAGGAGAAGCATGGTGCTTGGGGCGCAGGAGAAGCATGGTGCATGGGGTGCAGGAGAAGCATGGTGCATGGGGCGCAGGAGAAGCATGGGGCTCGGGGCGCTGGAGAAGCATGGGGCTCGGGGCGCAGGAGAAGCATGGGGCTCGGGGCACAGGAGAAGCATGGGGCTCGGGCGCTGGAGAAGCATTTGGCTCGGGGCGCTGGAGAAGCATGGTGCATGGGGCGCAGGAGAAGCATGGTGCATGGGGCGCAGGAGAAGCATGGGGCTCGGGGCGCAGGAGAAGCATGGGGCTCGGGGCGCAGGAGAAGCATGGGGCTCGGGGCGCAGGAGAAGCATGGGGCTCGGGGCGCTGGAGAAGCATGGTGCACGGGGTGCAGGAGAAGCATGGGGCTCGGGGCGCAGGAGAAGCATGGGGCTCGGGGCACAGGAGAAGCATGGGGCTCGGGCGCTGGAGAAGCATGGGCCTCGGGGCGCAGGAGAAGCATGGGGCTCGGGCGCAGGAGAAGCATGGGGCTCAGGGAGCAGGAGAAGCATGGGGCACGGGGCGCAGGAGAAGCATGGGGCTCGGGGCGCTGGAGAAGCATGGGCCTCGGGGCGCAGGAGAAGCATGGGGCTCGGGCGCAGGAGAAGCATGGGGCTCGGGGCGCAGGAGAAGCATGGGGCTCGGGGCGCTGGAGAAGCATGGGCCTCGGGGCGCAGGAGAAGCATGGGGCTCGGGCGCAGGAGAAGCATGGGGCTCGGGGAGCAGGAGAAGCATGGGGCTCGGGGCACAGGAGAAGCATGGGGCTCGGGGCGCTGGAGAAGCATTTGGCTCGGGGCGCTGGAGAAGCATGGTGCATGGGGCGCAGGAGAAGCATGGTGCATGGGGCGCAGGAGAAGCATGGGGCTCGGGGCGCAGGAGAAGCATTGGGCTCGGGGCGCAGGAGAAGCATGGTGCATGGGGCGCAGGAGAAGCATGGGGCTCGGGGCGCAGGAGAAGCATGGGGCTCGGGGCACTGGAGAAGCATGGGGCTCGGGTGCTGGAGAAGCATGGTGCATGGGGCGCAGGAGAAGCATGGTGCATGGGGCGCAGGAGAAGCATGGGGCTCGGGTGCTGGAGAAGCATGGTGCATGGGGCGCAGGAGAAGCATGGGGCTCGGGTGCTGGAGAAGCATGGTGCATGGGGCGCAGGAGAAGCATGGGGCTCGGGTGCTGGAGAAGCATGGTGCATGGGGCGCAGGAGAAGCATGGGGCTCGGAGTGCAGGAGAAGCATGGGGCTCGGGGCGCTGGAGAAGCATGGGGCTCTGGGCGCAGGAGAAGCATGGGGCTCGGGGCGCTGGAGAAGCATGGTGCTCAGGGCGCAGGAGAAGCATGGGGCTCAGGGCGCAGGAGAAGCATGGTGCATGGGGCGCAGGAGAAGCATGGGGCTTGGGGCGCAGGAGAAGCATGGGGCTAGGGACGCAGGAGAAGCATGGGGCTCGGGACGCTGGAGAAGCATGGGGCACGGGGCACAGGAGAAGCATGGTGCATGGGGCGCAGGAGAAGCATGGTGCGCAGGAGAAGCATGGGCCTCGGGGCGCAGGAGAAGCATGGGGCTCGGGCGCAGGAGAAGCATGGGGCTCGGGGCGCAGGAGAAGCATGGGGCTCGGGGCGCTGGAGAAGCATGGGCCTCGGGGCGCAGGAGAAGCATGGGGCTCGGGCGCAGGAGAAGCATGGTGCATGGGGTGCAGGAGAAGCATGGGGCTCGGGGCACAGGAGAAGCATGGGGCTCGGGGCACTGGAGAAGCATTTTGCTCGGGGCGCTGGAGAAGCATGGTGCATGGGGCGCAGGAGAAGCATGGTGCATGGGGCGCAGGAGAAGCATGGGGCTCGGGGCGCAGGAGAAGCATGGGGCTCGGGGCGCAGGAGAAGCATGGGGCTCGGGGCGCAGGAGAAGCATGGGGCTCAGGGTGCAGGAGAAGCATGGGGCTCAGGGCGCAGGAGAAGCATGGGGCTCGGGGCGCTGGAGAAGCATGGGGCTCGGGGTGCAGGAGAAGCATGGGGCTCGGGGCGCATGAGAAGCATGGGGCTCAGGGCGCTGGAGCAGCATGGGGCTCGGGGCGCAGGAGAAGCATGGGGCTCGGGGCGCAGGAGAAGCATGGTGCATGGGGCGCAGGAGAAGCATGGTGCATGGGGCGCAGGAGAAGCATGGGGCTCGGGGCGCAGGAGAAGCATGGTGCATGGGGCGCAGGAGAAGCATGGGGCTCGGGGCGCAGGAGAAGCATGGGGCTTGGGGCGCAGGAGAAGCATGGGGCTCGGGGCGCTGGAGAAGCATGGGGCTCGGGGCGCTGGAGAAGCATGGTACATGGGGCGCAGGAGAAGCATGGTGCATGGGGCGCAGGAGAAGCATGGGGCTCGGGGCACAGGAGAAGCATGGGGCACGGGGCGCAGGAGAAGCATGGGGCTCGGGGCGCAGGAGAAGCATGGGGCTCGGGGCGCAGGAGAAGCATGGTGCTTGGGGCGCAGGAGAAGCATGGTGCATGGGGTGCAGGAGAAGCATGGTGCATGGGGCGCAGGAGAAGCATGGGGCTCGGGGCGCTGGAGAAGCATGGGGCTCGGGGCGCAGGAGAAGCATGGGGCTCGGGGCACAGGAGAAGCATGGGGCTCGGGCGCTGGAGAAGCATTTGGCTCGGGGCGCTGGAGAAGCATGGTGCATGGGGCGCAGGAGAAGCATGGTGCATGGGGCGCAGGAGAAGCATGGGGCTCGGGGCGCAGGAGAAGCATGGGGCTCGGGGCGCAGGAGAAGCATGGGGCTCGGGGCGCAGGAGAAGCATGGGGCTCGGGGCGCTGGAGAAGCATGGTGCACGGGGTGCAGGAGAAGCATGGGGCTCGGGGCGCAGGAGAAGCATGGGGCTCGGGGCACAGGAGAAGCATGGGGCTCGGGCGCTGGAGAAGCATGGGCCTCGGGGCGCAGGAGAAGCATGGGGCTCGGGCGCAGGAGAAGCATGGGGCTCAGGGAGCAGGAGAAGCATGGGGCACGGGGCGCAGGAGAAGCATGGGGCTCGGGGCGCTGGAGAAGCATGGGCCTCGGGGCGCAGGAGAAGCATGGGGCTCGGGCGCAGGAGAAGCATGGGGCTCGGGGCGCAGGAGAAGCATGGGGCTCGGGGCGCTGGAGAAGCATGGGCCTCGGGGCGCAGGAGAAGCATGGGGCTCGGGCGCAGGAGAAGCATGGGGCTCGGGGAGCAGGAGAAGCATGGGGCTCGGGGCACAGGAGAAGCATGGGGCTCTGGGCCCTGGAGAAGCATGGTGCATGGGGTGCAGGAGAAGCATGGGGCTCAGGGCGCAGGAGAAGCATGGGGCTCGGGGCTCTGGAGAAGCATGGGGCTCGGGGTGCAGGAGAAGCATGGGGCTCGGGGCGCAGGAGAAGCATGGGGCTCAGGGCGCTGGAGCAGCATGGGGCTCGGGGCGCAGGAGAAGCATGGTGCATGGGGCGCAGGAGAAGCATGGTGCATGGGGCGCAGGAGAAGCATGGGGCTCGGGGCGCAGGAGAAGCATGGTGCATGGGGCGCAGGAGAAGCATGGGGCTCGGGGCGCAGGAGAAGCATGGGGCTAGGGACACAGGAGAAGCATGGGGCTCGGGACGCTGGAGAAGCATGGGGCACAGGGCGCAGGAGAAGCATGGGGCTCGGGGCGCAGGAGAAGCATGGGGCTTGGGGCGCTGGAGAAGCATGGGCCTCGGGGCGCACGAGAAGCATGGGGCTCGGGCGCAGGAGAAGCATGGGGCTCGGGGCGCAGGAGAAGCATGGGGCTCGGGGCGCAGGAGAAGCATGGGGCTTGGGGCGCTGGAGAAGCATGGGCCTCTGGGCGCAGGAGAAGCATGGTGCATGGGGTGCAGGAGAAGCATGGGGCTCGGGGCACAGGAGAAGCATGGGGCTCGGGGCACTGGAGAAGCATTTTGCTCGGGGCGCTGGAGAAGCATGGTGCATGGGGCGCAGGAGAAGCATGGTGCATGGGGCGCAGGAGAAGCATGGGGCTCTGGGCGCAGGAGAAGCATGGGGCTCGGGGCGCTGGAGAAGCATGGTGTATGGGGCGCAGGAGAAGCATGGGGCTCGGGGCGCAGGAGAAGCATGGGGCTCGGGGCGCAGGAGAAGCATGGGGCTCGGGGCGCTGGAGAAGCATGGGGCATGGGGCGCAGGAGAAGCATGGTGCATGGGGCGCAGGAGAAGCATGGGGCTTGGGGCGCAGGAGAAGCATGGTGCATGGGGCGCAGGAGAAGCATGGGGCTCGGGGCGCAGGAGAAGCATGGGGCTCGGGGCGCTGTAGAAGCATGGTGCATGGGGCACAGGAGAAGCATGGGGCTCGGGGCGCAGGAGAAGCATGGGGCTCGGGTGCTGGAGAAGCATGGTGCATGGGGCGCAGGAGAAGCATGGGGCTTGGGGCGCTGGAGAAGCATGGGGCTCGGGGCGCTGGAGAAGCATGGTACATGGGGCGCAGGAGAAGCATGGTGCATGGGGCGCAGGAGAAGCATGGGGCTCGGGGCGCTGGAGAAGCATGGTGCATGGGGCACAGGAGAAGCATGGGGCTCTGGGCCCTGGAGAAGCATGGTGCATGGGGTGCAGGAGAAGCATGGGGCTCAGGGCGCAGGAGAAGCATGGGGCTCGGGGCTCTGGAGAAGCATGGGGCTCGGGGTGCAGGAGAAGCATGGGGCTCGGGGCGCAGGAGAAGCATGGGGCTCAGGGCGCTGGAGCAGCATGGGGCTCGGGGCGCAGGAGAAGCATGGTGCATGGGGCGCAGGAGAAGCATGGTGCATGGGGCGCAGGAGAAGCATGGGGCTCGGGGCGCAGGAGAAGCATGGGGCTCGGGGCGCTGGAGAAGCATGGGGCATGGGGCGCAGGAGAAGCATGGTGCATGGGGCGCAGGAGAAGCATGGGGCTTGGGGCGCAGGAGAAGCATGGTGCATGGGGCGCAGGAGAAGCATGGGGCTCGGGGCGCAGGAGAAGCATGGGGCTCGGGGCGCTGTAGAAGCATGGTGCATGGGGCACAGGAGAAGCATGGGGCTCGGGGCGCAGGAGAAGCATGGGGCTCGGGTGCTGGAGAAGCATGGTGCATGGGGCGCAGGAGAAGCATGGGGCTCGGGCGCAGGAGAAGCATGGGGCTCGGGGCGCTGGAGAAGCATGGGGCTCGGGTGCTGGAGAAGCATGGTGCATGGGGCGCAGGAGAAGCATGGTGCATGGGGCGCAGGAGAAGCATGGGGCTCGGGTGCTGGAGAAGCATGGGGCTTGGGGCGCTGGAGAAGCATGGTGCATGGGGCGCAGGAGAAGCATGGTGCGCAGGAGAAGCATGGGGCTCGGGGCGCAGGAGAAGCATGGTGCGCAGGAGAAGCATGGGGCTCGGGGCGCAGGAGAAGCATGGGGCTTGGGGCGCTGGAGAAGCATGGGGCTCGGGGCGCTGGAGAAGCATGGTACATGGGGCGCAGGAGAAGCATGGTGCATGGGGCGCAGGAGAAGCATGGGGCTCGGGGCGCTGGAGAAGCATGGTGCATGGGGCACAGGAGAAGCATGGGGCTCTGGGCCCTGGAGAAGCATGGTGCATGGGGTGCAGGAGAAGCATGGGGCTCAGGGCGCAGGAGAAGCATGGGGCTCGGGGCTCTGGAGAAGCATGGGGCTCGGGGTGCAGGAGAAGCATGGGGCTCGGGGCGCAGGAGAAGCATGGGGCTCAGGGCGCTGGAGCAGCATGGGGCTCGGGGCGCAGGAGAAGCATGGTGCATGGGGCGCAGGAGAAGCATGGTGCATGGGGCGCAGGAGAAGCATGGGGCTCGGGGCGCAGGAGAAGCATGGTGCATGGGGCGCAGGAGAAGCATGGGGCTCGAGGCGCAGGAGAAGCATGGGGCTAGGGACACAGGAGAAGCATGGGGCTCGGGACGCTGGAGAAGCATGGGGCACAGGGCGCAGGAGAAGCATGGGGCTCGGGGCGCAGGAGAAGCATGGGGCTTGGGGCGCTGGAGAAGCATGGGCCTCGGGGCGCACGAGAAGCATGGGGCTCGGGCGCAGGAGAAGCATGGGGCTCGGGGCGCAGGAGAAGCATGGGGCTCGGGGCGCAGGAGAAGCATGGGGCTTGGGGCGCTGGAGAAGCATGGGCCTCTGGGCGCAGGAGAAGCATGGTGCATGGGGTGCAGGAGAAGCATGGGGCTCGGGGCACAGGAGAAGCATGGGGCTCGGGGCACTGGAGAAGCATTTTGCTCGGGGCGCTGGAGAAGCATGGTGCATGGGGCGCAGGAGAAGCATGGTGCATGGGGCGCAGGAGAAGCATGGGGCTCGGGGCGCAGGAGAAGCATGGGGCTCGGGGCGCAGGAGAAGCATGGGGCTCGGGGCGCAGGAGAAGCATGGGGCTCGGGGTGCAGGAGAAGCATGGGGCTCAGGGCGCAGGAGAAGCATGGGGCTCGGGGCGCTGGAGAAGCATGGGGCTCGGGGTGCAGGAGAAGCATGGGGCTCGGGGCGCATGAGAAGCATGGGGCTCAGGGCGCTGGAGCAGCATGGGGCTCGGGGCGCAGGAGAAGCATGGGGCTCGGGGCGCAGGAGAAGCATGGTGCATGGGGCGCAGGAGAAGCATGGTGCATGGGGCGCAGGAGAAGCATGGGGCTCGGGGCGCAGGAGAAGCATGGTGCATGGGGCGCAGGAGAAGCATGGGGCTCGGGGCGCAGGAGAAGCATGGGGCTTGGGGCGCAGGAGAAGCATGGGGCTCGGGGCGCTGGAGAAGCATGGGGCTCGGGGCGCTGGAGAAGCATGGTACATGGGGCGCAGGAGAAGCATGGTGCATGGGGCGCAGGAGAAGCATGGGGCTCGGGGCACAGGAGAAGCATGGGGCACGGGGCGCAGGAGAAGCATGGGGCTCGGGGCGCAGGAGAAGCATGGGGCTCGGGGCGCAGGAGAAGCATGGTGCTTGGGGCGCAGGAGAAGCATGGTGCATGGGGTGCAGGAGAAGCATGGTGCATGGGGCGCAGGAGAAGCATGGGGCTCGGGGCGCTGGAGAAGCATGGGGCTCGGGGCGCAGGAGAAGCATGGGGCTCGGGGCACAGGAGAAGCATGGGGCTCGGGCGCTGGAGAAGCATTTGGCTCGGGGCGCTGGAGAAGCATGGTGCATGGGGCGCAGGAGAAGCATGGTGCATGGGGCGCAGGAGAAGCATGGGGCTCGGGGCGCAGGAGAAGCATGGGGCTCGGGGCGCAGGAGAAGCATGGGGCTCGGGGCGCAGGAGAAGCATGGGGCTCGGGGCGCTGGAGAAGCATGGTGCACGGGGTGCAGGAGAAGCATGGGGCTCGGGGCGCAGGAGAAGCATGGGGCTCGGGGCACAGGAGAAGCATGGGGCTCGGGCGCTGGAGAAGCATGGGCCTCGGGGCGCAGGAGAAGCATGGGGCTCGGGCGCAGGAGAAGCATGGGGCTCAGGGAGCAGGAGAAGCATGGGGCACGGGGCGCAGGAGAAGCATGGGGCTCGGGGCGCTGGAGAAGCATGGGCCTCGGGGCGCAGGAGAAGCATGGGGCTCGGGCGCAGGAGAAGCATGGGGCTCGGGGCGCAGGAGAAGCATGGGGCTCGGGGCGCTGGAGAAGCATGGGCCTCGGGGCGCAGGAGAAGCATGGGGCTCGGGCGCAGGAGAAGCATGGGGCTCGGGGAGCAGGAGAAGCATGGGGCTCGGGGCACAGGAGAAGCATGGGGCTCGGGGCGCTGGAGAAGCATTTGGCTCGGGGCGCTGGAGAAGCATGGTGCATGGGGCGCAGGAGAAGCATGGTGCATGGGGCGCAGGAGAAGCATGGGGCTCGGGGCGCAGGAGAAGCATTGGGCTCGGGGCGCAGGAGAAGCATGGTGCATGGGGCGCAGGAGAAGCATGGGGCTCGGGGCGCAGGAGAAGCATGGGGCTCGGGGCACTGGAGAAGCATGGGGCTCGGGTGCTGGAGAAGCATGGTGCATGGGGCGCAGGAGAAGCATGGTGCATGGGGCGCAGGAGAAGCATGGGGCTCGGGTGCTGGAGAAGCATGGTGCATGGGGCGCAGGAGAAGCATGGGGCTCGGGTGCTGGAGAAGCATGGTGCATGGGGCGCAGGAGAAGCATGGGGCTCGGGTGCTGGAGAAGCATGGTGCATGGGGCGCAGGAGAAGCATGGGGCTCGGAGTGCAGGAGAAGCATGGGGCTCGGGGCGCTGGAGAAGCATGGGGCTCTGGGCGCAGGAGAAGCATGGGGCTCGGGGCGCTGGAGAAGCATGGTGCTCAGGGCGCAGGAGAAGCATGGGGCTCAGGGCGCAGGAGAAGCATGGTGCATGGGGCGCAGGAGAAGCATGGGGCTTGGGGCGCAGGAGAAGCATGGGGCTAGGGACGCAGGAGAAGCATGGGGCTCGGGACGCTGGAGAAGCATGGGGCACGGGGCACAGGAGAAGCATGGTGCATGGGGCGCAGGAGAAGCATGGTGCGCTGGAGAAGCATGGGCCTCGGGGCGCAGGAGAAGCATGGGGCTCGGGCGCAGGAGAAGCATGGGGCTCGGGGAGCAGGAGAAGCATGGGGCTCGGGGCACAGGAGAAGCATGGGGCTCGGGGCGCTGGAGAAGCATTTGGCTCGGGGCGCTGGAGAAGCATGGTGCATGGGGCGCAGGAGAAGCATGGTGCATGGGGCGCAGGAGAAGCATGGGGCTCGGGGCGCAGGAGAAGCATTGGGCTCGGGGCGCAGGAGAAGCATGGTGCATGGGGCGCAGGAGAAGCATGGGGCTCGGGGCGCAGGAGAAGCATGGGGCTCGGGGCACTGGAGAAGCATGGGGCTCGGGTGCTGGAGAAGCATGGTGCATGGGGCGCAGGAGAAGCATGGTGCATGGGGCGCAGGAGAAGCATGGGGCTCGGGTGCTGGAGAAGCATGGTGCATGGGGCGCAGGAGAAGCATGGGGCTCGGGTGCTGGAGAAGCATGGTGCATGGGGCGCAGGAGAAGCATGGGGCTCGGGTGCTGGAGAAGCATGGTGCATGGGGCGCAGGAGAAGCATGGGGCTCGGAGTGCAGGAGAAGCATGGGGCTCGGGGCGCTGGAGAAGCATGGGGCTCTGGGCGCAGGAGAAGCATGGGGCTCGGGGCGCTGGAGAAGCATGGTGCATGGGGCGCAGGAGAAGCATGGTGCATGGGGCGTAGGAGAAGCATGGGGCTCGGGGCGCAGGAGAAGCATGGTGCATGGGGCGCAGGAGAAGCATGGGGCTCGGGGCGCAGGAGAAGCATGGTGCATGGGGCGCAGGAGAAGCATGGGGCTCGGGGCGCAGGAGAAGCATGGGGCTTGGGGCGCAGGAGAAGCATGGGGCTCGGGGCGCTGGAGAAGCATGGGGCTCGGGGCGCTGGAGAAGCATGGGGCTCGGGGCGCTGGAGAAGCATGGTACATGGGGCGCTGGAGAAGCATGGTGCATGGGGCACAGGAGAAGCATGGGGCTCTGGGCCCTGGAGAAGCATGGTGCATGGGGTGCAGGAGAAGCATGGGGCTCAGGGCGCAGGAGAAGCATGGGGCTCGGGGCGCAGGAGAAGCATGGGGCTCAGGGCGCTGGAGCAGCATGGGGCTCGGGGCGCAGGAGAAGCATGGGGCTCAGGGCGCAGGAGAAGCATGGGGCTCAGGGCGCAGGAGAAGCATGGTGCATGGGGCGCAGGAGAAGCATGGGGCTTGGGGCGCAGGAGAAGCATGGGGCTAGGGACGCAGGAGAAGCATGGGGCTCGGGACGCTGGAGAAGCATGGGGCACGGGGCACAGGAGAAGCATGGTGCATGGGGCGCAGGAGAAGCATGGTGCGCAGGAGAAGCATGGGGCTCGGGGCGCAGGAGAAGCATGGGGCTTGGGGCGCTGGAGAAGCATGGTGCATGGGGCGCAGGAGAAGCATGGTGCGCAGGAGAAGCATGGGGCTCGGGGCGCAGGAGAATCATGGGGCTCGGGGCGCAGGAGAAGCATGGGGCATGGGGCGCTGGAGAAGCATGGGGCTCGGGGCGCAGGAGAAGCATGGGGCTCGTGGTGCTGGAGAAGCATGGTGCATGGGGCGCAGGAGAAGCATGGGGCTCTGGGCGCAGGAGAAGCATGGGGCTCGGGGCGCTGGAGAAGCTTGGTGTATGGGGCGCAGGAGAAGCATGGGGCTCGGGGCGCAGGAGAAGCATGGGGCTCGGGGCGCAGGAGAAGCATGGGGCTCGGGGCGCTGGAGAAGCATGGGGCATGGGGCGCAGGAGAAGCATGGTGCATGGGGCGCAGGAGAAGCATGGGGCTTGGGGCGCAGGAGAAGCATGGGGCTCGGGGTGCAGGAGAATCATGGGGCTCGGGGCGCAGGAGAAGCATGGGGCTCGGGGCGCTGGAGAAGCATGGGGCATGGGGCACAGGAGAAGCATGGTGCCTGTGGCGCAGGAGAAGCATGGGGCTCGGGGCGCAGGAGAAGCATGGGGCTCGGGGCGCAGGAGAATCATGGGGCTCGGGCGCAGGAGAAGCATGGGGCTCGGGGCACTGGAGAAGCATGGGGCATGGGGCACAGGAGAAGCATGGTGCCTGTGGCGCAGGAGAAGCATGGGGCTCGGGGCGCAGGAGAAGCATGGGGCACGGGGCGCTGGAGAAGCATGGTGCACGGGGCACAGGAGAAGCATGGGGCTCGGGGCGCAGGAGACGCATGGGGCTCGGAGCGCAGGAGAAGCATGGGGCATGGGGCGCAGGAGAAGCATGGTGCATGGGGCGCAGGAGAAGCATGGGGCTCGGGGCGCAGGAGAAGCATGGGGCTCGGGGCGCTGTAGAAGCATGGTGCATGGGGCACAGGAGAAGCATGGGGCTCGGGGCACAGGAGAAGCATGGGGCTCGGGTGCTGGAGAAGCATGGTGCATGGGGCGCAGGAGAAGCATGGGGCTCGGGCGCAGGAGAAGCATGGGGCTCGGGGCGCTGGAGAAGCATGGGGCTCGGGTGCTGGAGAAGCATGGTGCATGGGGCGCAGGAGAAGCATGGTGCATGGGGCGCAGGAGAAGCATGGGGCTCGGGTGCTGGAGAAGCATGGTGCATGGGGCGCAGGAGAAGCATGGGGCTCGGGCGCTGGAGAAGCATGGGGCTCGGGCGCAGGAGAAGCATGGGGCTCGGGCGCAGGAGAAGCATGGGGCTCGGGGCGCTGGAGAAGCATGGGGCTCGGGTGCTGGAGAAGCATGGTGCATGGGGCGCAGGAGAAGCATGGTGCATGGGGCGCAGGAGAAGCATGGGGCTCGGGGCGCAGGAGAAGCATGGGGCTCGGAGCGCAGGAGAAGCATGGGGCTTGGGGCGCAGGAGAAGCATGGGGCTAGGGACGCAGGAGAAGCATGGGGCTCGGGACGCTGGAGAAGCATGGGGCACGGGGCACAGGAGAAGCATGGTGCATGGGGCGCAGGAGAAGCATGGTGCGCAGGAGAAGCATGGGGCTCGGGGCGCAGGAGAAGCATGGGGCTTGGGGCGCTGGAGAAGCATGGTGCATGGGGCGCAGGAGAAGCATGCTGCGCAGGAGAAGCATGGGGCTCGGGGCGCAGGAGAATCATGGGGCTCGGGGCGCAGGAGAAGCATGGGGCTCGGGGCGCTGGAGAAGCATGGTGCATGGGGCGCAGGAGAAGCATGGGGCTCGGGGCGCAGGAGAAGCATGGGGCTTGTGGTGCTGGAGAAGCATGGTGCATGGGGCACAGGAGAAGCATGGGGCTCTGGGCGCAGGAGAAGCATGGGGCTCGGGGCGCTGGAGAAGCATGGTGTATGGGGCGCAGGAGAAGCATGGGGCTCGGGGCGCAGGAGAAGCATGGGGCTCGGGGCGCAGGAGAAGCATGGGGCTCGGGGCGCTGGAGAAGCATGGGGCATGGGGCGCAGGAGAAGCATGGTGCATGGGGCGCAGGAGAAGCATGGGGCTTGGGGCGCAGGAGAAGCATGGGGCTCGGGGTGCAGGAGAATCATGGGGCTCGGGGCGCAGGAGAAGCATGGGGCTCGGGGCGCTGGAGAAGCATGGGGCATGGGGCACAGGAGAAGCATGGTGCCTGTGGCGCAGGAGAAGCATGGGGCTCGGGGCGCAGGAGAAGCATGGGGCTCGGGGCGCAGGAGAATCATGGGGCTCGGGGCGCAGGAGAAGCATGGGGCTCGGGGCGCTGGAGAAGCATGGGGCATGGGGCACAGGAGAAGCATGGTGCCTGTGGCGCAGGAGAAGCATGGGGCTCGGGGCGCAGGAGAAGCATGGGGCACGGGGCGCTGGAGAAGCATGGTGCACGGGGCACAGGAGAAGCATGGGGCTCGGGGCGCAGGAGACGCATGGGGCTCGGAGCGCAGGAGAAGCATGGGGCATGGGGCGCAGGAGAAGCATGGTGCATGGGGCGCAGGAGAAGCATGGGGCTCGGGGCGCAGGAGAAGCATGGGGCTCGGGTGCTGGAGAAGCATGGTGCATGGGGCGCAGGAGAAGCATGGTGCATGGGGCGCAGGAGAAGCATGGGGCTCGGGTGCTGGAGAAGCATGGTGCATGGGGCGCAGGAGAAGCATGGGGCTCGGGCGCTGGAGAAGCATGGGGCTCGGGCGCAGGAGAAGCATGGGGCTCGGGCGCAGGAGAAGCATGGGGCTCGGGGCGCTGGAGAAGCATGGGGCTCGGGTGCTGGAGAAGCATGGTGCATGGGGCGCAGGAGAAGCATGGTGCATGGGGCGCAGGAGAAGCATGGGGCTCGGGGCGCAGGAGAAGCATGGGGCTCGGGGCGCAGGAGAAGCATGGGGCTTGGGGCGCTGGAGAAGCATGGGCCTCAGGGCGCAGGAGAAGCATGGGGCTCGGGCGCAGGAGAAGCATGGGGCTCGGGGAGCAGGAGAAGCATGGGGCTCGGGGCACTGGAGAAGCATTTGGCTCGGGGCGCTGGAGAAGCATGGTGCATGGGGCGCAGGAGAAGCATGGTGCATGGGGCGCAGGATAAGCATGGGGCTCGGGGCGCAGGAGAAGCATGGGGCTCAGGGCGCAGGAGAAGCATGGTGTATGGGGCGCAGGAGAAGCATGGGGCTCGGGGCGCAGGAGAAGCATGGGGCTCAGGGCGCAGGAGAAGCATGGGGCTCGGGGCGCAGGAGAAGCATGGGGCTCGGGGCGCTGGAGCAGCATGGGGCTCGGGGCGCTGGAGAAGCATGGGGCTCGGGGCGCTGGAGAAGCATGGTGCATGGGGCGCAGGAGAAGCATGGGGCTTGGGGCGCAGGAGAAGCATGGGGCTCGGGGCGCTGGAGAAGCATGGGGCTCGGGGCGCTGGAGAAGCATGGGGCTCGGGGCGCTGGAGAAGCATGGTGCACGGGGCACAGGAGAAGCATGGGGCTCGGGGCGCAGGAGACGCATGGGGCTCGGAGCGCAGGAGAAGCATGGGACATGGGGCGCAGGAGAAGCATGGTGCATGGGGCGCAGGAGAAGCATGGGGCTCGGGCGCAGGAGAAGCATGGGGCTCGGGGCGCTGGAGAAGCATGGTGCATGGGGCGCAGGAGAAGCATGGGGCTCGGGTGCTGGAGAAGCATGGTGCATGGGGCGCAGGAGAAGCATGGGGCTCGGGCGCAGGAGAAGCATGGGGCTCGGGGCGCTGGAGAAGCATGGGGCTCGGGTGCTGGAGAAGCATGGTGCATGGGGCGCAGGAGAAGCATGGTGCATGGGGCGCAGGAGAAGCATGGGGCTCGGGTGCTGGAGAAGCATGGTGCACGGGGCGCAGGAGAAGCATGGGGCTCGGGCGCTGGAGAAGCATGGGGCTCGGGCGCAGGAGAAGCATGGTGCATGGGGCGCAGGAGAAGCATGGGGCTCGGGGCGCAGGAGAAGCATGGGGCTCGGAGCGCAGGAGAAGCATGGGGCTCGGGGCGCTGGAGAAGCATGGGGCTCGGGGCGCAGGAGAAGCATGGGGCTCGGGGCGCTGGAGAAGCATGGTGCATGGGGCGCAGGAGAAGCATGGGGCTCGGGTGCTGGAGAAGCATGGTGCATGGGGTGCAGGAGAAGCATGGTGCATGGGGCGCAGGAGAAGCATGGTGCATGGGGCGCAGGAGAAGCATGGGGCTCGGGGCGCAGGAGAAGCATGGGGCTCGGAGCGCAGGAGAAGCTTGGGGCTCGGGGCGCTGGAGAAGCATGGGGCTCGGGGCGCAGGAGAAGCATGGGGCTCGGGGCGCTGGAGAAGCATGGTGCATGGGGCGCAGGAGAAGCATGGTGCATGGGGCGTAGGAGAAGCATGGGGCTCAGGGCGCAGGAGAAGCATGGTGCATGGGGCGCAGGAGAAGCATGGGGCTCGGGGCGCAGGAGAAGCATTGTGCATGGGGCGCAGGAGAAGCATGGGGCTCGGGGCGCAGGAGAAGCATGGGGCTTGTGGCGCAGGAGAAGCATGGGGCTCGGGGCGCTGGAGAAGCATGGGGCTCGGGGCGCTGGAGAAGCATGGTACATGGGGCGCAGGAGAAGCATGGTGCATGGGGCGCAGGAGAAGCATGGGGCTCGGGGCGCTGGAGAAGCATGGTGCATGGGGCACAGGAGAAGCATGGGGCTCTGGGCCCTGGAGAAGCATGGTGCATGGGGTGCAGGAGAAGCATGGGGCTCGGGACGCTGGAGAAGCATGGGGCACGGGGCGCAGGAGAAGCATGGGGCTCGGGGCGCAGGAGAAGCATGGGGCTTGGGGCGCTGGAGAAGCATGGGCCTCGGGGCGCAGGAGAAGCATGGGGCTCGGGCGCAGGAGAAGCATGGGGCTCGGGGAGCAGGAGAAGCATGGGGCACGGGGCGCAGGAGAAGCATGGGGCTCGGGGCGCAGGAGAAGCATGGTGCTTGGGGCGCAGGAGAAGCATGGGGCTCGGGGCACAGGAGAAGCATGGGGCTCGGGGCACTGGAGAAGCATTTGGCTCGGGGCGTTGGAGAAGCATGGTGCATGGGGCGCAGGAGAAGCATGGTGCATGGGGCGCAGGATAAGCATGGGGCTCGGGGCGCAGGAGAAGCATGGGGCTCGGGGCGCAGGAGAAGCATGGTGTATGGGGCGCAGGAGAAGCATGGGGCTCGGGGCGCAGGAGAAGCATGGGGCTCGCGGCGCAGGAGAAGCATGGGGCATGGGGCGCAGGAGAAGCATGGTGCATGGGGCGCAGGAGAAGCATGGGGCTTGGGGCGAAGGAGAAGCATGGTGTATGGGGCGCAGGAGAAGCATGGGGCTCGGGGCGCAGGAGAAGCATGGGGCTCGGGGCGCTGGAGCAGCATGGGGCTCGGGGCGCTGGAGAAGCATGGTGCATGGGGCACAGGAGAAGCATGGGGCTCGGGCGCAGGAGAAGCATGGGGCTCGGGGCGCTGGAGAAGCATGGTGCATGGGGCACAGGAGAAGCATGGGGCTCGGGGCGCAGGAGAAGCATGGGGCTCGGGGCGCTGGAGAAGCATGGGGCTCGGGTGCTGGAGAAGCATGGTGCATGGGGCGCAGGAGAAGCATGGTGCATGGGGCGCAGGAGAAGCATGGGGCTCGGGTGCTGGAGAAGCATGGTGCACGGGGCGCAGGAGAAGCATGGGGCTCGGGCGCTGGAGAAGCATGGGGCTCGGGCGCAGGAGAAGCATGGTGCATGGGGCGCAGGAGAAGCATGGGGCTCGGGGCGCAGGAGAAGCATGGGGCTCGGAGCGCAGGAGAAGCATGGGGCTCGGGGCGCTGGAGAAGCATGGGGCTCGGGGCGCAGGAGAAGCATGGGGCTCGGGGCGCTGGAGAAGCATGGTGCATGGGGCGCAGGAGAAGCATGGGGCTCGGGTGCTGGAGAAGCATGGTGCATGGGGTGCAGGAGAAGCATGGTGCATGGGGCGCAGGAGAAGCATGGTGCATGGGGCGCAGGAGAAGCATGGGGCTCGGGGCGCAGGAGAAGCATGGGGCTCGGAGCGCAGGAGAAGCTTGGGGCTCGGGGCGCTGGAGAAGCATGGGGCTCGGGGCGCAGGAGAAGCATGGTGCATGGGGCGCAGGAGAAGCATGGTGCACGGGGCACAGGAGAAGCATGGGGCTCGGGGCGCAGGAGACGCATGGGGCTCGGAGCGCAGGAGAAGCATGGGGCTCGGGTGCTGGAGAAGCATGGTGCATGGGGCGCAGGAGAAGCATGGTGCATGGGGCGCAGGAGAAGCATGGGGCTCGGGTGCTGGAGAAGCATGGTGCATGGGGCGCAGGAGAAGCATGGGGCTCGGGCGCTGGAGAAGCATGGGGCTCGGGCGCAGGAGAAGCATGGGGCTCGGGCGCAGGAGAAGCATGGGGCTCGGGGCGCTGGAGAAGCATGGGGCTCGGGTGCTGGAGAAGCATGGTGCATGGGGCGCAGGAGAAGCATGGTGCATGGGGCGCAGGAGAAGCATGGGGCTCGGGGCGCAGGAGAAGCATGGGGCTCGGAGCGCAGGAGAAGCATGGGGCTCGGGGCGCTGGAGAAGCATGGGGCTCGGGGCGCAGGAGAAGCATGGGGCTCGGGGCGCTGGAGAAGCATGGTGCATGGGGCGCAGGAGAAGCATGGGGCTCGGGGCGCTGGAGAAGCATGGGGCTCGGGTGCTGGAGAAGCATGGTACATGGGGTGCAGGAGAAGCATGGTGCATGGGGCGCAGGAGAAGCGTGGTGCATGGGGCGCAGGAGAAGCATGGGGCTCGGGGCGCAGGAGAAGCATGGGGCTCGGAGCGCAGGAGAAGCATGGGGCTCGGGGCGCTGGAGAAGCATGGGGCTCGGGGTGCAGGAGAAGCATGGGGCTCGGGGCGCTGGAGAAGCATGGTGCATGGGGCGCAGGAGAAGCATGGTGCATGGGGCGTAGGAGAAGCATGGGGCTCGGGGCGCAGGAGAAGCATGGTGCATGGGGCGCAGGAGAAGCATGGGGCTCGGGGCGCAGGAGAAGCATGGGGCTCGGGGCGCAGGAGAAGCATGGGGCTCGGAGCGCAGGAGAAGCATGGGGCTCGGGGCGCTGGAGAAGCATGGGGCTCGGGGCGCAGGAGAAGCATGGGGCTCGGGGCGCTGGAGAAGCATGGTGCATGGGGCGCAGGAGAAGCATGGTGCATGGGGCGTAGGAGAAGCATGGGGCTCGGGGCGCAGGAGAAGCATGGTGCATGGGGCGCAGGAGAAGCATGGGGCTCGGGGCGCAGGAGAAGCATGGTGCATGGGGCGCAGGAGAAGCATGGGGCTCGGGGCGCAGGAGAAACATGGGGCTTGGGGCGCAGGAGAAGCATGGGGCTCGGGGCGCTGGAGAAGCATGGGGCTCGGGGCGCTGGAGAAGCATGGTACATGGGGCGCAGGAGAAGCATGGTGCATGGGGCGCAGGAGAAGCATGGGGCTCGGGGCGCTGGAGAAGCATGGTGCATGGGGCACAGGAGAAGCATGGGGCTCTGGGCCCTGGAGAAGCATGGTGCATGGGGTGCAGGAGAAGCATGGGGCTCGGGACGCTGGAGAAGCATGGGGCACGGGGCGCAGGAGAAGCATGGGGCTCGGGGCGCAGGAGAAGCATGGGGCTTGGGGCGCTGGAGAAGCATGGGCCTCAGGGCGCAGGAGAAGCATGGGGCTCGGGCGCAGGAGAAGCATGGGGCTCGGGGAGCAGGAGAAGCATGGGGCTCGGGGCACTGGAGAAGCATTTGGCTCGGGGCGCTGGAGAAGCATGGTGCATGGGGCGCAGGAGAAGCATGGTGCATGGGGCGCAGGATAAGCATGGGGCTCGGGGCGCAGGAGAAGCATGGGGCTCAGGGCGCAGGAGAAGCATGGTGTATGGGGCGCAGGAGAAGCATGGGGCTCGGGGCGCAGGAGAAGCATGGGGCTCAGGGCGCAGGAGAAGCATGGGGCATGGGGCGCAGGAGAAGCATGGTGCATGGGGCGCAGGAGAAGCATGGGGCTTGGGGCGAAGGAGAAGCATGGTGTATGGGGCGCAGGAGAAGCATGGGGCTCGGGACGCTGGAGAAGCATGGGGCACGGGGCGCAGGAGAAGCATGGGGCTCGGGGCGCAGGAGAAGCATGGGGCTTGGGGCGCTGGAGAAGCATGGGCCTCAGGGCGCAGGAGAAGCATGGGGCTCGGGCGCAGGAGAAGCATGGGGCTCGGGGAGCAGGAGAAGCATGGGGCTCGGGGCACTGGAGAAGCATTTGGCTCGGGGCGCTGGAGAAGCATGGTGCATGGGGCGCAGGAGAAGCATGGTGCATGGGGCGCAGGATAAGCATGGGGCTCGGGGCGCAGGAGAAGCATGGGGCTCAGGGCGCAGGAGAAGCATGGTGTATGGGGCGCAGGAGAAGCATGGGGCTCGGGGCGCAGGAGAAGCATGGGGCTCAGGGCGCAGGAGAAGCATGGGGCATGGGGCGCAGGAGAAGCATGGTGCATGGGGCGCAGGAGAAGCATGGGGCTTGGGGCGAAGGAGAAGCATGGTGTATGGGGCGCAGGAGAAGCATGGGGCTCGGGGCGCAGGAGAAGCATGGGGCTCGGGGCGCTGGAGCAGCATGGGGCTCGGGGCGCTGGAGAAGCATGGGGCTCGGGGCGCTGGAGAAGCATGGTGCATGGGGCGCAGGAGAAGCATGGGGCTTGGGGCGCAGGAGAAGCATGGGGCTCGGGGCGCTGGAGAAGCATGGGGCTCGGGGCGCTGGAGAAGCATGGGGCTCGGGGCGCTGGAGAAGCATGGTGCACGGGGCACAGGAGAAGCATGGGGCTCGGGGCGCAGGAGACGCATGGGGCTCGGAGCGCAGGAGAAGCATGGGGCATGGGGCGCAGGAGAAGCATGGTGCATGGGGCGCAGGAGAAGCATGGGGCTCGGGCGCAGGAGAAGCATGGGGCTCGGGGCGCTGGAGAAGCATGGTGCATGGGGCGCAGGAGAAGCATGGGGCTCGGGTGCTGGAGAAGCATGGTGCATGGGGCGCAGGAGAAGCATGGGGCTCGGGCGCAGGAGAAGCATGGGGCTCGGGGCGCTGGAGAAGCATGGGGCTCGGGTGCTGGAGAAGCATGGTGCATGGGGCGCAGGAGAAGCATGGTGCATGGGGCGCAGGAGAAGCATGGGGCTCGGGTGCTGGAGAAGCATGGTGCACGGGGCGCAGGAGAAGCATGGGGCTCGGGCGCTGGAGAAGCATGGGGCTCGGGCGCAGGAGAAGCATGGTGCATGGGGCGCAGGAGAAGCATGGGGCTCGGGGCGCAGGAGAAGCATGGGGCTCGGAGCGCAGGAGAAGCATGGGGCTCGGGGCGCTGGAGAAGCATGGGGCTCGGGGCGCAGGAGAAGCATGGGGCTCGGGGCGCTGGAGAAGCATGGTGCATGGGGCGCAGGAGAAGCATGGGGCTCGGGTGCTGGAGAAGCATGGTGCATGGGGTGCAGGAGAAGCATGGTGCATGGGGCGCAGGAGAAGCATGGTGCATGGGGCGCAGGAGAAGCATGGGGCTCGGGGCGCAGGAGAAGCATGGGGCTCGGAGCGCAGGAGAAGCTTGGGGCTCGGGGCGCTGGAGAAGCATGGGGCTCGGGGCGCAGGAGAAGCATGGGGCTCGGGGCGCTGGAGAAGCATGGTGCATGGGGCGCAGGAGAAGCATGGTGCATGGGGCGTAGGAGAAGCATGGGGCTCAGGGCGCAGGAGAAGCATGGTGCATGGGGCGCAGGAGAAGCATGGGGCTCGGGGCGCAGGAGAAGCATTGTGCATGGGGCGCAGGAGAAGCATGGGGCTCGGGGCGCAGGAGAAGCATGGGGCTCGGGGCGCTGGAGAAGCATGGGGCTCGGGGCGCTGGAGAAGCATGGTACATGGGGCGCAGGAGAAGCATGGTGCATGGGGCGCAGGAGAAGCATGGTGCATGGGGCGCAGGAGAAGCATGGGGCTCGGGGCGCTGGAGAAGCATGGTGCATGGGGCACAGGAGAAGCATGGGGCTCTGGGCCCTGGAGAAGCATGGTGCATGGGGTGCAGGAGAAGCATGGGGCTCGGGACGCTGGAGAAGCATGGGGCACGGGGCGCAGGAGAAGCATGGGGCTTGGGGCGCTGGAGAAGCATGGGCCTCGGGGCGCAGGAGAAGCATGGGGCTCGGGCGCAGGAGAAGCATGGGGCTCGGGGAGCAGGAGAAGCATGGGGCACGGGGCGCAGGAGAAGCATGGGGCTCGGGGCGCAGGAGAAGCATGGTGCTTGGGGCGCAGGAGAAGCATGGGGCTCGGGGCACAGGAGAAGCATGGGGCTCGGGGCACTGGAGAAGCATTTGGCTCGGGGCGCTGGAGAAGCATGGTGCATGGGGCGCAGGAGAAGCATGGTGCATGGGGCGCAGGATAAGCATGGGGCTCGGGGCGCAGGAGAAGCATGGGGCTCGGGGCGCAGGAGAAGCATGGTGTATGGGGCGCAGGAGAAGCATGGGGCTCGGGGCGCAGGAGAAGCATGGGGCTCGGGGCGCAGGAGAAGCATGGGGCATGGGGCGCAGGAGAAGCATGGTGCATGGGGCGCAGGAGAAGCATGGGGCTTGGGGCGAAGGAGAAGCATGGTGTATGGGGCGCAGGAGAAGCATGGGGCTCGGGGCGCAGGAGAAGCATGGGGCTCGGGGCGCTGGAGCAGCATGGGGCTCGGGGCGCTGGAGAAGCATGGTGCATGGGGCACAGGAGAAGCATGGGGCTCGGGGCGCAGGAGAAGCATGGGGCTCGGGGCGCTGGAGAAGCATGGTGCATGGGGCACAGGAGAAGCATGGGGCTCGGGGCGCAGGAGAAGCATGGGGCTCGGGTGCTGGAGAAGCATGGTGCATGGGGCGCAGGAGAAGCATGGGGCTCGGGGCGCAGGAGAAGCATGGGGCACGTTGCGCTGGAGAAGCATGGGGCTCGGGTGCTGGAGAAGCATGGCGCATGGGGCGCAGGAGAAGCATGGTGCATGGGGCGCAGGAGAAGCATGGGGCTCGGGTGCTGGAGAAGCATGGTGCATGGGGCGCAGGAGAAGCATGGGGCTCGGGCGCTGGAGAAGCATGGGGCTCGGGCGCAGGAGAAGCATGGGGCTCGGGCGCAGGAGAAGCATGGGGCTCGGGGCGCTGGAGAAGCATGGGGCTCGGGTGCTGGAGAAGCATGGTGCATGGGGCGCAGGAGAAGCATGGGGCTCGGGGCGCAGGAGAAGCATGGGGCTCGGAGCGCAGGAGAAGCATGGGGCTCGGTGCGCTGGAGAAGCATGGGGCATGGGGCGCAGGAGAAGCATGGTGCATGGGGCGCAGGAGAAGCATGGGGCTCGGGGCGCAGGAGAAGCATGGGGCTCGGGGCGCTGGAGAAGCATGGGGCTCGGGGCGCAGGAGAAGCATGGGGCTCGGGTGCTGGAGAAGCATGGTGCATGGGGCACAGGAGAAGCATGGTGCATGGGGCGCAGGAGAAGCATGGTGCATGGGGCGCAGGAGAAGCATGGGGCTCGGGGCGCAGGAGAAGCATGGGGCTCGGGTGCTGGAGAAGCATGGTGCATGGGGCGCAGGAGAAGCATGGGGCTCGGGGCGCAGGAGAAGCATGGGGCTCGGGGCGCTGGAGAAGCATGGGGCTCGGGTGCTGGAGAAGCATGGTGCATGGGGCGCAGGAGAAGCATGGTGCATGGGGCGCAGGAGAAGCATGGGGCTCGGGTGCTGGAGAAGCATGGTGCATGGGGCGCAGGAGAAGCATGGGGCTCGGGCGCTGGAGAAGCATGGGGCTCGGGCGCAGGAGAAGCATGGGGCTCGGGCGCAGGAGAAGCATGGGGCTCGGGGCGCTGGAGAAGCATGGGGCTCGGGTGCTGGAGAAGCATGGTGCATGGGGTGCAGGAGAAGCATGGTGCATGGGGCGTAGGAGAAGCATGGGCCTCGGGGCGCAGGAGAAGCATGGGGCTTGGGGCGCTGGAGAAGCATGGGCCTCGGGGCGCAGGAGAAGCATGGGGCTCGGGCGCAAGAGAAGCATGGGGCTCGGGGAGCAGGAGAAGCATGGGGCACGGGGCGCAGGAGAAGCATGGGGCTCGGGGCGCAGGAGAAGCATGGTGCTTGGGGCGCAGGAGAAGCATGGGGCTCGGGGCACAGGAGAAGCATGGGGCTCGGGGCACTGGAGAAGCATTTGGCTCGGGGCGCTGGAGAAGCATGGTGCATGGGGCGCAGGAGAAGCATGGTGCATGGGGCGCAGGATAAGCATGGGGCTCGGGGCGCAGGAGAAGCATGGGGCTCGGGGCGCAGGAGAAGCATGGTGTATGGGCCGCAGGAGAAGCATGGGGCTCGGGGCGCAGGAGAAGCATGGGGCATGGGGCGCAGGAGAAGCATGGTGCATGGGGCGCAGGAGAAGCATGGGGCTTGGGGCGAAGGAGAAGCATGGTGTATGGGGCGCAGGAGAAGCATGGTGTATGGGCCGCAGGAGAAGCATGGGGCTCGGGGCGCAGGAGAAGCATGGGGCATGGGGCGCAGGAGAAGCATGGTGCATGGGGCGCAGGAGAAGCATGGGGCTTGGGGCGAAGGAGAAGCATGGTGTATGGGGCGCAGGAGAAGCATGGGGCTCGGGGCGCAGGAGAATCATGGGGCTCGGGGCGCAGGAGAAGCATGGGGCTCGGGGCGCTGGAGAAGCATGGGGCATGGGGCACAGGAGAAGCATGGTGCCTGGGGCGCAGGAGAAGCATGGGGCTCGGGGCGCAGGAGAAGCATGGGGCACGGGGCGCTGGAGAAGCATGGTGCACGGGGCACAGGAGAAGCATGGGGCTCGGGGCGCAGGAGACGCATGGGGCTCAGAGCGCAGGAGAAGCATGGGGCATGGGGCGCAGGAGAAGCATGGTGCATGGGGCGCAGGAGAAGCATGGGGCTCGGGGCGCAGGAGAAGCATGGGGCTCGGGGCGCTGGAGAAGCATGGTGCATGGGGCACAGGAGAAGCATGGGGCTCGGGCGCAGGAGAAGCATGGGGCTCGGGTGCTGGAGAAGCATGGTGCATGGGGCGCAGGAGAAGCATGGGGCTCGGGGCGCAGGAGAAGCATGGGGCTCGGGGCGCTGGAGAAGCATGGGGCTCGGGTGCTGGAGAAGCATGGTGCATGGGGCGCAGGAGAAGCATGGTGCATGGGGCGCAGGAGAAGCATGGGGCTCGGGTGCTGGAGAAGCATGGTGCATGGGGCGCAGGAGAAGCATGGGGCTCGGGCGCTGGAGAAGCATGGGGCTCGGGCGCAGGAGAAGCATGGGGCTCGGGCGCAGGAGAAGCATGGGGCTCGGGGCGCTGGAGAAGCATGGGGCTCGGGTGCTGGAGAAGCATGGTGCATGGGGTGCAGGAGAAGCATGGTGCATGGGGCGCAGGAGAAGCATGGTGCATGGGGCGCAGGAGAAGCATGGGGCTCGGGGCGCAGGAGAAGCATGGGGCTCGGAGCGCAGGAGAAGCATGGGGCTCGGTGCGCTGGAGAAGCATGGGGCATGGGGCGCATGAGAAGCATGGTGCATGGGGCGCAGGAGAAGCATGGGGCTTGGGGCGCAGGAGAAGCATGGGGCTCGGGGCGCTGGAGAAGCATAGGGCTCGGGTGCTGGAGAAGCACGGTGCATGGGGCGCAGGAGAAGCATGGGGCTTGGGGCGCAGGAGAAGCATGGGGCTCGGGGCGCAGGAGAAGCATGGGGCTCGGGGCGCTGGAGAAGCATGGTGCATGGGGCACAGGAGAAGCATGGGGCTCGGGGCGCAGGAGAAGCATGGGGCTCGGGTGCTGGAGAAGCATGGTGCATGGGGCGCAGGAGAAGCATGGGGCTCGGGGCGCAGGAGAAGCATGGGGCTCGGGGCGCTGGAGAAGCATGGTGCATGGGGCGCAGGAGAAGCATGGGGCTCGGGGCGCAGGAGAAGCATGGGGCTCGGGTGCTGGAGAAGCATGGTGCATGGGGCGCAGGAGAAGCATGGGGCTCGGGGCGCAGGAGAAGCATGGGGCTCGGGGCGCTGGAGAAGCATGGGGCTCAGGTGCTGGAGAAGCATGGTGCATGGGGCGCAGGAGAAGCATGATGCATGGGGCGCAGGAGAAGCATGGGGCTCGGGTGCTGGAGAAGCATGGTGCATGGGGCGCAGGAGAAGCATGGGGCTCGGGGCGCTGGAGAAGCATGGGGCTCGGGCACAGGAGAAGCATGGGGCTCGGGCGCAGGAGAAGCATGGGGCTCGGGGCGCTGGAGAAGCATGGGGCTCGGGTGCTGGAGAAGCATGGTGCATGGGGTGCAGGAGAAGCATGGTGCATGGGGCGCAGGAGAAGCATGGTGCATGGGGCGCAGGAGAAGCATGGGGCTCGGGGCGCAGGAGAAGCATGGGGCTCGGAGCGCAGGAGAAGCATGGGGCTCGGGGCGCTGGAGAAGCATGGGGCTCGGGGCGCAGGAGAAGCATGGGGCTCGGGCGCAGGAGAAGCATAGGGCTCGGGGCACAGGAGAAGCATGGGTCTCGGGGCGCAGGAGAAGCATGGGGCTCGGGGTGCAGGAGAAGCATGGTGCATGGGGCGCAGGAGAAGCATGGGGCTCGGGGCGCAGGAGAAGCATGGGGCTTGGGGCGCAGGAGAAGCATGGGGCTCGGGGCGCTGGAGAAGCATGGGGCTCGGGGCGCTGGAGAAGCATGGTACATGGGGCGCAGGAGAAGCATGGTGCATGGGGCGCAGGAGAAGCATGGGGCTCGGGGCGCTGGAGAAGCATGGTGCATGGGGCACAGGAGAAGCATGGGGCTCTGGGCCCTGGAGAAGCATGGTGCATGGGGTGCAGGAGAAGCATGGGGCTCAGGGCGCAGGAGAAGCATGGGGCTCGGGGCTCTGGAGAAGCATGGGGCTCGGGGTGCAGGAGAAGCATGGGGCTCGGGGCGCAGGAGAAGCATGGGGCTCAGGGCGCTGGAGCAGCATGGGGCTCGGGCGCAGGAGAAGCATGGTGCATGGGGCGCAGGAGAAGCATGGTGCATGGGGCGCAGGAGAAGCATGGGGCTCGGGGCGCAGGAGAAGCATGGTGCATGGGGCGCAGGAGAAGCATGGGGCTCGGGGCGCAGGAGAAGCATGGGGCTAGGGACACAGGAGAAGCATGGGGCTCGGGACGCTGGAGAAGCATGGGGCACAGGGCGCAGGAGAAGCATGGGGCTCGGGGCGCAGGAGAAGCATGGGGCTTGGGGCGCTGGAGAAGCATGGGCCTCGGGGCGCACGAGAAGCATGGGGCTCGGGCGCAGGAGAAGCATGGGGCTCGGGGCGCAGGAGAAGCATGGGGCTCGGGGCGCAGGAGAAGCATGGGGCTTGGGGCGCTGGAGAAGCATGGGCCTCTGGGCGCAGGAGAAGCATGGTGCATGGGGTGCAGGAGAAGCATGGGGCTCGGGGCACAGGAGAAGCATGGGGCTCGGGGCACTGGAGAAGCATTTTGCTCGGGGCGCTGGAGAAGCATGGTGCATGGGGCGCAGGAGAAGCATGGTGCATGGGGCGCAGGAGAAGCATGGGGCTCGGGGCGCAGGAGAAGCATGGGGCTCGGGGCGCAGGAGAAGCATGGGGCTCGGGGCGCAGGAGAAGCATGGGGCTCGGGGTGCAGGAGAAGCATGGGGCTCAGGGCGCAGGAGAAGCATGGGGCTCGGGGCGCTGGAGAAGCATGGGGCTCGGGGTGCAGGAGAAGCATGGGGCTCGGGGCGCATGAGAAGCATGGGGCTCAGGGCGCTGGAGCAGCATGGGGCTCGGGGCGCAGGAGAAGCATGGGGCTCGGGGCGCAGGAGAAGCATGGTGCATGGGGCGCAGGAGAAGCATGGTGCATGGGGCGCAGGAGAAGCATGGGGCTCGGGGCGCAGGAGAAGCATGGTGCATGGGGCGCAGGAGAAGCATGGGGCTCGGGGCGCAGGAGAAGCATGGGGCTTGGGGCGCAGGAGAAGCATGGGGCTCGCGGCGCTGGAGAAGCATGGGGCTCGGGGCGCTGGAGAAGCATGGTACATGGGGCGCAGGAGAAGCATGGTGCATGGGGCGCAGGAGAAGCATGGGGCTCGGGGCACAGGAGAAGCATGGGGCACGGGGCGCAGGAGAAGCATGGGGCTCGGGGCGCAGGAGAAGCATGGGGCTCGGGGCGCAGGAGAAGCATGGTGCTTGGGGCGCAGGAGAAGCATGGTGCATGGGGTGCAGGAGAAGCATGGTGCATGGGGCGCAGGAGAAGCATGGGGCTCGGGGCGCTGGAGAAGCATGGGGCTCGGGGCGCAGGAGAAGCATGGGGCTCGGGGCACAGGAGAAGCATGGGGCTCGGGGCGCTGGAGAAGCATTTGGCTCGGGGCGCTGGAGAAGCATGGTGCATGGGGCGCAGGAGAAGCATGGTGCATGGGGCGCAGGAGAAGCATGGGGCTCGGGGCGCAGGAGAAGCATGGGGCTCGGGGCGCAGGAGAAGCATGGGGCTCGGGGCGCAGGAGAAGCATGGGGCTCGGGGCGCTGGAGAAGCATGGTGCACGGGGTGCAGGAGAAGCATGGGGCTCGGGGCGCAGGAGAAGCATGGGGCTCGGGGCACAGGAGAAGCATGGGGCTCGGGCGCTGGAGAAGCATGGGCCTCGGGGCGCAGGAGAAGCATGGGGCTCGGGCGCAGGAGAAGCCAGGGGCTCAGGGAGCAGGAGAAGCATGGGGCACGGGGCGCAGGAGAAGCATGGGGCTCGGGGCGCTGGAGAAGCATGGGCCTCGGGGCGCAGGAGAAGCATGGGGCTCGGGCGCAGGAGAAGCATGGGGCTCGGGGCGCAGGGGAAGCATGGGGCTCGGGGCGCTGGAGAAGCATGGGCCTCGGGGCGCAGGAGAAGCATGGGGCTCGGGCGCAGGAGAAGCATGGGGCTCGGGGAGCAGGAGAAGCATGGGGCTCGGGGCACAGGAGAAGCATGGGGCTCGGGGCGCTGGAGAAGCATGGTGCATGGGGCGCAGGAGAAGCATGGGGCTCGGGGCACAGGAGAAGCATTGGGCTCGGGGCGCAGGAGAAGCATGGGGCTCGGGGCGCAGGAGAAGCATGGGGCTCGGGGCGCAGGAGAAGCATGGGGCTCGGGGCACTGGAGAAGCATGGTGTATGGGGCGCAGGAGAAGCATGGTGCATGGGGCGCAGGAGAAGCATGGGGCTCGGGGCGCAGGAGAAGCATGGGGCTCGGGTGCTGGAGAAGCATGGTGCATGGGGCGCAGGAGAAGCATGGGGCTCGGGTGCTGGAGAAGCATGGTGCATGGGGCGCAGGAGAAGCATGGGGCTCGGGTGCTGGAGAAGCATGGTGCATGGGGCGCAGGAGAAGCATGGGGCTCGGAGTGCAGGAGAAGCATGGGGCTCGGGGCGCTGGAGAAGCATGGGGCTCGGGGCGCAGGAGAAGCATGGGGCTCGGGGCGCTGGAGAAGCATGGTGCATGGGGCGCAGGAGAAGCATGGTGCATGGGGCGTAGGAGAAGCATGGGGCTCGGGGCGCAGGAGAAGCATGGTGCATGGGGCGCAGGAGAAGCATGGGGCTCGGGGCGCAGGAGAAGCATGGTGCATGGGGCGCAGGAGAAGCATGGGGCTCGGGGCGCAGGAGAAGCATGGGGCTTGGGGCGCAGGAGAAGCATGGGGCTCGGGGCGCTGGAGAAGCATGGTGCATGGGGCACAGGAGAAGCATGGGGCTCTGGGCCCTGGAGAAGCATGGTGCATGGGGTGCAGGAGAAGCATGGGGCTCAGGGCGCAGGAGAAGCATGGGGCTCGGGGTGCAGGAGAAGCATGGGGCTCGGGGCGCAGGAGAAGCATGGGGCTCAGGGCGCTGGAGCAGCATGGGGCTCGGGGCGCAGGAGAAGCATGGGGCTCAGGGCGCAGGAGAAGCATGGTGCATGGGGCGCAGGAGAAGCATGGGGCTTGGGGCGCAGGAGAAGCATGGGGCTAGGGACGCAGGAGAAGCATGGGGCTCGGGACGCTGGAGAAGCATGGGGCACGGGGCACAGGAGAAGCATGGTGCATGGGGCGCAGGAGAAGCATGGTGCGCAGGAGAAGCATGGGGCTCGGGGCGCAGGAGAAGCATGGGGCTTGGGGCGCTGGAGAAGCATGGTGCATGGGGCGCAGGAGAAGCATGGTGCGCAGGAGAAGCATGGGGCTCGGGGCGCAGGAGAATCATGGGGCTCGGGGCGCAGGAGAAGCATGGGGCTCGGGGCGCTGGAGAAGCATGGTGCATGGGGCGCAGGAGAAGCATGGGGCTCGGGGCGCAGGAGAAGCATGGGGCTCGTGGTGCTGGAGAAGCATGGTGCATGGGGCGCAGGAGAAGCATGGGGCTCTGGGCGCAGGAGAAGCATGGGGCTCGGGGCGCTGGAGAAGCTTGGTGTATGGGGCGCAGGAGAAGCATGGGGCTCGGGGCGCAGGAGAAGCATGGGGCTCGGGGCGCAGGAGAAGCATGGGGCTCGGGGCGCTGGAGAAGCATGGGGCATGGGGCGCAGGAGAAGCATGGTGCATGGGGCGCAGGAGAAGCATGGGGCTTGGGGCGCAGGAGAAGCATGGGGCTCGGGGTGCAGGAGAATCATGGGGCTCGGGGCGCAGGAGAAGCATGGGGCTTGGGGCGCTGGAGAAGCATGGGGCATGGGGCACAGGAGAAGCATGGTGCCTGTGGCGCAGGAGAAGCATGGGGCTCGGGGCGCAGGAGAAGCATGGGGCTCGGGGCGCAGGAGAAGCATGGGGCTCGGGCGCAGGAGAAGCATGGGGCTCGGGGCGCTGGAGAAGCATGGGGCATGGGGCACAGGAGAAGCATGGTGCCTGTGGCGCAGGAGAAGCATGGGGCTCGGGGCGCAGGAGAAGCATGGGGCACGGGGCGCTGGAGAAGCATGGTGCACGGGGCACAGGAGAAGCATGGGGCTCGGGGCGCAGGAGACGCATGGGGCTCGGAGCGCAGGAGAAGCATGGGGCATGGGGCGCAGGAGAAGCATGGTGCATGGGGCGCAGGAGAAGCATGGGGCTCGGGCGCAGGAGAAGCATGGGGCTCGGGGCGCTGGAGAAGCATGGGGCTCGGGTGCTGGAGAAGCATGGTGCATGGGGCGCAGGAGAAGCATGGTGCATGGGGCGCAGGAGAAGCATGGGGCTCGGGTGCTGGAGAAGCATGGTGCATGGGGCGCAGGAGAAGCATGGGGCTCGGGCGCTGGAGAAGCATGGGGCTCGGGCGCAGGAGAAGCATGGGGCTCGGGCGCAGGAGAAGCATGGGGCTCGGGGCGCTGGAGAAGCATGGGGCTCGGGTGCTGGAGAAGCATGGTGCATGTGGCGCAGGAGAAGCATGGTGCATGGGGCGCAGGAGAAGCATGGGGCTCGGGGCGCAGGAGAAGCATGGGGCTCGGAGCGCAGGAGAAGCATGGGGCTTGGGGCGCAGGAGAAGCATGGGGCTAGGGACGCAGGAGAAGCATGGGGCTCGGGACGCTGGAGAAGCATGGGGCACGGGGCACAGGAGAAGCATGGTGCATGGGGCGCAGGAGAAGCATGGTGCGCAGGAGAAGCATGGGGCTCGGGGCGCAGGAGAAGCATGGGGCTTGGGGCGCTGGAGAAGCATGGTGCATGGGGCGCAGGAGAAGCATGCTGCGCAGGAGAAGCATGGGGCTCGGGGCGCAGGAGAATCATGGGGCTCGGGGCGCAGGAGAAGCATGGGGCTCGGGGCGCTGGAGAAGCATGGTGCATGGGGCGCAGGAGAAGCATGGGGCTCGGGGCGCAGGAGAAGCATGGGGCTCGTGGTGCTGGAGAAGCATGGTGCATGGGGCGCAGGAGAAGCATGGGGCTCTGGGCGCAGGAGAAGCATGGGGCTCGGGGCGCTGGAGAAGCATGGTGTATGGGGCGCAGGAGAAGCATGGGGCTCGGGGCGCAGGAGAAGCATGGGGCTCGGGGCGCAGGAGAAGCATGGGGCTCGGGGCGCTGGAGAAGCATGGGGCATGGGGCGCAGGAGAAGCATGGTGCATGGGGCGCAGGAGAAGCATGGGGCTTGGGGCGCAGGAGAAGCATGGTGCATGGGGCGCAGGAGAAGCATGGGGCTCGGGGCGCAGGAGAAGCATGGGGCTCGGGGCGCTGTAGAAGCATGGTGCATGGGGCACAGGAGAAGCATGGGGCTCGGGGCGCAGGAGAAGCATGGGGCTCGGGTGCTGGAGAAGCATGGTGCATGGGGCGCAGGAGAAGCATGGGGCTCGGGCGCAGGAGAAGCATGGGGCTCGGGGCGCTGGAGAAGCATGGGGCTCGGGTGCTGGAGAAGCATGGTGCATGGGGCGCAGGAGAAGCATGGTGCATGGGGCGCAGGAGAAGCATGGGGCTCGGGTGCTGGAGAAGCATGGGGCTTGGGGCGCTGGAGAAGCATGGTGCATGGGGCGCAGGAGAAGCATGGTGCGCAGGAGAAGCATGGGGCTCGGGGCGCAGGAGAAGCATGGTGCGCAGGAGAAGCATGGGGCTCGGGGCGCAGGAGAAGCATGGGGCTTGGGGCGCTGGAGAAGCATGGGGCTCGGGGCGCTGGAGAAGCATGGTACATGGGGCGCAGGAGAAGCATGGTGCATGGGGCGCAGGAGAAGCATGGGGCTCGGGGCGCTGGAGAAGCATGGTGCATGGGGCACAGGAGAAGCATGGGGCTCTGGGCCCTGGAGAAGCATGGTGCATGGGGTGCAGGAGAAGCATGGGGCTCAGGGCGCAGGAGAAGCATGGGGCTCGGGGCTCTGGAGAAGCATGGGGCTCGGGGTGCAGGAGAAGCATGGGGCTCGGGGCGCAGGAGAAGCATGGGGCTCAGGGCGCTGGAGCAGCATGGGGCTCGGGGCGCAGGAGAAGCATGGTGCATGGGGCGCAGGAGAAGCATGGTGCATGGGGCGCAGGAGAAGCATGGGGCTCGGGGCGCAGGAGAAGCATGGTGCATGGGGCGCAGGAGAAGCATGGGGCTCGGGGCGCAGGAGAAGCATGGGGCTAGGGACACAGGAGAAGCATGGGGCTCGGGACGCTGGAGAAGCATGGGGCACAGGGCGCAGGAGAAGCATGGGGCTCGGGGCGCAGGAGAAGCATGGGGCTTGGGGCGCTGGAGAAGCATGGGCCTCGGGGCGCACGAGAAGCATGGGGCTCGGGCGCAGGAGAAGCATGGGGCTCGGGGCGCAGGAGAAGCATGGGGCTCGGGGCGCAGGAGAAGCATGGGGCTTGGGGCGCTGGAGAAGCATGGGCCTCTGGGCGCAGGAGAAGCATGGTGCATGGGGTGCAGGAGAAGCATGGGGCTCGGGGCACAGGAGAAGCATGGGGCTCGGGGCACTGGAGAAGCATTTTGCTCGGGGCGCTGGAGAAGCATGGTGCATGGGGCGCAGGAGAAGCATGGTGCATGGGGCGCAGGAGAAGCATGGGGCTCGGGGCGCAGGAGAAGCATGGGGCTCGGGGCGCAGGAGAAGCATGGGGCTCGGGGCGCAGGAGAAGCATGGGGCTCGGGGTGCAGGAGAAGCATGGGGCTCAGGGCGCAGGAGAAGCATGGGGCTCGGGGCGCTGGAGAAGCATGGGGCTCGGGGTGCAGGAGAAGCATGGGGCTCGGGGCGCATGAGAAGCATGGGGCTCAGGGCGCTGGAGCAGCATGGGGCTCGGGGCGCAGGAGAAGCATGGGGCTCGGGGCGCAGGAGAAGCATGGTGCATGGGGCGCAGGAGAAGCATGGTGCATGGGGCGCAGGAGAAGCATGGGGCTCGGGGCGCAGGAGAAGCATGGTGCATGGGGCGCAGGAGAAGCATGGGGCTCGGGGCGCAGGAGAAGCATGGGGCTTGGGGCGCAGGAGAAGCATGGGGCTCGGGGCGCTGGAGAAGCATGGGGCTCGGGGCGCTGGAGAAGCATGGTACATGGGGCGCAGGAGAAGCATGGTGCATGGGGCGCAGGAGAAGCATGGGGCTCGGGGCACAGGAGAAGCATGGGGCACGGGGCGCAGGAGAAGCATGGGGCTCGGGGCGCAGGAGAAGCATGGGGCTCGGGGCGCAGGAGAAGCATGGTGCTTGGGGCGCAGGAGAAGCATGGTGCATGGGGTGCAGGAGAAGCATGGTGCATGGGGCGCAGGAGAAGCATGGGGCTCGGGGCGCTGGAGAAGCATGGGGCTCGGGGCGCAGGAGAAGCATGGGGCTCGGGGCACAGGAGAAGCATGGGGCTCGGGCGCTGGAGAAGCATTTGGCTCGGGGCGCTGGAGAAGCATGGTGCATGGGGCGCAGGAGAAGCATGGTGCATGGGGCGCAGGAGAAGCATGGGGCTCGGGGCGCAGGAGAAGCATGGGGCTCGGGGCGCAGGAGAAGCATGGGGCTCGGGCGCAGGAGAAGCATGGGGCTCGGGGCGCTGGAGAAGCATGGTGCACGGGGTGCAGGAGAAGCATGGGGCTCGGGGCGCAGGAGAAGCATGGGGCTCGGGGCACAGGAGAAGCATGGGGCTCGGGCGCTGGAGAAGCATGGGCCTCGGGGCGCAGGAGAAGCATGGGGCTCGGGCGCAGGAGAAGCATGGGGCTCAGGGAGCAGGAGAAGCATGGGGCACGGGGCGCAGGAGAAGCATGGGGCTCGGGGCGCAGGAGAAGCATGGGGCTCGGGCGCAGGAGAAGCATGGGGCTCGGGGCGCAGGAGAAGCATGGGGCTCGGGCGCAGGAGAAGCATGGGGCTCGGGGCGCAGGAGAAGCATGGGGCTCGGGGCGCTGGAGAAGCATGGGCCTCGGGGCGCAGGAGAAGCATGGGGCTCGGGCGCAGGAGAAGCATGGTGCATGGGGCGCAGGAGAAGCATGGGGCTCGGGGCGCAGGAGAAGCATTGGGCTCGGGGCGCAGGAGAAGCATGGTGCATGGGGCGCAGGAGAAGCATGGGGCTCGGGGCGCAGGAGAAGCATGGGGCTCGGGGCACTGGAGAAGCATGGGGCTCGGGTGCTGGAGAAGCATGGTGCATGGGGCGCAGGAGAAGCATGGTGCATGGGGCGCAGGAGAAGCATGGGGCTCGGGTGCTGGAGAAGCATGGCGCATGGGGCGCAGGAGAAGCATGGGGCTCGGGTGCTGGAGAAGCATGGTGCATGGGGCGCAGGAGAAGCATGGGGCTCGGGTGCTGGAGAAGCATGGTGCATGGGGCGCAGGAGAAGCATGGGGCTCAGAGTGCAGGAGAAGCATGGGGCTCGGGGCGCTGGAGAAGCATGGGGCTCTGGGCGCAGGAGAAGCATGGGGCTCGGGGCGCTGGAGAAGCATGGTGCATGGGGCGCAGGAGAAGCATGGTGCATGGGGCGTAGGAGAAGCATGGGGCTCGGGGCGCAGGAGAAGCATGGTGCATGGGGCGCAGGAGAAGCATGGGGCTCGGGGCGCAGGAGAAGCATGGTGCATGGGGCGCAGGAGAAGCATGGGGCTCGGGGCGCAGGAGAAGCATGGGGCTTGGGGCGCAGGAGAAGCATGGGGCTCGGGGCGCTGGAGAAGCATGGGGCTCGGGGCGCTGGAGAAGCATGGGGCTCGGGGCGCTGGAGAAGCATGGTACATGGGGCGCTGGAGAAGCATGGTGCATGGGGCACAGGAGAAGCATGGGGCTCTGGGCCCTGGAGAAGCATGGTGCATGGGGTGCAGGAGAAGCATGGGGCTCAGGGCGCAGGAGAAGCATGGGGCTCGGGGCGCAGGAGAAGCATGGGGCTCAGGGCGCTGGAGCAGCATGGGGCTCGGGGCGCAGGAGAAGCATGGGGCTCAGGGCGCAGGAGAAGCATGGGGCTCAGGGCGCAGGAGAAGCATGGTGCATGGGGCGCAGGAGAAGCATGGGGCTTGGGGCGCAGGAGAAGCATGGGGCTAGGGACGCAGGAGAAGCATGGGGCTCGGGACGCTGGAGAAGCATGGGGCACGGGGCACAGGAGAAGCATGGTGCATGGGGCGCAGGAGAAGCATGGTGCGCAGGAGAAGCATGGGGCTCGGGGCGCAGGAGAAGCATGGGGCTTGGGGCGCTGGAGAAGCATGGTGCATGGGGCGCAGGAGAAGCATGGTGCGCAGGAGAAGCATGGGGCTCGGGGCGCAGGAGAATCATGGGGCTCGGGGCGCAGGAGAAGCATGGGGCTCGGGGCGCTGGAGAAGCATGGTGCATGGGGCGCAGGAGAAGCATGGGGCTCGGGGCGCAGGAGAAGCATGGGGCTCGTGGTGCTGGAGAAGCATGGTGCATGGGGCGCAGGAGAAGCATGGGGCTCTGGGCGCAGGAGAAGCATGGGGCTCGGGGCGCTGGAGAAGCTTGGTGTATGGGGCGCAGGAGAAGCATGGGGCTCGGGGCGCAGGAGAAGCATGGGGCTCGGGGCGCAGGAGAAGCATGGGGCTCGGGGCGCTGGAGAAGCATGGGGCATGGGGCGCAGGAGAAGCATGGTGCATGGGGCGCAGGAGAAGCATGGGGCTTGGGGCGCAGGAGAAGCATGGGGCTCGGGGTGCAGGAGAATCATGGGGCTCGGGGCGCAGGAGAAGCATGGGGCTCGGGGCGCTGGAGAAGCATGGGGCATGGGGCACAGGAGAAGCATGGTGCCTGTGGCGCAGGAGAAGCATGGGGCTCGGGGCGCAGGAGAAGCATGGGGCTCGGGGCGCAGGAGAATCATGGGGCTCGGGCGCAGGAGAAGCATGGGGCTCGGGGCGCTGGAGAAGCATGGGGCATGGGGCACAGGAGAAGCATGGTGCCTGTGGCGCAGGAGAAGCATGGGGCTCGGGGCGCAGGAGAAGCATGGGGCACGGGGCGCTGGAGAAGCATGGTGCACGGGGCACAGGAGAAGCATGGGGCTCGGGGCGCAGGAGACGCATGGGGCTCGGAGCGCAGGAGAAGCATGGGGCATGGGGCGCAGGAGAAGCATGGTGCATGGGGCGCAGGAGAAGCATGGGGCTCGGGGCGCAGGAGAAGCATGGGGCTCGGGGCGCTGTAGAAGCATGGTGCATGGGGCACAGGAGAAGCATGGGGCTCGGGGCGCAGGAGAAGCATGGGGCTCGGGTGCTGGAGAAGCATGGGGCTCGGAGCGCAGGAGAAGCATGGGGCTTGGGGCGCAGGAGAAGCATGGGGCTAGGGACGCAGGAGAAGCATGGGGCTCGGGACGCTGGAGAAGCATGGGGCACGGGGCACAGGAGAAGCATGGTGCATGGGGCGCAGGAGAAGCATGGTGCGCAGGAGAAGCATGGGGCTCGGGGCGCAGGAGAAGCATGGGGCTTGGGGCGCTGGAGAAGCATGGTGCATGGGGCGCAGGAGAAGCATGCTGCGCAGGAGAAGCATGGGGCTCGGGGCGCAGGAGAATCATGGGGCTCGGGGCGCAGGAGAAGCATGGGGCTCGGGGCGCTGGAGAAGCATGGTGCATGGGGCGCAGGAGAAGCATGGGGCTCGGGGCGCAGGAGAAGCATGGGGCTCGTGGTGCTGGAGAAGCATGGTGCATGGGGCGCAGGAGAAGCATGGGGCTCTGGGCGCAGGAGAAGCATGGGGCTCGGGGCGCTGGAGAAGCATGGTGTATGGGGCGCAGGAGAAGCATGGGGCTCGGGGCGCAGGAGAAGCATGGGGCTCGGGGCGCAGGAGAAGCATGGGGCTCGGGGCGCTGGAGAAGCATGGGGCATGGGGCGCAGGAGAAGCATGGTGCATGGGGCGCAGGAGAAGCATGGGGCTTGGGGCGCAGGAGAAGCATGGGGCTCGGGGTGCAGGAGAATCATGGGGCATGGGGCACAGGAGAAGCATGGTGCCTGTGGCGCAGGAGAAGCATGGGGCTCGGGGCGCAGGAGAAGCATGGGGCTCGGGGCGCAGGAGAATCATGGGGCTCGGGGCGCAGGAGAAGCATGGGGCTCGGGGCGCTGGAGAAGCATGGGGCATGGGGCACAGGAGAAGCATGGTGCCTGTGGCGCAGGAGAAGCATGGGGCTCGGGGCGCAGGAGAAGCATGGGGCACGGGGCGCTGGAGAAGCATGGTGCACGGGGCACAGGAGAAGCATGGGGCTCGGGGCGCAGGAGACGCATGGGGCTCGGAGCGCAGGAGAAGCATGGGGCATGGGGCGCAGGAGAAGCATGGTGCATGGGGCGCAGGAGAAGCATGGGGCTCGGGGCGCAGGAGAAGCATGGGGCTCGGGGCGCTGTAGAAGCATGGTGCATGGGGCACAGGAGAAGCATGGGGCTCGGGGCGCAGGAGAAGCATGGGGCTCGGGTGCTGGAGAAGCATGGTGCATGGGGCGCAGGAGAAGCATGGGGCTCGGGCGCAGGAGAAGCATGGGGCTCGGGGCGCTGGAGAAGCATGGGGCTCGGGTGCTGGAGAAGCATGGTGCATGGGGCGCAGGAGAAGCATGGTGCATGGGGCGCAGGAGAAGCATGGGGCTCGGGCGCTGGAGAAGCATGGTGCATGGGGCGCAGGAGAAGCATGGGGCTCGGGCGCTGGAGAAGCATGGGGCTCGGGCGCAGGAGAAGCATGGGGCTCGGGCGCAGGAGAAGCATGGGGCTCGGGGCGCTGGAGAAGCATGGGGCTCGGGTGCTGGAGAAGCATGGTGCATGGGGCGCAGGAGAAGCATGGTGCATGGGGCGCAGGAGAAGCATGGGGCTCGGGGCGCAGGAGAAGCATGGGGCTCGGAGCGCAGGAGAAGCATGGGGCTCGGGGTGCTGGAGAAGCATGGGGCTCGGGGCGCAGGAGAAGCATGGGGCTCGGGGCGCTGGAGAAGCATGGTGCATGGGGCGCAGGAGAAGCATGGGGCTCGGGGCGCTGGAGAAGCATGGGGCTCGGGTGCTGGAGAAGCATGGTGCATGGGGTGCAGGAGAAGCATGGTGCATGGGGCGTAGGAGAAGCATGGGGCTCGGGGCGCAGGAGAAGCATGGTGCATGGGGCGCAGGAGAAGCATGGGGCTCGGGGCGCAGGAGAAGCATGGGGCTCGGGGCGCAGGAGAAGCATGGGGCTCGGAGCGCAGGAGAAGCATGGGGCTCGGGGCGCTGGAGAAGCATGGGGCTCGGGGCGCAGGAGAAGCATGGGGCTCGGGGCGCTGGAGAAGCATGGTGCATGGGGCGCAGGAGAAGCATGGTGCATGGGGCGTAGGAGAAGCATGGGGCTCGGGGCGCAGGAGAAGCATGGTGCATGGGGCGCAGGAGAAGCATGGGGCTCGGGGCGCAGGAGAAGCATGGTGCATGGGGCGCAGGAGAAGCATGGGGCTCGGGGCGCAGGAGAAACATGGGGCTTGGGGCGCAGGAGAAGCATGGGGCTCGGGGCGCTGGAGAAGCATGGGGCTCGGGGCGCTGGAGAAGCATGGTACATGGGGCGCAGGAGAAGCATGGTGCATGGGGCGCAGGAGAAGCATGGGGCTCGGGGCGCTGGAGAAGCATGGTGCATGGGGCACAGGAGAAGCATGGGGCTCTGGGCCCTGGAGAAGCATGGTGCATGGGGTGCAGGAGAAGCATGGGGCTCGGGACGCTGGAGAAGCATGGGGCACGGGGCGCAGGAGAAGCATGGGGCTCGGGGCGCAGGAGAAGCATGGGGCTTGGGGCGCTGGAGAAGCATGGGCCTCAGGGCGCAGGAGAAGCATGGGGCTCGGGCGCAGGAGAAGCATGGGGCTCGGGGAGCAGGAGAAGCATGGGGCTCGGGGCACTGGAGAAGCATTTGGCTCGGGGCGCTGGAGAAGCATGGTGCATGGGGCGCAGGAGAAGCATGGTGCATGGGGCGCAGGATAAGCATGGGGCTCGGGGCGCAGGAGAAGCATGGGGCTCAGGGCGCAGGAGAAGCATGGTGTATGGGGCGCAGGAGAAGCATGGGGCTCGGGGCGCAGGAGAAGCATGGGGCTCAGGGCGCAGGAGAAGCATGGGGCATGGGGCGCAGGAGAAGCATGGTGCATGGGGCGCAGGAGAAGCATGGGGCTTGGGGCGAAGGAGAAGCATGGTGTATGGGGCGCAGGAGAAGCATGGGGCTCGGGGCGCAGGAGAAGCATGGGGCTCGGGGCGCTGGAGCAGCATGGGGCTCGGGGCGCTGGAGAAGCATGGGGCTCGGGGCGCTGGAGAAGCATGGTGCATGGGGCGCAGGAGAAGCATGGGGCTTGGGGCGCAGGAGAAGCATGGGGCTCGTGGTGCTGGAGAAGCATGGTGCGCAGGAGAAGCATGGGGCTCTGGGCGCAGGAGAAGCATGGGGCTCGGGGCGCTGGAGAAGCATGGTGTATGGGGCGCAGGAGAAGCATGGGGCTCGGGGCGCAGGAGAAGCATGGGGCTCGGGGCGCAGGAGAAGCATGGGGCTCGGGGCGCTGGAGAAGCATGGTGCATGGGGCGCAGGAGAAGCATGGGGCTTGGGGCGCAGGAGAAGCATGGTGTATGGGGCGCAGGAGAAGCATGGGGCTCGGGGCGCAGGAGAATCATGGGGCTCGGGGCGCAGGAGAAGCATGGGGCTCGGGGCGCTGGAGAAGCATGGGGCATGGGGCACAGGAGAAGCATGGTGCCTGTGGCGCAGGAGAAGCATGGGGCTCGGGGCGCAGGAGAAGCATGGGGCACGGGGCGCTGGAGAAGCATGGTGCACGGGGCACAGGAGAAGCATGGGGCTCGGGGCGCAGGAGACGCATGGGGCTCGGAGCGCAGGAGAAGCATGGGGCATGGGGCGCAGGAGAAGCATGGTGCATGGGGCGCAGGAGAAGCATGGGGCTCGGGGCGCAGGAGAAGCATGGGGCTCGGGGCGCTGGAGAAGCATGGTGCATGGGGCGCAGGAGAAGCATGGGGCTCGGGTGCTGGAGAAGCATGGTGCATGGGGCGCAGGAGAAGCATGGGGCTCGGGCGCAGGAGAAGCATGGGGCTCGGGGCGCTGGAGAAGCATGGGGCTCGGGTGCTGGAGAAGCATGGTGCATGGGGCGCAGGAGAAGCATGGTGCATGGGGCGCAGGAGAAGCATGGGGCTCGGGTGCTGGAGAAGCATGGTGCATGGGGCGCAGGAGAAGCATGGGGCTCGGGCGCTGGAGAAGCATGGGGCTCGGGCGCAGGAGAAGCATGGGGCTCGGGCGCAGGAGAAGCATGGGGCTCGGGGCGCTGGAGAAGCATGGGGCTCGGGTGCTGGAGAAGCATGGTGCATGGGGTGCAGGAGAAGCATGGTGCATGGGGCGCAGGAGAAGCATGGTGCATGGGGCGCAGGAGAAGCATGGGGCTCGGGGCGCAGGAGAAGCATGGGGCTCGGAGCGCAGGAGAAGCATGGGGCTCGGGGCGCTGGAGAAGCATGGGGCTCGGGGCGCAGGAGAAGCATGGGGCTCGGGGCGCTGGAGAAGCATGGTGCATGGGGCGCAGGAGAACCATGGGGCTCGGGGCGCTGGAGAAGCATGGGGCTCGGGTGCTGGAGAAGCATGGTGCATGGGGTGCAGGAGAAGCATGGTGCATGGGGCGCAGGAGAAGCATGGTGCATGGGGCGCAGGAGAAGCATGGGGCTCGGGGCGCAGGAGAAGCATGGGGCTCGGAGCGCAGGAGAAGCATGGGGCTCGGGGCGCTGGAGAAGCATGGGGCTCGGGGCGCAGGAGAAGCATGGGGCTCGGGGCGCTGGAGAAGCATGGTGCATGGGGCGCAGGAGAAGCATGGTGCATGGGGCGTAGGAGAAGCATGGGGCTCAGGGCGCAGGAGAAGCATGGTGCATGGGGCGCAGGAGAAGCATGGGGCTCGGGGCGCAGGAGAAGCATGGTGCATGGGGCGCAGGAGAAGCATGGGGCTCGGGGCGCAGGAGAAGCATGGGGCTTGTGGCGCAGGAGAAGCATGGGGCTCGGGGCGCTGGAGAAGCATGGGGCTCGGGGCGCTGGAGAAGCATGGTACATGGGGCGCAGGAGAAGCATGGTGCATGGGGCGCAGGAGAAGCATGGGGCTCGGGGCGCTGGAGAAGCATGGTGCATGGGGCACAGGAGAAGCATGGGGCTCTGGGCCCTGGAGAAGCATGGTGCATGGGGTGCAGGAGAAGCATGGGGCTCGGGACGCTGGAGAAGCATGGGGCACGGGGCGCAGGAGAAGCATGGGGCTCGGGGCGCAGGAGAAGCATGGGGCTTGGGGCGCTGGAGAAGCATGGGCCTCGGGGCGCAGGAGAAGCATGGGGCTCGGGCGCAGGAGAAGCATGGGGCTCGGGGAGCAGGAGAAGCATGGGGCACGGGGCGCAGGAGAAGCATGGGGCTCGGGGCGCAGGAGAAGCATGGTGCTTGGGGCGCAGGAGAAGCATGGGGCTGGGGGCACAGGAGAAGCATGGGGCTCGGGGCACTGGAGAAGCATTTGGCTCGGGGCGCTGGAGAAGCATGGTGCATGGGGCGCAGGAGAAGCATGGTGCATGGGGCGCAGGATAAGCATGGGGCTCGGGGCGCAGGAGAAGCATGGGGCTCGGGGCGCAGGAGAAGCATGGTGTATGGGGCGCAGGAGAAGCATGGGGCTCGGGGCGCAGGAGAAGCATGGGGCTCGGGGCGCAGGAGAAGCATGGGGCATGGGGCGCAGGAGAAGCATGGTGCATGGGGCGCAGGAGAAGCATGGGGCTTGGGGCGAAGGAGAAGCATGGTGTATGGGGCGCAGGAGAAGCATGGGGCTCGGGGCGCAGGAGAAGCATGGGGCTCGGGGCGCTGGAGCAGCATGGGGCTCGGGGCGCTGGAGAAGCATGGTGCATGGGGCACAGGAGAAGCATGGGGCTCGGGGCGCAGGAGAAGCATGGGGCTCGGGGCGCTGGAGAAGCATGGTGCATGGGGCACAGGAGAAGCATGGGGCTCGGGGCGCAGGAGAAGCATGGGGCTCGGGTGCTGGAGAAGCATGGTGCATGGGGCGCAGGAGAAGCATGGGGCACGTTGCGCTGGAGAAGCATGGGGCTCGGGTGCTGGAGAAGCATGGTGCATGGGGCGCAGGAGAAGCATGGTGCATGGGGCGCAGGAGAAGCATGGGGCTCGGGGCGCAGGAGAAGCATGGGGCTCGGGTGCTGGAGAAGCATGGTGCATGGGGCGCAGGAGAAGCATGGGGCTCGGGGCGCAGGAGAAGCATGGGGCTCGGGGCGCTGGAGAAGCATGGGGCTCGGGTGCTGGAGAAGCATGGTGCATGGGGCGCAGGAGAAGCATGGTGCATGGGGCGTAGGAGAAGCATGGGCCTCGGGGCGCAGGAGAAGCATGGGGCTTGGGGCGCTGGAGAAGCATGGGCCTCGGGGCGCAGGAGAAGCATGGGGCTCGGGCGCAGGAGAAGCATGGGGCTCGGGGAGCAGGAGAAGCATGGGGCACGGGGCGCAGGAGAAGCATGGGGCTCGGGGCGCAGGAGAAGCATGGTGCTTGGGGCGCAGGAGAAGCATGGGGCTCGGGGCACAGGAGAAGCATGGGGCTCGGGGCACTGGAGAAGCATTTGGCTCGGGGCGCTGGAGAAGCATGGTGCATGGGGCGCAGGAGAAGCATGGTGCATGGGGCGCAGGATAAGCATGGGGCTCGGGGCGCAGGAGAAGCATGGGGCTCGGGGCGCAGGAGAAGCATGGTGTATGGGCCGCAGGAGAAGCATGGGGCTCGGGGCGCAGGAGAAGCATGGGGCTCGGGGCGCAGGAGAAGCATGGGGCATGGGGCGCAGGAGAAGCATGGTGCATGGGGCGCAGGAGAAGCATGGGGCTTGGGGCGAAGGAGAAGCATGGTGTATGGGGCGCAGGAGAAGCATGGGGCTCGGGGCGCAGGAGAATCATGGGGCTCGGGGCGCAGGAGAAGCATGGGGCTCGGGGCGCTGGAGAAGCATGGGGCTCGGGTGCTGGAGAAGCATGGTGCATGGGGTGCAGGAGAAGCATGGTGCATGGGGCGTAGGAGAAGCATGGGCCTCGGGGCGCAGGAGAAGCATGGGGCTTGGGGCGCTGGAGAAGCATGGGCCTCGGGGCGCAGGAGAAGCATGGGGCTCGGGCGCAGGAGAAGCATGGGGCTCGGGGAGCAGGAGAAGCATGGGGCACGGGGCGCAGGAGAAGCATGGGGCTCGGGGCGCAGGAGAAGCATGGTGCTTGGGGCGCAGGAGAAGCATGGGGCTCGGGGCACAGGAGAAGCATGGGGCTCGGGGCACTGGAGAAGCATTTGGCTCGGGGCGCTGGAGAAGCATGGTGCATGGGGCGCAGGAGAAGCATGGTGCATGGGGCGCAGGATAAGCATGGGGCTCGGGGCGCAGGAGAAGCATGGGGCTCGGGGCGCAGGAGAAGCATGGTGTATGGGCCGCAGGAGAAGCATGGGGCTCGGGGCGCAGGAGAAGCATGGGGCTCGGGGCGCAGGAGAAGCATGGGGCATGGGGCGCAGGAGAAGCATGGTGCATGGGGCGCAGGAGAAGCATGGGGCTTGGGGCGAAGGAGAAGCATGGTGTATGGGGCGCAGGAGAAGCATGGGGCTCGGGGCGCAGGAGAATCATGGGGCTCGGGGCGCAGGAGAAGCATGGGGCTCGGGGCGCTGGAGAAGCATGGGGCATGGGGCACAGGAGAAGCATGGTGCCTGGGGCGCAGGAGAAGCATGGGGCTCGGGGCGCAGGAGAAGCATGGGGCACGGGGCGCTGGAGAAGCATGGTGCACGGGGCACAGGAGAAGCATGGGGCTCGGGGCGCAGGAGACGCATGGGGCTCAGAGCGCAGGAGAAGCATGGGGCATGGGGCGCAGGAGAAGCATGGTGCATGGGGCGCAGGAGAAGCATGGGGCTCGGGGCGCAGGAGAAGCATGGGGCTCGGGGCGCTGGAGAAGCATGGTGCATGGGGCACAGGAGAAGCATGGGGCTCGGGCGCAGGAGAAGCATGGGGCTCGGGTGCTGGAGAAGCATGGTGCATGGGGCGCAGGAGAAGCATGGGGCTCGGGGCGCAGGAGAAGCATGGGGCTCGGGGCGCTGGAGAAGCATGGGGCTCGGGTGCTGGAGAAGCATGGTGCATGGGGCGCAGGAGAAGCATGGTGCATGGGGCGCAGGAGAAGCATGGGGCTCGGGTGCTGGAGAAGCATGGTGCATGGGGCGCAGGAGAAGCATGGGGCTTGGGCGCTGGAGAAGCATGGGGCTCGGGCGCAGGAGAAGCATGGGGCTCGGGCGCAGGAGAAGCATGGGGCTCGGGGCGCAGGAGAAGCATGGGGCTCGGAGCGCAGGAGAAGCATGGGGCTCGGTGCGCTGGAGAAGCATGGGGCATGGGGCGCAGGAGAAGCATGGTGCATGGGGCGCAGGAGAAGCATGGGGCTCGGGGCGCAGGAGAAGCATGGGGCTCGGGGCGCTGGAGAAGCATAGGGCTCGGGTGCTGGAGAAGCACGGTGCATGGGGCGCAGGAGAAGCATGGGGCTTGGGGCGCAGGAGAAGCATGGGGCTCGGGGCGCAGGAGAAGCATGGGGCTCGGGGCGCTGGAGAAGCATGGTGCATGGGGCACAGGAGAAGCATGGGGCTCGGGGCGCAGGAGAAGCATGGGGCTCGGGTGCTGGAGAAGCATGGTGCATGGGGCGCAGGAGAAGCATGGGGCTCGGGGCGCAGGAGAAGCATGGGGCACGTTGCGCTGGAGAAGCATGGGGCTCGGGTGCTGGAGAAGCATGGCGCATGGGGCGCAGGAGAAGCATGGGGCTCGGGGCGCAGGAGAAGCATGGGGCTCGGAGCGCAGGAGAAGCATGGGGCTCGGGGTGCTGGAGAAGCATGGGGCTCGGGGCGCAGGAGAAGCATGGGGCTCGGGGCGCTGGAGAAGCATGGTGCATGGGGCGCAGGAGAAGCATGGGGCTCGGGGCGCTGGAGAAGCATGGGGCTCGGGTGCTGGAGAAGCATGGTGCATGGGGTGCAGGAGAAGCATGGTGCATGGGGCGCAGGAGAAGCATGGTGCATGGGGCGCAGGAGAAGCATGGGGCTCGGGGCGCAGGAGAAGCATGGGGCTCGGAGCGCAGGAGAAGCATGGGGCTCGGGGCGCTGGAGAAGCATGGGGCTCGGGGCGCAGGAGAAGCATGGGGCTCGGGGCGCTGGAGAAGCATGGTGCATGGGGCGCAGGAGAAGCATGGTGCATGGGGCGTAGGAGAAGCATGGGGCTCGGGGCGCAGGAGAAGCATGGTGCATGGGGCGCAGGAGAAGCATGGGGCTCGGGGCGCAGGAGAAGCATGGGGCTCGGGGCGCAGGAGAAGCATGGGGCTCGGAGCGCTGGAGAAGCATGGTGCATGGGGCGCAGGAGAAGCATGGTGCATGGGGCGTAGGAGAAGCATGGGGCTCGGGGCGCAGGAGAAGCATGGTGCATGGGGCGCAGGAGAAGCATGGGGCTCGGGGCGCAGGAGAAGCATGGTGCATGGGGCGCAGGAGAAGCATGGGGCTCGGGGCGCAGGAGAAACATGGGGCTTGGGGCGCAGGAGAAGCATGGGGCTCGGGGCGCTGGAGAAGCATGGGGCTCGGGGCGCTGGAGAAGCATGGTACATGGGGCGCAGGAGAAGCATGGTGCATGGGGCGCAGGAGAAGCATGGGGCTCGGGGCGCTGGAGAAGCATGGTGCATGGGGCACAGGAGAAGCATGGGGCTCTGGGCCCTGGAGAAGCATGGTGCATGGGGTGCAGGAGAAGCATGGGGCTCGGGACGCTGGAGAAGCATGGGGCACGGGGCGCAGGAGAAGCATGGGGCTCGGGGCGCAGGAGAAGCATGGGGCTTGGGGCGCTGGAGAAGCATGGGCCTCAGGGCGCAGGAGAAGCATGGGGCTCGGGCGCAGGAGAAGCATGGGGCTCGGGGAGCAGGAGAAGCATGGGGCTCGGGGCACTGGAGAAGCATTTGGCTCGGGGCGCTGGAGAAGCATGGTGCATGGGGCGCAGGAGAAGCATGGTGCATGGGGCGCAGGATAAGCATGGGGCTCGGGGCGCAGGAGAAGCATGGGGCTCAGGGCGCAGGAGAAGCATGGTGTATGGGGCGCAGGAGAAGCATGGGGCTCGGGGCGCAGGAGAAGCATGGGGCTCAGGGCGCAGGAGAAGCATGGGGCATGGGGCGCAGGAGAAGCATGGTGCATGGGGCGCAGGAGAAGCATGGGGCTTGGGGCGAAGGAGAAGCATGGTGTATGGGGCGCAGGAGAAGCATGGGGCTCGGGGCGCAGGAGAAGCATGGGGCTCGGGGCGCTGGAGCAGCATGGGGCTCGGGGCGCTGGAGAAGCATGGGGCTCGGGGCGCTGGAGAAGCATGGTGCATGGGGCGCAGGAGAAGCATGGGGCTTGGGGCGCAGGAGAAGCATGGGGCTCGTGGTGCTGGAGAAGCATGGTGCGCAGGAGAAGCATGGGGCTCTGGGCGCAGGAGAAGCATGGGGCTCGGGGCGCTGGAGAAGCATGGTGTATGGGGCGCAGGAGAAGCATGGGGCTCGGGGCGCAGGAGAAGCATGGGGCTCGGGGCGCAGGAGAAGCATGGGGCTCGGGGCGCTGGAGAAGCATGGGGCATGGGGCGCAGGAGAAGCATGGTGCATGGGGCGCAGGAGAAGCATGGGGCTTGGGGCGCAGGAGAAGCATGGTGTATGGGGCGCAGGAGAAGCATGGGGCTCGGGGCGCAGGAGAATCATGGGGCTCGGGGCGCAGGAGAAGCATGGGGCTCGGGGCGCTGGAGAAGCATGGGGCATGGGGCACAGGAGAAGCATGGTGCCTGTGGCGCAGGAGAAGCATGGGGCTCGGGGCGCAGGAGAAGCATGGGGCACGGGGCGCTGGAGAAGCATGGTGCACGGGGCACAGGAGAAGCATGGGGCTCGGGGCGCAGGAGACGCATGGGGCTCGGAGCGCAGGAGAAGCATGGGGCATGGGGCGCAGGAGAAGCATGGTGCATGGGGCGCAGGAGAAGCATGGGGCTCGGGGCGCAGGAGAAGCATGGGGCTCGGGGCGCTGGAGAAGCATGGTGCATGGGGCGCAGGAGAAGCATGGGGCTCGGGTGCTGGAGAAGCATGGTGCATGGGGCGCAGGAGAAGCATGGGGCTCGGGCGCAGGAGAAGCATGGGGCTCGGGGCGCTGGAGAAGCATGGGGCTCGGGTGCTGGAGAAGCATGGTGCATGGGGCGCAGGAGAAGCATGGTGCATGGGGCGCAGGAGAAGCATGGGGCTCGGGTGCTGGAGAAGCATGGTGCATGGGGCGCAGGAGAAGCATGGGGCTCGGGCGCTGGAGAAGCATGGGGCTCGGGCGCAGGAGAAGCATGGGGCTCGGGCGCAGGAGAAGCATGGGGCTCGGGGCGCTGGAGAAGCATGGGGCTCGGGTGCTGGAGAAGCATGGTGCATGGGGTGCAGGAGAAGCATGGTGCATGGGGCGCAGGAGAAGCATGGTGCATGGGGCGCAGGAGAAGCATGGGGCTCGGGGCGCAGGAGAAGCATGGGGCTCGGAGCGCAGGAGAAGCATGGGGCTCGGGGCGCTGGAGAAGCATGGGGCTCGGGGCGCAGGAGAAGCATGGGGCTCGGGGCGCTGGAGAAGCATGGTGCATGGGGCGCAGGAGAAGCATGGGGCTCGGGGCGCTGGAGAAGCATGGGGCTCGGGTGCTGGAGAAGCATGGTGCATGGGGTGCAGGAGAAGCATGGTGCATGGGGCGCAGGAGAAGCATGGTGCATGGGGCGCAGGAGAAGCATGGGGCTCGGGGCGCAGGAGAAGCATGGGGCTCGGAGCGCAGGAGAAGCATGGGGCTCGGGGCGCTGGAGAAGCATGGGGCTCGGGGCGCAGGAGAAGCATGGGGCTCGGGGCGCTGGAGAAGCATGGTGCATGGGGCGCAGGAGAAGCATGGTGCATGGGGCGTAGGAGAAGCATGGGGCTCAGGGCGCAGGAGAAGCATGGTGCATGGGGCGCAGGAGAAGCATGGGGCTCGGGGCGCAGGAGAAGCATGGTGCATGGGGCGCAGGAGAAGCATGGGGCTCGGGGCGCAGGAGAAGCATGGGGCTTGTGGCGCAGGAGAAGCATGGGGCTCGGGGCGCTGGAGAAGCATGGGGCTCGGGGCGCTGGAGAAGCATGGTACATGGGGCGCAGGAGAAGCATGGTGCATGGGGCGCAGGAGAAGCATGGGGCTCGGGGCGCTGGAGAAGCATGGTGCATGGGGCACAGGAGAAGCATGGGGCTCTGGGCCCTGGAGAAGCATGGTGCATGGGGTGCAGGAGAAGCATGGGGCTCGGGACGCTGGAGAAGCATGGGGCACGGGGCGCAGGAGAAGCATGGGGCTCGGGGCGCAGGAGAAGCATGGGGCTTGGGGCGCTGGAGAAGCATGGGCCTCGGGGCGCAGGAGAAGCATGGGGCTCGGGCGCAGGAGAAGCATGGGGCTCGGGGAGCAGGAGAAGCATGGGGCATGGGGCGCAGGAGAAGCATGGGGCTCGGGGCGCAGGAGAAGCATGGTGCTTGGGGCGCAGGAGAAGCATGGGGCTCGGGGCACAGGAGAAGCATGGGGCTCGGGGCACTGGAGAAGCATTTGGCTCGGGGCGCTGGAGAAGCATGGTGCATGGGGCGCAGGAGAAGCATGGTGCATGGGGCGCAGGATAAGCATGGGGCTCGGGGCGCAGGAGAAGCATGGGGCTCGGGGCGCAGGAGAAGCATGGTGTATGGGGCGCAGGAGAAGCATGGGGCTCGGGGCGCAGGAGAAGCATGGGGCTCGGGGCGCAGGAGAAGCATGGGGCATGGGGCGCAGGAGAAGCATGGTGCATGGGGCGCAGGAGAAGCATGGGGCTTGGGGCGAAGGAGAAGCATGGTGTATGGGGCGCAGGAGAAGCATGGGGCTCGGGGCGCAGGAGAAGCATGGGGCTCGGGGCGCTGGAGCAGCATGGGGCTCGGGGCGCTGGAGAAGCATGGTGCATGGGGCACAGGAGAAGCATGGGGCTCGGGGCGCAGGAGAAGCATGGGGCTCGGGGCGCTGGAGAAGCATGGTGCATGGGGCACAGGAGAAGCATGGGGCTCGGGGCGCAGGAGAAGCATGGGGCTCGGGTGCTGGAGAAGCATGGTGCATGGGGCGCAGGAGAAGCATGGGGCTCGGGGCGCAGGAGAAGCATGGGGCACGTTGCGCTGGAGAAGCATGGGGCTCGGGTGCTGGAGAAGCATGGTGCATGGGGCGCAGGAGAAGCATGGTGCATGGGGCGCAGGAGAAGCATGGGGCTCGGGGCGCAGGAGAAGCATGGGGCTCGGGTGCTGGAGAAGCATGGTGCATGGGGCGCAGGAGAAGCATGGGGCTCGGGGCGCAGGAGAAGCATGGGGCTCGGGGCGCTGGAGAAGCATGGGGCTCGGGTGCTGGAGAAGCATGGTGCATGGGGCACAGGAGAAGCATGGTGCATGGGGCGTAGGAGAAGCATGGGCCTCGGGGCGCAGGAGAAGCATGGGGCTTGGGGCGCTGGAGAAGCATGGGCCTCGGGGCGCAGGAGAAGCATGGGGCTCGGGCGTAGGAGAAGCATGGGGCTCGGGGAGCAGGAGAAGCATGGGGCACGGGGCGCAGGAGAAGCATGGGGCTCGGGGCGCAGGAGAAGCATGGTGCTTGGGGCGCAGGAGAAGCATGGGGCTCGGGGCACAGGAGAAGCATGGGGCTCGGGGCACTGGAGAAGCATTTGGCTCGGGGCGCTGGAGAAGCATGGTGCATGGGGCGCAGGAGAAGCATGGTGCATGGGGCGCAGGATAAGCATGGGGCTCGGGGCGCAGGAGAAGCATGGGGCTCGGGGCGCAGGAGAAGCATGGTGTATGGGCCGCAGGAGAAGCATGGGGCTCGGGGCGCAGGAGAAGCATGGGGCTCGGGGCGCAGGAGAAGCATGGGGCATGGGGCGCAGGAGAAGCATGGTGCATGGGGCGCAGGAGAAGCATGGGGCTTGGGGCGAAGGAGAAGCATGGTGTATGGGGCGCAGGAGAAGCATGGGGCTCGGGGCGCAGGAGAATCATGGGGCTCGGGGCGCAGGAGAAGCATGGGGCTCGGGGCGCTGGAGAAGCATGGGGCTCGGGTGCTGGAGAAGCATGGTGCATGGGGTGCAGGAGAAGCATGGTGCATGGGGCGTAGGAGAAGCATGGGCCTCGGGGCGCAGGAGAAGCATGGGGCTTGGGGCGCTGGAGAAGCATGGGCCTCGGGGCGCAGGAGAAGCATGGGGCTCGGGCGCAGGAGAAGCATGGGGCTCGGGGAGCAGGAGAAGCATGGGGCACGGGGCGCAGGAGAAGCATGGGGCTCGGGGCGCAGGAGAAGCATGGTGCTTGGGGCGCAGGAGAAGCATGGGGCTCGGGGCACAGGAGAAGCATGGGGCTCGGGGCACTGGAGAAGCATTTGGCTCGGGGCGCTGGAGAAGCATGGTGCATGGGGCGCAGGAGAAGCATGGTGCATGGGGCGCAGGATAAGCATGGGGCTCGGGGCGCAGGAGAAGCATGGGGCTCGGGGCGCAGGAGAAGCATGGTGTATGGGCCGCAGGAGAAGCATGGGGCTCGGGGCGCAGGAGAAGCATGGGGCTCGGGGCGCAGGAGAAGCATGGGGCATGGGGCGCAGGAGAAGCATGGTGCATGGGGCGCAGGAGAAGCATGGGGCTTGGGGCGAAGGAGAAGCATGGTGTATGGGGCGCAGGAGAAGCATGGGGCTCGGAGCGCAGGAGAAGCATGGGGCTCGGGTGCTGGAGAAGCATGGTGCATGGGGCGCAGGAGAAGCATGGGGCTCGGGGCGCAGGAGAAGCATGGGGCTCGGGGCGCTGGAGAAGCATGGTGCATGGGGCACAGGAGAAGCATGGGGCTCGGGCGCAGGAGAAGCATGGGGCTCGGGTGCTGGAGAAGCATGGTGCATGGGGCGCAGGAGAAGCATGGGGCTCGGGGCGCAGGAGAAGCATGGGGCTCGGGGCGCTGGAGAAGCATGGGGCTCGGGTGCTGGAGAAGCATGGTGCATGGGGCGCAGGAGAAGCATGGTGCATGGGGCGCAGGAGAAGCATGGGGCTCGGGTGCTGGAGAAGCATGGTGCATGGGGCGCAGGAGAAGCATGGGGCTCGGGCGCTGGAGAAGCATGGGGCTCGGGCGCAGGAGAAGCATGGGGCTCGGGCGCAGGAGAAGCATGGGGCTCGGGGCGCTGGAGAAGCATGGGGCTCGGGTGCTGGAGAAGCATGGTGCATGGGGTGCAGGAGAAGCATGGTGCATGGGGCGCAGGAGAAGCATGGTGCATGGGGCGCAGGAGAAGCATGGGGCTCGGGGCGCAGGAGAAGCATGGGGCTCGGAGCGCAGGAGAAGCATGGGGCTCGGTGCGCTGGAGAAGCATGGGGCATGGGGCGCAGGAGAAGCATGGTGCATGGGGCGCAGGAGAAGCATGGGGCTCGGGGCGCAGGAGAAGCATGGGGCTCGGGGCGCTGGAGAAGCATAGGGCTCGGGTGCTGGAGAAGCACGGTGCATGGGGCGCAGGAGAAGCATGGGGCTTGGGGCGCAGGAGAAGCATGGGGCTCGGGGCGCAGGAGAAGCATGGGGCTCGGGGCGCTGGAGAAGCATGGGGCTCGGGGCACAGGAGAAGCATGGGGCTTGGGGCGCAGGAGAAGCATGGGGCTCGGGGCGCTGGAGAAGCATGGGGCTCGGGGCGCTGGAGAAGCATGGTACATGGGGCGCAGGAGAAGCATGGTGCATGGGGCGCAGGAGAAGCATGGGGCTCGGGGCACAGGAGAAGCATGGGGCTTGGGGCGCAGGAGAAGCATGGGGCTCGGGGCGCTGGAGAAGCATGGGGCTCGGGGCGCTGGAGAAGCATGGTACATGGGGCGCAGGAGAAGCATGGTGCATGGGGCGCAGGAGAAGCATGGGGCTCGGGGCGCTGGAGAAGCATGGTGCATGGGGCACAGGAGAAGCATGGGGCTCTGGGCCCTGGAGAAGCATGGTGCATGGGGTGCAGGAGAAGCATGGGGCTCAGGGCGCAGGAGAAGCATGGGGCTCGGGGCTCTGGAGAAGCATGGGGCTCGGGGTGCAGGAGAAGCATGGGGCTCGGGGCGCAGGAGAAGCATGGGGCTCAGGGCGCTGGAGCAGCATGGGGCTCGGGGCGCAGGAGAAGCATGGTGCATGGGGCGCAGGAGAAGCATGGTGCATGGGGCGCAGGAGAAGCATGGGGCTCGGGGCGCAGGAGAAGCATGGTGCATGGGGCGCAGGAGAAGCATGGGGCTCGGGGCGCAGGAGAAGCATGGGGCTAGGGACACAGGAGAAGCATGGGGCTCGGGACGCTGGAGAAGCATGGGGCACAGGGCGCAGGAGAAGCATGGGGCTCGGGGCACTGGAGAAGCATTTTGCTCGGGGCGCTGGAGAAGCATGGTGCATGGGGCGCAGGAGAAGCATGGTGCATGGGGCGCAGGAGAAGCATGGGGCTCGGGGCGCAGGAGAAGCATGGGGCTCGGGGCGCAGGAGAAGCATGGGGCTCGGGGCGCAGGAGAAGCATGGGGCTCGGGGTGCAGGAGAAGCATGGGGCTCAGGGCGCAGGAGAAGCATGGGGCTCGGGGCGCTGGAGAAGCATGGGGCTCGGGGTGCAGGAGAAGCATGGGGCTCGGGGCGCATGAGAAGCATGGGGCTCAGGGCGCTGGAGCAGCATGGGGCTCGGGGCGCAGGAGAAGCATGGGGCTCGGGGCGCAGGAGAAGCATGGTGCATGGGGCGCAGGAGAAGCATGGTGCATGGGGCGCAGGAGAAGCATGGGGCTCGGGGCGCAGGAGAAGCATGGTGCTTGGGGCGCAGGAGAAGCATGGTGCATGGGGTGCAGGAGAAGCATGGTGCATGGGGCGCAGGAGAAGCATGGGGCTCGGGGCGCTGGAGAAGCATGGGGCTCGGGGCGCAGGAGAAGCATGGGGCTCGGGGCACAGGAGAAGCATGGGGCTCGGGGCGCTGGAGAAGCATTTGGCTCGGGGTGCTGGAGAAGCATGGTGCATGGGGCGCAGGAGAAGCATGGTGCATGGGGCGCAGGAGAAGCATGGGGCTCGGGGCGCAGGAGAAGCATGGGGCTCGGGGCGCAGGAGAAGCATGGGGCTCGGGGCGCAGGAGAAGCATGGGGCTCGGGGCGCTGGAGAAGCATGGTGCACGGGGTGCAGGAGAAGCATGGGGCTCGGGGCGCAGGAGAAGCATGGGGCTCGGGGCACAGGAGAAGCATGGGGCTCGGGCGCTGGAGAAGCATGGGCCTCGGGGCGCAGGAGAAGCATGGGGCTCGGGCGCAGGAGAAGCATGGGGCTCAGGGAGCAGGAGAAGCATGGGGCACGGGGCGCAGGAGAAGCATGGGGCTCGGGGCGCTGGAGAAGCATGGGCCTCGGGGCGCAGGAGAAGCATGGGGCTCGGGCGCAGGAGAAGCATGGGGCTCGGGGCGCAGGAGAAGCATGGGGCTCGGGGCGCTGGAGAAGCATGGGCCTCGGGGCGCAGGAGAAGCATGGGGCTCGGGCGCAGGAGAAGCATGGGGCTCGGGGAGCAGGAGAAGCATGGGGCTCGGGGCACAGGAGAAGCATGGGGCTCGGGGCGCTGGAGAAGCATTTGGCTCGGGGCGCTGGAGAAGCATGGTGCATGGGGCGCAGGAGAAGCATGGTGCATGGGGCGCAGGAGAAGCATGGGGCTCGGGGCGCAGGAGAAGCATTGGGCTCGGGCGCAGGAGAAGCATGGGGCTCGGGGCGCAGGAGAAGCATGGGGCTCGGGGCGCAGGAGAAGCATGGGGCTCGGGGCACTGGAGAAGCATGGTGTATGGGGCGCAGGAGAAGCATGGTGCATGGGGCGCAGGAGAAGCATGGGGCTCGGGGCGCAGGAGAAGCATGGGGCTAGGGACGCAGGAGAAGCATGGGGCTAGGGACGCAGGAGAAGCATGGGGCTCAGGACGCTGGAAAAGCATGGGGCACGGGGCGCAGGAGTAGCATGGGGCTCGGGGCGCTGGAGAAGCATGGGCCTCGGGGCGCAGGAGAAGCATGGGGCTCGGGCGCAGGAGAAGCATGGGGCTCGGGGAGCAGGAGAAGCATGGGGCACGGGGCGCAGGAGAAGCATGGGGCTCGGGGCGCAGGAGAAGCATGGGGCTCGGGGCGCAGGAGAAGCATGGTGCTCGGGCCGCAGGAGAAGCATGGTGCATGGGGTGCAGGAGAAGCATGGTGCATGGGGCGCAGGAGAAGCATGGGGCTCGGGGCGCAGGAGAAGCATGGTGCATGGGGCGCAGGAGAAGCATGGGGCTCGGGGCGCTGGAGAAGCATGGGGCTCGGGGCGCAGGAGAAGCATGGGGCTCGGGGCACAGGAGAAGCATGGGGCTCGGGGCGCTGGAGAAGCATGGGGCTCGGGGTGCTGGAGAAGCATGGTGCATGGGGCGCAGGAGAAGCATGGTGCATGGGGCGCAGGAGAAGCATGGGGCTCGGGGCGCAGGAGAAGCATGGGGCTCGGGGCGCAGGAGAAGCATGGGGCTCGGGGCGCAGGAGAAGCATGGGGCTCGGGGCGCAGGAGAAGCATGGGGCTCGGGGCGCAGGAGAAGCATGGGGCTCGGGGCGCAGGAGAAGCATGGTGCTCGGGCCGCAGGAGAAGCATGGTGCATGGGGTGCAGGAGAAGCATGGTGCATGGGGCGCAGGAGAAGCATGGGGCTCGGGGCGCAGGAGAAGCATGGTGCATGGGGCGCAGGAGAAGCATGGGGCTCGGGGCGCTGGAGAAGCATGGGGCTCGGGGCGCAGGAGAAGCATGGGGCTCGGGGCACAGGAGAAGCATGGGGCTCGGGGCGCTGGAGAAGCATGGGGCTCGGGGTGCTGGAGAAGCATGGTGCATGGGGCGCAGGAGAAGCATGGTGCATGGGGCGCAGGAGAAGCATGGGGCTCGGGGCGCAGGAGAAGCATGGGGCTCGGGGCGCAGGAGAAGCATGGGGCTCGGGGCGCAGGAGAAGCATGGGGCTCGGGGCGCAGGAGAAGCATGGGGCACGGGGCGCAGGAGAGCAGCTGCTCTTACAGTGTCAAGTGGGCCCTGGCAGCTCCCACAACCTTCTCACAGTGCCACCCATTGATCTGGGGACCACTTCCCCGTTACTTCCATGTCGCTATATCTCTATTTAGTGCATGCTTTTAGTAACGCTGGTTCCATGTGATAATGTCCCTGCAAAAAGGGTTTGTGGCAAAAAAGTCGTTGCAAAAAAGGCTGTGGTTTGCAGCAACATCATCACTGTGAACCTGCGGGGACACCCCCGCACACCCCGTTAAACTATTTGTGTTTCTTTTCCCCATGGTGAGCAAGGGACAGGCCCGCTCCCCTCACAAATGGCCACCATGCATAATGTTGCTGCAACCTTTTCCCGGCGACCATATGTCAGGTGACCATTTGTGTCGGGGTAATATTACCGCATACCGTAATGCCGAGGAGCGCTGAGATGAACACATCAAGCACATTACACATACACAGGTAGGACGAGGGACTATGTTCATTTCGTTGTGACAATGTTTTTGAAGTGCACCTTGCACTCTCGAAGGTGTGTATCAGCCTCACTGAGTTCCAGTATCCTTATAACGTACGGTAGGGGGTCCTTTGTCCCATATGCCATTCATGTTTATTCTTTAAACATTAAAAAAGTCAGTTCACAGCTCAACCAGAACTGGGTTCAAAATGTGAGCAGTTTAGATATACCTTTAAAGAAGAAAAGACCCACTTGTTTAAGGGACTTGCACAACCCATTAGTAGAGGTGATATCGCGCAACCAATTAGTAGAGGTGATATCGCGCGACCCATTAGCAGAGGTGATATCACTCGACCCATTAGCAGAGGTGATATCACTCGACCCATTAGTAGAGGTGATATCATGTGACCCATTAGTAAAGGTGATATCGTGTGACCCATTAGTAGAGGTGATAGCCCGCGACCCATTAGTAAAGGTGATATCCCGCGACCCATTAGTAGAGGTGATATCATGCGACCTATTAGTAGAGGTGATATCGTGCGACCCATTAGTAGAGGTGATATCGTACGACCCATTACTAGATGTGATATCTTGCGACCCTTTAGTAGAGGTAATATCGCGTGACCCATTAGCAGAGGTGATATCGTGCGACCCATTAGTAAAGATCATATTGTGCGACCCATTAGTAGAGGTCATATCGCGTGACCCATTAGTAGAGGTGATATCGTGCGACCCATTAGTAGAGGTGATATTGCGCAACCCATTAGTAGAGGTGATATCATGCGACCCATTAGTAGAGGTGATATTGTGCGACCCATTAGTAGAGGTGATATCGTGCGACCCATTAGTAGAGGTGATATCGCGTGACCCATTAGTAGAGGTGATATTGTGCGACCCATTAGTAGAGGTGATATTGCACGACCCATCAGTAGAGGTGATATCATGCGACCCATTATTATAGGTGATATGGTGTGACCCATTAGTAGAGGTGATATCGCACGACTCATTAGTAGAGGTGATATTGTGAGATGAGCTCAATATTGACTGAATGCTCAGCCACCCCGTCCTGAAGTTACATGAGAGATGTGGCATGAAGGCCATGCATAGGTAGACCAATGAGAACCAATGAACACTACACAAGTGTCAGCCAGCCAATCACAGCCCCGAATTCTAAGGGGAAGTTTGCTGGCCAAAAGAAAGGTCCAGCTCACTTCCTGCTTCAGAGGAAGGAGCAGCCCTGACCCACATATGCTTCAGGTACTATGAGAAAATCTTATGGACATTCATTTTGACATTACATTCTCTGCTTGGGACATTTTATTGTACAACCAGAGATGGAAGTCTAATATACATCATTGGTACGCCATGCCACTAGTCCCTCTGCTTTTTACATAGCGTACATATCTTTAGTTCAAAGGCTCAGGAAACGTGTCTGAGACCTTTTTCTTTCTCAGGAGCCAAATATAGAATCAGCTCGGCCTGGACACTGAAGCACTGCCCGTTTCCCAAGTCGCGGCCAGGTGTTTGGCATTCATATGCAATGTGTGTGCTTTCTAATTAAACTCGGTAAGACAGTATTAGTGTAGGCCGTGGAATCCAAAACTTAAATATTTGTACCAAGTAAAGCTCGGAAGGTATGTGACCTAATTTGCAGAGTGGGTTACAATCCCTGCTGTTAAGGCAAAGTGCGTGATCCTCGTAATTGATGTAATCCCAATCCAACTGTGATTTAACTGCAACAGTTCAAATAGTGTGAACTTAATCACACTATTTAAGAAAACGACACCCCTGCAATGGGACAGATTTAATGAGTATGAAGAAAATAGTGTACCTCCATGTTCATCTGTTAGTGGACCCCAAAACTGTCAGCTCCTGCCCAAAACAAATCCTCCTCGGATGTTTTTGAGCTGGGTCTATCAATTGGTAACATCACACTTTGGCCTGCCGGTGTTATTTTTAAGTATTCTGCTAAGAGTTAACCGTTAATGGATTAATTGCAACTGCAAAAGTACTACAGGTTTTATGAAAATGTGTCAGGCTCTTGCTGTTCTGAGATGACAACTCCCCCAACTCCTCACCTGAGCTTCCGGAGCTGAGGATCGGTGTCTTCTTCCGTCGGTAGTTTTTCTTTTTATGAAGGTAAGGTCTATCACGGGAAGCTTCCACGGTGACCCCTTAATGAACAAGGAGCCCAGTGGTTCGGCTCCCGGGATAGCCAACTAGGGGAAAAAGCCAGATCGGCACAAAAAAACCCTCTGTGTAGTTGAGAGTCCTTTTCCTGAAGTACTAGGCAAGATGTAGACGGAGGATTTGCTGTAGATGGTATACAATCCAAGCAGGGTGTCAATAACGGATGCTGGAATCAACCGTGAATAAAGGTCGGGAGGTGGGATTCCAGAAGAAAGCAGAGGAAGAGGTCCATCGCAGGCACTGTCACCGTGGAGCCTGTCTGGGCCGAGCGTAGGGTAATGGCACCAAACAAAACGGGATGCCTGGGAAGGAGAGAGGAGCCGAGGGAACCGAAGAGAGAGAAAGAGAGAGAGAGAGAGCAGGGAAGAACGGAGAAAGGGAAGAGAGAGAGAGGGGAAAGTCTCGGGAGGCAGGGCCAGCACCGGACGACAACACCGGCAAAGGGACAGAACGAGGGGTATGACCCAAAGAGGACAAGGAGTGCTCACGAGTTGAAACGCGCTGACCGCCGGGTGCTGGAAAGCTTAAAGCCTCCCGACAGTGGCCATGTTGGAAAGAACTAGAACGCTAAAAGGTGAACTGCAAACAACGTGGTGGGGAAATCAATGGCGTCCCACGTGCCACCGATCCCACAGCCTCCAAGAGGGAAGGTGCGTGACAAAATGCCTTAAGCATGTGTGCCTTCAATAATTTGATTTGTACATGTTCCTCGCACCGAGCTCCGGCCTAAATAAACATTGACAAAGACAACAGGTTTGGCTTGTGTATGGGTATTAGATAGGCACATTCTAGACAATCATATGCTCAGATAATCAAACCATCTTCCAGTGTTTGCATCTTATTGTATGGTTAGTACCATGACGACAGCGCCAGGTACATACCTATCCCATGACTACATGAAACACACACCCGCTGTCTTTGCCAATGTTAGATGCTAATGAAGTTGCTGCATCCGGATGACAACTGACAACTACAAAGAGTATTGAGTTTAAGGTACGGACATGGGCTGGCTCAGAGTACTGAATTTCTGTGTTCCTCAATTACCGTTACTTACAGCTAAAAGTATTCCATAAGAGGAAAGCTACAGTAATTAAAAATGAACATTAAACTGTCACCTGTCACAGATGTCCATTTTCCTGAAAATGTCTGTATACCGGTGACTTTGTGTTTTTGGTGCTGATGTTAGCGGTCGTTAGCCCTATGTGTAGTCTTCCCCGCATAGTATTTGCCACATGGGCATCTCAGGGCATATAACATGTTTTTGCTCTCACAAGTTGCATAGTCCCTCAGTGGGATTTTCTTCCCATTGTTTGGATGTATTTTTATTTCTCCATTACAGTTGTTAAAGACTGGATTGAGCTCCCTTTGACAGAATACATAACAACGTACCCTCATCAGATCACCAACCCTTTTGGGGGCTGGGGTCCACACTGGGGAAGTTGTGTAGAGTAAAACTTCCTTCCTTTAAAAAAAATATAGCTAGAGACAAAACTCAACCCCATTCTTTATTTATCATTTTGATGTAGTGACATTTGTTGGATCACGTGTACCCGATGGCATCCACAGAAGACTGTGAGTAGCTGAATAACTGAACTATGACAACCACTACCTTGGGTTATTGAGCACTACAGACCCGTCAGGGTAACAGACTATTTTTCTTTCTTTAATTATACACTAATACGTTATAACAGACTTACTGTAACATAAATTTCACCCATACGTTAAACTTAATCTCACTATTTGATATGGCCACAGGAAGTGATAAATCGACTAATCCATTAGAAGGGCCTAAGTTGTTCCACTGTTGACATAAAACCATGGTCATTTATTATCCACAGTACAAACTTGATAGATCTCTAGCCAGGCCCCAGGGATACAGTCTCATTAAGCTCTCTTCCTTAGGATTTACACTATGACAGAACTGACTACTTACCGTTTATGTGTGAGGCATTGAGTACTCTGCACATTTTTTTCCGGAGATTTGGTACATACAAGGCAGTGTACTAAGGTTAGTACTCTTTAGAAGGTAAACTACAGAGGAGGGCATTGAGACTCCTCCATAGAAAAATGAATACTAGTCTCTCAGCCTGGTTCTACAATTAGTAGAAACTTAAGGTCAATCTGTTTTAGTTGTCCAAAGATAGTAACTGCATGTACATATGAATTGATGTTAGATACTTTAGAACTGATTGCATGGCTGAGATATTATCAATAATGAGGTGATCAAGATTAACACAATAGATGAGGAATTGTAGTAGATACTGTTATGCTCTAATTATGACTAAACATTGTACTGAATTAATAAGCAAAGGTGTCATTATTTTTAATTATATGTTCTTCTGAATCCGTTTTTAGATGTAAATTGAATGTGTAAACTTGTCCCTGAAGAAGAGGAGATTCTCGAAACACGTTGGGCAATATGAAAATTAATTTTTATGTTAAAATTGAAAAACAAATGTCATTGTTTATTTTACAATAACTAATTTAATTATAGAATACAGTTGGTTGAAGTATACTGTGAACTATGTACTACATTAACTTAAAAATAAGACTTATATCAAACTATTGGGCTTAAACATGGAGCTATTCAAAGTGTGCAGGGGACAGGAGTTCCCCAACTGTAATTCGGTTTCATAAACTTAGGGTAGCACCAGAATGTTCCCCTGTTAGACTGTTACTAACTGCAACAATGTAACTTAGGGTAATATTGTTCATCGTCCCCGGTCTGGTGAGAACATGTTACTTACCAACTACTCTACTTGCAAGAGCACCCGTGTTATCTATAGTATTAGGCGTCCTTGCGGACTCTATAACTTTGGAACGAGCAAACGGAAAATAAAAATGTGACGGAATTAACATTGCTCGAATCTGAGAACGGAGAATCGGAAATCATCTGTAACACAAGTTTTTCTTGAACTGAAGCACCAGATATCATAAATGAAATTTCAGGTTTTAGAAGTGATATGGAAAACCAACACACATGTCAACATTGCACAATGCCTGGACCAAAGGGACACCTTCTGGGTCCATAGACTTCACTCCATGATCCCAAGTGTGATGAATGAGAAACTTCGGGCCTGGTTCACAGAAGCGTTTTAGAGTGGCACAATCCCACAGGAGAATGCTCTGTGATGAATCAGGTCCTAAATCTGAACTGTTTTTCATAAGGCAATATGCACATACCCCATGTGACAAACATAATATGGAATTATTGCTACGATCTTTCACTTTATATAATTGCATTATATTTACAGCTCAAATGAGCTCCATCATAATATAAAAAAAACAATAATATACAATAATATACAATTGTTCATTTGAACACTAATAGTCAAAATTGCAAGCATAGGGAAAACCGTTCGTAACTTAACATACATAACATACATAATTGAATGATATCAGGACAAGACTCAAGACAAAAAGACAAAAACGTCCTTGCAATTATATAAACACTTAACCTAGTCCTTAAAATGATGTAAAATGGTATAAAATATAAGGTATAAAATGTCATCAAATTCATCATAGTCTCTAGTGTTTGTCACAGCCAACTAGTAAGGCCATCAAGCACATCAAACAGTCACTTACAGTAGCTAGTTTACTGAATTCCATGGTAAATATGTATCAACTGGCAAGGCTAACTATTTATTTATTTATTTATTTATTTATTTATATAATGTTTGCTTGTTAGGTGCTTATACAATAAGAGAATACAGTTTCAAAGTGCCCACAGGGCAAGTGAGGGAGCAGGAGTTGGAAATACATTAAATACATTAAAAAGACAATATATAAGACCAGTGAGGGGACGAGGAAAATAGGACAATCCTACTATGCTTTGTGAGTATTCAGAACGTGCAAGTGGAGCATGAAAGAAGGCACAGGGTCAGTGCTGTGGAGTCTGAGCTCATGGGTGAGCCACAGATGAAGTGCTAGGAATATTGAGTGCTACACGGCCTGGAGCCACGAGGGGTGCAGGTGCGAGGTACCAGGGTCTAGGTTGTATTGCAGATAGACAGGAGCTGGGACGATTGGATGTGGGAGGTCAGGGCCCAGAGGATGCATAAGGGCCCATAACACCTATCACAGCAACTGTGGGATTAGCAGGGGAGAGAAGAAGAGAAGGAGGAGGTAAAGATGTGAGTCTTAAGGAGCTTCCGGAATTTAAGCAGATCCTACTCAAGGCGCAGGGGGGGATTCTGTTCCATCGGAGGGAGCCAGACACACTGAGAGTTAGAGCCAGAGGAGTTAAGTGGTCAAGAGGGGGAGTACTTAGTAAAATGAAGTTGAAGATAGTTTGGTCCCAGTGCCCAGACTGCCTTGTAGATGGTGCAGATGGATTTTAATTTAATCAGTGCAGCAACTGGGGGCCAGTGAAGAATCTTTAGTGCAGGAGAGATGCAGTCCCTGTGCTTAAGGCCAAGGATAAGACTTGCTGCCCTATTCTGTATTATCTGGGGGCTTTGCAGAGTGGAAGATGGTAGATTTAGGAGCAGGCTATTTGCAATAGTCAAGCCTAGAGAGAGAACCAGGGCTTGGCTCACACTGAGCCTCTGGGGGAAAGTGAGAAAAGGGAGAATTCCTTTGAGAAGGAAGAGCTGAAAGTGGGACTTCTTGGCAATGTCCTGAGTGTGAGGGAGGGATGAGAGAGTGGAGTCGAAGATGACTCTGAGGTTTCGGCTTCAGAAGCGGGCGCAGGGGGAGAGCCCAAAGAGTAATTCATCTGCAATATCATCAAGGTCGCTAATCACACTGAAACGCTCGGTACCTACCTTGCTTCCACCCTATCACTCAGAAGGCAAAGTAATGCGGCTAGCTCCACTTCTGCCTATATATGTAAACTCCTCACTGCCTGCCGCCCGTGCATCACCTTAGCGAGAACCCTCATCATGTCCAAGATCGACTATTGTAATGCACTCTATTTATGGACAAGTCAACACAATCTAAACACTCTTCAGGTCATACAGAATAATGCCATCAGGGTGGCTCTCAACTTCCCCAGGGGCAAACACATCTCAGACACCAGATGCAATCTACGTTGGCTCTCAGTACGTCAAAGAATTTCCTTGAAAGCACTGGCCCTCACACATAAATGCCTAAACAACCAGGCGCCTACCTACCTGGCTGCCCGCTTTACACCTCACATCTCACACTGACTGCTCAGATCGGCACAAACAAATTGCCTTCTTCTGCCTAGATTCAAACCACAGAAAGCGGGTGGGTCCAGCTTCCCTACACTAGCCTCCAAACTATGGAACACCATGCCCAACCAGTTGCGATCTGAACCCTCATTCCACTCCTTCAAATTCAAGACCAAACTGTGGTTAGCAGCCACTGTCAATCCTCTGATGGCCTAGTCTGCGCCGTCTGCCACTACACTTACGACAACCTGCTCCAGTATATATTCGGAACCTCCTAGTACTATTAGTTATGATCATCCTGCATGTTCTTCAGTTATCACACTGTGTACTTTGTAACTGTCATTATTATGCTGCATTATACCTGTGCACTGTAAAATGTTTCACATGCCTTTCATCTACCTCATTGTATATCCTGTAAATTATCACATGCCTTTCTTCTACCTCATTGTATATCCTGTAAATTATCACATGCCTTTCTTCTACCTCATTGTATATGTTATAATTATTATTATCACTATGTATTTTATCCCTGCACCTTAACAGTATCACATGTATGTAACCAAAAACTAAGCGCCCAGTTGCCTCCAGGCTGGGTGCACTATACAAATAAAGAAAATACAAATACAAAATATGAAGGCCAGAGTAAAGGGAAGAAGGAGGGAGCAGGGGTCCCGATGGGAAGGATCTTAGTTTTACAGGCGTTGAGGCAGAAATCATTGGAAGTGCACCAGGACTGGATGGCAGATAGGCAGTCAGGGATGATGGAGGGTGTAAGAGGGTTGGAAGGGAGTTTGAAAAAGAGCTGAGTGTTATCTGCATAACACTGGAAGTTAAAAGAGAAGGATATGAGGCACGCAAGCAGAGCAAGGTAGATGTTAAAGAGTCAGGGGAGAGGATAGAACCCTTGGGGACACCACAGGTGGAAAGGGAGGTAGGAGAGGGGAAGGTTCCCAGGATGACTTGGGAAGAGCGGTCAGTAAGGAAGGATGTCAGACAGTCCAGTGCCCATTCCGAGATACCAAGGGTATCGTGGAGCCTTAGTATGAGGATGGAATGGTTGACTGTGTCAAAGGCAGAGAAGAGATTGGGAAGGATACGAAAGCTTGGGAGATGGAGTCTAGAGATGCAAGCAGTTATTCATGGATATTCAGAAGAGCAGTTTCCGTGCCTCTGAATGCTCGGAATCCAGATTGATGCTCGTGGGTGCCACCAACAAATTCAGTGTGTGAGTTGAGTTGTGGTAAAACCAACTTCTATAGCAGTTTCCACAGGAAGGGAGTGATGGAAATAGGATGGAAGTTTGAATGGCATGTAGGGTCTGATGACTTTTTTCAGAAGTGTGTGCACAAGGGAATGCTTAAAGGAGGAGGGGAAAGATCCTCTGAGAAAGGTGTGATTGCAGAAATCAGCAAGAGCAGGGACAAGAGAGCCAATGTTATCCTTTAAGGTCCTGGATGAGCAGGGGGAAACCTGCTTAGAAGAGGCCTTCATAGAGCAAACAACTCTAGTAACTTATTCAGGTGAGACGGGGTGAAGGGGGAGAAGGAGGATGGAGGAGGGAGGGGGATGGATGAGGGGGTGTGGGACAGGTTGTGAGGGAGAGTAGCAATGGTGGGCAGGATACCCTGGGTTTTAGAGGCAAAGTGTGAGGCCATTGCATTGCAGAGGGCCTGAGAGGGAGAAGGGGAGGAGGAGACGGAGGAGGGGTTGGTTAGTTCCCTGCAGATCTTGAAAAGTTCAGCTGTATTATTGGATGCACGGGTAAACCGTGCCGGAATGTGGGCCCTTTTCTTGGCAGGGATAGAGAGTCTCTATTGCCTTTGGAGCATGCGACAGGCCAGTTTGTTAGAGGATGAGCCTGAGGATTGCCACTTCTAGTCTGCTCCCTTGTACTTACATTTCAGGGCCGCAGGTTCAGTGTTGTATCAGGTGTTATGTTTAGAGACAGGTTTCAAGCGTATATTCATGGCTACATAGCCTAGGATCCGGTGACCTGGGAGATGTAATTAGTCAGGAGGACAGAGCATAGGTAGAAGAGGGTTAAGGCCCCCCAGGCCCTCTTCAGCCTGGAAATGCACAGACAGGGGCCTAAGAGTGGGGCCTTAGGATGAGGGGCCGGCGTTCAACTGCCAGTGATCTCATCGGCTGCAGAAAAATCACAGCTAGTCAATCAATGCAGCCTCACATCAAACAGTCTGGCTGAGCAGTTGAAGAAAATGGTACAGCCATGTTTCAAAAATCCACAAGATGTGAATGGGCCAGGAAAAAGTCAAAGGAGCCACACACCGCAACACACATTCACCAAATTGAATAATACATGATTTTAAAAATACAGTGCAGTGGAGTACATACAATCAAGATTTGTGGCAGTCCACAGCCAAGTAGCATGATTGAGGCCAACCTGATGTGGCAATAGATATTCCCTTCCCCCATGCACACCAGAGCCTTGTCGTGTGTGGTAAAGCCTGGGGAAGGCCTACTGATGCAGCTCATCCTCATCAGGCGAAGAAAGAAAGAAAAGGTGAAACCAGATGGGCACCACAGGACCTTAGGAGTGGGACTTTGGGATGGAGGGCCGGCAATCGACTGCTGGCGTTCTCATTGGCTGCACAAAAGCCACAGCTAACCAATCAATGCAGCATCACATGAAACACAGTCAGGCTGAGCATTTGAAGAAAATGATGCAGCCATGTTTCAGATATCCATAACATGTGAATGGGCCAGGAAAAAGTCAAAGGAGCCACACACCGCAACACACATTCACCAAATTGAACAAATAAATCATTTTTAAAAGAAAGTACAGTGGAGCGCATACGATCAAGATTTGTGGCAGCCCACGAACCAAGTAGCACAAGTATAGCCTACATGATGTGGAAATAGCTATCTCCCCTCCCCCATGCACACCAGAACCTTGTCTTGTGACTCAGACATGTGGCAGGCCTACTAATGCAGCACGTCCTTCTCAGGTGAAGAAAAAAAAGAAAGAGAAACCTGATGGCCACCGATAGGCCTTTAAGAGTGGGGCCTTGGATTGGGGGGGGCAGCGTTTGCCTGTCGGTGATCTCATTGGCTTCAGAACAGCCACAGCTACCCAATCAATGCAGCCGCACATCACACAACGTCAGTCTAAGCAGTTGAAGAAAATGGTGCAGCCATGTTTCAGGTATCCATAACATTCATGTAGACGAGTGTGTTGCAGAGTGAGTTTGGCGGCCCATCTGTTTGTGTTAGATTGGATTGTGTCTATGTTCACTTCGAATTGGAGTTGCCTGGCTCCTCTGGACCGCTTTGAGGAACTCTATTTCAACATAACCCTATACACCGAGAGTGTAACGGAGTTTGTTGCAGAGTGTGTTTGGTGACTAATCTGTTCGTTTTGGATTTTGTCTGTTTTTCACTTCGAATTGGAGAAATCAGTCTTTCTTCAGCCCGTGTTGCTTGGCTGTTCTGGCCCGCTTTGAGGAACTCTATTTCAACATAGCCCTACACATGGAACATGCAGGGGAGTGTGTTGCAGAGTGTGTTTGGCAGTGTTCGTCCAAGTGAGGTACCAGTATTCAGTGCTATTTATCAGAACTGTTTTATATGACATATTGCTATCTCACGGCTAGTGCTGCTGACGAAGTGTGCGAATATTGCCTTTCAATATTACTTTGTGAAGGACGGGTTGTGGTGTGTCAGCTTAGCGTGCAAAACGTTGTACGTGAAATGTAAAAATGGGGGTTGCCATCATGAAGAACGAGCAGCTGCGTCGAATGCCGTCAGCACCTGAAGCTCAGAACTGAACGCAGCCTCGGATGGGGGATATACCAGACACATCACAGACCTCTTTACACCCGGAGGCGAATAAGGAAGAGGCGGGACATGGAAGCCTGTATGCTGACTAGCTGGCGTTTGCAGGACAGCAGTGCAAAGTGTATTCAGGATAAACAACATCTCTCCAAGAGTGTTTGGAGTTATGGAGCCACTAGCTTGAGTTACCCTCGGCCTCATGAGAAGGTCAAGGGCAAATGTGTAAAAGGTAAATTAACAACAACTAAAACTCCTGTGGAAACATTGAATAAGAGAGGTGTTACATTAAGTGAAAAATCGGACAAGAGAACAAAGAAATCATTAAATAGATCTGCATTGCTGACTTTGTTTTCTAAAATTCCAGCATTGAGGATTCTTAACACTTGTGACTTTGAGTTCATTCAGCCAATGAAAAGAGACTTTGGGGCAATAACATTGGTGCACTGTGTGCTCCCTGCAACAGCCCTTTTGATACGGTCTCAAGAGGACTCGCTCGACCTTCTCGGTTATGAATTAGATAAAGAGAGTCCTACGTCCAGCACAAAAATCGTTTGATGAATCGTTTTGCAATATATCGAAGGAAAGATCTGAAATTCAGTAATATCATGGAGTTTATCGCCCTATACTCATTTTCACTATTTTCTGCTTTAACTTTTGTCACTCTCTCCCAACGACCGACGATATGGTATGTGTTTACTGCAATTCATTCATTTTCAGTTTACACATGTGAGGTATGATTTTTGTAATGTTTATATATGTGTCCCGTTCTCTCCCCGCTGCCCCCCACATTTCTTTTCGCTTGGGACAATCTACATTGGTACAATTACTGTGTTGACTTTGAGAGCCTGATTCATGGAATTATTTGCGTGAAAAACGCAAATTTGCGCACCTTTCTGCCTGAAAATCCCCATACTTCAAACAGGGATTTTCGGGCAGAAAGGCGCGCAAATCTGCGTTTTTCACGCAAATAATTCGATGAATCAGGCTGTATGTTGGGGGCAATTATGGCCATGGCTATGATTTTCACTGATGTAATTGCTGTGACATGACTCAACTATATATTTTATACTCTCAACCTGCTGTGGTTATATGGATAAACCCCCTGCATCTTGTTTGTGTGTTGCTATGACTGTTGCATTATATGTGTTAATGTGATGCAAATGGATTTAACTCTGTGTTGGTCAGCCATTTGACCATGATCAAAAGTTCAAAATAATAGCCCTGATTTGAAAAAGGCGCGAAGGCACCGAAACACGTGTTATCCAAAAGGGCAACTTTTTGAAAACTGACCAATAAAAATCTTGTTGCGTCAAACTTAACTTCTGTGGCGCATGTTATTATATGGAATATACAACTTTGTCAAAACATGCTTGGTGGTTTCCAGCTTTCCCGCTAAGCCGCAAAGGCAACAACTCTGCACCTCTTTTGAGATTCCCAGTTCACCACCAATGGCTCCCAATACTGGTAATTTGCCAATTCGCAGGAGCAGGATGAACCTACCTAGCTCTGATGATGAACATAGGTTTATATAACATTGGGAGATTTATACTTTGGGAAAGCTGGTCAATGGCAGCAGCATAGCATCTCAACGAAGAAAGCGGGGTGTAGTTAGCACATCAGTCCCATTGTTTCAATTAATGAGTAGCCTTCTTGGTTAATTCATGTAAGCTGTCATCCTAATTTGCTTTCCACCCTATCATCTCAAAGCTTTTATGTCTCAAGGATGTCAGCGAGTCGAGTCACCTAGAGGGGAAGGAGCCTGTTTCCCTAAAAGGTGTAACAGTGGCCATACTGGTTATTTGCAATCGCCTTTTCTGGGACATGTTAGATAATGATACGAGTCCCAACTCGAAACGGATGATTTCAACTGGGACACTGGGACCCAGTCCCAACATGTTCTGCCAGAACGTAGCTTTCAATGCATCTAACCAGGCAAGGGCATGTATACTGATCGCTTCCAGCTCATAGTGGACCGACGAACAAAAACACTGTTTATAGAGAGTAGGAATACCTCGGAGACTGTAACTTTTATATGGTGATTGGAAAGTCACTTGACACTTTGTATTTCTTGTAAATCTTAGACCATGCTCACAAGACCAATATGGAATATGTTGGTGTATACAGTAGTTTGTTTCCTAACTCTCTTTTACACCCAAATCTCTTTCAGAGTCACATGGTATTTGAAATTGGTTTATTTGAGGGATAATCTGGTATATTATCTCTCAAAACATGGCTGTTTCAACAACACCTGACCAAGGACTAATTCTAATGGATGCACAGACCACAGTACTACGTTAGTGTTAAAAGATGCCAGCCCATACGCTGGCTATCCACACCCTGTACCGCGCTCCACAGTACTGCGCTACTGTTAAAAGATGCCAGCCCAAATGCTGGCTACCCACACTCTGTACAGCGCTCCACAGAACTGCACTACTGTTAAAAGATGCCAGCGGTAAGTGATGTCAATCCGGCACCCACCCAAGTCAAAGCCCAGCATGTAGTGCACAACTGAAATCCTTATTTATTTTTGTCTAAAAGTTCAAAATTCTGAATGATGTACCACTCTTATCACAACCTTCTCCAGGAACCCCCTCCCGCCCCCGGTCACACTGAACCAGGAATCAGGCTGGTTTGCATAGGTAAATATTTATTTATGTATTTAAAATGTAATCACAATATGTTTTAATAGAGATACAACAATAACCAACGGGGTGACAGACCACTGAATAATATCTTTAGTACACGAGGAATAGGTAAGAAGCAAAACAAATAGATCACAGAAAATAAATCTTTTGTGTTGGTTCAGATCAAATAACACTGTGGTTAGCAGTTCCCCCTGCAACACCCCTCACCCCCCAATAGGCAATGTAAAGAGATAGGAGGAGAGAGCAGGTATTCCGGAATGGTACCAAGCAAACAGAATATCAGTCCCACTTTCCCCCAGCAAGCATAAGAGAAAAACAGAATTGGCTTTTCAGCTGTCAGACTGGCTTTCAGGATTGACTTTAGAATGGACTGGGCAAAAACACCAAATATGGTCAAAATTGCTGACATTGTTATAAATTCTTATAGGGGCTGCTTTGGATAGTTGCACACAAGCACAAGCACTGATTTGGTCAACCAAAAATAATTGAAATCTTAAGGTCCAGGTCGGAAGCAGTTAAAAGATAATTTACAAGTGTAAACTTTTCAGATTACTAAAATCACGTCAAACTTTTCACTGCGTGATATTCCCGATAACGGGAGAATCGCAATGTTTTGGGTGTTATGGATAGATATGGATGTTGGCTACAAGTAGGAGTTGAAATTTCGTTTGTATCACAAAAACTGAGGGAGTTACAGAGTTTTTTGTATAGGTCGTTTTTGTAAAATAGGCGCGAGAATTGAAAACAGAAATGCACTTTTAAGAATGACACATGAGTTTGCTTACACTAGGGGATGACTATGAAGAAGTGAATACCACAGAGGGATTACAGTCACTGGATCAGGGTTACCAGCTGATAAGGAAACCTGACTTCTTCAGGTGAGTAAAGGGCAGCGCAAAGAGGGTTCTAACAATACTGGTTCTGAGGGGAAGATAGGATGGGTTGGATATAAGGCAAGACTATGCAATTATACCATAGGACACAGTTCTTCCTATTTATACTCACTGGATAGGTTTTATAAATGGGACCGTCAGCTCTGGACAGGATGGGTCTGGTCTAAGAAAACAGCACATCCGGAACGGGACTGGATCCTCTAAGCAAGATCCTCTGGCAAATTCCTCAGTCAAGCCCAGTGGTGGCCAGCCAGAGAATTTCTGGATACTTGTTCAAAAGGCCTTCTCGCACCACACAGTGCTTTACTGAGTGGGAAGAATACATTTGAGGATTGGGGCCTTGCTTGAAATCAATAGTCTCTATCGCTGGTAAGAGATTTGGCATGTGCATCTGGAAGAATGTAGGAAGCTGGATCAGAGTGCTTTGCCGGAATCAGGAATGTGGCTGGATCAGTGAGTCCCTATCTGCTGTCTCTATTTATGCCTTAACAATGACATCACAAAAGGGGGTGTATGGGCCAGCTTAGCTAGGCTTGCCCCTTTGAAAGGTGATTTGGTCAGAGTCTACTCTCTGCCTTGATAGGAGGAGAGAAACAGGGTGTCATCTTTATGGTGTAATTGTATGATGCTAAGAATCCACCCCTAGCAGCATGGACACAAAAAGGCCTCATTATGACCCTGGCGTTAACCATGGCACTATTAGCGCCATCGTTGACGCCAGTATTTTACAAACTCCGCCATGGTGAATGGCGGAATTACTGCCCCATTCCAAGGTTGGCGGGGCAGTAATTCCCCATTCACCATTGGCCCTTCCCCATTCCCATTTTTGCCCCCATAGGGCTCAATGGTTATGGGGAAGGCGGTAATTACGGTACTGCAAATTGTGGTACCGTGATTACCTCGAAAGTCCCCTTGCGGGTTCCTTCCTTAACGGCTGATAAAACTAGCCATTAAGGTCGGGACCCAAAAAGGGACCTCGTAATTAGGCGGTAAGGGTTTAACGCGCCGACACCTTTTACGGCGCCGTTAACCCCTTACCGCATGGGTCGTAATGAGGCCCAAAGTCTAATTTTGCCAAAGTACATATTTACACATGTTCCACCTCTATAAAATCACATATACAGATTGCATATTTTACATAGCAGCTATTCCTCAAAACCCTGTAGCTGTGGGATCATATTTCTCCTTTCTACGGAATTTGGCCCTTTTCGCTATGAACGCACTTTTCAATTTTCATGCAAGTTTCCACAAATGTGCGGGTTTAACATGGGAATGAGTGTATAAGGTTTCACAATTCTAGCAGAAATACAGACCCCATAAACCTACATGTATTGCCATTCCTGTTCAGAATAAGCTACACGGTTGTACTAAGTTTTCAAAGGTAGTGCTCAAAATTAGGTTAATTAATCTGCCATTTTCAGATTTTGCACCCCTTTTGATAATAAGTTACATATCTTCTAAAAATGTCCATTACATATCCTGTTAACACCAAATGGTCAGTCTTTGTCACTCCTTGAAGCATGTGGTGGTCCCCTCCTTTGGAATGTGCTTCTCTCAACCAGGGGTTTCCTTTGCTGCAGCAGTTTTACGGCCTTTCACACCTCCAATGTCCTGGGTGGAGGATGTCCTTTGTTCCTTAGCTCTCTGTAGACCAGATTCTGTTCAAACCCCACAATTGACACCTCCCTGTGAGTTTCTGCTGAGGGAAGGCCTTCCTTCTGTGAGAAAAACCTGCTATTTCAGTTTTGCAGCTTCAGCCAAACTAATTAACTTTTAAATTTAGCACAAGACACATCTGTTGCATCACATACAAATACATTTCTTTCTTGGCCTTTAAATCTGTGGAATCAAAAACACAACTAAAATCTGTATTCCTTTTTGGCACCAATCCTGTATAGGTTTGCTAATTCAGCAGACTTTTAGTTTTAGGTCGTTTTAAAGCTGCCTTACTAACTCTGACAGCTCTCATTCAGGCAGCCCTGGTTACTGCACCCGGATTTCGGCATAGTGCTGCTTTTCTCTCTGCAATCTGTTTGCTGGTCATGGAGCCCACTGGCACCTTTTCTGCAGGGTGTGCTCTATTCCCTCATGCATGCACCATGGGTGGCAGGTTATGCATCCCTCTTTTTGTGTGCTGAAGTACACGGTTTATGCCGGTTTTTGTTGGTTTTTGGTGCACGCAAGGGTCTTGCCACCATCGTTGCTGTTTCATTCCCCATAACTGGCAGGGTGATGCTGCAGAGTGGGTCAATACATCCCACACAGCCAAATGCCTGCTACCCACACTCTGTACAACGCTCCACTGTACTGCACTGCTGTTAAAAGATGCCAGCTCAAATGCCGGCTACCCACACCCTGTACAGTCCTCTATATTACTGCACAACTGTTAAATTATGCCAGCCCAAATGCTGGCTACCCACACCCTGTGGAGTGCTCCAAAGTACTGCACTACTGTTAAAAGATGCCAGCCCAAATGCCGGCTGCTCACACTCTATACAGTGTGCCACAGTACTGTGCTACTGTTAAAAGATTCCAGTCCATATGCAGGCTACCCACACCCTGTACAGTCCTCTACATTACTACACTACTGGTAAATGATGCCAGCCCAAATGCTGGCTATCCTCACCCTGTAGGGTGCTCCACAGTACTGCACTACTGTTAAAAGATGCCAGCCCAAACGCTGGCTATCCACACCGTGTGCGGTGCTCTGCAGTACTGCGCTACTGTTAAAAGATGCCAGCCAAAATGCCAGCTACCCCACACTCTGTACAGCACTCCACAGTACTGCGCTACTGTTAAAAGATGCCTGCCGAAATTCTAGCTACCCACACTCTGTACAGCGCTCCACAGTACTGCGATACTGTTAAAAGATGCCAGCCCAAATGCCAGCTACCCACGCTCTGTACAGCACTCCACAGTACTGCACTGCTGTTAAAAGATGCCAGCCCAAATACTGGATACACACACCCGGTACAGTCCCCCACATTACTGCACTACTGTTAAATTATGCAAGCCCAAATACCGGCTACCCACGCCCTGTAGGGTGCTCCACAGTACTGCACTACTGCTAAAAGATGCCAGCCCAAATGCTGGATACCCACAACCTGTACGGGGATTCACAGTACTGCACTACTGTTAAAACATTCCAGCCCAAATGCTGGCTACCCACACTCTGTACAGCACTTCAGAGTACTGCGCTACTGTTTAAAGATGCCAGTCCAAATGCCGACTACCCCCACTCTATGCAGTGCTCCACAGTCCTGCACTACTGTTAAAAGTTGTCAGCCCGAATGCTGGCTACCCACACTCTGTATAGTGCTCCACAGTACAGCACTACTGTTAAAGGATACCACCCCAAACACTGGCTACCCACACCTGTAGGGTGCTCCACAGTAAGGCGCTACGGTTAAGATATGCTAGTCCAAATGCTGGCTACCCACACTCTATACAGTGCTCCACAGTATTATGCTAGGTTACAAGATACCAGCCCAAGCACTGGCTGCCCACACCTTGTAGAGTGCTCCACAGTACTATGCTAAGTGAAAAGATTCCAGCCCAAACGCTGGCTACCAACACCCTGTAGAGTGCTCCACAGTACTACTCTTCTGTTAAAAGATGCCAGCCCAGATGTTGGCTACCCACAGTATGTGCAGCGCTCCACAGTACTGCTCCACTGCTAAAAGATGCCAGCCCAAATGCTGGCTACCCACACCCTGTACAGAGCTCCACAGTACTGCGCTACTGTGAAAAGTTGCCAGGCCAAACGCTGGCTACCCACACCCTGTGTGGCACTCCATATTACTGCGTTACTGTGAAAAGATGCCAGCCCAAATGGTGGCTACCCACACCCTATGTAGCGCTCCACATTACTGCGCTACTGTTAAAATATGCCAGCCCAAACGCTGGCTACCCACACCCTGTACGGCGCTCCACAGTACTGCTCTACTGTTAAAAGATGCCAGCCCAAACGCTGGCTACCCACACCCTGTACGGCGCTCCACAGTACTGCTCTACTGTTAAAAGATGCTAGCCCAAACGCTGGCTACTCACACCCTGTATGGCGCTTCACAGTACTGCGCTACTGTGAAAAGATGCCAGCCCAAATGCAGGCTATCCACACTCTGTATAGCGTTCCACAGTACTGTACAATTAAAGATGCCAGCCCAAACGCTGCCTACCCAAACGTTGCCTACGCACACCCTGTGTGGCGCTCCACAGTATTGTGGTACTGTTAAAAGATGCCAGCCCAGTACAGTATTCGGTTGCCTTAATATTGTTGCCACTCATAAATCCCTTTAGAATCACATACTACTTGAAATTGGTCAAGTTTAGGAGGTAATTTTGCACACTAATATATGTTACTAGATTACTAACGCTATGTAACACTATATTGTATACCGGCATTTATGCAGTGGTGTTTACCGTGCAGGGACATCATAACGTCGATTATGTCATCCTGCTGATGACGTCATTGCACTCTGACTTCACGAAACGTACACGCTATCACTTAGCGTTTCATATTTCAGAATCCGCAGCCATCTATGTTTTCTTTTAGCAACGTGTAGTCATGAATGGGTGTAGAACCCACACAGCATTGACAAAGCTTTGGTAAGTTCCTCATGTGTTTATTTATATGCTACTAATGAATCAGACGCATGTGCAGAAAGCACACATATGTTTTCCACAGGCAACTATCAGATACTAGGACTATCCTACCTGGAACTTGAAGGCATTTGAGGTATGAGTTTGTTTATACAGTGAGTTGATGCTGAAATCAATATCCTTTCTTATTCTTTTCAGTGTAGTTGAGTTTGCAGAAGAGAGTCAGACACGGCCGAGGCCTGTCCCTATGCAATGTGGCACTCCATTCATGATAGGTCACAAGAAGGAGACACATTCCTACCATGGGTCATGTTTGTCAGTCACAGGAATGTCCCTGACGATGTATGTACACATCCCAAATGCATTGCACTGCGTTTGCGTCTGCAATTGAAATCTTTTCATAAGAACAAATCAACGTTGAATGTAATGACGCGTGCCAGTAATGTTGATCTAATTAAGAAGATGTTCTGCTAGGGTTCCACCTGCAGCACACTGCACTGTGTCAGTGTGGCAAAGCACTGCCTTATCTTCTGATAGCAGTTCCAGACATTCATGTGGCACTGTCATGAAATGCGTTGCGGTGTGTTCATACACTGTCCTGTGGTGTCTGTTACAGTGCAGACATTCACCATGCCACTTTGCTTCCGTATCCAGTGATCTGTTATAGTGCTGGCAGGCATTGTGGCACTTCCCTGCCTTATAGTGTCTTCTCTGTTACACTGTGATGAAATGCACTGTGAACAGTTCTACATTGTCCTGTGATCTCTGATATAGTGCTGGCATTCGCTGTGGCCCTTTCCTCTACACACTGTGATCTGAAACTTTGAAATCTTGTCACGTGATCTCTGTTACAGTTCTGACATTCAGAGTGGCACTTTACTTCCTTATTTCTGTTCTCTGTTACCCTGTGGCAATGCACTTTGGAACTTTGCTCTTTTGTGCTGTGATACCTGTTGCAATGCTGACCTTCGCTGTGGCAGTTTGACACATTATCCTGTGGTCTCTGTTACAGTGCTTGTATTTACGCTGACACTTTACTCTCTTATCCTGTTATCGCTGATAAGGTGATGACATTCACTGTGACGCCTCACTGCCTTGTTCTGTGGTCTCTGTTAAAGTGCTGAAATTCACTCTGGCCACGTTGTCTGGTGACCTCTGCTGACGTGCAGTCTTTCACAATGTCACTGTGCTAACGTATCTTCTGATCTCTCGGTTACAGTGCTGACATTCACTACAGATCTGTGTTACTATATACAGTGATCTGTGTTACAGTGCAGATGTTTACTGTGGCACTTTTCTGCCTTAGCCTGTCACATCTGTGCAAATAATTACATCACTCTGGCACATCCCTACCTTATACTCTGATCTCTGTTAGTGTGTTGAAATCCAATGCGGAACCTTGCTATGTTATACTCTGATATGCAACGTGTGTCCTGTGATCTCTGTCACAGTAATGACCTTTTCTCTGGCACTTTAGTATATTATTCGGTGATGTATGTTAAAGTGGTGACATTTACTCTGGCACTTTGCAACCTTCTCCGTTGATCTCTGATGCAGTGCTAGCGTTTACTCTGGCACTTCGCTATCCTATCCTGTGATCTATGTTAAAGTGCTGATATTCACTCTGGCACTTTGGTACCTTGTACTGTGATCTCTGATGCAGTGCTGGCGTTCCCTCTGGCGCTTTGCAACCTTCTCCGTTGATATCTGATGCAGTGCTGGCGTTCCCTCTGGCTCTTTGCAACCTTCTCCGTTGATCTCTGATGCAGTGCTGGCGTTTACTCTGGCACTTCGCTATCCTATCCTGTGATCTATGTTAAAGTGCTGATATTCACTCTGGCACTTTGGTACCTTGTACTGTGATCTCTGATGTAGTGCTGGCGTTCACAGAGACATGTTGTTGCCTGATCATGTAATGATTATTCTGAGCACATTACGGGATTCAGTTGCATGTTAATTGCCAAAGGGGTTGCTGCCATACTTTGAGTTATACCCCTGAGCATACTCGTGAGTATTTCTTGTGGGTATTTATCATAACACATTTTGCCCAATGTTTTGGAGGCTGGAGGGTAGGGAAATTGCGTTGACCCACATAGTGAGACAGCCTTTACACTGGACAGCTCACATTTTGTTACACGATGGGCTAAGATGTTGTGTGCATGACTACAGGTGCAAAGTACTTATTTGAAGCATATACCCTCGAGATGCTGTTATGTCGTTGAGCAGCTATTTCAGTCAAACTTTGCTTGACATAAAATAACCAACTGGTCTTTAAAAGGGGTTTCATTTTTGGAAAGGTCATTAGCCAGTAAGTCACAGATTATCTGTGAAGGAGTGGTGTGAGTGTCTAGTGTGAGGTGCTAGGCGATCCTAGGGGGGAGACGGTGACTTACAAGACAAAGCAACTTGAAACCCTGCATTGCAAGCACTGGCATCTTGATGACTAGTCCTATTTCTATTTCACACATTTCCTCTGACAATTCCTCTCTCTGTCACCCCTCTCTCACTCTTCCTCTATCTCTCCCTCTCGCTTTCTCTCTCGCTATCTCTCTCTCTCTCTCTGTCTCTATCTCTCTTCCCATCTCTCTCTGACACCCCTCTCTCTCTTTCTTTCTCTCTCTTCCTTTCTCTCTTTCTCGCACTCTTCCTCTCTTCCTCTCTCTCTCTCTCTCGCTTTCTCTCTTGCGCGTTCTCTCTTCATGTGTTCTCTCACTCTCACTCTCTCCCTGTCTCTCTCGCTGTCTCTTTCACTCTTCCTTTCTCTCTTTCTCTCACTCTTCCTCTCTCTCGCTTTCTCTCTCGCGCGTTCTCTCTGTCATGTGTTCTCTCACTCTCATTTTCTCTCTGTCTCTCTCACTCTTCCTTTCTCTCTTTCACTCTTCCTCTAGCGTTCTCTCTCGCGTTCGCTCTCGCTGTCTCTGTCTCTCTCTCTGTCCCCATCTCTCTGTTTCTATAGATACCTTGTAATCCGTGTGCAACAAAGCACGGATCTGCACATGTGCAGAAGAGGGCTAGGTGGCAGTTTGGAAATGCCACTCATTGCCATGAACCCCCACACTCAAGCTTAAGGGTGCACGAGCTTTGGCTCAGAGGAAGGGCTTCCTGATATGTGACGTCCAGAGGTGCCCATTTCATCTTCCTTAGTATGTTGGAAAGCAGGCTGGGGTGCAGCACATACCCCACCCACTCTAGCATGCTCAGATGCTGCACCCGCTCTAGCATGCTCAGGTGCTGCACCCCACTCTAGCACACTCTAGCATGCTCAGGCGTTGCACTCCACTCTAGCATATGGTGCTGCACCCCACTCAATCATGCTCAGGTGCTGCACCCCACTCTAGCATGCTCCGGTGCTGCACCTCACTCTAGCATGCTCAGGTGCTGCACCCCACTCTAGCATGCTCAGGTGCTGCACCATGCTCTAGCATGCTCAGGTGCTGCACCCTGCTCTAGCATGCTCAGGTGCTGCACCCCACTCTAGCATGCTCAGGTGCTGCACCCAACTCTGTCATGTTCAGGTGCTGCAATCCACTATATCATGCTCAGTTGCTGCACCCCACTCTAGCAGGCTCAGGTGCTGCACACCACTCTAGCATGCTTAGGTGCTGCACCACACTCTATCACGCTCAGGTGCTGCACCTCACTCTAGCACACTCAGGGGCTGCACCACGCTCTATCATGCGCAGGTGTTGCACCTCACTCTAGCATGCTCAGGGGCTACACCCCACTCTAGCATGCTCAGATGTTGCACCCCACACTAGCACGCTCAGGTGCTGCACCCCACTCTAGCACACTCGGGTGCTGCACCCCACTCTAGCATGCTCGGGTCCTGCACCTCACTCTAGCATGTTCAGGTGCTGCACCTCACTCTAGCACACTCAGGTGCTGCACCCCACTCTAGCATGCTCAGGTGCTGCACCTCACTCTAGCACGCTCAGTTGCTGCACCCCATTCTAGCATGCTCAGGTGATGCACCTCACTCTAGCACACTCAGGTGCTGCACCCTACTCTAGCATGCTCAGGTGTTGCAGCATGCTCTAGCATGCTCAGGTGCTGCAGCATGCTCTAGTATGCTCAGGTGCTGCACCCCCCTATAGCACACTCAGGTGTGGCACCCCACTCTAGTATGCTCAGGTGCTGCACCGCACTCTAGCATGCTCAGGTGCTGCACCTCACTCTAGCACACTCAGGAACTGCACCTCACTCTAGCATGCACAGGTGTTACACCTCACTCTAGCACACTCCGGTGCTGCACCCCAGTCTAGCATGCTCAGGTGCTGCACCTCACTCTAGCACACTCAGGTGCTGCACCTCACTCTAGCATGCTCAGGTGCTGCACCTCACTCTAGCACACTCAGGTGCTGCATCCCGCTCTAGCATGTTCAGGTGCTGCACTTCACTCTAGCATGCTAAGGTGCTGCACTTCACTCTAGCACACTCAGGTGCTGCACCCCAGTCTAGCATGCTTAGGTGCTGCACTTCACTCTAGCACACTCGGGTGCTGCACCCCAGTCTAGCATGCTCAGGTGCTGCACTTCACTCTAGCACACTCGGGTGCTGCACCTCACTCTAGCATGCTCAGGTGCTGCACTTCACTCTAGCACACTCGGGTGCTGCACCCCAGTCTAGCATGCTCAGGGCTGCACCTCACTCTAGCACACTCAGGTGCTGCACCCCGCTCTGGCATGCTCAGGTTCTGCACCTCACTCTAGCATGCTCAGGTGCTGCACCTCACTCTAGCATGCTATGGGGCTGCACCCCACTCTAGCACACTCGGGTGCTGCACCCCAGTCTAGCATGCTCAGGTGCTGCACTTCACTCTAGCACACTCGGGTGCTGCACCTCACTCTAGCATGCTCAGGTGCTGCACTTCACTCTAGCACACTCGGGTGCTGCACCCCAGTCTAGCATGCTCAGGGCTGCACCTCACTCTAGCACACTCAGGTGCTGCACCCCGCTCTGGCATGCTCAGGTGCTGCACCCCGCTCTGGCATGCTCAGGTGCTGCACCTCACTCTAGCATGCTATGGGGCTGCACCCCACTCTAGCATGCTTGGGAGCTGCACCCCACTCTAGCATTCTCAGGTGCTGCACCCCGCTCTAGCATGCTCAGGTGCTGCACCTCACTCTAGCATGTTCAGGTGCTGCACCCCACTCTAGCATGCTCGGGTGCTGCACCTCACTCTAGCATGCTCAGGTGCTGCACCTCACTCTAGCACACTCAGGTGCTGCATCCCGCTCTAGCATGTTCAGGTGCTGCACTTCACTCTAGCATGCTCAGGTGCTGCACTTCACTCTAGCACACTCGGGTGCTGCACCCCGGTCTAGCATGCTCAGGTGCTGCACCTCACTCTAGCACACTCAGGTGCTGCACCCCGCTCTGGCATGCTCAGGTGCTGCACCTCACTCTAGCATGCTCAGGTGCTGCACCTCACTATAGCATGCTATGGGGCTGCACCCCACTCTAGCACTCTCGGGAGCTGCACCCCACTCTAGCATGCTCAGGTGCTGCACCTCACTCTTGCATGCTCAGGTTCTGCACCCCACTCTGGCATGCTCAGGTTCTGCACTCCACTCTTGCATGCTCAGGTGCTGCACTTCACTCTAGCACACTCGGGTGCTGCACCCCAGTCTAGCATGCTCAGGTGGTGCACCTCACTCTAGCACACTCAGGTGCTGCACCCCGCTCTGGCATGCTCAGGTGCTGCACCTCACTCTAGCATGCTCAGGTGCTGCACCTCACTCTAGCATGCTCAGGTGCTCCACCTCACTCTAGCATGCTATGGGGCTGCACCCCACTCTAGCACGCTCGGGAGCTGCACCCCACTCTAGCATGCTCAGGTGCTGCATCTCACTCTTGCATGCTCAGGTTCTGCACCCCACTCTGGCATGCTCAGGTTCTGCACCCCACTCTAGCTCACTCAGGTGCTGCACTGCACTCTAGCATGCTCAGGTGCTGCACCTCACTCTAGCATGCTCAGGTGCTGCACCTCACTCTAGCATGCTATGGGGCTGCACCCCACTCTAGCACGCTCGGGAGCTGCACCCCACTCTACCATGCTCAGGTGCTGCACCTCACTCTTGCATGCTCAGGTTCTGCACCCCACTCTGGCATGCTCAGGTTCTGCACTCCACTCTTGCATGCTCAGGTGCTGCACTTCACTCTAGCACACTCGGGTGCTGCACCCCAGTCTAGCACGCTCAGGTGCTGCACCTCACTCTAGCACACTCAGGTGCTGCACCCCGCTCTGGCATGCTCAGGTGCTGCACCTCATTCTAGCATGCTCAGGTGCTGCACCTCACTCTAGCATGCTCAGGTGCTGCACCTCACTCTAGCATGCTCAGGTGCTCCACCTCACTCTAGCATGCTATGGGGCTGCACCCCACTCTAGCACGCTCGGGTGCTGCACCTCACTCTTGCATGCTCAGGTTCTGCACCCCACTCTGGCATGCTCAGGTTCTGCACCCCACTCTTGCATGCTCAGGTGCTGCCTGCACTCAGTGGCCCGCTGAGACCTGTGCCTTTCGGGGCAGCACACACTCTCTGGCATTCGGCAGGGTGCAGAATCCCTGCTCCCACAGGCCCACCCTGCTGTCTCTCCCAAGCCTTTAGATCCTCACACTGAGGCGCCCACACAACCACAGGCACTCACCTGCCCATCACAGCAGACTGCTATCACACATGATTACTCTGGAGACGAGTGTCCTGCTGCACAGGGAGGGGACACCGTGTTCTAAAAAGAAAAAGCGCATATCTCGCATCACTCGCACGACCCCTCAAGCCCCCTATTATCTTCACAAATTAGCACGAAATAGTTTCCACAAGAGGGGCATTTTAGCCAATGAAAAAACAAGATGTGTGGCGATTGCTATGACAACCACTGCAGATGAGATGCAGGGACATTACTGGACACCCCGGAATGTTGGGGTGACCAGCGTGATTGAAGAAACACGTCTCTTTGGTTTTATGATTTATTGAACTAGTGTGTTGCTGTGAGCGGTTCTGCAAAGACACGTCCGTGCACTCTTAACAGAGCCCGCGGTCCTCTGCACACGGGGGTGGGGGCTTCTCCGGACATGATGACCCCACGGGGGGCTTCTCCGGTGTTCTGGGTGCGGCGGCGGCGGCTGTCGTGTCCCCTTAGAAGGTGTGGGATTGTGCCCATCACTCAGGCATGTTGGGCCGCGGCGGCGTAATCACCGCGCCAGTGTGTGGGCACGGCCCGGCGCGGTGGGGGTGCCGCTCTCCGCCTCCGGACATGGCAATCACCACCTCATCCGACTGGCGGGGAAATGGGCTGTTCTGACAGCCGAGGGACAGCCCCTGCACACCCTGCACGCGAGCCGCGCTGCCATTACTGAGAGCCAACACATTAGCTGAGGGGGCAATAACTCGCAATGCTGCCCTAAGGCGCTACCGGGTGGCGGTGGCAGCGGCGGCCATTAGTGTGCCCTCAGACATGTCAACAGCCGCGCAGTGAGTGCCATGAACGGCTGAAGCCAACCTCCCGCTATGTCCCATCCTGTGATGCAAGGTCCAAGCGCCAGAACTGCATCCGAACTCAAAGTAATGAAAGGATAGACACACTTGTAGAGCTGAAGTTCTTTGGATCAGACTATCGCGGGAACTTCTAGATCATGGCAGGTCAGCTCTGCTATTCTAGATCAATGGTCAATTATTCAAAGTGGAATTGCGAAGATCTCCACTGGACAATAGCCGAGAGCATATGATGATATGATATATGGCATTTATAACGCGCCTACACACAAGTGTTTCATGGCGCGATGAGGCAAGGGAGGGGGAACAGAGGGAAGACAGAGACAACAGTCTTACTTAAAAATAAAAAAAAATAAAAAATACAGCCTGCTGGTGGCAAGTGCGCAGGTAAGTGCAGGCATCAGGTGTCAAGTGCTCGGAGGGTGACTTTAGGTATACAAACAACAGTCTCCAAGTGCAGGGGTTGCCAGAGAGGCAGTGCAGGAGTGCAACTGGCAAGGGAGGGGACCTGGGCCCGAGATCAGAGGGTGGCCAGGTAACCAGTGCAGTTTCAGTCAGGAATTCAGCAAGGGAGAGGAGGAGAGAAAGCAGAAGCAAAGAGGAAGGTTTTGAGGTGCTTCCGGAACCAGAGATGGTTCACCTCAAGTTGCAGGGAGACAGGGAGGCAGGGAGGCTGTCCCAGAGGGAGGCCCCAGCCGAAGAAAGACATCTACCACCAACATGTTGCTTGGAGAAGCGACTGAACCTGAGGGAGTTGGAGGCGGATGAGCGAAGAGCTCGAGAGGGAAGATATTTAGTAAGAGAGTTGAAGGTAGTGAGACCCGAGGCCCGGGAAGGCCTTGTGGACAATGCAGAGGGTCTTGAACTTAATCCTCGCAGCTACTGGGAGCCAGTGCAGAGATTTCAGTCCTGGAGAGATACGACCCCTGGGCTTCAGCCCAAGGACAAGTCTCATGGTCCTGTTCTGGATGAGTTGCAGGGGGCGGAGAGTAGAAGCAGGCTGTTGGTTGGTGGTCAGGACTCCCATCGGTGTCCTCATTGTCGGTCCTGTTTGGTGTGTGGATCACGGTTTCAAGGGGATTCATGACCCTTCCCCATCCACCACAAGTACAGTTTGTGATAAGTGTTTTACAGTGTGCAGTTTTAAAGCAGGGAGTGATTGGGTACAATTTAGGAACACACAGGGGCCCTCACCGTCCGGAGGATCTCGCGCAATAATGGGATGGTTTGAACACTCTTATGCATTTCAACAGAGAAAAGAGCATGCAAACTGTGTGCCAAGTGGTTTGCAATCTGCAGTCACAAGACTGCAAATGTTTGGGGACACTCTAGAACCATGGTTGCCAGGAGACTTGAGACATCAATGTGAGGTCATGAACACTGGTACTCACTTCGACAGTGCAAAGAACACGCAAAGAGTCTGTCTAGTGTTGGACAGTCTGCAGTCGGCAACTCTTCATATGTCCAGCTCTCAGAATGGGCGTGGGATTGGATGGTTGATTGCATGAAGCAGGATAGCAGGAAGAACGGGGGCAGAGAATTGTGTTCCTGCGGCAGCCCGTCTGAAAGGATTGGTAAGTCGGGTATCACCCAGATGTTTTGTCTTGGTTCCTGGAAATCATCCTTACTTAGATTGAGTCTGCCTGTCTTTATTAAGGTAGGGCGCTTTGCGCATAAGTGAGATCATATTCTGCATAAGACAAGCTCTCTGGATAGCACTGTGGTCGAGCTCCCGGCAAAGCCTCTAAATGTGCCAGTGTCTTCCACAACAACATTTAGGAGGATAATGATATAAGAACTGATCAGATTATTCATTAAATAAGTTTAAACAACACAAACTTTAATCAAGCACAAATGGGGAGCTTGTAAATTTCAAGAAATACAAAAAAAGTTCAAGAAAATCTTATCCCTGTCATAATGATGTCAAATAAATTCCTTCCTGCTCCCTCTCCTGGGAAGTAATGGATGAGAGGAGGGTGTTTAGGGTAAAGCAATTGAAAATGTGGATCCGTCATCCCCAATGCATAAAGGGTCGGTCCTAAACACCTAGTTTCAGATTGGAGAAGGAGGCTGCCAACTGCAGTACCCTTAAAGGTCTTCTGGACTATTTGGACTTGAAGTCAGGAGATACTTGCGATGTTAATTTCGGGATCAGAGGAGACTCTTCAATCTAACATTGATACTGGGGTAAGGAGAGACACAAAGACTCGGCGGATGGTAACATGGATTCAAAAGACTTCACTGACAGGGATTCAATGGTGATCAATAATATAATCGAGGGATGCAATTCCAGTCCTGCTCCGTCTGCAACGAGAGCCTTACATATAGTGCTGCAATCATTGTTTCATGTATACGACAACAATCATTTCGAAGTAAAGACACATAGTGAAATGCTGAGTGATGTTAAGAACCAATAGTACATTAAGCAGGATTTCTTTGTTACTACTGCCATTCCGCCTGTAAATACTAATACTAATCTAATGTGATGGCTATGAAGCATGACCACACCAATCCATAACAGGGAGACTGATTAATCATCTGATGATGTATTTGTCTTTTAGTAGTTTGCTCCTCTATCTATACCTCCAGATACAGAGGACATGTTCTACAGAGGCTTGCTGAGTAATTCAAAACTCAGCAGTAAGAAAAAACAGGGCTGGCCAGAAGATGTCAATTGGGGAGGTAAAGAGACTCAAAGAAAAGAGCAACAAAGTGCAGGTAAGCAAGCGCTACGGGGAAAACTCTAGCCCCAGGGAAAGCTTTAAAGCAAGGGGTTGAAATCATATGTTGGAACTCTGAGATGTTTTCTTTAGTCACTACTTCCATTTATGTAAGAAATAATACTCATCTGATGGCTAAGAGAAATGATTTTGGAAAACAATTAAAATTCTGTAACAACTGAGGTAAATGACGTTAGTTGGCTTTTGAACTGTGTGGATCACAATTGTAGCAGTTTTAAACTTCTTCTGTATGGGCGAACGGTGACTCCACCAAGGGTGGAGATGAAAGACCAAAGAAATATCGAGGCTTAGTACCATAAAATGAAATACATCAATCACGGGTGGAAAGATACAGGTATCTTTATTACTGTACAGAATTCAAAGCAAAACAGATAGCTATCTGGCTCCCAAGTCCTCGCAGTGTGTACCAGCAGACACCGTGAGGGGTGAGAGTGCTAGACATCTCAATGCAAGCTGTTTTATACATTTTTCCAATCATTGTCCCGCCCCTCTCCAAACTAATAATTTACATGCTAGGGTTTGTGCCCAGTTCATATGACAAATATGATAATGTTATTTAACAGATTTAACAAGTTTGCTTGTCCATGAAGATATAATGGTATTATTGCGTCTCTGGCTCATAGTAAGCCTAGTTTCAAGAAAGAACACAATATATTACAACCAAAGCACACGGTTTGAGGTTGCTCTACATTGTTCCACTGTTTATATGAGGATGAGGCTTGTGAGCGCAGACAACACTTGGATTGCAGTACATACGAGTCACAAAGTTTCTTTGCACAGACAAACATTCTGCACTCGGTCAGCCTAAATGTTGACATAACTCAAAGGTGGTTCGGCTCGGCTATAGTTGAAAACACAGTCCACCATTTTAGGACACAAAGTCAGAGTTAAAATCAAAATGGCTAACAATCGATAATTGGTAGGACTGTGTCTATCTCACTTTTTATGTACTGGTATTAGTATGGATTTTCTCCAACTGTGCCAGTTATCGATTTTTGTATAAACAGTTCCAATAACATTTTTGCCCAGAATACAGAATTTGCTTTCAGGATGATATTGGCTGCACCATCAGGCCCAGGGATTGTGGGAGGACATTCATTTATTGATGATAAATATAATGTCGGGTGTCCTGACCCACGTTTGAGCTATCATGCTACAACATATGGTGCTGTGGGCTTAGAAAATCCAAGATGGCCAAAAAGCCCACAAGTGCGCCAGAATCCAGGAGAACCACGCAGTTTGTGCGCACACCAAAATGGTTACCTCACTTGCCACCCACCAGTGTAAAGAAAGATCTTTGTAAACAAAATCCACTGTTATTGATGTCAAAAAGTTGCTGAAATCGTGACTCACCGGACCACTTTAAAGATTCAACCCTTTTGTGGGGTTCCACATAACCATTTTACTGTAAGGAGCCCCATCAAAACAATGCTAAGCAAGGATTTACTACCATGTAAGAACCATTCCTGTTTGGAATGCATTAATCCAAGAAAAATCCCAAAAATTGTTGCATTACCAGTACTCACCACTATCAGAAAGCCGGCGTTTTAAAACAACACCAGACATTTGTGTAAAACTGAATAAATGAACCCAAAGCAGGCCAAAGGAAGACTTACTAATAGGTGGATACAATGTAAAGTTATATTCTGAAGTGACTTGAAGGTTTATAACAAGACTGGCTGAGCTGTGGATTTCAGCAGTTTAAGTAAATTTGGACTGAAAGACACTAAAAATCTAAATGTTTAAAAGAAATGAGTGACCTACTTTTGAGTGTCACATAGGTTGCAATTGTTTAAATGTCATAGTTTTAAACTTAGAATCAGCATTCTAGCTGCATATGTAAAAATGGTTAGTTTTATTTGAATGCAGAAAACTGGGTAACTAAAAGTGACATTAGCTGGGGCCTGGCTTAAGGAACTGAATTCTGCCCACCAGCTACCCCCGACAGGAGATGAGACTTGCACAACAGCTGTGTTCCCAGGCCTATCTGCCTTTTGCTGTTCCCACCAAAAGGGACATGACACTTCTCTGATTGAATTACCTGGGCTCTGCAGGAAATTGAACAAAGCCCTGTCCTGACTCAGGCAAATGTTTTATTGGTGGGAGTCGTAAATGTGGCTTCCTCCTGGAAGGAAAGGGGAGGAGCACTGCATGTGAGAGCAAGCTGGCTTGGCAGAACTGGAAAAAACAGAAATTCAACCTTGTGCTGGGGGGAAACCACACCCCTTTGGGGCCAGAACATAACTCTAAAAAGATGGATCATTCATAGAGCGGACTTGTGAAAATTTTATAAATGATACCATAATTCTTGTGATTTTTCTGCCCACATTTTAAGATGTTTTTAGAACCGGTGGTATGATCTGGTGGCAAGCTAGCAGTTAAGAGGGTATTACTTAAAATGTATGCATGTTAAAAATCTATCACTTCATCAATTAATGCCCATACTCCTTGCGCACATGTGTGTAAATTTGGGTTAATGTCTGATATTGCAAAACCAGTTAAAAAGTGCAAATGGTGCCATTTCTCAATGCAAGCTCTCAGGAAGAGCAGATTTGGACAGGGTATACCTCCTGTGATATGTGATGGGTGCATGTAATTTTAAACAAATGTGTACCTGTGCAAATATGTCTTTTGGGTCAAAATATAGATTGTGTGTAATTTGACAGGGGTGGGTTCTCTGTATCAGAAACAGACCTCATCATGATGACACTTCATTTCATTCCCCCAATCAAGGGGAAGAGGATGAAGTGGCCAATGACAAGTGGAGAGGGGTAGGGTCTAGAAAGCTAGCCTCTCCACCCACTTTCAAAACACATAAAAGCAGGCAGTCAGGACAGATAGGGACATTCAATTCCATTTGCTGCAACGCGCTCTGCCGGACCACACAACATCCAGAAGATACTAGATTCAACACTTAGACTTTAAAACTCCAAAGAACTTGATTCAGAACTCAAAGCAAGGGCCTAAACCCACAAACTGAGAATTCTTCTCAGTGGGCCTCAGCATCCAGCAAACCTAACAGCGATAGCAGCATCCAGGAGCCGTGCAGATCAGCGCTGGGTCCAGAGAAAGCTGTGCAGAAAGATCCAGAAGCAGTGCTGTACCCAGAGAAAGCAGAGCAGTATCCAGAACCAGAGGCAGAGCAGAGCTGACCCAGACCGCTGTTCGCAGAACCAGAGAGCTGACCCAGACCACTGTGCGCAGAGACCGTCCGTGGCGAGTGAAGAAAACCTGACCAGATCCGTGGCGAGGCCCATTCTATTTCTAAATATATTGTGAGTACCTAGCAGAACTGTGCAGAACCAATCTCTTAGTTAAAATAATATAATTCAATCTATTTTAATCTAACCAGAACTGTCTCCTAACTGTCACCTGTCATTTCTAGTTGCTAGCTGTAACTTGTCACTTTGAACTTTTAAAATTTAAAATCTGAAAAACGACCTTTACCATATCGCTCATATCTCCGTGACCATTTGTCTTAGAGACTTGCAGACTTGCAGTAACTTTCCTCTGAAAGCTGGGAATCTTTCGAACCTAGAACCGCATTCCTATTCCCTATACTTTTGCCGCAATCGCGGAAAAAACGCACTCGCAAATTTTACCGCGATTTGCAAATTTCTCCACGTGTGAAAACAGCAGCTTCATTGCTTTCCTTGCTAAAAATTCGTTTGCCTCTTAAGAACCATCCCTGAATCATTGCTAGAGTGAGCCTGGACTAATATTAACTAGATACCACTCACCCTGAACCTCTAGAGGGAATTAAAAGCATTTTAGCATATTTTTCACTTCATTCCCAGCACATATAAAAGCGTTTTGGGCCTGTGTTTCAAACTTCTGTAGTCTAAGCTTGCTGGGAATTGAACTGAATTCTATTTGATTGCATTCCTAAGAACTGTGTCATCTTCATCTCCTTACATTGCATAAGGGGGGGGTGAATTGCCACAAAGGGAAAGTGATTACCTTGTCTTTTGTGAAACCATATCAGTTTTTCTTCTATACTGCATTTCATTCATTCAACCTTGCATTTCCTTGAACCCTATAAAGCATTCTCTACCACATTATTCTTCTGTCCCTATTTACCAGTGTGCTACCTTATCCATTTCATGTCAACTCCTTAGTGATTATAAAGAAGTGTGCTAGTGCCAGATTCTCCGTTGTTAATCTTTATCATATCAGATTAATTGTGATATTCAATTATTAAGTTATTATAAAGTGTGATATATATATATATATTGTTTAAATTCTCAAATAAACCTTTTAACTTGCAAAACAGAACTACTTCTTGGCTCAGTGGGGTCAGGGGGATTCCAAGAGAGGGGTGTTATATAGGGGTAGTCATCCAGAACGCATGAACTGGACATAAAGATATATCAATAAGGGTTTCCATTCAGTATCCCAGGCTAGGCATTGACTTAGCTGTAGTGTTGAATTGAATCATCTTACAATAATATCATCAGACCCACAACCCTCCCTAAAGGACCTAATCTGGGAATAATAATTTTCTTCAACAAGCTCTCCACTATCTTGGTCAAAAAATAATTTGTTAATGTTTCATTTTATTTGTTTATTTGTATAGCGCACCAAGCCTGTGGGTATCTGTGAGCATTTCTTAAATAGAGCTTACATAGGTTACTGTGATATAATAAAGGGTTGTACGTCTTTACAAGAATTTGCAGTCAAATCTTACAGTCGAATCACCGATTTATACATCAATTTGCATAATAACAGGTGCAGTCAAACGAGATCTGGGGACTAAGATCATACATTAACATAATTGTGCAGCGCATAAATCAGAGAACAAAATTAACAGAAGTGCACAGAGGGGTTTAATGTTCTTGTGCAAGTAGCCAGGTTTTAGCATTCTTTCTGAAAGGAGGCACGGCAGGTCCACATCCAAGCGCAGGAGGTAGGGAGTTCCATAATCTGGTTGTAAGTATTGGGAAACTACTTCCTCCTGCTTTTTGAGGCTTATTGCCAGGGATTTTAATGAAGTGTGTCTACGCCAAACTCAAAGGGCATTCAGCAGTGTTGGTTGATGAGACATTTGTGTGTCTGGGACAGGGTTTTGTACGCAATCCTTTGGTTGATTTAGAGCCAGTTCATGTTGCGTCTCACCTCAGAAGTATGATGGGATCTAGGGATGTTCAGGGCAGCTGTGATGGCGTTGTTTTGCAGAATCTGCATTTTGTTCATGTTCTGTTGGCTGGTTCCAAGATAGAGTGCATTACAGTAATTTAGCTTGGCGAATACTAGTGCTCTAGCTATGGTAATGCAGTTAGGTGTGGATAGAAAGGGTCTGCATGCCGTAATTAACGTACAGGTATAAGCTGTGGAGGAGGCTGATACGGTAACCTGTCTTGCTAGGTTTAATGATGGAATAATGTAAATGCAGAGAGTTTTCACATCTTTGGAAACCTTGATAATGTTGCCGACAATGTTAAAGGTGTCAAACTGCTTATTTAGTTTGTTGAGTTTGAGCTTGGATTCAAGGAGGAGGAGCTCTGTCTTCTCGTCATTGAGACAGAGTCCATGTTTAGCCATCCAGGCTCGGAAGATGCTATAGATATTGTTCAATAATTTACCATCTACATCATAATCACCAGAGACCGGTATGAGTATCTGGGTGTCATCTGCATAGCTTGTGTAGGTGACACCCAGATTGTCAAGGTCATCAAACAAGGGCTTAGTGAATACATTGTAGAGTGTGGGGGACACGCAAGAGCCGTATGGGACTTCACATGTGACTAGTGCTGGGTTGGTTGATGCTATGGGAGAAAAGACTCCCATAGATCTATTGTCTAAGAATGATTGTTTCCACATTGTGGCTTTGCGAGAGAAGAGTGCTGCTGATGCGAGGTGCGAGCAGAGAACTTTGTGGTCTACTAAGTCGAATGCTGTGTGTTCTCCATTGAGATTCTGATACCACATTAGGTTCTAAGGAAGGCAGATCCCGCCAAATACTCCATATATCATGACTCGAATTTCCAGTCATCATGTCCTTCAGTATCCAAAATAATAATTTCCAATTCAAGTTATTAAGGGAATACTTATGATGGGACAGCCGACTTTTATAATGCGTAGCTAAGACAGTTAACTACTTTTTTCCCTTTAAGAAATAAAACGGGATGTCTTCTAATAATTGCCTTCGACTTCTAATATATGTCTTTTATTTGCAGTATCAATGGATCAAATGAAGCAAGATGGTCTTTACCAGGTTTTCTAGCAAACATTGATTTCTTAATATATCTTCGATCAGCTAAATTGGTGTTCATATGCTCAATATACCAATTATGAGATGCCAGCCATGACTCAAGAAATGTTTCAGTTCCTGGTATAATATTATTATATGTGCTTGTCATTTCCCCTGTCCATACAATATGATTACCTTGTTGGTTTACATGAACTGCAACAGGAAGGTGGTACGTAGGGCAACATTGTCTTGAGCTTGTTGTCCAAGTTAGAGGTGCATGACCCTTTATTTATTATGGGAGATGCTCACCGAACCACAACAAACAATCATTTTTGGGTCCATAATGACATAACCGATATGAGATTTTTGATCGCCCATTGGTCCATGTGTAGTTAAAATCCCGGTTATCAAAATGTTTACAAATTAGACAATCCAAGTCATAACTTTGAAACATCTTTTTCCAGCCACAATTGTTACTAGCAGTGAAGTGCATTCTTGTGAATCATAGATTTCACTTATCCGATATTCAGGCTTCTGTAAGTGAAGGTTGTGCACATTTAAGTCACCAGCAAGTCACCAGCAATCACACCTTGTTGCTGGGATATTGATTGTACCAAGTTAAAAGCATTGATTCAATGAAACCTTTTATCTCGCACCTAGAAACACTTGTGTACATGCGCGTTATAAATGTCACATCATATCATATTTTCTTTGTAGCCAGACCATTCAGTGGATTGTATACTTTAATAATCAGTATTCATTCATTGATCTGATATTGAAATAAAGAGGCAATTAGCACATATGGAAAACAAATATCAACAGTGAACATTTCAAGGGTTATCTATTTTTAATCCCAATGGCCAAGCCTCTGATAGGACGACCTCTGTGCAAATGTATAGCAGGATTACACAGAATGTTTTATCCATCGATGTTAACATTTTCTGTTACCCGTGTTTCCGACAATATAAATACTTCAGAAGACATAAGAAAGGAAAGATGTAGCGACTGGCCAAGGAAGGATCTTATATCCTCTTTTGTTCCATGATAACCAATTCAGAATGTTCTTTCCATTTCTTTGTCAAATGTTCTTCATAGTAACCGCTTCGCAGATCCATTGCTCTGTTTGTCCTTTGTCCTCGAATGTTTTGTCAGGACGAATCGCACAGGCGAATAAAAATGCTTGTTCTGAACAATGATTTTCCCATAGAGAGTTCTATGAGTCAGAAACTGTCTTTGATAAAATATTTCCTTTTTCCAACAAGTTCAAAGGATGCTTCTGACAAATTATTAGTTGGAAGCCCAGCTTCTCTAGCTCAATAGCACAGGTTTTTAATCGTGCAACCATCAGTGGGAAAACAAAATTCAAAGATTGCCCAGTTGGTCGAACTGTCAAACCTCAGCAGCTCAATGTGAGTAATATCTTCAGAAGTTAGCATACTAAATTGACGTATCTGAGAAAAGATTGCCAGGATTATACTACGTTTCAAAAAAGGACTGGCATTAGCGGAATGCATTTCTTCAAGTGTGGCCCATTTCCGCTGTGATCTAATGTCCGCATGAATTATGACCTTCGTATTTACAGCCTGATTTAATATTTTTCTCACATTTGGTGAAGGATCCAAGAACGGGGATGAGGAGACATAGAGAATTGAAGGGTTACAGCCCCCCCGAAGAGACCTATGTAGCCGTTATAATGTCCCATTGTCTGTTGAAGTTACGATAAAAGCCAATCATTTGTAACACGAAGATCGGATGCCATTAAAGGATTTGTCTATTGATGGCCCCAGCACCAATTGGAATGGTAGATGATACTTCCAACCAA